>NW_024467127.1:3109685-3713127 GCF_017591425.1 Ochotona curzoniae | reverse complement strand
TCGCCTGAAATTGATTCCTGGATCTACCTTCATTCCGTGTGTGGATCTATCCTGGCTCAAGTCGTGGATCTATTGTTTATCCTGGAGCTTCCTTGGTCGTATTCCTGGATCTATCTTCCTACAGTGTCTGGATCTATGTGGATGATACAGCCGAGATGACATGGAGTTTGCTTGTGGAATTACCTGGTGCTTTTTCGTGGATGTATTTGGAGTTTATTCTTGGATCTACATGGAATTAATTCCTGCCTCTGCCTGGCTTTTATTCTGGGATCTACCTGCGTTCCATACCTGGAGTATCCTGAATCATTTTCCTGGAGCTGTGTATTGTTTCCTGGTCGCCTGAAATTGATTCCTGGATCTACCTTCATTCCGTGTGTGGATCTATCCTGGCTCAAGTCGTGGATCTATTGTTTATCCTGGAGCTTCCTTGGTCGTATTCCTGGATCTATCTTCCTACAGTGTCTGGATCTATGTGGATGATACAGCCGAGATGACATGGAGTTTGCTTGTGGAATTACCTGGTGCTTTTTCGTGGATGTATTTGGAGTTTATTCTTGGATCTACATGGAATTAATTCCTGCCTCTGCCTGGCTTTTATTCTGGGATCTACCTGCGTTCCATACCTGGAGTATCCTGAATCATTTTCCTGGAGCTGTGTATTGTTTCCTGGTCGCCTGAAATTGATTCCTGGATCTACCTTCATTCCGTGTGTGGATCTATCCTGGCTCAAGTCGTGGATCTATTGTTTATCCTGGAGCTTCCTTGGTCGTATTCCTGGATCTATCTTCCTACAGTGTCTGGATCTATGTGGATGATACAGCCGAGATGACATGGAGTTTGCTTGTGGAATTACCTGGTGCTTTTTCGTGGATGTATTTGGAGTTTATTCTTGGATCTACATGGAATTAATTCCTGCCTCTGCCTGGCTTTTATTCTGGGATCTACCTGCGTTCCATACCTGGAGTATCCTGAATCATTTTCCTGGAGCTGTGTATTGTTTCCTGGTCGCCTGAAATTGATTCCTGGATCTACCTTCATTCCGTGTGTGGATCTATCCTGGCTCAAGTCGTGGATCTATTGTTTATCCTGGAGCTTCCTTGGTCGTATTCCTGGATCTATCTTCCTACAGTGTCTGGATCTATGTGGATGATACAGCCGAGATGACATGGAGTTTGCTTGTGGAATTACCTGGTGCTTTTTCGTGGATGTATTTGGAGTTTATTCTTGGATCTACATGGAATTAATTCCTGCCTCTGCCTGGCTTTTATTCTGGGATCTACCTGCGTTCCATACCTGGAGTATCCTGAATCATTTTCCTGGAGCTGTGTATTGTTTCCTGGTCGCCTGAAATTGATTCCTGGATCTACCTTCATTCCGTGTGTGGATCTATCCTGGCTCAAGTCGTGGATCTATTGTTTATCCTGGAGCTTCCTTGGTCGTATTCCTGGATCTATCTTCCTACAGTGTCTGGATCTATGTGGATGATACAGCCGAGATGACATGGAGTTTGCTTGTGGAATTACCTGGTGCTTTTTCGTGGATGTATTTGGAGTTTATTCTTGGATCTACATGGAATTAATTCCTGCCTCTGCCTGGCTTTTATTCTGGGATCTACCTGCGTTCCATACCTGGAGTATCCTGAATCATTTTCCTGGAGCTGTGTATTGTTTCCTGGTCGCCTGAAATTGATTCCTGGATCTACCTTCATTCCGTGTGTGGATCTATCCTGGCTCAAGTCGTGGATCTATTGTTTATCCTGGAGCTTCCTTGGTCGTATTCCTGGATCTATCTTCCTACAGTGTCTGGATCTATGTGGATGATACAGCCGAGATGACATGGAGTTTGCTTGTGGAATTACCTGGTGCTTTTTCGTGGATGTATTTGGAGTTTATTCTTGGATCTACATGGAATTAATTCCTGCCTCTGCCTGGCTTTTATTCTGGGATCTACCTGCGTTCCATACCTGGAGTATCCTGAATCATTTTCCTGGAGCTGTGTATTGTTTCCTGGTCGCCTGAAATTTATTCCTGGATCTACCTTCATTCCGTGTGTGGATCTATCCTGGCTCAAGTCGTGGATCTATTGTTTATCCTGGAGCTTCCTTGGTCGTATTCCTGGATCTATCTTCCTACAGTGTCTGGATCTATGTGGATGATACAGCCGAGATGACATGGAGTTTGCTTGTGGAATTACCTGGTGCTTTTTCGTGGATGTATTTGGAGTTTATTCTTGGATCTACATGGAATTAATTCCTGCCTCTGCCTGGCTTTTATTCTGGGATCTACCTGCGTTCCATACCTGGAGTATCCTGAATCATTTTCCTGGAGCTGTGTATTGTTTCCTGGTCGCCTGAAATTGATTCCTGGATCTACCTTCATTCCGTGTGTGGATCTATCCTGGCTCAAGTCGTGGATCTATTGTTTATCCTGGAGCTTCCTTGGTCGTATTCCTGGATCTATCTTCCTACAGTGTCTGGATCTATGTGGATGATACAGCCGAGATGACATGGAGTTTGCTTGTGGAATTACCTGGTGCTTTTTCGTGGATGTATTTGGAGTTTATTCTTGGATCTACATGGAATTAATTCCTGCCTCTGCCTGGCTTTTATTCTGGGATCTACCTGCGTTCCATACCTGGAGTATCCTGAATCATTTTCCTGGAGCTGTGTATTGTTTCCTGGTCGCCTGAAATTGATTCCTGGATCTACCTTCATTCCGTGTGTGGATCTATCCTGGCTCAAGTCGTGGATCTATTGTTTATCCTGGAGCTTCCTTGGTCGTATTCCTGGATCTATCTTCCTACAGTGTCTGGATCTATGTGGATGATACAGCCGAGATGACATGGAGTTTGCTTGTGGAATTACCTGGTGCTTTTTCGTGGATGTATTTGGAGTTTATTCTTGGATCTACATGGAATTAATTCCTGCCTCTGCCTGGCTTTTATTCTGGGATCTACCTGCGTTCCATACCTGGAGTATCCTGAATCATTTTCCTGGAGCTGTGTATTGTTTCCTGGTCGCCTGAAATTGATTCCTGGATCTACCTTCATTCCGTGTGTGGATCTATCCTGGCTCAAGTCGTGGATCTATTGTTTATCCTGGAGCTTCCTTGGTCGTATTCCTGGATCTATCTTCCTACAGTGTCTGGATCTATGTGGATGATACAGCCGAGATGACATGGAGTTTGCTTGTGGAATTACCTGGTGCTTTTTCGTGGATGTATTTGGAGTTTATTCTTGGATCTACATGGAATTAATTCCTGCCTCTGCCTGGCTTTTATTCTGGGATCTACCTGCGTTCCATACCTGGAGTATCCTGAATCATTTTCCTGGAGCTGTGTATTGTTTCCTGGTCGCCTGAAATTGATTCCTGGATCTACCTTCATTCCGTGTGTGGATCTATCCTGGCTCAAGTCGTGGATCTATTGTTTATCCTGGAGCTTCCTTGGTCGTATTCCTGGATCTATCTTCCTACAGTGTCTGGATCTATGTGGATGATACAGCCGAGATGACATGGAGTTTGCTTGTGGAATTACCTGGTGCTTTTTCGTGGATGTATTTGGAGTTTATTCTTGGATCTACATGGAATTAATTCCTGCCTCTGCCTGGCTTTTATTCTGGGATCTACCTGCGTTCCATACCTGGAGTATCCTGAATCATTTTCCTGGAGCTGTGTATTGTTTCCTGGTCGCCTGAAATTGATTCCTGGATCTACCTTCATTCCGTGTGTGGATCTATCCTGGCTCAAGTCGTGGATCTATTGTTTATCCTGGAGCTTCCTTGGTCGTATTCCTGGATCTATCTTCCTACAGTGTCTGGATCTATGTGGATGATACAGCCGAGATGACATGGAGTTTGCTTGTGGAATTACCTGGTGCTTTTTCGTGGATGTATTTGGAGTTTATTCTTGGATCTACATGGAATTAATTCCTGCCTCTGCCTGGCTTTTATTCTGGGATCTACCTGCGTTCCATACCTGGAGTATCCTGAATCATTTTCCTGGAGCTGTGTATTGTTTCCTGGTCGCCTGAAATTGATTCCTGGATCTACCTTCATTCCGTGTGTGGATCTATCCTGGCTCAAGTCGTGGATCTATTGTTTATCCTGGAGCTTCCTTGGTCGTATTCCTGGATCTATCTTCCTACAGTGTCTGGATCTATGTGGATGATACAGCCGAGATGACATGGAGTTTGCTTGTGGAATTACCTGGTGCTTTTTCGTGGATGTATTTGGAGTTTATTCTTGGATCTACATGGAATTAATTCCTGCCTCTGCCTGGCTTTTATTCTGGGATCTACCTGCGTTCCATACCTGGAGTATCCTGAATCATTTTCCTGGAGCTGTGTATTGTTTCCTGGTCGCCTGAAATTGATTCCTGGATCTACCTTCATTCCGTGTGTGGATCTATCCTGGCTCAAGTCGTGGATCTATTGTTTATCCTGGAGCTTCCTTGGTCGTATTCCTGGATCTATCTTCCTACAGTGTCTGGATCTATGTGGATGATACAGCCGAGATGACATGGAGTTTGCTTGTGGAATTACCTGGTGCTTTTTCGTGGATGTATTTGGAGTTTATTCTTGGATCTACATGGAATTAATTCCTGCCTCTGCCTGGCTTTTATTCTGGGATCTACCTGCGTTCCATACCTGGAGTATCCTGAATCATTTTCCTGGAGCTGTGTATTGTTTCCTGGTCGCCTGAAATTGATTCCTGGATCTACCTTCATTCCGTGTGTGGATCTATCCTGGCTCAAGTCGTGGATCTATTGTTTATCCTGGAGCTTCCTTGGTCGTATTCCTGGATCTATCTTCCTACAGTGTCTGGATCTATGTGGATGATACAGCCGAGATGACATGGAGTTTGCTTGTGGAATTACCTGGTGCTTTTTCGTGGATGTATTTGGAGTTTATTCTTGGATCTACATGGAATTAATTCCTGCCTCTGCCTGGCTTTTATTCTGGGATCTACCTGCGTTCCATACCTGGAGTATCCTGAATCATTTTCCTGGAGCTGTGTATTGTTTCCTGGTCGCCTGAAATTGATTCCTGGATCTACCTTCATTCCGTGTGTGGATCTATCCTGGCTCAAGTCGTGGATCTATTGTTTATCCTGGAGCTTCCTTGGTCGTATTCCTGGATCTATCTTCCTACAGTGTCTGGATCTATGTGGATGATACAGCCGAGATGACATGGAGTTTGCTTGTGGAATTACCTGGTGCTTTTTCGTGGATGTATTTGGAGTTTATTCTTGGATCTACATGGAATTAATTCCTGCCTCTGCCTGGCTTTTATTCTGGGATCTACCTGCGTTCCATACCTGGAGTATCCTGAATCATTTTCCTGGAGCTGTGTATTGTTTCCTGGTCGCCTGAAATTGATTCCTGGATCTACCTTCATTCCGTGTGTGGATCTATCCTGGCTCAAGTCGTGGATCTATTGTTTATCCTGGAGCTTCCTTGGTCGTATTCCTGGATCTATCTTCCTACAGTGTCTGGATCTATGTGGATGATACAGCCGAGATGACATGGAGTTTGCTTGTGGAATTACCTGGTGCTTTTTCGTGGATGTATTTGGAGTTTATTCTTGGATCTACATGGAATTAATTCCTGCCTCTGCCTGGCTTTTATTCTGGGATCTACCTGCGTTCCATACCTGGAGTATCCTGAATCATTTTCCTGGAGCTGTGTATTGTTTCCTGGTCGCCTGAAATTGATTCCTGGATCTACCTTCATTCCGTGTGTGGATCTATCCTGGCTCAAGTCGTGGATCTATTGTTTATCCTGGAGCTTCCTTGGTCGTATTCCTGGATCTATCTTCCTACAGTGTCTGGATCTATGTGGATGATACAGCCGAGATGACATGGAGTTTGCTTGTGGAATTACCTGGTGCTTTTTCGTGGATGTATTTGGAGTTTATTCTTGGATCTACATGGAATTAATTCCTGCCTCTGCCTGGCTTTTATTCTGGGATCTACCTGCGTTCCATACCTGGAGTATCCTGAATCATTTTCCTGGAGCTGTGTATTGTTTCCTGGTCGCCTGAAATTGATTCCTGGATCTACCTTCATTCCGTGTGTGGATCTATCCTGGCTCAAGTCGTGGATCTATTGTTTATCCTGGAGCTTCCTTGGTCGTATTCCTGGATCTATCTTCCTACAGTGTCTGGATCTATGTGGATGATACAGCCGAGATGACATGGAGTTTGCTTGTGGAATTACCTGGTGCTTTTTCGTGGATGTATTTGGAGTTTATTCTTGGATCTACATGGAATTAATTCCTGCCTCTGCCTGGCTTTTATTCTGGGATCTACCTGCGTTCCATACCTGGAGTATCCTGAATCATTTTCCTGGAGCTGTGTATTGTTTCCTGGTCGCCTGAAATTGATTCCTGGATCTACCTTCATTCCGTGTGTGGATCTATCCTGGCTCAAGTCGTGGATCTATTGTTTATCCTGGAGCTTCCTTGGTCGTATTCCTGGATCTATCTTCCTACAGTGTCTGGATCTATGTGGATGATACAGCCGAGATGACATGGAGTTTGCTTGTGGAATTACCTGGTGCTTTTTCGTGGATGTATTTGGAGTTTATTCTTGGATCTACATGGAATTAATTCCTGCCTCTGCCTGGCTTTTATTCTGGGATCTACCTGCGTTCCATACCTGGAGTATCCTGAATCATTTTCCTGGAGCTGTGTATTGTTTCCTGGTCGCCTGAAATTGATTCCTGGATCTACCTTCATTCCGTGTGTGGATCTATCCTGGCTCAAGTCGTGGATCTATTGTTTATCCTGGAGCTTCCTTGGTCGTATTCCTGGATCTATCTTCCTACAGTGTCTGGATCTATGTGGATGATACAGCCGAGATGACATGGAGTTTGCTTGTGGAATTACCTGGTGCTTTTTCGTGGATGTATTTGGAGTTTATTCTTGGATCTACATGGAATTAATTCCTGCCTCTGCCTGGCTTTTATTCTGGGATCTACCTGCGTTCCATACCTGGAGTATCCTGAATCATTTTCCTGGAGCTGTGTATTGTTTCCTGGTCGCCTGAAATTGATTCCTGGATCTACCTTCATTCCGTGTGTGGATCTATCCTGGCTCAAGTCGTGGATCTATTGTTTATCCTGGAGCTTCCTTGGTCGTATTCCTGGATCTATCTTCCTACAGTGTCTGGATCTATGTGGATGATACAGCCGAGATGACATGGAGTTTGCTTGTGGAATTACCTGGTGCTTTTTCGTGGATGTATTTGGAGTTTATTCTTGGATCTACATGGAATTAATTCCTGCCTCTGCCTGGCTTTTATTCTGGGATCTACCTGCGTTCCATACCTGGAGTATCCTGAATCATTTTCCTGGAGCTGTGTATTGTTTCCTGGTCGCCTGAAATTGATTCCTGGATCTACCTTCATTCCGTGTGTGGATCTATCCTGGCTCAAGTCGTGGATCTATTGTTTATCCTGGAGCTTCCTTGGTCGTATTCCTGGATCTATCTTCCTACAGTGTCTGGATCTATGTGGATGATACAGCCGAGATGACATGGAGTTTGCTTGTGGAATTACCTGGTGCTTTTTCGTGGATGTATTTGGAGTTTATTCTTGGATCTACATGGAATTAATTCCTGCCTCTGCCTGGCTTTTATTCTGGGATCTACCTGCGTTCCATACCTGGAGTATCCTGAATCATTTTCCTGGAGCTGTGTATTGTTTCCTGGTCGCCTGAAATTGATTCCTGGATCTACCTTCATTCCGTGTGTGGATCTATCCTGGCTCAAGTCGTGGATCTATTGTTTATCCTGGAGCTTCCTTGGTCGTATTCCTGGATCTATCTTCCTACAGTGTCTGGATCTATGTGGATGATACAGCCGAGATGACATGGAGTTTGCTTGTGGAATTACCTGGTGCTTTTTCGTGGATGTATTTGGAGTTTATTCTTGGATCTACATGGAATTAATTCCTGCCTCTGCCTGGCTTTTATTCTGGGATCTACCTGCGTTCCATACCTGGAGTATCCTGAATCATTTTCCTGGAGCTGTGTATTGTTTCCTGGTCGCCTGAAATTGATTCCTGGATCTACCTTCATTCCGTGTGTGGATCTATCCTGGCTCAAGTCGTGGATCTATTGTTTATCCTGGAGCTTCCTTGGTCGTATTCCTGGATCTATCTTCCTACAGTGTCTGGATCTATGTGGATGATACAGCCGAGATGACATGGAGTTTGCTTGTGGAATTACCTGGTGCTTTTTCGTGGATGTATTTGGAGTTTATTCTTGGATCTACATGGAATTAATTCCTGCCTCTGCCTGGCTTTTATTCTGGGATCTACCTGCGTTCCATACCTGGAGTATCCTGAATCATTTTCCTGGAGCTGTGTATTGTTTCCTGGTCGCCTGAAATTGATTCCTGGATCTACCTTCATTCCGTGTGTGGATCTATCCTGGCTCAAGTCGTGGATCTATTGTTTATCCTGGAGCTTCCTTGGTCGTATTCCTGGATCTATCTTCCTACAGTGTCTGGATCTATGTGGATGATACAGCCGAGATGACATGGAGTTTGCTTGTGGAATTACCTGGTGCTTTTTCGTGGATGTATTTGGAGTTTATTCTTGGATCTACATGGAATTAATTCCTGCCTCTGCCTGGCTTTTATTCTGGGATCTACCTGCGTTCCATACCTGGAGTATCCTGAATCATTTTCCTGGAGCTGTGTATTGTTTCCTGGTCGCCTGAAATTGATTCCTGGATCTACCTTCATTCCGTGTGTGGATCTATCCTGGCTCAAGTCGTGGATCTATTGTTTATCCTGGAGCTTCCTTGGTCGTATTCCTGGATCTATCTTCCTACAGTGTCTGGATCTATGTGGATGATACAGCCGAGATGACATGGAGTTTGCTTGTGGAATTACCTGGTGCTTTTTCGTGGATGTATTTGGAGTTTATTCTTGGATCTACATGGAATTAATTCCTGCCTCTGCCTGGCTTTTATTCTGGGATCTACCTGCGTTCCATACCTGGAGTATCCTGAATCATTTTCCTGGAGCTGTGTATTGTTTCCTGGTCGCCTGAAATTGATTCCTGGATCTACCTTCATTCCGTGTGTGGATCTATCCTGGCTCAAGTCGTGGATCTATTGTTTATCCTGGAGCTTCCTTGGTCGTATTCCTGGATCTATCTTCCTACAGTGTCTGGATCTATGTGGATGATACAGCCGAGATGACATGGAGTTTGCTTGTGGAATTACCTGGTGCTTTTTCGTGGATGTATTTGGAGTTTATTCTTGGATCTACATGGAATTAATTCCTGCCTCTGCCTGGCTTTTATTCTGGGATCTACCTGCGTTCCATACCTGGAGTATCCTGAATCATTTTCCTGGAGCTGTGTATTGTTTCCTGGTCGCCTGAAATTGATTCCTGGATCTACCTTCATTCCGTGTGTGGATCTATCCTGGCTCAAGTCGTGGATCTATTGTTTATCCTGGAGCTTCCTTGGTCGTATTCCTGGATCTATCTTCCTACAGTGTCTGGATCTATGTGGATGATACAGCCGAGATGACATGGAGTTTGCTTGTGGAATTACCTGGTGCTTTTTCGTGGATGTATTTGGAGTTTATTCTTGGATCTACATGGAATTAATTCCTGCCTCTGCCTGGCTTTTATTCTGGGATCTACCTGCGTTCCATACCTGGAGTATCCTGAATCATTTTCCTGGAGCTGTGTATTGTTTCCTGGTCGCCTGAAATTGATTCCTGGATCTACCTTCATTCCGTGTGTGGATCTATCCTGGCTCAAGTCGTGGATCTATTGTTTATCCTGGAGCTTCCTTGGTCGTATTCCTGGATCTATCTTCCTACAGTGTCTGGATCTATGTGGATGATACAGCCGAGATGACATGGAGTTTGCTTGTGGAATTACCTGGTGCTTTTTCGTGGATGTATTTGGAGTTTATTCTTGGATCTACATGGAATTAATTCCTGCCTCTGCCTGGCTTTTATTCTGGGATCTACCTGCGTTCCATACCTGGAGTATCCTGAATCATTTTCCTGGAGCTGTGTATTGTTTCCTGGTCGCCTGAAATTGATTCCTGGATCTACCTTCATTCCGTGTGTGGATCTATCCTGGCTCAAGTCGTGGATCTATTGTTTATCCTGGAGCTTCCTTGGTCGTATTCCTGGATCTATCTTCCTACAGTGTCTGGATCTATGTGGATGATACAGCCGAGATGACATGGAGTTTGCTTGTGGAATTACCTGGTGCTTTTTCGTGGATGTATTTGGAGTTTATTCTTGGATCTACATGGAATTAATTCCTGCCTCTGCCTGGCTTTTATTCTGGGATCTACCTGCGTTCCATACCTGGAGTATCCTGAATCATTTTCCTGGAGCTGTGTATTGTTTCCTGGTCGCCTGAAATTTATTCCTGGATCTACCTTCATTCCGTGTGTGGATCTATCCTGGCTCAAGTCGTGGATCTATTGTTTATCCTGGAGCTTCCTTGGTCGTATTCCTGGATCTATCTTCCTACAGTGTCTGGATCTATGTGGATGATACAGCCGAGATGACATGGAGTTTGCTTGTGGAATTACCTGGTGCTTTTTCGTGGATGTATTTGGAGTTTATTCTTGGATCTACATGGAATTAATTCCTGCCTCTGCCTGGCTTTTATTCTGGGATCTACCTGCGTTCCATACCTGGAGTATCCTGAATCATTTTCCTGGAGCTGTGTATTGTTTCCTGGTCGCCTGAAATTGATTCCTGGATCTACCTTCATTCCGTGTGTGGATCTATCCTGGCTCAAGTCGTGGATCTATTGTTTATCCTGGAGCTTCCTTGGTCGTATTCCTGGATCTATCTTCCTACAGTGTCTGGATCTATGTGGATGATACAGCCGAGATGACATGGAGTTTGCTTGTGGAATTACCTGGTGCTTTTTCGTGGATGTATTTGGAGTTTATTCTTGGATCTACATGGAATTAATTCCTGCCTCTGCCTGGCTTTTATTCTGGGATCTACCTGCGTTCCATACCTGGAGTATCCTGAATCATTTTCCTGGAGCTGTGTATTGTTTCCTGGTCGCCTGAAATTGATTCCTGGATCTACCTTCATTCCGTGTGTGGATCTATCCTGGCTCAAGTCGTGGATCTATTGTTTATCCTGGAGCTTCCTTGGTCGTATTCCTGGATCTATCTTCCTACAGTGTCTGGATCTATGTGGATGATACAGCCGAGATGACATGGAGTTTGCTTGTGGAATTACCTGGTGCTTTTTCGTGGATGTATTTGGAGTTTATTCTTGGATCTACATGGAATTAATTCCTGCCTCTGCCTGGCTTTTATTCTGGGATCTACCTGCGTTCCATACCTGGAGTATCCTGAATCATTTTCCTGGAGCTGTGTATTGTTTCCTGGTCGCCTGAAATTGATTCCTGGATCTACCTTCATTCCGTGTGTGGATCTATCCTGGCTCAAGTCGTGGATCTATTGTTTATCCTGGAGCTTCCTTGGTCGTATTCCTGGATCTATCTTCCTACAGTGTCTGGATCTATGTGGATGATACAGCCGAGATGACATGGAGTTTGCTTGTGGAATTACCTGGTGCTTTTTCGTGGATGTATTTGGAGTTTATTCTTGGATCTACATGGAATTAATTCCTGCCTCTGCCTGGCTTTTATTCTGGGATCTACCTGCGTTCCATACCTGGAGTATCCTGAATCATTTTCCTGGAGCTGTGTATTGTTTCCTGGTCGCCTGAAATTGATTCCTGGATCTACCTTCATTCCGTGTGTGGATCTATCCTGGCTCAAGTCGTGGATCTATTGTTTATCCTGGAGCTTCCTTGGTCGTATTCCTGGATCTATCTTCCTACAGTGTCTGGATCTATGTGGATGATACAGCCGAGATGACATGGAGTTTGCTTGTGGAATTACCTGGTGCTTTTTCGTGGATGTATTTGGAGTTTATTCTTGGATCTACATGGAATTAATTCCTGCCTCTGCCTGGCTTTTATTCTGGGATCTACCTGCGTTCCATACCTGGAGTATCCTGAATCATTTTCCTGGAGCTGTGTATTGTTTCCTGGTCGCCTGAAATTGATTCCTGGATCTACCTTCATTCCGTGTGTGGATCTATCCTGGCTCAAGTCGTGGATCTATTGTTTATCCTGGAGCTTCCTTGGTCGTATTCCTGGATCTATCTTCCTACAGTGTCTGGATCTATGTGGATGATACAGCCGAGATGACATGGAGTTTGCTTGTGGAATTACCTGGTGCTTTTTCGTGGATGTATTTGGAGTTTATTCTTGGATCTACATGGAATTAATTCCTGCCTCTGCCTGGCTTTTATTCTGGGATCTACCTGCGTTCCATACCTGGAGTATCCTGAATCATTTTCCTGGAGCTGTGTATTGTTTCCTGGTCGCCTGAAATTTATTCCTGGATCTACCTTCATTCCGTGTGTGGATCTATCCTGGCTCAAGTCGTGGATCTATTGTTTATCCTGGAGCTTCCTTGGTCGTATTCCTGGATCTATCTTCCTACAGTGTCTGGATCTATGTGGATGATACAGCCGAGATGACATGGAGTTTGCTTGTGGAATTACCTGGTGCTTTTTCGTGGATGTATTTGGAGTTTATTCTTGGATCTACATGGAATTAATTCCTGCCTCTGCCTGGCTTTTATTCTGGGATCTACCTGCGTTCCATACCTGGAGTATCCTGAATCATTTTCCTGGAGCTGTGTATTGTTTCCTGGTCGCCTGAAATTGATTCCTGGATCTACCTTCATTCCGTGTGTGGATCTATCCTGGCTCAAGTCGTGGATCTATTGTTTATCCTGGAGCTTCCTTGGTCGTATTCCTGGATCTATCTTCCTACAGTGTCTGGATCTATGTGGATGATACAGCCGAGATGACATGGAGTTTGCTTGTGGAATTACCTGGTGCTTTTTCGTGGATGTATTTGGAGTTTATTCTTGGATCTACATGGAATTAATTCCTGCCTCTGCCTGGCTTTTATTCTGGGATCTACCTGCGTTCCATACCTGGAGTATCCTGAATCATTTTCCTGGAGCTGTGTATTGTTTCCTGGTCGCCTGAAATTGATTCCTGGATCTACCTTCATTCCGTGTGTGGATCTATCCTGGCTCAAGTCGTGGATCTATTGTTTATCCTGGAGCTTCCTTGGTCGTATTCCTGGATCTATCTTCCTACAGTGTCTGGATCTATGTGGATGATACAGCCGAGATGACATGGAGTTTGCTTGTGGAATTACCTGGTGCTTTTTCGTGGATGTATTTGGAGTTTATTCTTGGATCTACATGGAATTAATTCCTGCCTCTGCCTGGCTTTTATTCTGGGATCTACCTGCGTTCCATACCTGGAGTATCCTGAATCATTTTCCTGGAGCTGTGTATTGTTTCCTGGTCGCCTGAAATTGATTCCTGGATCTACCTTCATTCCGTGTGTGGATCTATCCTGGCTCAAGTCGTGGATCTATTGTTTATCCTGGAGCTTCCTTGGTCGTATTCCTGGATCTATCTTCCTACAGTGTCTGGATCTATGTGGATGATACAGCCGAGATGACATGGAGTTTGCTTGTGGAATTACCTGGTGCTTTTTCGTGGATGTATTTGGAGTTTATTCTTGGATCTACATGGAATTAATTCCTGCCTCTGCCTGGCTTTTATTCTGGGATCTACCTGCGTTCCATACCTGGAGTATCCTGAATCATTTTCCTGGAGCTGTGTATTGTTTCCTGGTCGCCTGAAATTGATTCCTGGATCTACCTTCATTCCGTGTGTGGATCTATCCTGGCTCAAGTCGTGGATCTATTGTTTATCCTGGAGCTTCCTTGGTCGTATTCCTGGATCTATCTTCCTACAGTGTCTGGATCTATGTGGATGATACAGCCGAGATGACATGGAGTTTGCTTGTGGAATTACCTGGTGCTTTTTCGTGGATGTATTTGGAGTTTATTCTTGGATCTACATGGAATTAATTCCTGCCTCTGCCTGGCTTTTATTCTGGGATCTACCTGCGTTCCATACCTGGAGTATCCTGAATCATTTTCCTGGAGCTGTGTATTGTTTCCTGGTCGCCTGAAATTGATTCCTGGATCTACCTTCATTCCGTGTGTGGATCTATCCTGGCTCAAGTCGTGGATCTATTGTTTATCCTGGAGCTTCCTTGGTCGTATTCCTGGATCTATCTTCCTACAGTGTCTGGATCTATGTGGATGATACAGCCGAGATGACATGGAGTTTGCTTGTGGAATTACCTGGTGCTTTTTCGTGGATGTATTTGGAGTTTATTCTTGGATCTACATGGAATTAATTCCTGCCTCTGCCTGGCTTTTATTCTGGGATCTACCTGCGTTCCATACCTGGAGTATCCTGAATCATTTTCCTGGAGCTGTGTATTGTTTCCTGGTCGCCTGAAATTGATTCCTGGATCTACCTTCATTCCGTGTGTGGATCTATCCTGGCTCAAGTCGTGGATCTATTGTTTATCCTGGAGCTTCCTTGGTCGTATTCCTGGATCTATCTTCCTACAGTGTCTGGATCTATGTGGATGATACAGCCGAGATGACATGGAGTTTGCTTGTGGAATTACCTGGTGCTTTTTCGTGGATGTATTTGGAGTTTATTCTTGGATCTACATGGAATTAATTCCTGCCTCTGCCTGGCTTTTATTCTGGGATCTACCTGCGTTCCATACCTGGAGTATCCTGAATCATTTTCCTGGAGCTGTGTATTGTTTCCTGGTCGCCTGAAATTGATTCCTGGATCTACCTTCATTCCGTGTGTGGATCTATCCTGGCTCAAGTCGTGGATCTATTGTTTATCCTGGAGCTTCCTTGGTCGTATTCCTGGATCTATCTTCCTACAGTGTCTGGATCTATGTGGATGATACAGCCGAGATGACATGGAGTTTGCTTGTGGAATTACCTGGTGCTTTTTCGTGGATGTATTTGGAGTTTATTCTTGGATCTACATGGAATTAATTCCTGCCTCTGCCTGGCTTTTATTCTGGGATCTACCTGCGTTCCATACCTGGAGTATCCTGAATCATTTTCCTGGAGCTGTGTATTGTTTCCTGGTCGCCTGAAATTGATTCCTGGATCTACCTTCATTCCGTGTGTGGATCTATCCTGGCTCAAGTCGTGGATCTATTGTTTATCCTGGAGCTTCCTTGGTCGTATTCCTGGATCTATCTTCCTACAGTGTCTGGATCTATGTGGATGATACAGCCGAGATGACATGGAGTTTGCTTGTGGAATTACCTGGTGCTTTTTCGTGGATGTATTTGGAGTTTATTCTTGGATCTACATGGAATTAATTCCTGCCTCTGCCTGGCTTTTATTCTGGGATCTACCTGCGTTCCATACCTGGAGTATCCTGAATCATTTTCCTGGAGCTGTGTATTGTTTCCTGGTCGCCTGAAATTGATTCCTGGATCTACCTTCATTCCGTGTGTGGATCTATCCTGGCTCAAGTCGTGGATCTATTGTTTATCCTGGAGCTTCCTTGGTCGTATTCCTGGATCTATCTTCCTACAGTGTCTGGATCTATGTGGATGATACAGCCGAGATGACATGGAGTTTGCTTGTGGAATTACCTGGTGCTTTTTCGTGGATGTATTTGGAGTTTATTCTTGGATCTACATGGAATTAATTCCTGCCTCTGCCTGGCTTTTATTCTGGGATCTACCTGCGTTCCATACCTGGAGTATCCTGAATCATTTTCCTGGAGCTGTGTATTGTTTCCTGGTCGCCTGAAATTGATTCCTGGATCTACCTTCATTCCGTGTGTGGATCTATCCTGGCTCAAGTCGTGGATCTATTGTTTATCCTGGAGCTTCCTTGGTCGTATTCCTGGATCTATCTTCCTACAGTGTCTGGATCTATGTGGATGATACAGCCGAGATGACATGGAGTTTGCTTGTGGAATTACCTGGTGCTTTTTCGTGGATGTATTTGGAGTTTATTCTTGGATCTACATGGAATTAATTCCTGCCTCTGCCTGGCTTTTATTCTGGGATCTACCTGCGTTCCATACCTGGAGTATCCTGAATCATTTTCCTGGAGCTGTGTATTGTTTCCTGGTCGCCTGAAATTGATTCCTGGATCTACCTTCATTCCGTGTGTGGATCTATCCTGGCTCAAGTCGTGGATCTATTGTTTATCCTGGAGCTTCCTTGGTCGTATTCCTGGATCTATCTTCCTACAGTGTCTGGATCTATGTGGATGATACAGCCGAGATGACATGGAGTTTGCTTGTGGAATTACCTGGTGCTTTTTCGTGGATGTATTTGGAGTTTATTCTTGGATCTACATGGAATTAATTCCTGCCTCTGCCTGGCTTTTATTCTGGGATCTACCTGCGTTCCATACCTGGAGTATCCTGAATCATTTTCCTGGAGCTGTGTATTGTTTCCTGGTCGCCTGAAATTGATTCCTGGATCTACCTTCATTCCGTGTGTGGATCTATCCTGGCTCAAGTCGTGGATCTATTGTTTATCCTGGAGCTTCCTTGGTCGTATTCCTGGATCTATCTTCCTACAGTGTCTGGATCTATGTGGATGATACAGCCGAGATGACATGGAGTTTGCTTGTGGAATTACCTGGTGCTTTTTCGTGGATGTATTTGGAGTTTATTCTTGGATCTACATGGAATTAATTCCTGCCTCTGCCTGGCTTTTATTCTGGGATCTACCTGCGTTCCATACCTGGAGTATCCTGAATCATTTTCCTGGAGCTGTGTATTGTTTCCTGGTCGCCTGAAATTGATTCCTGGATCTACCTTCATTCCGTGTGTGGATCTATCCTGGCTCAAGTCGTGGATCTATTGTTTATCCTGGAGCTTCCTTGGTCGTATTCCTGGATCTATCTTCCTACAGTGTCTGGATCTATGTGGATGATACAGCCGAGATGACATGGAGTTTGCTTGTGGAATTACCTGGTGCTTTTTCGTGGATGTATTTGGAGTTTATTCTTGGATCTACATGGAATTAATTCCTGCCTCTGCCTGGCTTTTATTCTGGGATCTACCTGCGTTCCATACCTGGAGTATCCTGAATCATTTTCCTGGAGCTGTGTATTGTTTCCTGGTCGCCTGAAATTGATTCCTGGATCTACCTTCATTCCGTGTGTGGATCTATCCTGGCTCAAGTCGTGGATCTATTGTTTATCCTGGAGCTTCCTTGGTCGTATTCCTGGATCTATCTTCCTACAGTGTCTGGATCTATGTGGATGATACAGCCGAGATGACATGGAGTTTGCTTGTGGAATTACCTGGTGCTTTTTCGTGGATGTATTTGGAGTTTATTCTTGGATCTACATGGAATTAATTCCTGCCTCTGCCTGGCTTTTATTCTGGGATCTACCTGCGTTCCATACCTGGAGTATCCTGAATCATTTTCCTGGAGCTGTGTATTGTTTCCTGGTCGCCTGAAATTGATTCCTGGATCTACCTTCATTCCGTGTGTGGATCTATCCTGGCTCAAGTCGTGGATCTATTGTTTATCCTGGAGCTTCCTTGGTCGTATTCCTGGATCTATCTTCCTACAGTGTCTGGATCTATGTGGATGATACAGCCGAGATGACATGGAGTTTGCTTGTGGAATTACCTGGTGCTTTTTCGTGGATGTATTTGGAGTTTATTCTTGGATCTACATGGAATTAATTCCTGCCTCTGCCTGGCTTTTATTCTGGGATCTACCTGCGTTCCATACCTGGAGTATCCTGAATCATTTTCCTGGAGCTGTGTATTGTTTCCTGGTCGCCTGAAATTGATTCCTGGATCTACCTTCATTCCGTGTGTGGATCTATCCTGGCTCAAGTCGTGGATCTATTGTTTATCCTGGAGCTTCCTTGGTCGTATTCCTGGATCTATCTTCCTACAGTGTCTGGATCTATGTGGATGATACAGCCGAGATGACATGGAGTTTGCTTGTGGAATTACCTGGTGCTTTTTCGTGGATGTATTTGGAGTTTATTCTTGGATCTACATGGAATTAATTCCTGCCTCTGCCTGGCTTTTATTCTGGGATCTACCTGCGTTCCATACCTGGAGTATCCTGAATCATTTTCCTGGAGCTGTGTATTGTTTCCTGGTCGCCTGAAATTGATTCCTGGATCTACCTTCATTCCGTGTGTGGATCTATCCTGGCTCAAGTCGTGGATCTATTGTTTATCCTGGAGCTTCCTTGGTCGTATTCCTGGATCTATCTTCCTACAGTGTCTGGATCTATGTGGATGATACAGCCGAGATGACATGGAGTTTGCTTGTGGAATTACCTGGTGCTTTTTCGTGGATGTATTTGGAGTTTATTCTTGGATCTACATGGAATTAATTCCTGCCTCTGCCTGGCTTTTATTCTGGGATCTACCTGCGTTCCATACCTGGAGTATCCTGAATCATTTTCCTGGAGCTGTGTATTGTTTCCTGGTCGCCTGAAATTGATTCCTGGATCTACCTTCATTCCGTGTGTGGATCTATCCTGGCTCAAGTCGTGGATCTATTGTTTATCCTGGAGCTTCCTTGGTCGTATTCCTGGATCTATCTTCCTACAGTGTCTGGATCTATGTGGATGATACAGCCGAGATGACATGGAGTTTGCTTGTGGAATTACCTGGTGCTTTTTCGTGGATGTATTTGGAGTTTATTCTTGGATCTACATGGAATTAATTCCTGCCTCTGCCTGGCTTTTATTCTGGGATCTACCTGCGTTCCATACCTGGAGTATCCTGAATCATTTTCCTGGAGCTGTGTATTGTTTCCTGGTCGCCTGAAATTTATTCCTGGATCTACCTTCATTCCGTGTGTGGATCTATCCTGGCTCAAGTCGTGGATCTATTGTTTATCCTGGAGCTTCCTTGGTCGTATTCCTGGATCTATCTTCCTACAGTGTCTGGATCTATGTGGATGATACAGCCGAGATGACATGGAGTTTGCTTGTGGAATTACCTGGTGCTTTTTCGTGGATGTATTTGGAGTTTATTCTTGGATCTACATGGAATTAATTCCTGCCTCTGCCTGGCTTTTATTCTGGGATCTACCTGCGTTCCATACCTGGAGTATCCTGAATCATTTTCCTGGAGCTGTGTATTGTTTCCTGGTCGCCTGAAATTGATTCCTGGATCTACCTTCATTCCGTGTGTGGATCTATCCTGGCTCAAGTCGTGGATCTATTGTTTATCCTGGAGCTTCCTTGGTCGTATTCCTGGATCTATCTTCCTACAGTGTCTGGATCTATGTGGATGATACAGCCGAGATGACATGGAGTTTGCTTGTGGAATTACCTGGTGCTTTTTCGTGGATGTATTTGGAGTTTATTCTTGGATCTACATGGAATTAATTCCTGCCTCTGCCTGGCTTTTATTCTGGGATCTACCTGCGTTCCATACCTGGAGTATCCTGAATCATTTTCCTGGAGCTGTGTATTGTTTCCTGGTCGCCTGAAATTGATTCCTGGATCTACCTTCATTCCGTGTGTGGATCTATCCTGGCTCAAGTCGTGGATCTATTGTTTATCCTGGAGCTTCCTTGGTCGTATTCCTGGATCTATCTTCCTACAGTGTCTGGATCTATGTGGATGATACAGCCGAGATGACATGGAGTTTGCTTGTGGAATTACCTGGTGCTTTTTCGTGGATGTATTTGGAGTTTATTCTTGGATCTACATGGAATTAATTCCTGCCTCTGCCTGGCTTTTATTCTGGGATCTACCTGCGTTCCATACCTGGAGTATCCTGAATCATTTTCCTGGAGCTGTGTATTGTTTCCTGGTCGCCTGAAATTGATTCCTGGATCTACCTTCATTCCGTGTGTGGATCTATCCTGGCTCAAGTCGTGGATCTATTGTTTATCCTGGAGCTTCCTTGGTCGTATTCCTGGATCTATCTTCCTACAGTGTCTGGATCTATGTGGATGATACAGCCGAGATGACATGGAGTTTGCTTGTGGAATTACCTGGTGCTTTTTCGTGGATGTATTTGGAGTTTATTCTTGGATCTACATGGAATTAATTCCTGCCTCTGCCTGGCTTTTATTCTGGGATCTACCTGCGTTCCATACCTGGAGTATCCTGAATCATTTTCCTGGAGCTGTGTATTGTTTCCTGGTCGCCTGAAATTGATTCCTGGATCTACCTTCATTCCGTGTGTGGATCTATCCTGGCTCAAGTCGTGGATCTATTGTTTATCCTGGAGCTTCCTTGGTCGTATTCCTGGATCTATCTTCCTACAGTGTCTGGATCTATGTGGATGATACAGCCGAGATGACATGGAGTTTGCTTGTGGAATTACCTGGTGCTTTTTCGTGGATGTATTTGGAGTTTATTCTTGGATCTACATGGAATTAATTCCTGCCTCTGCCTGGCTTTTATTCTGGGATCTACCTGCGTTCCATACCTGGAGTATCCTGAATCATTTTCCTGGAGCTGTGTATTGTTTCCTGGTCGCCTGAAATTGATTCCTGGATCTACCTTCATTCCGTGTGTGGATCTATCCTGGCTCAAGTCGTGGATCTATTGTTTATCCTGGAGCTTCCTTGGTCGTATTCCTGGATCTATCTTCCTACAGTGTCTGGATCTATGTGGATGATACAGCCGAGATGACATGGAGTTTGCTTGTGGAATTACCTGGTGCTTTTTCGTGGATGTATTTGGAGTTTATTCTTGGATCTACATGGAATTAATTCCTGCCTCTGCCTGGCTTTTATTCTGGGATCTACCTGCGTTCCATACCTGGAGTATCCTGAATCATTTTCCTGGAGCTGTGTATTGTTTCCTGGTCGCCTGAAATTGATTCCTGGATCTACCTTCATTCCGTGTGTGGATCTATCCTGGCTCAAGTCGTGGATCTATTGTTTATCCTGGAGCTTCCTTGGTCGTATTCCTGGATCTATCTTCCTACAGTGTCTGGATCTATGTGGATGATACAGCCGAGATGACATGGAGTTTGCTTGTGGAATTACCTGGTGCTTTTTCGTGGATGTATTTGGAGTTTATTCTTGGATCTACATGGAATTAATTCCTGCCTCTGCCTGGCTTTTATTCTGGGATCTACCTGCGTTCCATACCTGGAGTATCCTGAATCATTTTCCTGGAGCTGTGTATTGTTTCCTGGTCGCCTGAAATTGATTCCTGGATCTACCTTCATTCCGTGTGTGGATCTATCCTGGCTCAAGTCGTGGATCTATTGTTTATCCTGGAGCTTCCTTGGTCGTATTCCTGGATCTATCTTCCTACAGTGTCTGGATCTATGTGGATGATACAGCCGAGATGACATGGAGTTTGCTTGTGGAATTACCTGGTGCTTTTTCGTGGATGTATTTGGAGTTTATTCTTGGATCTACATGGAATTAATTCCTGCCTCTGCCTGGCTTTTATTCTGGGATCTACCTGCGTTCCATACCTGGAGTATCCTGAATCATTTTCCTGGAGCTGTGTATTGTTTCCTGGTCGCCTGAAATTGATTCCTGGATCTACCTTCATTCCGTGTGTGGATCTATCCTGGCTCAAGTCGTGGATCTATTGTTTATCCTGGAGCTTCCTTGGTCGTATTCCTGGATCTATCTTCCTACAGTGTCTGGATCTATGTGGATGATACAGCCGAGATGACATGGAGTTTGCTTGTGGAATTACCTGGTGCTTTTTCGTGGATGTATTTGGAGTTTATTCTTGGATCTACATGGAATTAATTCCTGCCTCTGCCTGGCTTTTATTCTGGGATCTACCTGCGTTCCATACCTGGAGTATCCTGAATCATTTTCCTGGAGCTGTGTATTGTTTCCTGGTCGCCTGAAATTGATTCCTGGATCTACCTTCATTCCGTGTGTGGATCTATCCTGGCTCAAGTCGTGGATCTATTGTTTATCCTGGAGCTTCCTTGGTCGTATTCCTGGATCTATCTTCCTACAGTGTCTGGATCTATGTGGATGATACAGCCGAGATGACATGGAGTTTGCTTGTGGAATTACCTGGTGCTTTTTCGTGGATGTATTTGGAGTTTATTCTTGGATCTACATGGAATTAATTCCTGCCTCTGCCTGGCTTTTATTCTGGGATCTACCTGCGTTCCATACCTGGAGTATCCTGAATCATTTTCCTGGAGCTGTGTATTGTTTCCTGGTCGCCTGAAATTGATTCCTGGATCTACCTTCATTCCGTGTGTGGATCTATCCTGGCTCAAGTCGTGGATCTATTGTTTATCCTGGAGCTTCCTTGGTCGTATTCCTGGATCTATCTTCCTACAGTGTCTGGATCTATGTGGATGATACAGCCGAGATGACATGGAGTTTGCTTGTGGAATTACCTGGTGCTTTTTCGTGGATGTATTTGGAGTTTATTCTTGGATCTACATGGAATTAATTCCTGCCTCTGCCTGGCTTTTATTCTGGGATCTACCTGCGTTCCATACCTGGAGTATCCTGAATCATTTTCCTGGAGCTGTGTATTGTTTCCTGGTCGCCTGAAATTGATTCCTGGATCTACCTTCATTCCGTGTGTGGATCTATCCTGGCTCAAGTCGTGGATCTATTGTTTATCCTGGAGCTTCCTTGGTCGTATTCCTGGATCTATCTTCCTACAGTGTCTGGATCTATGTGGATGATACAGCCGAGATGACATGGAGTTTGCTTGTGGAATTACCTGGTGCTTTTTCGTGGATGTATTTGGAGTTTATTCTTGGATCTACATGGAATTAATTCCTGCCTCTGCCTGGCTTTTATTCTGGGATCTACCTGCGTTCCATACCTGGAGTATCCTGAATCATTTTCCTGGAGCTGTGTATTGTTTCCTGGTCGCCTGAAATTGATTCCTGGATCTACCTTCATTCCGTGTGTGGATCTATCCTGGCTCAAGTCGTGGATCTATTGTTTATCCTGGAGCTTCCTTGGTCGTATTCCTGGATCTATCTTCCTACAGTGTCTGGATCTATGTGGATGATACAGCCGAGATGACATGGAGTTTGCTTGTGGAATTACCTGGTGCTTTTTCGTGGATGTATTTGGAGTTTATTCTTGGATCTACATGGAATTAATTCCTGCCTCTGCCTGGCTTTTATTCTGGGATCTACCTGCGTTCCATACCTGGAGTATCCTGAATCATTTTCCTGGAGCTGTGTATTGTTTCCTGGTCGCCTGAAATTGATTCCTGGATCTACCTTCATTCCGTGTGTGGATCTATCCTGGCTCAAGTCGTGGATCTATTGTTTATCCTGGAGCTTCCTTGGTCGTATTCCTGGATCTATCTTCCTACAGTGTCTGGATCTATGTGGATGATACAGCCGAGATGACATGGAGTTTGCTTGTGGAATTACCTGGTGCTTTTTCGTGGATGTATTTGGAGTTTATTCTTGGATCTACATGGAATTAATTCCTGCCTCTGCCTGGCTTTTATTCTGGGATCTACCTGCGTTCCATACCTGGAGTATCCTGAATCATTTTCCTGGAGCTGTGTATTGTTTCCTGGTCGCCTGAAATTGATTCCTGGATCTACCTTCATTCCGTGTGTGGATCTATCCTGGCTCAAGTCGTGGATCTATTGTTTATCCTGGAGCTTCCTTGGTCGTATTCCTGGATCTATCTTCCTACAGTGTCTGGATCTATGTGGATGATACAGCCGAGATGACATGGAGTTTGCTTGTGGAATTACCTGGTGCTTTTTCGTGGATGTATTTGGAGTTTATTCTTGGATCTACATGGAATTAATTCCTGCCTCTGCCTGGCTTTTATTCTGGGATCTACCTGCGTTCCATACCTGGAGTATCCTGAATCATTTTCCTGGAGCTGTGTATTGTTTCCTGGTCGCCTGAAATTGATTCCTGGATCTACCTTCATTCCGTGTGTGGATCTATCCTGGCTCAAGTCGTGGATCTATTGTTTATCCTGGAGCTTCCTTGGTCGTATTCCTGGATCTATCTTCCTACAGTGTCTGGATCTATGTGGATGATACAGCCGAGATGACATGGAGTTTGCTTGTGGAATTACCTGGTGCTTTTTCGTGGATGTATTTGGAGTTTATTCTTGGATCTACATGGAATTAATTCCTGCCTCTGCCTGGCTTTTATTCTGGGATCTACCTGCGTTCCATACCTGGAGTATCCTGAATCATTTTCCTGGAGCTGTGTATTGTTTCCTGGTCGCCTGAAATTGATTCCTGGATCTACCTTCATTCCGTGTGTGGATCTATCCTGGCTCAAGTCGTGGATCTATTGTTTATCCTGGAGCTTCCTTGGTCGTATTC
Source organism: Ochotona curzoniae (assembly GCF_017591425.1). Classification (NCBI taxonomy): domain Eukaryota; kingdom Metazoa; phylum Chordata; class Mammalia; order Lagomorpha; family Ochotonidae; genus Ochotona; species Ochotona curzoniae. Next base: position 3,688,903 of record NW_024467127.1, on the reverse strand, counting down.
CTGGATCTATCTTCCTACAGTGTCTGGATCTATGTGGATGATACAGCCGAGATGACATGGAGTTTGCTTGTGGAATTACCTGGTGCTTTTTCGTGGATGTATTTGGAGTTTATTCTTGGATCTACATGGAATTAATTCCTGCCTCTGCCTGGCTTTTATTCTGGGATCTACCTGCGTTCCATACCTGGAGTATCCTGAATCATTTTCCTGGAGCTGTGTATTGTTTCCTGGTCGCCTGAAATTTATTCCTGGATCTACCTTCATTCCGTGTGTGGATCTATCCTGGCTCAAGTCGTGGATCTATTGTTTATCCTGGAGCTTCCTTGGTCGTATTCCTGGATCTATCTTCCTACAGTGTCTGGATCTATGTGGATGATACAGCCGAGATGACATGGAGTTTGCTTGTGGAATTACCTGGTGCTTTTTCGTGGATGTATTTGGAGTTTATTCTTGGATCTACATGGAATTAATTCCTGCCTCTGCCTGGCTTTTATTCTGGGATCTACCTGCGTTCCATACCTGGAGTATCCTGAATCATTTTCCTGGAGCTGTGTATTGTTTCCTGGTCGCCTGAAATTGATTCCTGGATCTACCTTCATTCCGTGTGTGGATCTATCCTGGCTCAAGTCGTGGATCTATTGTTTATCCTGGAGCTTCCTTGGTCGTATTCCTGGATCTATCTTCCTACAGTGTCTGGATCTATGTGGATGATACAGCCGAGATGACATGGAGTTTGCTTGTGGAATTACCTGGTGCTTTTTCGTGGATGTATTTGGAGTTTATTCTTGGATCTACATGGAATTAATTCCTGCCTCTGCCTGGCTTTTATTCTGGGATCTACCTGCGTTCCATACCTGGAGTATCCTGAATCATTTTCCTGGAGCTGTGTATTGTTTCCTGGTCGCCTGAAATTGATTCCTGGATCTACCTTCATTCCGTGTGTGGATCTATCCTGGCTCAAGTCGTGGATCTATTGTTTATCCTGGAGCTTCCTTGGTCGTATTCCTGGATCTATCTTCCTACAGTGTCTGGATCTATGTGGATGATACAGCCGAGATGACATGGAGTTTGCTTGTGGAATTACCTGGTGCTTTTTCGTGGATGTATTTGGAGTTTATTCTTGGATCTACATGGAATTAATTCCTGCCTCTGCCTGGCTTTTATTCTGGGATCTACCTGCGTTCCATACCTGGAGTATCCTGAATCATTTTCCTGGAGCTGTGTATTGTTTCCTGGTCGCCTGAAATTGATTCCTGGATCTACCTTCATTCCGTGTGTGGATCTATCCTGGCTCAAGTCGTGGATCTATTGTTTATCCTGGAGCTTCCTTGGTCGTATTCCTGGATCTATCTTCCTACAGTGTCTGGATCTATGTGGATGATACAGCCGAGATGACATGGAGTTTGCTTGTGGAATTACCTGGTGCTTTTTCGTGGATGTATTTGGAGTTTATTCTTGGATCTACATGGAATTAATTCCTGCCTCTGCCTGGCTTTTATTCTGGGATCTACCTGCGTTCCATACCTGGAGTATCCTGAATCATTTTCCTGGAGCTGTGTATTGTTTCCTGGTCGCCTGAAATTGATTCCTGGATCTACCTTCATTCCGTGTGTGGATCTATCCTGGCTCAAGTCGTGGATCTATTGTTTATCCTGGAGCTTCCTTGGTCGTATTCCTGGATCTATCTTCCTACAGTGTCTGGATCTATGTGGATGATACAGCCGAGATGACATGGAGTTTGCTTGTGGAATTACCTGGTGCTTTTTCGTGGATGTATTTGGAGTTTATTCTTGGATCTACATGGAATTAATTCCTGCCTCTGCCTGGCTTTTATTCTGGGATCTACCTGCGTTCCATACCTGGAGTATCCTGAATCATTTTCCTGGAGCTGTGTATTGTTTCCTGGTCGCCTGAAATTGATTCCTGGATCTACCTTCATTCCGTGTGTGGATCTATCCTGGCTCAAGTCGTGGATCTATTGTTTATCCTGGAGCTTCCTTGGTCGTATTCCTGGATCTATCTTCCTACAGTGTCTGGATCTATGTGGATGATACAGCCGAGATGACATGGAGTTTGCTTGTGGAATTACCTGGTGCTTTTTCGTGGATGTATTTGGAGTTTATTCTTGGATCTACATGGAATTAATTCCTGCCTCTGCCTGGCTTTTATTCTGGGATCTACCTGCGTTCCATACCTGGAGTATCCTGAATCATTTTCCTGGAGCTGTGTATTGTTTCCTGGTCGCCTGAAATTGATTCCTGGATCTACCTTCATTCCGTGTGTGGATCTATCCTGGCTCAAGTCGTGGATCTATTGTTTATCCTGGAGCTTCCTTGGTCGTATTCCTGGATCTATCTTCCTACAGTGTCTGGATCTATGTGGATGATACAGCCGAGATGACATGGAGTTTGCTTGTGGAATTACCTGGTGCTTTTTCGTGGATGTATTTGGAGTTTATTCTTGGATCTACATGGAATTAATTCCTGCCTCTGCCTGGCTTTTATTCTGGGATCTACCTGCGTTCCATACCTGGAGTATCCTGAATCATTTTCCTGGAGCTGTGTATTGTTTCCTGGTCGCCTGAAATTGATTCCTGGATCTACCTTCATTCCGTGTGTGGATCTATCCTGGCTCAAGTCGTGGATCTATTGTTTATCCTGGAGCTTCCTTGGTCGTATTCCTGGATCTATCTTCCTACAGTGTCTGGATCTATGTGGATGATACAGCCGAGATGACATGGAGTTTGCTTGTGGAATTACCTGGTGCTTTTTCGTGGATGTATTTGGAGTTTATTCTTGGATCTACATGGAATTAATTCCTGCCTCTGCCTGGCTTTTATTCTGGGATCTACCTGCGTTCCATACCTGGAGTATCCTGAATCATTTTCCTGGAGCTGTGTATTGTTTCCTGGTCGCCTGAAATTGATTCCTGGATCTACCTTCATTCCGTGTGTGGATCTATCCTGGCTCAAGTCGTGGATCTATTGTTTATCCTGGAGCTTCCTTGGTCGTATTCCTGGATCTATCTTCCTACAGTGTCTGGATCTATGTGGATGATACAGCCGAGATGACATGGAGTTTGCTTGTGGAATTACCTGGTGCTTTTTCGTGGATGTATTTGGAGTTTATTCTTGGATCTACATGGAATTAATTCCTGCCTCTGCCTGGCTTTTATTCTGGGATCTACCTGCGTTCCATACCTGGAGTATCCTGAATCATTTTCCTGGAGCTGTGTATTGTTTCCTGGTCGCCTGAAATTGATTCCTGGATCTACCTTCATTCCGTGTGTGGATCTATCCTGGCTCAAGTCGTGGATCTATTGTTTATCCTGGAGCTTCCTTGGTCGTATTCCTGGATCTATCTTCCTACAGTGTCTGGATCTATGTGGATGATACAGCCGAGATGACATGGAGTTTGCTTGTGGAATTACCTGGTGCTTTTTCGTGGATGTATTTGGAGTTTATTCTTGGATCTACATGGAATTAATTCCTGCCTCTGCCTGGCTTTTATTCTGGGATCTACCTGCGTTCCATACCTGGAGTATCCTGAATCATTTTCCTGGAGCTGTGTATTGTTTCCTGGTCGCCTGAAATTGATTCCTGGATCTACCTTCATTCCGTGTGTGGATCTATCCTGGCTCAAGTCGTGGATCTATTGTTTATCCTGGAGCTTCCTTGGTCGTATTCCTGGATCTATCTTCCTACAGTGTCTGGATCTATGTGGATGATACAGCCGAGATGACATGGAGTTTGCTTGTGGAATTACCTGGTGCTTTTTCGTGGATGTATTTGGAGTTTATTCTTGGATCTACATGGAATTAATTCCTGCCTCTGCCTGGCTTTTATTCTGGGATCTACCTGCGTTCCATACCTGGAGTATCCTGAATCATTTTCCTGGAGCTGTGTATTGTTTCCTGGTCGCCTGAAATTTATTCCTGGATCTACCTTCATTCCGTGTGTGGATCTATCCTGGCTCAAGTCGTGGATCTATTGTTTATCCTGGAGCTTCCTTGGTCGTATTCCTGGATCTATCTTCCTACAGTGTCTGGATCTATGTGGATGATACAGCCGAGATGACATGGAGTTTGCTTGTGGAATTACCTGGTGCTTTTTCGTGGATGTATTTGGAGTTTATTCTTGGATCTACATGGAATTAATTCCTGCCTCTGCCTGGCTTTTATTCTGGGATCTACCTGCGTTCCATACCTGGAGTATCCTGAATCATTTTCCTGGAGCTGTGTATTGTTTCCTGGTCGCCTGAAATTGATTCCTGGATCTACCTTCATTCCGTGTGTGGATCTATCCTGGCTCAAGTCGTGGATCTATTGTTTATCCTGGAGCTTCCTTGGTCGTATTCCTGGATCTATCTTCCTACAGTGTCTGGATCTATGTGGATGATACAGCCGAGATGACATGGAGTTTGCTTGTGGAATTACCTGGTGCTTTTTCGTGGATGTATTTGGAGTTTATTCTTGGATCTACATGGAATTAATTCCTGCCTCTGCCTGGCTTTTATTCTGGGATCTACCTGCGTTCCATACCTGGAGTATCCTGAATCATTTTCCTGGAGCTGTGTATTGTTTCCTGGTCGCCTGAAATTGATTCCTGGATCTACCTTCATTCCGTGTGTGGATCTATCCTGGCTCAAGTCGTGGATCTATTGTTTATCCTGGAGCTTCCTTGGTCGTATTCCTGGATCTATCTTCCTACAGTGTCTGGATCTATGTGGATGATACAGCCGAGATGACATGGAGTTTGCTTGTGGAATTACCTGGTGCTTTTTCGTGGATGTATTTGGAGTTTATTCTTGGATCTACATGGAATTAATTCCTGCCTCTGCCTGGCTTTTATTCTGGGATCTACCTGCGTTCCATACCTGGAGTATCCTGAATCATTTTCCTGGAGCTGTGTATTGTTTCCTGGTCGCCTGAAATTGATTCCTGGATCTACCTTCATTCCGTGTGTGGATCTATCCTGGCTCAAGTCGTGGATCTATTGTTTATCCTGGAGCTTCCTTGGTCGTATTCCTGGATCTATCTTCCTACAGTGTCTGGATCTATGTGGATGATACAGCCGAGATGACATGGAGTTTGCTTGTGGAATTACCTGGTGCTTTTTCGTGGATGTATTTGGAGTTTATTCTTGGATCTACATGGAATTAATTCCTGCCTCTGCCTGGCTTTTATTCTGGGATCTACCTGCGTTCCATACCTGGAGTATCCTGAATCATTTTCCTGGAGCTGTGTATTGTTTCCTGGTCGCCTGAAATTGATTCCTGGATCTACCTTCATTCCGTGTGTGGATCTATCCTGGCTCAAGTCGTGGATCTATTGTTTATCCTGGAGCTTCCTTGGTCGTATTCCTGGATCTATCTTCCTACAGTGTCTGGATCTATGTGGATGATACAGCCGAGATGACATGGAGTTTGCTTGTGGAATTACCTGGTGCTTTTTCGTGGATGTATTTGGAGTTTATTCTTGGATCTACATGGAATTAATTCCTGCCTCTGCCTGGCTTTTATTCTGGGATCTACCTGCGTTCCATACCTGGAGTATCCTGAATCATTTTCCTGGAGCTGTGTATTGTTTCCTGGTCGCCTGAAATTGATTCCTGGATCTACCTTCATTCCGTGTGTGGATCTATCCTGGCTCAAGTCGTGGATCTATTGTTTATCCTGGAGCTTCCTTGGTCGTATTCCTGGATCTATCTTCCTACAGTGTCTGGATCTATGTGGATGATACAGCCGAGATGACATGGAGTTTGCTTGTGGAATTACCTGGTGCTTTTTCGTGGATGTATTTGGAGTTTATTCTTGGATCTACATGGAATTAATTCCTGCCTCTGCCTGGCTTTTATTCTGGGATCTACCTGCGTTCCATACCTGGAGTATCCTGAATCATTTTCCTGGAGCTGTGTATTGTTTCCTGGTCGCCTGAAATTGATTCCTGGATCTACCTTCATTCCGTGTGTGGATCTATCCTGGCTCAAGTCGTGGATCTATTGTTTATCCTGGAGCTTCCTTGGTCGTATTCCTGGATCTATCTTCCTACAGTGTCTGGATCTATGTGGATGATACAGCCGAGATGACATGGAGTTTGCTTGTGGAATTACCTGGTGCTTTTTCGTGGATGTATTTGGAGTTTATTCTTGGATCTACATGGAATTAATTCCTGCCTCTGCCTGGCTTTTATTCTGGGATCTACCTGCGTTCCATACCTGGAGTATCCTGAATCATTTTCCTGGAGCTGTGTATTGTTTCCTGGTCGCCTGAAATTGATTCCTGGATCTACCTTCATTCCGTGTGTGGATCTATCCTGGCTCAAGTCGTGGATCTATTGTTTATCCTGGAGCTTCCTTGGTCGTATTCCTGGATCTATCTTCCTACAGTGTCTGGATCTATGTGGATGATACAGCCGAGATGACATGGAGTTTGCTTGTGGAATTACCTGGTGCTTTTTCGTGGATGTATTTGGAGTTTATTCTTGGATCTACATGGAATTAATTCCTGCCTCTGCCTGGCTTTTATTCTGGGATCTACCTGCGTTCCATACCTGGAGTATCCTGAATCATTTTCCTGGAGCTGTGTATTGTTTCCTGGTCGCCTGAAATTGATTCCTGGATCTACCTTCATTCCGTGTGTGGATCTATCCTGGCTCAAGTCGTGGATCTATTGTTTATCCTGGAGCTTCCTTGGTCGTATTCCTGGATCTATCTTCCTACAGTGTCTGGATCTATGTGGATGATACAGCCGAGATGACATGGAGTTTGCTTGTGGAATTACCTGGTGCTTTTTCGTGGATGTATTTGGAGTTTATTCTTGGATCTACATGGAATTAATTCCTGCCTCTGCCTGGCTTTTATTCTGGGATCTACCTGCGTTCCATACCTGGAGTATCCTGAATCATTTTCCTGGAGCTGTGTATTGTTTCCTGGTCGCCTGAAATTGATTCCTGGATCTACCTTCATTCCGTGTGTGGATCTATCCTGGCTCAAGTCGTGGATCTATTGTTTATCCTGGAGCTTCCTTGGTCGTATTCCTGGATCTATCTTCCTACAGTGTCTGGATCTATGTGGATGATACAGCCGAGATGACATGGAGTTTGCTTGTGGAATTACCTGGTGCTTTTTCGTGGATGTATTTGGAGTTTATTCTTGGATCTACATGGAATTAATTCCTGCCTCTGCCTGGCTTTTATTCTGGGATCTACCTGCGTTCCATACCTGGAGTATCCTGAATCATTTTCCTGGAGCTGTGTATTGTTTCCTGGTCGCCTGAAATTGATTCCTGGATCTACCTTCATTCCGTGTGTGGATCTATCCTGGCTCAAGTCGTGGATCTATTGTTTATCCTGGAGCTTCCTTGGTCGTATTCCTGGATCTATCTTCCTACAGTGTCTGGATCTATGTGGATGATACAGCCGAGATGACATGGAGTTTGCTTGTGGAATTACCTGGTGCTTTTTCGTGGATGTATTTGGAGTTTATTCTTGGATCTACATGGAATTAATTCCTGCCTCTGCCTGGCTTTTATTCTGGGATCTACCTGCGTTCCATACCTGGAGTATCCTGAATCATTTTCCTGGAGCTGTGTATTGTTTCCTGGTCGCCTGAAATTTATTCCTGGATCTACCTTCATTCCGTGTGTGGATCTATCCTGGCTCAAGTCGTGGATCTATTGTTTATCCTGGAGCTTCCTTGGTCGTATTCCTGGATCTATCTTCCTACAGTGTCTGGATCTATGTGGATGATACAGCCGAGATGACATGGAGTTTGCTTGTGGAATTACCTGGTGCTTTTTCGTGGATGTATTTGGAGTTTATTCTTGGATCTACATGGAATTAATTCCTGCCTCTGCCTGGCTTTTATTCTGGGATCTACCTGCGTTCCATACCTGGAGTATCCTGAATCATTTTCCTGGAGCTGTGTATTGTTTCCTGGTCGCCTGAAATTGATTCCTGGATCTACCTTCATTCCGTGTGTGGATCTATCCTGGCTCAAGTCGTGGATCTATTGTTTATCCTGGAGCTTCCTTGGTCGTATTCCTGGATCTATCTTCCTACAGTGTCTGGATCTATGTGGATGATACAGCCGAGATGACATGGAGTTTGCTTGTGGAATTACCTGGTGCTTTTTCGTGGATGTATTTGGAGTTTATTCTTGGATCTACATGGAATTAATTCCTGCCTCTGCCTGGCTTTTATTCTGGGATCTACCTGCGTTCCATACCTGGAGTATCCTGAATCATTTTCCTGGAGCTGTGTATTGTTTCCTGGTCGCCTGAAATTGATTCCTGGATCTACCTTCATTCCGTGTGTGGATCTATCCTGGCTCAAGTCGTGGATCTATTGTTTATCCTGGAGCTTCCTTGGTCGTATTCCTGGATCTATCTTCCTACAGTGTCTGGATCTATGTGGATGATACAGCCGAGATGACATGGAGTTTGCTTGTGGAATTACCTGGTGCTTTTTCGTGGATGTATTTGGAGTTTATTCTTGGATCTACATGGAATTAATTCCTGCCTCTGCCTGGCTTTTATTCTGGGATCTACCTGCGTTCCATACCTGGAGTATCCTGAATCATTTTCCTGGAGCTGTGTATTGTTTCCTGGTCGCCTGAAATTGATTCCTGGATCTACCTTCATTCCGTGTGTGGATCTATCCTGGCTCAAGTCGTGGATCTATTGTTTATCCTGGAGCTTCCTTGGTCGTATTCCTGGATCTATCTTCCTACAGTGTCTGGATCTATGTGGATGATACAGCCGAGATGACATGGAGTTTGCTTGTGGAATTACCTGGTGCTTTTTCGTGGATGTATTTGGAGTTTATTCTTGGATCTACATGGAATTAATTCCTGCCTCTGCCTGGCTTTTATTCTGGGATCTACCTGCGTTCCATACCTGGAGTATCCTGAATCATTTTCCTGGAGCTGTGTATTGTTTCCTGGTCGCCTGAAATTGATTCCTGGATCTACCTTCATTCCGTGTGTGGATCTATCCTGGCTCAAGTCGTGGATCTATTGTTTATCCTGGAGCTTCCTTGGTCGTATTCCTGGATCTATCTTCCTACAGTGTCTGGATCTATGTGGATGATACAGCCGAGATGACATGGAGTTTGCTTGTGGAATTACCTGGTGCTTTTTCGTGGATGTATTTGGAGTTTATTCTTGGATCTACATGGAATTAATTCCTGCCTCTGCCTGGCTTTTATTCTGGGATCTACCTGCGTTCCATACCTGGAGTATCCTGAATCATTTTCCTGGAGCTGTGTATTGTTTCCTGGTCGCCTGAAATTGATTCCTGGATCTACCTTCATTCCGTGTGTGGATCTATCCTGGCTCAAGTCGTGGATCTATTGTTTATCCTGGAGCTTCCTTGGTCGTATTCCTGGATCTATCTTCCTACAGTGTCTGGATCTATGTGGATGATACAGCCGAGATGACATGGAGTTTGCTTGTGGAATTACCTGGTGCTTTTTCGTGGATGTATTTGGAGTTTATTCTTGGATCTACATGGAATTAATTCCTGCCTCTGCCTGGCTTTTATTCTGGGATCTACCTGCGTTCCATACCTGGAGTATCCTGAATCATTTTCCTGGAGCTGTGTATTGTTTCCTGGTCGCCTGAAATTGATTCCTGGATCTACCTTCATTCCGTGTGTGGATCTATCCTGGCTCAAGTCGTGGATCTATTGTTTATCCTGGAGCTTCCTTGGTCGTATTCCTGGATCTATCTTCCTACAGTGTCTGGATCTATGTGGATGATACAGCCGAGATGACATGGAGTTTGCTTGTGGAATTACCTGGTGCTTTTTCGTGGATGTATTTGGAGTTTATTCTTGGATCTACATGGAATTAATTCCTGCCTCTGCCTGGCTTTTATTCTGGGATCTACCTGCGTTCCATACCTGGAGTATCCTGAATCATTTTCCTGGAGCTGTGTATTGTTTCCTGGTCGCCTGAAATTGATTCCTGGATCTACCTTCATTCCGTGTGTGGATCTATCCTGGCTCAAGTCGTGGATCTATTGTTTATCCTGGAGCTTCCTTGGTCGTATTCCTGGATCTATCTTCCTACAGTGTCTGGATCTATGTGGATGATACAGCCGAGATGACATGGAGTTTGCTTGTGGAATTACCTGGTGCTTTTTCGTGGATGTATTTGGAGTTTATTCTTGGATCTACATGGAATTAATTCCTGCCTCTGCCTGGCTTTTATTCTGGGATCTACCTGCGTTCCATACCTGGAGTATCCTGAATCATTTTCCTGGAGCTGTGTATTGTTTCCTGGTCGCCTGAAATTGATTCCTGGATCTACCTTCATTCCGTGTGTGGATCTATCCTGGCTCAAGTCGTGGATCTATTGTTTATCCTGGAGCTTCCTTGGTCGTATTCCTGGATCTATCTTCCTACAGTGTCTGGATCTATGTGGATGATACAGCCGAGATGACATGGAGTTTGCTTGTGGAATTACCTGGTGCTTTTTCGTGGATGTATTTGGAGTTTATTCTTGGATCTACATGGAATTAATTCCTGCCTCTGCCTGGCTTTTATTCTGGGATCTACCTGCGTTCCATACCTGGAGTATCCTGAATCATTTTCCTGGAGCTGTGTATTGTTTCCTGGTCGCCTGAAATTGATTCCTGGATCTACCTTCATTCCGTGTGTGGATCTATCCTGGCTCAAGTCGTGGATCTATTGTTTATCCTGGAGCTTCCTTGGTCGTATTCCTGGATCTATCTTCCTACAGTGTCTGGATCTATGTGGATGATACAGCCGAGATGACATGGAGTTTGCTTGTGGAATTACCTGGTGCTTTTTCGTGGATGTATTTGGAGTTTATTCTTGGATCTACATGGAATTAATTCCTGCCTCTGCCTGGCTTTTATTCTGGGATCTACCTGCGTTCCATACCTGGAGTATCCTGAATCATTTTCCTGGAGCTGTGTATTGTTTCCTGGTCGCCTGAAATTGATTCCTGGATCTACCTTCATTCCGTGTGTGGATCTATCCTGGCTCAAGTCGTGGATCTATTGTTTATCCTGGAGCTTCCTTGGTCGTATTCCTGGATCTATCTTCCTACAGTGTCTGGATCTATGTGGATGATACAGCCGAGATGACATGGAGTTTGCTTGTGGAATTACCTGGTGCTTTTTCGTGGATGTATTTGGAGTTTATTCTTGGATCTACATGGAATTAATTCCTGCCTCTGCCTGGCTTTTATTCTGGGATCTACCTGCGTTCCATACCTGGAGTATCCTGAATCATTTTCCTGGAGCTGTGTATTGTTTCCTGGTCGCCTGAAATTGATTCCTGGATCTACCTTCATTCCGTGTGTGGATCTATCCTGGCTCAAGTCGTGGATCTATTGTTTATCCTGGAGCTTCCTTGGTCGTATTCCTGGATCTATCTTCCTACAGTGTCTGGATCTATGTGGATGATACAGCCGAGATGACATGGAGTTTGCTTGTGGAATTACCTGGTGCTTTTTCGTGGATGTATTTGGAGTTTATTCTTGGATCTACATGGAATTAATTCCTGCCTCTGCCTGGCTTTTATTCTGGGATCTACCTGCGTTCCATACCTGGAGTATCCTGAATCATTTTCCTGGAGCTGTGTATTGTTTCCTGGTCGCCTGAAATTGATTCCTGGATCTACCTTCATTCCGTGTGTGGATCTATCCTGGCTCAAGTCGTGGATCTATTGTTTATCCTGGAGCTTCCTTGGTCGTATTCCTGGATCTATCTTCCTACAGTGTCTGGATCTATGTGGATGATACAGCCGAGATGACATGGAGTTTGCTTGTGGAATTACCTGGTGCTTTTTCGTGGATGTATTTGGAGTTTATTCTTGGATCTACATGGAATTAATTCCTGCCTCTGCCTGGCTTTTATTCTGGGATCTACCTGCGTTCCATACCTGGAGTATCCTGAATCATTTTCCTGGAGCTGTGTATTGTTTCCTGGTCGCCTGAAATTGATTCCTGGATCTACCTTCATTCCGTGTGTGGATCTATCCTGGCTCAAGTCGTGGATCTATTGTTTATCCTGGAGCTTCCTTGGTCGTATTCCTGGATCTATCTTCCTACAGTGTCTGGATCTATGTGGATGATACAGCCGAGATGACATGGAGTTTGCTTGTGGAATTACCTGGTGCTTTTTCGTGGATGTATTTGGAGTTTATTCTTGGATCTACATGGAATTAATTCCTGCCTCTGCCTGGCTTTTATTCTGGGATCTACCTGCGTTCCATACCTGGAGTATCCTGAATCATTTTCCTGGAGCTGTGTATTGTTTCCTGGTCGCCTGAAATTGATTCCTGGATCTACCTTCATTCCGTGTGTGGATCTATCCTGGCTCAAGTCGTGGATCTATTGTTTATCCTGGAGCTTCCTTGGTCGTATTCCTGGATCTATCTTCCTACAGTGTCTGGATCTATGTGGATGATACAGCCGAGATGACATGGAGTTTGCTTGTGGAATTACCTGGTGCTTTTTCGTGGATGTATTTGGAGTTTATTCTTGGATCTACATGGAATTAATTCCTGCCTCTGCCTGGCTTTTATTCTGGGATCTACCTGCGTTCCATACCTGGAGTATCCTGAATCATTTTCCTGGAGCTGTGTATTGTTTCCTGGTCGCCTGAAATTGATTCCTGGATCTACCTTCATTCCGTGTGTGGATCTATCCTGGCTCAAGTCGTGGATCTATTGTTTATCCTGGAGCTTCCTTGGTCGTATTCCTGGATCTATCTTCCTACAGTGTCTGGATCTATGTGGATGATACAGCCGAGATGACATGGAGTTTGCTTGTGGAATTACCTGGTGCTTTTTCGTGGATGTATTTGGAGTTTATTCTTGGATCTACATGGAATTAATTCCTGCCTCTGCCTGGCTTTTATTCTGGGATCTACCTGCGTTCCATACCTGGAGTATCCTGAATCATTTTCCTGGAGCTGTGTATTGTTTCCTGGTCGCCTGAAATTGATTCCTGGATCTACCTTCATTCCGTGTGTGGATCTATCCTGGCTCAAGTCGTGGATCTATTGTTTATCCTGGAGCTTCCTTGGTCGTATTCCTGGATCTATCTTCCTACAGTGTCTGGATCTATGTGGATGATACAGCCGAGATGACATGGAGTTTGCTTGTGGAATTACCTGGTGCTTTTTCGTGGATGTATTTGGAGTTTATTCTTGGATCTACATGGAATTAATTCCTGCCTCTGCCTGGCTTTTATTCTGGGATCTACCTGCGTTCCATACCTGGAGTATCCTGAATCATTTTCCTGGAGCTGTGTATTGTTTCCTGGTCGCCTGAAATTGATTCCTGGATCTACCTTCATTCCGTGTGTGGATCTATCCTGGCTCAAGTCGTGGATCTATTGTTTATCCTGGAGCTTCCTTGGTCGTATTCCTGGATCTATCTTCCTACAGTGTCTGGATCTATGTGGATGATACAGCCGAGATGACATGGAGTTTGCTTGTGGAATTACCTGGTGCTTTTTCGTGGATGTATTTGGAGTTTATTCTTGGATCTACATGGAATTAATTCCTGCCTCTGCCTGGCTTTTATTCTGGGATCTACCTGCGTTCCATACCTGGAGTATCCTGAATCATTTTCCTGGAGCTGTGTATTGTTTCCTGGTCGCCTGAAATTTATTCCTGGATCTACCTTCATTCCGTGTGTGGATCTATCCTGGCTCAAGTCGTGGATCTATTGTTTATCCTGGAGCTTCCTTGGTCGTATTCCTGGATCTATCTTCCTACAGTGTCTGGATCTATGTGGATGATACAGCCGAGATGACATGGAGTTTGCTTGTGGAATTACCTGGTGCTTTTTCGTGGATGTATTTGGAGTTTATTCTTGGATCTACATGGAATTAATTCCTGCCTCTGCCTGGCTTTTATTCTGGGATCTACCTGCGTTCCATACCTGGAGTATCCTGAATCATTTTCCTGGAGCTGTGTATTGTTTCCTGGTCGCCTGAAATTGATTCCTGGATCTACCTTCATTCCGTGTGTGGATCTATCCTGGCTCAAGTCGTGGATCTATTGTTTATCCTGGAGCTTCCTTGGTCGTATTCCTGGATCTATCTTCCTACAGTGTCTGGATCTATGTGGATGATACAGCCGAGATGACATGGAGTTTGCTTGTGGAATTACCTGGTGCTTTTTCGTGGATGTATTTGGAGTTTATTCTTGGATCTACATGGAATTAATTCCTGCCTCTGCCTGGCTTTTATTCTGGGATCTACCTGCGTTCCATACCTGGAGTATCCTGAATCATTTTCCTGGAGCTGTGTATTGTTTCCTGGTCGCCTGAAATTGATTCCTGGATCTACCTTCATTCCGTGTGTGGATCTATCCTGGCTCAAGTCGTGGATCTATTGTTTATCCTGGAGCTTCCTTGGTCGTATTCCTGGATCTATCTTCCTACAGTGTCTGGATCTATGTGGATGATACAGCCGAGATGACATGGAGTTTGCTTGTGGAATTACCTGGTGCTTTTTCGTGGATGTATTTGGAGTTTATTCTTGGATCTACATGGAATTAATTCCTGCCTCTGCCTGGCTTTTATTCTGGGATCTACCTGCGTTCCATACCTGGAGTATCCTGAATCATTTTCCTGGAGCTGTGTATTGTTTCCTGGTCGCCTGAAATTGATTCCTGGATCTACCTTCATTCCGTGTGTGGATCTATCCTGGCTCAAGTCGTGGATCTATTGTTTATCCTGGAGCTTCCTTGGTCGTATTCCTGGATCTATCTTCCTACAGTGTCTGGATCTATGTGGATGATACAGCCGAGATGACATGGAGTTTGCTTGTGGAATTACCTGGTGCTTTTTCGTGGATGTATTTGGAGTTTATTCTTGGATCTACATGGAATTAATTCCTGCCTCTGCCTGGCTTTTATTCTGGGATCTACCTGCGTTCCATACCTGGAGTATCCTGAATCATTTTCCTGGAGCTGTGTATTGTTTCCTGGTCGCCTGAAATTGATTCCTGGATCTACCTTCATTCCGTGTGTGGATCTATCCTGGCTCAAGTCGTGGATCTATTGTTTATCCTGGAGCTTCCTTGGTCGTATTCCTGGATCTATCTTCCTACAGTGTCTGGATCTATGTGGATGATACAGCCGAGATGACATGGAGTTTGCTTGTGGAATTACCTGGTGCTTTTTCGTGGATGTATTTGGAGTTTATTCTTGGATCTACATGGAATTAATTCCTGCCTCTGCCTGGCTTTTATTCTGGGATCTACCTGCGTTCCATACCTGGAGTATCCTGAATCATTTTCCTGGAGCTGTGTATTGTTTCCTGGTCGCCTGAAATTTATTCCTGGATCTACCTTCATTCCGTGTGTGGATCTATCCTGGCTCAAGTCGTGGATCTATTGTTTATCCTGGAGCTTCCTTGGTCGTATTCCTGGATCTATCTTCCTACAGTGTCTGGATCTATGTGGATGATACAGCCGAGATGACATGGAGTTTGCTTGTGGAATTACCTGGTGCTTTTTCGTGGATGTATTTGGAGTTTATTCTTGGATCTACATGGAATTAATTCCTGCCTCTGCCTGGCTTTTATTCTGGGATCTACCTGCGTTCCATACCTGGAGTATCCTGAATCATTTTCCTGGAGCTGTGTATTGTTTCCTGGTCGCCTGAAATTGATTCCTGGATCTACCTTCATTCCGTGTGTGGATCTATCCTGGCTCAAGTCGTGGATCTATTGTTTATCCTGGAGCTTCCTTGGTCGTATTCCTGGATCTATCTTCCTACAGTGTCTGGATCTATGTGGATGATACAGCCGAGATGACATGGAGTTTGCTTGTGGAATTACCTGGTGCTTTTTCGTGGATGTATTTGGAGTTTATTCTTGGATCTACATGGAATTAATTCCTGCCTCTGCCTGGCTTTTATTCTGGGATCTACCTGCGTTCCATACCTGGAGTATCCTGAATCATTTTCCTGGAGCTGTGTATTGTTTCCTGGTCGCCTGAAATTTATTCCTGGATCTACCTTCATTCCGTGTGTGGATCTATCCTGGCTCAAGTCGTGGATCTATTGTTTATCCTGGAGCTTCCTTGGTCGTATTCCTGGATCTATCTTCCTACAGTGTCTGGATCTATGTGGATGATACAGCCGAGATGACATGGAGTTTGCTTGTGGAATTACCTGGTGCTTTTTCGTGGATGTATTTGGAGTTTATTCTTGGATCTACATGGAATTAATTCCTGCCTCTGCCTGGCTTTTATTCTGGGATCTACCTGCGTTCCATACCTGGAGTATCCTGAATCATTTTCCTGGAGCTGTGTATTGTTTCCTGGTCGCCTGAAATTGATTCCTGGATCTACCTTCATTCCGTGTGTGGATCTATCCTGGCTCAAGTCGTGGATCTATTGTTTATCCTGGAGCTTCCTTGGTCGTATTCCTGGATCTATCTTCCTACAGTGTCTGGATCTATGTGGATGATACAGCCGAGATGACATGGAGTTTGCTTGTGGAATTACCTGGTGCTTTTTCGTGGATGTATTTGGAGTTTATTCTTGGATCTACATGGAATTAATTCCTGCCTCTGCCTGGCTTTTATTCTGGGATCTACCTGCGTTCCATACCTGGAGTATCCTGAATCATTTTCCTGGAGCTGTGTATTGTTTCCTGGTCGCCTGAAATTTATTCCTGGATCTACCTTCATTCCGTGTGTGGATCTATCCTGGCTCAAGTCGTGGATCTATTGTTTATCCTGGAGCTTCCTTGGTCGTATTCCTGGATCTATCTTCCTACAGTGTCTGGATCTATGTGGATGATACAGCCGAGATGACATGGAGTTTGCTTGTGGAATTACCTGGTGCTTTTTCGTGGATGTATTTGGAGTTTATTCTTGGATCTACATGGAATTAATTCCTGCCTCTGCCTGGCTTTTATTCTGGGATCTACCTGCGTTCCATACCTGGAGTATCCTGAATCATTTTCCTGGAGCTGTGTATTGTTTCCTGGTCGCCTGAAATTGATTCCTGGATCTACCTTCATTCCGTGTGTGGATCTATCCTGGCTCAAGTCGTGGATCTATTGTTTATCCTGGAGCTTCCTTGGTCGTATTCCTGGATCTATCTTCCTACAGTGTCTGGATCTATGTGGATGATACAGCCGAGATGACATGGAGTTTGCTTGTGGAATTACCTGGTGCTTTTTCGTGGATGTATTTGGAGTTTATTCTTGGATCTACATGGAATTAATTCCTGCCTCTGCCTGGCTTTTATTCTGGGATCTACCTGCGTTCCATACCTGGAGTATCCTGAATCATTTTCCTGGAGCTGTGTATTGTTTCCTGGTCGCCTGAAATTGATTCCTGGATCTACCTTCATTCCGTGTGTGGATCTATCCTGGCTCAAGTCGTGGATCTATTGTTTATCCTGGAGCTTCCTTGGTCGTATTCCTGGATCTATCTTCCTACAGTGTCTGGATCTATGTGGATGATACAGCCGAGATGACATGGAGTTTGCTTGTGGAATTACCTGGTGCTTTTTCGTGGATGTATTTGGAGTTTATTCTTGGATCTACATGGAATTAATTCCTGCCTCTGCCTGGCTTTTATTCTGGGATCTACCTGCGTTCCATACCTGGAGTATCCTGAATCATTTTCCTGGAGCTGTGTATTGTTTCCTGGTCGCCTGAAATTGATTCCTGGATCTACCTTCATTCCGTGTGTGGATCTATCCTGGCTCAAGTCGTGGATCTATTGTTTATCCTGGAGCTTCCTTGGTCGTATTCCTGGATCTATCTTCCTACAGTGTCTGGATCTATGTGGATGATACAGCCGAGATGACATGGAGTTTGCTTGTGGAATTACCTGGTGCTTTTTCGTGGATGTATTTGGAGTTTATTCTTGGATCTACATGGAATTAATTCCTGCCTCTGCCTGGCTTTTATTCTGGGATCTACCTGCGTTCCATACCTGGAGTATCCTGAATCATTTTCCTGGAGCTGTGTATTGTTTCCTGGTCGCCTGAAATTGATTCCTGGATCTACCTTCATTCCGTGTGTGGATCTATCCTGGCTCAAGTCGTGGATCTATTGTTTATCCTGGAGCTTCCTTGGTCGTATTCCTGGATCTATCTTCCTACAGTGTCTGGATCTATGTGGATGATACAGCCGAGATGACATGGAGTTTGCTTGTGGAATTACCTGGTGCTTTTTCGTGGATGTATTTGGAGTTTATTCTTGGATCTACATGGAATTAATTCCTGCCTCTGCCTGGCTTTTATTCTGGGATCTACCTGCGTTCCATACCTGGAGTATCCTGAATCATTTTCCTGGAGCTGTGTATTGTTTCCTGGTCGCCTGAAATTTATTCCTGGATCTACCTTCATTCCGTGTGTGGATCTATCCTGGCTCAAGTCGTGGATCTATTGTTTATCCTGGAGCTTCCTTGGTCGTATTCCTGGATCTATCTTCCTACAGTGTCTGGATCTATGTGGATGATACAGCCGAGATGACATGGAGTTTGCTTGTGGAATTACCTGGTGCTTTTTCGTGGATGTATTTGGAGTTTATTCTTGGATCTACATGGAATTAATTCCTGCCTCTGCCTGGCTTTTATTCTGGGATCTACCTGCGTTCCATACCTGGAGTATCCTGAATCATTTTCCTGGAGCTGTGTATTGTTTCCTGGTCGCCTGAAATTGATTCCTGGATCTACCTTCATTCCGTGTGTGGATCTATCCTGGCTCAAGTCGTGGATCTATTGTTTATCCTGGAGCTTCCTTGGTCGTATTCCTGGATCTATCTTCCTACAGTGTCTGGATCTATGTGGATGATACAGCCGAGATGACATGGAGTTTGCTTGTGGAATTACCTGGTGCTTTTTCGTGGATGTATTTGGAGTTTATTCTTGGATCTACATGGAATTAATTCCTGCCTCTGCCTGGCTTTTATTCTGGGATCTACCTGCGTTCCATACCTGGAGTATCCTGAATCATTTTCCTGGAGCTGTGTATTGTTTCCTGGTCGCCTGAAATTGATTCCTGGATCTACCTTCATTCCGTGTGTGGATCTATCCTGGCTCAAGTCGTGGATCTATTGTTTATCCTGGAGCTTCCTTGGTCGTATTCCTGGATCTATCTTCCTACAGTGTCTGGATCTATGTGGATGATACAGCCGAGATGACATGGAGTTTGCTTGTGGAATTACCTGGTGCTTTTTCGTGGATGTATTTGGAGTTTATTCTTGGATCTACATGGAATTAATTCCTGCCTCTGCCTGGCTTTTATTCTGGGATCTACCTGCGTTCCATACCTGGAGTATCCTGAATCATTTTCCTGGAGCTGTGTATTGTTTCCTGGTCGCCTGAAATTTATTCCTGGATCTACCTTCATTCCGTGTGTGGATCTATCCTGGCTCAAGTCGTGGATCTATTGTTTATCCTGGAGCTTCCTTGGTCGTATTCCTGGATCTATCTTCCTACAGTGTCTGGATCTATGTGGATGATACAGCCGAGATGACATGGAGTTTGCTTGTGGAATTACCTGGTGCTTTTTCGTGGATGTATTTGGAGTTTATTCTTGGATCTACATGGAATTAATTCCTGCCTCTGCCTGGCTTTTATTCTGGGATCTACCTGCGTTCCATACCTGGAGTATCCTGAATCATTTTCCTGGAGCTGTGTATTGTTTCCTGGTCGCCTGAAATTGATTCCTGGATCTACCTTCATTCCGTGTGTGGATCTATCCTGGCTCAAGTCGTGGATCTATTGTTTATCCTGGAGCTTCCTTGGTCGTATTCCTGGATCTATCTTCCTACAGTGTCTGGATCTATGTGGATGATACAGCCGAGATGACATGGAGTTTGCTTGTGGAATTACCTGGTGCTTTTTCGTGGATGTATTTGGAGTTTATTCTTGGATCTACATGGAATTAATTCCTGCCTCTGCCTGGCTTTTATTCTGGGATCTACCTGCGTTCCATACCTGGAGTATCCTGAATCATTTTCCTGGAGCTGTGTATTGTTTCCTGGTCGCCTGAAATTGATTCCTGGATCTACCTTCATTCCGTGTGTGGATCTATCCTGGCTCAAGTCGTGGATCTATTGTTTATCCTGGAGCTTCCTTGGTCGTATTCCTGGATCTATCTTCCTACAGTGTCTGGATCTATGTGGATGATACAGCCGAGATGACATGGAGTTTGCTTGTGGAATTACCTGGTGCTTTTTCGTGGATGTATTTGGAGTTTATTCTTGGATCTACATGGAATTAATTCCTGCCTCTGCCTGGCTTTTATTCTGGGATCTACCTGCGTTCCATACCTGGAGTATCCTGAATCATTTTCCTGGAGCTGTGTATTGTTTCCTGGTCGCCTGAAATTGATTCCTGGATCTACCTTCATTCCGTGTGTGGATCTATCCTGGCTCAAGTCGTGGATCTATTGTTTATCCTGGAGCTTCCTTGGTCGTATTCCTGGATCTATCTTCCTACAGTGTCTGGATCTATGTGGATGATACAGCCGAGATGACATGGAGTTTGCTTGTGGAATTACCTGGTGCTTTTTCGTGGATGTATTTGGAGTTTATTCTTGGATCTACATGGAATTAATTCCTGCCTCTGCCTGGCTTTTATTCTGGGATCTACCTGCGTTCCATACCTGGAGTATCCTGAATCATTTTCCTGGAGCTGTGTATTGTTTCCTGGTCGCCTGAAATTGATTCCTGGATCTACCTTCATTCCGTGTGTGGATCTATCCTGGCTCAAGTCGTGGATCTATTGTTTATCCTGGAGCTTCCTTGGTCGTATTCCTGGATCTATCTTCCTACAGTGTCTGGATCTATGTGGATGATACAGCCGAGATGACATGGAGTTTGCTTGTGGAATTACCTGGTGCTTTTTCGTGGATGTATTTGGAGTTTATTCTTGGATCTACATGGAATTAATTCCTGCCTCTGCCTGGCTTTTATTCTGGCATCTACCTGCGTTCCATACCTGGAGTATCCTGAATCATTTTCCTGGAGCTGTGTATTGTTTCCTGGTCGCCTGAAATTGATTCCTGGATCTACCTTCATTCCGTGTGTGGATCTATCCTGGCTCAAGTCGTGGATCTATTGTTTATCCTGGAGCTTCCTTGGTCGTATTCCTGGATCTATCTTCCTACAGTGTCTGGATCTATGTGGATGATACAGCCGAGATGACATGGAGTTTGCTTGTGGAATTACCTGGTGCTTTTTCATGGATGTATTTGGAGTTTATTCTTGGATCTACATGGAATTAATTCCTGCCTCTGCCTGGCTTTTATTCTGGGATCTACCTGCGTTCCATACCTGGAGTATCCTGAATCATTTTCCTGGAGCTGTGTATTGTTTCCTGGTCGCCTGAAATTTATTCCTGGATCTACCTTCATTCCGTGTGTGGATCTATCCTGGCTCAAGTCGTGGATCTATTGTTTATCCTGGAGCTTCCTTGGTCGTATTCCTGGATCTATCTTCCTACAGTGTCTGGATCTATGTGGATGATACAGCCGAGATGACATGGAGTTTGCTTGTGGAATTACCTGGTGCTTTTTCGTGGATGTATTTGGAGTTTATTCTTGGATCTACATGGAATTAATTCCTGCCTCTGCCTGTATTTTATTTTTGCATCTCTGCCTTTTCCATAGCTTGATTACCCTGCATATTTTTCCTGGAGCTCTGTTCTATTGTTTCCTGTATTCCTTGTGTTTTATTCCTTTATCTACCTCTCTGTAGTGTGTGGATCTATTTGCATGATTCCCCTAGAATGCATGCGTTTTATTTGATGATCTTCCTGTTTGTTTTCTTGTATCTCTTCACAGTTTATTCATATATCTCCATGGAGTTTATTCCTGCATCTGTATTGAATTTATTACTTATTTTCTGGTTTTCTTTCTGAAATCTGCCTACATCCCATGGCTGAAGGATCTCTTTCTATTGCTTTCCAGGATGTCCGTAATTTATTCCTGGATCTCCCTTCATTCTGTTTTTGGATCTATCCTCATTCCATTCATGGATCTATTTCTTTTCTTTTTTTTTTTTTCCTGGAGCTTTCTTACTTTTATTTCTGGTCTACCTACATACATTGTTTATCTATCTGGAAGTTATACCGGAGAGTACATGGATTTTTTACCTGGATCTACATGTTTGTTTCTTCTGGATCTTTGTGGATTGCATTCCTGGGTCTATCTGGACTTCAGTTTTACATTTTGATGGAATTCATTCCTGCCTCAAACTGGTTTTTATTCTGTGATCCATGTTCATTTCATACCGGTATTATTATGCATATTTTTCCTAGAGCTCTGTGCATTGGCTTCCTGGATGCCTGGAATTTATTCCTGCATCTACCTGCATCCTGCTCTTATTTCAGTCTACATGGAACTACAATTATAGTACCTGTTTTCTAGACCTGCATCTTCTAGTATTTTATGCTGGGGTTTTCCTCCATTTCATTCCTTGATATTCCTTTATACTCCCGGCATTTCCTTAGCTGAATCTACCCAGGTTTTATTTCTGGACCAGCTAGACTAAACTAGATTTCATGCATGTATTCCTTATTTTATGTACCTGTATTCCACTCTTGAAGCTACGTGCCATTGTACAATTTGAACAACGTTGATTTTACACTTGAATATACCTGCTTACCATGTCTATATCTTCCTTGATTCTCCACTGGAACTAGTTGCTTTTTTCTTGTACCTACCTGTTTTCCATATCTTGATTTACCTCAGTTTTATTCCTGGCTCTGAATGGATATTTTTCCTGAACGTATCTGAATGCATACCTGGATCTCCCTGCATACCATGCCTGGATGTATGTGAATTCAACATTGGTATCTACCTGAATTCCATTCATGAATATACTTGCATGCCATCGTTAAATATGCCTGGATCTCACACCTCTGTCCAGTTGGATTCCACAAACTACCTGGATTTATTCCTGGATACACCCAGATTCCATACCTAGATTTCCATGTCTAGTTCTACCTGGTTTTTATGCCTGGACCTACCTTAATTCCATAAGTGGACTATCTGAATTCCACACCTGGATCTAATCTGTGCTTCACATGTGGGTCTACCTGTATTCCACACCTCGACCTACCTTGACTCTACACAGAAATCTTCCTGGATTCAAAATCTGAGTCATTACCTGCCTTGATATACCTGTATACCACATCTGGATCTTCCCTAATTACACACCTATATTTACTTGGATTCCAACACTGTTATTCCATTCTTGGAGGTACAGAGATTCCACAAGATCTACCTGAATTCCACTTCTTAATCTACCTGGAATCCCTGCATTGATTTACTTGGCTTCCTCACATGGATCTTCCTGAATTGTACATGTGCATCTACTTGGTTTCAACACCTGTATGATCCTTGAGTGTATTCTGGATCTACGTTATTTGCACACATGGATCTATCTGGATTGCACACCTGGATTCTCCTGGTTTCTACATTAGGGTCTACATAGAATGCAAACATGGATTTACCTAGGTTTCACACCTGGAGCTTCCTAAATTTTTACATTTTTCTATCTGGATTTCACACATGGATCTACCTTCATTTTGTGCATGTATCTACCTGGATTCTGGACCTCCATCTATCTATTTCACATCTGGATCTGCCTGGATTCCATAACTCTATCTACCTCGATTCAATATCTGGATCTACTGGATTCCTCACTTAAACCTACCTGGATTCCACAAATTAATCTCTCTTAATTCTACACCTGGATCTACCTGCACGCCATATATGAATCTACCCTGGATTTCATTCCTGGATCTATGTTGATTCCAGACTCTGCCATGCATTACAAGCTTACTTTCAATTAGCCTGAAAGGTGTATTCATGAATTCATATATTTCCTGTCATAAGTTATTATATTTTGTAACATATCTTCTATTAAAACAAATTGTGTGACTGGAACAAGAGAATCTGTGCTTTTTGTTAGGAAGCATGGTTATGATTCTACCAATGAAAACAGGAAAAGGGTGCCTTGCAGAACATCCCCCCCGGAAATCCTCACCATTAGAAATTACAATGAGGAATTATCAAACTCTTCATCTCAGAATATCCACTTCAAGGTTTATCACTGTGGCTGGCAATATTTAACCACCAGGTTTAACCAGTTTCCAATTTATCTCTTTAATTTTTTAAATATTTATTCATTTTTATTACATAGTCAGATATACAGAGAGGATAAGAGACAGAGAGGAAGATAGTCCATCTGTGGATTCACTCCCAAGCAGTTGCAGCAGCCAGAGCTGAGCAGATCTGAAGCCAGGGACCAGTAGCCTCTCCTGGGGCTCCCACACAGATGCAGGGTCCTGAGGCTCTGGGCTGTCCTCTGTCCTCTACTGTTTGCCCAGGCTACAGGCACAGAGCTGGGTTGGATCCAGGCTGACAGGATTAGAACTGGCACCAATATTGGATCCAGTCATGTTCAAGGTGTGGACTTTAGCTATTGGACTAGTGCACCAGGCCCCCGTTTCAAATTTATTAAGGCAAGATAAAAACTCTCATGGGCAATTATGAAACACAGAAAACAAAAAGCTGTGCAGAAGCTAACTTGTGGGAAAGAAGCATAGCCGGAAAATCTCATTTCTAATTAAGTGAAACTTGTCTGATGCAATTGGTAATCCATGTAGTTTTGGTATCTTGCTTATTTCCTGGAACCTTTTAAGTTCTTTCTGGATACGTTGCCAATTTTATTGTTCTGTATTGGGAGAAGTGTAAATTTTTGACACCAGTTTTTGAGTACCTTAAAAAATAATTGTTTATTTTTACTTGAAAATCAAAGAGACAGAGGTGTAAACAGATCTCTCAGCTACAGGCTCATGACCTAAGTACCCTAAACAGCTACTGCTGGGCCAGGCCCAAGGAAGCAGACCAGGACACAATCCAAGTGCAAATGTGGTGTGAGAGCTCCAACTGCTCAAGCTAGGCCTTGCAGTCTCCCAGGGTGTGTATGAGCAGGAAGCTGGGGTAGGAAGCAGAGCTGGGATATGCACATTGGTATTCCACTAGGGGACTTTGGTTTTCCAAGCAATTGTTTAAACTCTATAAAAGTATTCTTTCCTATGAACCTGTGGAATGCACAAATATTTAATTAAGACTTTATCATATTAAGTCCTAAGTACATATTTTTATTTTTTCAGATAAAACTGTCAGTCCTTCCCCAAGCTGCTGTATATACACATCCATTTGTTTTTTCCCGACTTGAAATTCACATTTCCTGGACCGTTGCCTATATATAAATTTCACAGTACTTTCATCTGTATGCCTTCTCTAATTTAATTTTCTTACTAAATCTTACATGAAAAGACAGTTCAAGCACAGATGCCGTTTTCACTGCCACTATTTGTGAATTTCAGACAATGGGGGGAAAGGGAGATGGAAGGACCATGCTTCCACAGAGGAAGGCATTCTTGGGAAGAAAATTGCCAAGTGTCGTTTGCCTGAAGTTTCTGATCCCTGCCTTCATCCGGTGTTCTCAACTTCCCATCTTTATTCTGTCAGATTACCAAGGTGGGATTCACTTACTCATTAAGCCTCTCAGACAACAATACTATTTTGCCTGTGTGGTTTCCAGTGCTTTTTAATTTATGATTATAAGGTCATTCTCCAGAAACCGAAGTGGTTATCCAAGGATATGATGTGTTAATATTCAGACATCAAAGCAAATATTCACCCCCACGACTCTTACTCCCAGAAGTAAGATGACCCTAAAAATCAGTGCTTCCAGACATCTGCTGGCTTCAATCGAGGCATGCAGGGCTGATGCAATGATGCAGCAGTGCTTTCCAAAGGAACAAAGAATTCTGTGATGCTTAACACATTCCCCTGTTGACTGCCTACAGCATGCATGAGTAGAAAACACTTGATTGTGGCACACAGGGGGACAAGACGGGACTCCCTAGGCAGATCAAAAGCAATCTCTGAACGACGGAAAATACAGAAAAATTAGCTTCTTTGTGCTTATTCCATCATTATGTGAAGTTTCATAGCATCACTAACATGGTTAACAATGTGAGTCCAATGGAGAGACTCACTCAGCCACCTTGTCTACCACTGCAAAGAGAAAGTCCTTTTTCCCTTAGTGGATCCACTTATTTTCAAAAACAGAATGTAATCCATGATGGGACTTCAGAAAATCATTATGGAATAAGTGAATGACACTGAGATTCCATTTTTTTTGGCATTTGACCATGTTTACTTATTGACACAATGTTTTGTTTGTTTTTCATATCCACTCTATATAAGATATTTATTAAACCCAAAATTAAGGATGATGACAAGGAAGAGAATTTTTCTGATAAATAAAGAAATCTAGCAGTGGCATCGTGGTTCAGCAGGTCAGGCTGTCATCACAACTCTGACATATGGTAATACCATGCCAGTTTAAGTCCTGTTGCTCTGCTTCTGGTCCAGTTCCCTATTATTGCAACCAGCAAAGTTGTGGAATTTAACTCCAAAATTGGACTACTACCATCCTGGATGGAGGCCCAGGTAGAGACCCTGGCTTCTGACTTGGTCCAACCATGGCAGAGTTCTGGGGAGCGACCAGTGGATGGGAGTATCTGTTGCTATTTTCCTCTCTCCTTTCCTCTGAGTTCATCTTCAAACAAAAACTAAGCCTTTCAAAAGAAATAGGAAACAAAATTTGATTGTACTTGTCTGAAATCCAATCAGGATCTGTGGCTTGGGAATCTGCTCTGCGCACGCCACAATGTACCTTGAATACATCTGCTTTACAAGGCTGGACTCTACATACTGGAAAACAGTTGGGGGTCAGAACTTGCAAAAAACTTGACAAACCTAAAAGAGAGTGACAAAAAGATTTTAACGTGTAGCCAGTGAAAGGCACCTGCACCACTGTGGACAGGTTGCACTATTGCACAGGCCTTAGTCACTGAGGATGCCCACTCCACACTTCCTTTGTCCGAGAAGCTGCAGGACAGTAAACATGCTGATGCTTCTATGAGCAGTGCTTCAGCATTCAGCCTTCCGACAGCTCACACTGCAGCAAGCTCTCAGGCGACACTCACGCCATTGCCCTGGCAGCTAATTGGCTTGCCCATCTTTTTTTGGGTGAGGTTTTACTTTTTGAAAGAGCTCTCTGGAATACATTCAATCTAATGCATCAGTTAAGAGGTCTTGATGTTTGGAAATTCTTTAGGCTTTTCCTACAGGCATTCAACATGGCTGCCAAAAAGGTGCTTGAGAATGCTTGAAATAAAGGGCAGTGCTGTCTGATTTCAGGTGTGAGTCAGTTTTCATCTTCTTCCTCATGGATCTCCTGAGAATTTTTAAAATAATCTTATTGTGAAGACAGATTTGTAGAGAGAAGGAAAGACAGAAAAATCTTCCCTCCCCTTGTTCCTTCCCAAAACACTGCAATGACTGGAGCTGGCAAATCCAGAGCCAGGGGTGTCTTCCAGGTCTTCCACGCAGGAGCAGGTTTCCAAGGATTCTGTCCATCCACTACTGTTTTCCCAGGGGACAAGCAGGGAATTACAATGGAACACCCAGGACATGAACTGACATTCTTACTTGATCCCAGCTCTTTTAAAGTGAGAATTTAGCCACTGAGCAATTGCACCGGGCCCTCTACTAAGAATAGTTGACATATCTGTGCTTTTGTTCCAAGCTCCACGCAATCAAATCTTGCAAAACATGTTCTATTAGGACGTTCTTTTTTTTTTTCCTTTAAAAATAAATAGCCATATATTTTTAAAAGTTCTTGTAAAATTAAACCCAACATTGCTGCTTTTGGAGGTCACAATTTTTTGAAACTGTATTTTTTCATAACATCCATTTGCATGAAATTTTTAGGGAACCCCTCTGGAACTAAAGGGCAATGACCTTTCCTCATTGTTAATAGCGATCCACATCAAATAGTAGGCCAATACTCATTCTCAAGAGAACAAATCCACTTTTTTTCAGCTTTGCTCTTGTACTACATTTTGCTTGTTAGTTTCCCTGTGGAGTCTGATTGTACACCCCTGGGATTCCACTCCCTGTGCCTGTGCTAGACTGACCCTCCCCAGTGCCTTTGACCACATACAAGAGGTATGTCCTGGGGTAGCAAACTAGCTACAGAGAAACAGACCTCAAACACACCTCCCTGTGGTGATGGAAGCCATCCCAAAAGAGAGCTTAAGTCCTGCCTGTGTAAGAATCTAGAGGCAGTCCTACACTGTCCTGGCTGGCATTTGGCCACTCTGAGGTGCACTCAAGCAGTCAGGGTATTTAAAGAAAAGGTCACCCTTGGGTCCGGTGCAGTAGCCTGGCAGCTAAAGTAGTGCCCTGGAATCCCATATGGGTACCAGTTCTAGTCCTGGTAGGCTCACTTCCTATCCAGCTCCCTGCTTGTGACTTGGGAAAGTAGTAGAATATGACCCAAAGCTTTGGTAACCTGCACCCACATGGCAGACCAGGAAGAAGGTCCAAGCTCCTGGCTTTAGGTCGGCCTAGCTCCCACTATTGTGGCTGCTTGGGAGTGAATTGACGGATGAAAGTTTTTCCTGTCTCTTGCAAATAATTACTTTCTGCTATATCTGACTTTATAATGAAAATAAATAAAAATCTTTAAAAAAAATTAAAAGTTCCTCTTTACAAAGTCTAGATATTTCCAGATATTTACACTTCCCATGCCTCAAAATAGGTTCACTTTACTCACCAAAACCAATAAGCCAAAAAAAAAAACAAAAAAAAACAAAAAGACCTTCTTCATTTTTTACTTTTCATTGATACCTATGTTTCGTAAGTGCGGCTGGCAGAGTAGATTTTGAACAAGTGCCATGATAATATGCAATTAAGCAGAGAAGTAATGCATTTGCGCTTGGCGTTGGAAGGACTGGTCTCAACACTCGATTCCTGACTCCACTTCTTGCTCACACAGACAACCCTTGATTCCCGACTCCACTTCTTGCTCACACAGACCTGGGAGGAAGCAGGCGCGGGCTTAGTCGCTGGATTGCTGCTTCTCATGTGAGACACAAGGATTGTGCTCCCAGTCTTGACTTCAGCACACTCGCTCACTCACTCGCTCGCTCACTCGCTCACTCACTCACTCACTCGCTCGCTCGCTCACTCGCTCGCTCGCTCACTCACTTGTTCACTCGCTGGCTCGCTAACTCACTCACTCACTCACTCACTCACTGCAGGCATTTGGGGAGATAGCAAGTATGTGGGAGCACTGTCTCCCCCTCTTCCTCCCCCATCCATCTTTGTTTTTGGCTCTCTGTATCAAAAACAAATAAACCTTTGAAAATAAATAGATACATTTTCTAAACGTGCTTTAGAGCTTATGTACTAGAGGGAATCGATAAACAGGATGGAAAGTGAATCACTTTAACATTTTGCAGCATTCCCTAAGTAGCTATGCTATGTTGTGTCAAAGAATACCATCTGTGGCGTAAGCATGTCGAAACTGAATCACTTCTCTACCCCTGTAAGAATAAGGGTGTCATGCCCAGGAATGGAGTCCCTCTCAGCCTGACACAAGGAAAGAAGCCATGCCTGTCCTACCCAAGTTGAGATGCAGGGCGCGCCTTCCTTTCTGGAGCTCCAGGGTGATGTTGTCTCTGCGCTGACCCTCTCCATGGAACAGGACCCCGTTTCCTTGCAGGCTCTTGAACTTGAGGGAGATGACGTCTTAGAGAGTGCTCATGAGCTTCTGACTGAACCTGTACAGCAGCGAGCTCCGGCCGTCAAAGCTGGCAATATCAGATTCTGTATATGGAGGGAGTACGGAGAGAAAAAAATGTCAGCGAGTGTCCACAAAATAACTGCTCGTTTCCCATCCCAGCTGCTCTCCAGGTCACAGGATTGTTCTCCAGCCCTGGACCGTCCTCTCTCGGAGCCAGTCCATAGACCATAGACGAGGCCAACCCTGTTCAAGCTTAGAGGGATTACCAGAAGCAGTGCCACATGCTACCTGTGTCAATGCCAGCCGATCAGAGCCTAGAGGTAAGAGCTCCCCTCAGTGCTGTGTCAGCTTTGACTTTAGGGAAGAGGCTGAGCGCGTTCCAAAGCCAGCCACTCACCACTTAGCTTTCCTATTCATTTTCACCTGAGAGTTGGGGCCTGCTCAATTTGTTGTCTCATGCTCACTATTGGAAAATGTAAGTGCAATTTTATGGCAAATCTGGTTAAATAACACCAAGTGCCTAGAACTCTAGCCCAGGAGGAGTCCTTAGCAAAATGACATTTGAACATACAGGGGAAACAAAACTGCATCATCTTCATGGAAGATGTATACTGTAAAAACACATCACAGTTTTCAAAAATTCTCATACCTTAATCAACTTAATTTTAAATTCCATTTTTCCCCATGGAGTCTTCAATATTTACTCCCATCCTTTTGATTTCTGTCTTGTCCTGTATTGGTGAAATATATCACTTTATTGTTTATGGACAACAATGTCAATTCATTGTTGTTAAACCAGAAAGAAGGCCAGGTAGTGATGATTTTGATGGGTACAAACATAACTGACAGTCTATAGACCTGTATCAAAAATAATAATAATGATTTTAAAAGAAAAAAAATCTCACAAATTTGTACCAAAAAAGCCAAAAGGAATTTTATGTGAGTCGGTTATTGCACATTATTTCCATACCATTATCCTACTTTTCAATTCTAAATATATTTCTGAGGGATCTTATGCATTTTAAATAAAAGGTATAAGCCTATTTAATCTCAACTTAAAGCATAAGTGGCGTTCCCTGTCTTACATGAGTGTCATGGTGGCAATTGGGAGTGTGGGGTGTTTGGAATTATTCTTATTTCAAATCTAGCAACCAGGAAAACCCACTTTTATTGTTGATAACGCCATTAAAATGCTTCAACTTTAGAATACAAATAATTAAGTGCTTCGCAAACCAAAGATCTAAAAACCTCCTTTGTAAATCTCAGTTTCTAAAACCAAAAAGTATAACTAATGCATACTTTCTTGCAATTAAATTAATTTCACAATTAATTGCTATGAAAAAAAAAAATAGCTCCAAACAATGAAAGTGACGGGGACTTCTTGGGTGTTAGAAGAAACTAAATACAGAATGATTTTCACCAAGATTTTCACCTTTCTTAGGAACTCCCCAGCTCACATACACTTAATTTGTTGTCTGACAGACATTTTCCCAAGACACAAGGCTGATCCTTCCAGCCAGAAAGCATTAGTTGTGCAGTAATGAGGGCCATTGTGCGGATAAGGGTACAGATGTGCAACTAGCCTTCCTTGATCACCCCGGGCAACCTAACCACATTAAGGATGTCTTCCTTGTCTGCAAAATGAGAATCATTATGTGCATTAGGGAAGACTGCTGTGAGACGCAAAAGTACTAATAAGGTAATAGCACATATAAAATGAGGTTGTTCTGCTTAGCATGTTATGCTAATTAATTCAGCAGTGGGTAGCAGGAGCTGTAGCAATGACTATACAAAGCAGAATCTCTTATGCCCAAATATCCACCTGTGGTGGTTGTCACTCAGTTCCCAAATCAAAGGAACATTTTCACTTATTGAGTCAGCAGCTTCCTGAATAAGGAACTCTAAGTTACCCCCAAATATCCTGCCCTGCTACATTCTTAGATAGTCCAGATGAAATGGTCCGGGTGTGCAGGGTAGACATATTTGTTTTTTTTTTTTTTTGCCAGTTTTTTCACTGTGATTCACTGTTGAGATGATAATTGTGTCATTAGGAGATTTTCTGACCAACAAGGAGTAGCAAGTTCACACGGTGTCCCTCAAAGATTGGAAAGAAAAGGGCAGAAAGTTGTGCATGTAGAGGAAGTGAGCAGGTAAACTGGTCTTAAATGCTTCTTGTGGGAAGAAAAGCATCTCAAGGGTTTGAGAAGGGGTAGTGTAAAGCAAGGTGCAGGAAACCGGCAGGGTTAGAGTGAGGGATGGACAGGAAGATGTCTGCTTCCCAATGCGGTTACCTCCTTCAGACTGAGTCTCAGCACAAGGGGTGTCATTTTCACAGCCATGTAAATATCACATATAATCCTTGTTGCATTCCCCCCATTGCCATAGGCATGCAATATTTAAACTTGGGGCTTTGTAGTACAGAGAACATTCTGCATGTCCACTCATTCTGTGCCCTGTTGGAGTCACTGTTCATAATTTCATCATTCTACATTGCTCATTCTAAATGTATGGCAGACCATACATGATGGTGGGTTACCATCCTGACACAGTGAGCTCATTGAGAACCACCAGCTTCAGCAGGAATGAGAGACAAAGTAGATAGAGCCCTCTGATGAGAGAGAAGATGGATGAATGTGGCTGCTAGCTTCCTGGAGCATCACGGTGAGGGTGAGACAGGGTAGGGGGTCCCCTCTGATGGGAGAGACACAGATCAGAATGACTAGTACTTCTCTGGGAGCAACACAGAGCAGAGGGGGAGCAGCCAGACTGGGGAGGCGCTACCCCACTGGTCCTTTGGCCAACTGGTGCTAGTCTATGGGACATGACTATTGGTGCATGCTATTGTCTGCACTGATACACCTGATTGTAAGGCTGCGATAAGAAAGCTCACGTTAAAAACCACATCACTAAATACATATGAATAAAATTTATTATTTTGGTACTGTTTTCTCTGATACTTTTCATTCATTTCATTTTCTCATCTTTTGATGTTTTTTGCCACAAAGACACCTCTCAAAGGAAATGAGGAAATGAATTACTTTTTGGTCAAGTTCTGGTGGTCACACATCCTTTTTCTCCAACTGGACTGCATGCCCTGTTTCTCCATCTAGCACAGCAATTATGATCTAGCTTTTGACTTCGGTTCAGCTCAGCTCCATCTGTTACTGCCACTTGGTGGAGTAAATCAGTGGATGGAAGATTTTTTTTTCTGTAAATCAGCCTTTCCAATAAAAAATCTTTAGAAAAAAAAAAAAGATTGGAACCATAGTCAGGTCTCTGAGGATGAAAGTTCAAGAAACAGTAAAATAATGAGAGTTTCAGTTTGAGATTAAGGCAGAAGTCATTCTCTCATTCTTAAATCATTTTCTGTAAGGAAAATGAATAATGGATATATATTGTTAGTAAGAACTCTGGCTTTTTTTTTTACTTGCTATTTTTGTTTTTTGTTTTCTGCAAAATTATCTGATCACCTGCTGTCTTTGTTTCTATTGCTACCACAGAATACCTCAGGCTGGGGGTATATAAAGAAGTAGACTAATTTCCGCATTGTTGTGAAGCTGGCATGGCAAAACATGCATATCCCTTGCTAGTTCAATTACTGGAAGAAAGTGGAAGGTTGTGTGTGGATGGGAACAGTCATGAGAGATCTCTGATTTATGATAACAACTCATGGTCATAGCAACACACTCAGTCTTGCAGGAGTGAGCAGTTGCTCCTTCCTTGAGAATGCATCCAGTCCTATGAGAAACAAAAATTATCCCACAGAGGTTTCACCTCCCAAGAATATCACAATAGCAATTACTGGGTGACAGGTGTGTGACACGGGGTTAAGGCCCAGCTCTGCTCCTGATTCCAGTTTCCTCCTAAAGCCCAACCACATCACTGGGACATCCAGCACCTGCTGCTTCACAGGATGCATGTTAACAAGAAACTTGCGCAGAATTAGAGCCAGGACTCAGCGCCAGACACTCCCATCTGGATGTGTGTGTGTCCAGGGTGTCCACGGTGACATCCTAACTGCTACATCCAAAAACCACCCCACTAACGCTGTCATCCACAAGGCCGGTGACCTCAAGTACAGTTGTCAGATGTTTACTTCCTGGAGCAGAAACTTTTTCCTCTTTTTCTACAAATTGATTTGTAGAATCTCATTATTGAAAACTCAATTTGTAGTTTGTTGAAATGAGGATGTAGTGAAGAACTTCGCAGAATGTGAAAACCCAGCCAATACATGCAGAAATCCTCAGGATAAATGCAAGTCTTGCCACGGTCTTTGCAAAGGCTGATGGAGATGAGGACTACCTTCAGGTAGCAAATATCCCAAATGCTTCAGTACAACTGCCCCAGGTGACCTCCCTGACTATTGCTCCAATGCCCATGCACTTCGAAACACAGAGAAGGCCTGTTTGACTTAAACAGGCAAGATGGGGGTTGGGGTGGACTTAAAAAAAAAAACTGCCCAATATGGAGTTTTACTTTCCTAATGAATCACAAATTTCTATTAGGTAAAGAAAGCAAAGGGATACTTACTTCCCTTTTTAAAGATTCATGTATTTGAAACACAGAGCTACAGAGGGTTATAAGGAGATGTCTTCCATCCATTAGTTCATTCCTAAAATAGCCACTCAAAACCAGAAGCTTCATCTGGAGCTTCAAAGCAGGTTAAAAGAGCTCAGACACGTGGGCCATGTTCTCCTGCCATTCCCAAGTAATTAGCATGGGTTTGGATAAGAAATCACATCTAACGTCCAGATGTGATGCCAGCATTGCAAGCAACATGTTGACCTGCTATGCCACAATGCTGGCTTTGAGATTTCACACATACCATGATGTGTATGAAAATCACATCATGGGTTGGGGAGGTTGTTCTAAGGAAAAAGGAACTGCAGGAGGAAATTACTGAAGCACAGAATGTCAGGTGAATGTTGACAGAAGGTGTATTTTCAAAGGTCCAACTGCAGGGATTTAGTTTTCTGGAGGAAAGAATCACAGAGCTACCATGGGTTGTAGGTAAGTTGCAAAGAAGACCTAACCTAATGAGGGTATGAGTAAGCTAGACTTAAATATGTGCTATATGGAGTTTGGGATATGTGTTTTACTTTCAATTACAGATATCCAATTGGCAATGGCAAAGATCATTCCAGAGGACAAGCCAAGAAAAACAGCTTTGGGAGAAAACATGCAGGTGCTCATGGAACGCTTCTAATTCAGGTAGGTATAGAGTAACAAGAGGATAGGTAGAATTTTAACACTGGGACCTGGGAAATAAGTAGCAAGGTTAACAAGCAAACCAAGAGGATAAGCAATATTTTTTTTTTCCAAAAGAAAGAGTATCTGAATCCAATCCCACTGTGAGGCCAAGTGAGATGAGAAAAACGCAATGAACACAGGCATAGGTCTCTAGTGACCCTGACTGAAGTCGATTCTTTGAGGTTTGCTGCCATTCAAGGTTCTTCCAGAGAAACGGACCCAGTGGGAATCCTGCCCACACTGAAAGGTTTATTGCAAGAGATTGCCTCATGCCGTCCTGAGGCTGGCCAAGCAAATGTGAAACCTGTAGTGTAGCCCACACAGAAAACATGACATTTGCACCGCATAGATTAATTTTATTCTCCCCCAGTGAAGTCCCAGTTGCCCTCAGCAAACCTCAGTGCCAATTGAATCCAGCCAGCTCAGATGGACCGGAACCAGCTATTTTCTTTAAAATCTGTGACGGATGTTTGGTTTCTTTCCTTGTTTGTTTATCTCTTCAGAACATTTTCTTTCCCATTAAATTCTTCACAGGGGCCCGGCGCGGTGGCGCAAGTGGTTAAAGGTCCTCGCCTTGCACCCCCGGATCCCATATGGGCACCGGTTCTAATCCCGGCAGCCCTGCTTCCCTTCCAGCTCCCTGCCTGTGGCCCGGGAAACTGCTAAATATATCTTGAAAATAAGATGGTGAACTATCTTCTATTGTCCATGCCTACGATGATGGACATATGACTGTTTATGAAGAACTATACTACAGTAACAATATAGGAGAACTCAGTGGAGGGGGTTAGAATTTTGGAAAGGGATAAGGGAAATCTCAGGGCCTATGGAACTGTATCATAAAATTCTAATAAATAATCATAGAAAAAAGTAAAAAGAATCTATGATTATAGAAATTATACATTTCACAGTACCCTCTTGATTACTGTTTAGTTTAGTATCTCTGAAATAACTCTTAGAAAATGAAGTTTAAAAAAAAGACTATTTTATTGTAAAACATTTTGAAATCCATGCATAGTTTTTTCACTGTATACATATCCCGTGAACCTGTTAAAAACACTCTTGGAGCCAGAATGCTTTCCTAATTGTTATGTTTGTCAGCACTTAGAATGGAGTTTTATGTTTAGAGGAATCACACAATTTTAAAAAATAGTAAGAAGGTTCTGGAAGGGAGAATTAGATACAGCAGAAACATAGAACATGGATTTTAGACTGAAATTGAGGTTGATATTCCCCCTCCACAAAGATGGAAGCATGAGGGTAGGAATTAAGGACTGCACAGTCCTTGTTTTGGAGCACCTAAAAGAAGGGGACTACGTGACTGTGGTGCTTTAAGTGATTCACTGCCCATCAATAGACATATTTCCCTGGAGGAGGTTTATTGCCTGAGAGGACCTAACTAGACAAAGGATCCAATTGGGCTTCAGTATACCCATGAACCATCTAACTTTTCAAAGAAATATGCATACTATTGCAGGTTTTTTTTTTTCTAATTGGAGCACCCATGGCCAGAGAAAGCTCAACATAAAACTCAAAGGTGACCTTCAATTCCATTGTACATATTTTACCCCTTACTGCTGCAAGTCTTTCTGTACAAGTTGACAATGCAGATGAACAAGAAAGGCATCTTAATGGAGTAGGAAGAAACACAAGAATGAGGTCATTTTAATGAGCAATACAATTGTTATAGACCAAAATAGATGGCCGACAAAACAATAAAAACAAGTAATTTGTTTCTGTGTGAAATCTCCATATTTCATTTAAAAATAAATATTATTGAACTGGCTTGGCCACATATTGCCAAGGAAGGGCTTATAGGAGATTCTAGATGCCCTGTGCCTCCTGTTGCACGGGAGCAAGCAGCAAGCAGTCATTCTTGACCCATTTCATTGCTGATGCCTATGTTCTACACAGCATCCTTTCAGAAAGTGCTTCTGCAAATAAGTACAAATATTTTACCAGCAAATTACCTTCCAGAACTTTACTCTTATCAACTACTCTAGGCTCATATTGTACTTGGGGAACTTGTTAACATTTTTTAGCTGGGAATGTAGGGGATCTCTGCTCCCAGAAATCATGTTCTAGTGCCTATGGGATGGAGCTAGAAGACTGTGACATGTACAGGGAGTTACACGTGCTACTGACTGCGTGCGATTGATCTCTCTCAGGAAAGTGGTGTATCAGTCATTCTGAAATTCTGCAGCCATTCCCAGGAACCTTAGGAATTGATTTAGGTCACAATGGCAGTGATCAAGTGTTATCTACCATATCTACTAGTAGCCCCTCTTTTTTTTTTTTTTTTGTAGGAATAGCACAGATTTAGTACTGAAGGTACAAGCTTTAGTATGATAAAACTAGACTTCAGTGAAAGAGGATGACTTTTAGGGATGAAAGACCCTTGGCCTAATTTTGGTCTGATTCTACTGTAATGCCAATGCTGCCCATGTTTTCAGTCATCCTGTGTAGACATTAGCGCTCCACTTTTGCATTCAGTAGAAATAAGCTACAGATGAATGAGTGGAAGGCACAATTCCAACACAGAGATACTTTGTGAGTTATAATTTGAAACATGCCTTCTTCTATAACAGAACTATTGCCTGTTCCCTCAGGAGGGGGAATTTCATACTAACTCCTCCCACGTCTGAAAAAGAACTAAGCTTAAAGTTCTCTTTTCTTCCAAAGGAAACGATGTTGTTCCAACTGCAAAAGCTCTTGAATTAGTTTTTACTGAGTCTCTATCATATTAGCACATTCCAAATCTTCAGCACTAAATAGAAGATTTTTCCCTGCTTCTGCATTGATTAGTATGTCTTAGAGTACTCTCTCTCTCTCTCTGTGTATATATATATACCCTGTATGTATTTATGTACATAATACATTTAACATATACTTTCTAATATTTTTATATTTTGTTTTATATTTTATTATATATATATATTTAACATCTAGAAAAGGTTTTAAAATTGTTGTCACTTATAATAGGGATTAACCAACATTCTGTGTTTAGTGAGACACACACACAGGGCTGTGTAATTGCTATGTGGGGTACTCACTGTAGGAGCATCCATAGACCTTGACCCTCATGCCAATCTTCCCACTTGGGTTCCACTGCAAGGGCACAAGGCGAATGAAACGGGCTTTCAAAGAGTGTTAGAGCTTGTGGTGCACCATGCTGGCAGAATTCACGTTCCCTGAGAAGGTCTACAGAGAGAAAGGGCAGCTGAGCTCTGTGACACCATTCACAGTGGTGGAAATCCTAAGTCAACCACAGCAAGTCTTTGAGAGAACTCTTCAGTTCTCCAACCGATTCCAAATAAGAACATGCCTTGGGTGAAATTTAATTATTTTTTTCAGAAGTGCTATACAATATGCTTAAGGCATTCCTCATCTTACTTCCAAATTTTATGTGTAAGGCAATCTGAAAATGTCAAAAGACAAGTCACTTTAAAGTTCATAAAATCTTACAGCACAACAAAGATATCCAAAATTGGTATGGAACCGGAGATAATTGCCATCTCCTCTTACAAAGAAATGTTTTAATTGGAACAATGATTATCATTAATTGAGGGCAGTTAAACTAAGCTAAATCATTTCGTCATTACCAGCTTTCACAGATGAAAAGGAAAAATGAAAACAAGCAGAAAACCATTGAATTGTAGATCGAGAAACACAGGAGCAGGAAGTCTCTGAACCACCCCATTGGTTAGTAAGAAACTGGTCTCAAGTTCAATTCTAAGGTTGACCTGTGTCAGAGCCTGTGGTCTTTCTCCAACCTTGCACTCTTCTATTGTCCCATGGTAATTATTACAACAGGCAGACAACACAACTAAGGCAATAACATGTTTACACATTCCCTTGTAAGGTTTAATCAAAGGAACACGAGCATTAGACAATCTACCCCGAAGACAATTTACCTAATAGCTTTCATTTTGATGAATGACTGTTGGAGAATGTTTTTCTAGCTGATGAAATCTTAAGGTTTGTTCCTCCTCTTTCATGTTGATCAGACTAGAGTAACATACATACAACTTAAGGTTTACCATAAGATTGGAATACATCCCAGCAACAAAAAGCAATATACTAGGGATATCTACAGCAACAGATCTTGCTGAGCAAAGATATTGTATTTAAAAATTACATATCGTTTTATTTCACAACTAGAAGCTTCCAAGAGTTATGAGACTCTGATGACCAAAGCCAGTTCACTGTGAGTTTTGAAAGTTTGAGGAATTCCATGTTGCTTTCATTTTTAGATGAGAAGACTTGGTTTTGGAGATGTTAAGTGAGATGCCCAAATGGAAATCAGGTCACACATTAAGAAAATCTATCAGAAACTGGGACTAGCCATCAGAGACTCTGATTAAAACGCATTGATCCTTTAGCTTTATTCTTGTTCTCACCTCCGTATGTAACTGATGGACAGTTTCACTTCCTTTGTCTTCAGAAAGATGAGTGCACACATGTGTGCGCGCACACACACACACACACACACACTTAACCTCTTTGAATTTACAATCCATCTGGCGATCGTGTGGTCAGCTAATTTGGTGTCATCATGTCATAGGGGATGACCCGAGGCTCACATAACTAACGACATGAACACACACATAATCAGATCCTTGTCGACGTTCAATCTGAGTCATATCACATCTCCCACTTCTCAGAAGTCTATATGTTGTCTGTCTACCCCAACTTAAAGCAGCAAGACACAGAAGTTGGAACCGGATCACACAATTTTAATGAAATAAGAGCTACCATGATTATGATTATTAAATACCGTCTGTCTAGGTCTGACACAGTAGCCTAGAGGCTAAAACCTTTACCTTGCACAGACTGGGATCCTAAATGGGCACTGGTTCTAATCCCTGCAGCCCCATTTCCCATGCAGTTCCCTGCTTTTGACAAGGATGGCCAAAAGCCTTGGGATCCTGAACCCATGTGTGGGAGACCAGGAGAGGCTCAATGCTTCTGGCTTCAGATTGGCTCAGCTCTAGCCATTGCGGTCCCTTAGGGAGTGAATCAGAGGATAGATTATCATCTTCTCTGTTTCTTCTCTTCTTTATATATCTGACTTTCCAATAAAATAATAAATGTATCTTGTTTAAAAAATCCTGTGTGTCTGACCCTTAACAGTACAGCTCAGGGCAAGAGTTGGCTTTTCCCTAAAGAACCTGAGACTCAGAGAAGTGCAAGTATTGTCAGAGCTCGTGACTTTTCACCATGTTCTTTAAAAAAACACCACTAACTCCCATATTCCTCTTTAGAAAATTGTTCACCACATGTGCCCCCAAAGGGCTAACAGACAGTGTCTCCTGGGGCAAGGAATCATAGGAAGAATGTACACAAGATTGATAGTGTGCAAGGATAGACGTGAGCTCCTGCTTCCCTTTCAAACCACACTTCTTGACAGTCAGCACAATTTGTTTCATTGATATACTCATCTGCAAATGTGATGACTATATTTGTGGTCTTTCCCCAATCTCTGTGGCTGAAATTCAGTAGGTGTGAACTGTGAGGCTTTGATAAAAATGTGCAGTGTGTTTAGCTACATACAGTGACTAGATCTGGATTAATCTTCCTGAAATGACTCACTGTGATTCAGTGATGATGCCATGCTCATCCTAAATACAAGAGGGAATCAAACAATGGCAAAATAACATGCTCAGGGAAGTTTTGAACCTTGAACCTGATCCATATGAAAGCAATGTTGCACTCAATTCGATGTTACTAATATAAGTCACGTATTTGCTGAAAGAGCAGTTGGGAAGACAAGTTCCAACTGGACAATCCTTAGGCAAATATCTTTGTATTACAGTGTACTCTGAAGTAAGAGTCTTACTATTCTCAAGCTCAAGCAATTTAAGCCAATCATGCTTACATTTTCTGAATGGAATTCAAAATGTTCCACTGCCTACCTCTCCCACCGCCCCCCCCCCCAAAAAAAGACTGAAAACTAAAGCTATCCGGAGTCTAACAGTCCAGGGCTAATTACAAATGCACTTTTTTTAAAACTTGATAAGACACTGAATAAATAGTAATTAACACACAGCCGTAAAGTTTCAACTAAGATTGATAAACCTATTTAGTCTTCATTTTTCTAAAGAAATGTTTTGGGGTGAAAGAAAAAATTGTTTCCGGGCGCAGCACAGTGGCCTAGCAGCTAAAGTCTTCACATTGAATGTGCTGGGATCCCATATGGGCACAGGTTTTTGTCCCAGCTGCTCCAACTCCCATCTAGCTCCCTACTTGTGGCAGTCAGGGATGGGCCAAAGCCTTGGAACCCTGAACCCACATGGAAGACCTGGAGGAGGTTCATGGCTCCTGGCTTCAGATCGACACAGCACCAGCTGTTACGGTTATTCGGGGAGTGAATCATCAGATGGAGGATCTTCCTCTCCGTCTCTCCTCCTCTCTGTATATCTGCCTTTCCAACAAAATAAATAACTCTTAAAAAGCAATGGTTTCCATTCATGTACTTACAAAGCAAAACAGGAGAGGCAGGGGTTAGCTACTGGCCACTGAGGGGAATAAATGGGTGTTCTGGAAAGAAGGATTTTAAAGGGGAAAATGAGCATGAACCACCTGAGCTCTTTTTAGTACTCTTCCTTTTGTGGCACAGTGCCCATTATTTCCTTCTTACTGAACTTAGGTCACACGTGCTTGTCACTGCATGGGAACAGCTGTCCAATTAGACTAAGAGACCACTAAGAAAATATATGGCACATACAGATCTACTCTTATCCTAATATTTGGCAAAATAGGATTCTGGAACCGTGCCACTCTCCATCCAGCCTCCATTACCTAGAGAGCGAACCATGCAGGGATTTTAGTCACTACAGGAAGGGCATGACTTACAATGGTTTCAGGGATGGTTTTTAACCTGTGTGATAACATGCATGAGGGGCTTCACTAGAATTCAGCATTTGTAGCCCTTCCTAGGCTAGAGATACATGGTTCTATCCATGTGGTGATGCTAGGCAGTGGGATAGTTCCATCAGCCCCGTGGTCATGAGGTGGAAATACACAAACCCTAGCTTGCGTTGTGCTGCTGGCGTCTGATGTGTGATGGGCTCAATGAACACAATGCATTGATTAGTTATGGGACTTCCAGATTCTGAAAAGCTTATCACAGTGGAAACACCTTCTCCGTGGAACATCCAAGGAGAAAACAGTCATTTCCTCCTTCTCTGATTACCAGGAAGGGACAAGAACTCACGTAGCCTGCTAAGGATGAGCTGTGCCCATGAGAATCAGTCACTCAAGCTATGTCTGTCATGAGGCATAACTACCCTCCCTGGGCTCATCCATCCTCTCTTTGGCTTCTGTAGCTGCATGATAAAAGATACATTTCCTTTTAGCTCGGTTTCTGGCAGCAGAGATACCCTCCTTGGTTATTTAGTGCCGCTTCGATCCTGTCCCAGCCCTGACACCAATTGCACCCTTGTGCAGTCAATGGCCCAGGAATCTTTCTGCTCCAAATCTCCGTTCTGAATGTAGCTACCAAGTGTTGTCTTGAAAGGTGGCGTGATCATTTTAGAAAATGAACTTTTAAAGAATACCCTAATATTGCAAATGTTGATTCACCAATATTCAAATTAATCTATTGGGAAAAATCTATCAGGTGTAAATTCACCAAACACGCAACTGGAACTCCACTGACCCCATTATGTTCCTTTTGTATATTTTTTGTATTTATTCATTTATTTTATTGTGAAGTCAGAATTATAGAGAGAGGGGGAGACAAAGAGCAGGATCTTCTGTCTGCTTGTACTCTCTCTAAATGATTAAACAGCGGGAACTGAGCTGATCCAAAGCCGGTAGTCAGGAACTTCTGGGTCTCATATATGTGTGCAGTGTCCCAAGGCTTTGGGTCATCCTCGACTGCTTTCCCAGGCCACAAGCAGGGAGCTGGATGGGAAGCGGAGTGTGTCCCGGCACGTGGCAATTACAAGGTGAGAACTTTAGCCACTAGGCTGCTGTGCAGGGCCCTCCTTTTGAACTTTTTAAGGTGGGATGCAAGAGACCTTGAAGACATTTGTGTGAAGGCATCAATTAAATGCCTCCCACACGTGGACTTATCAGTGTGGACTTAATAGCCACGCAGAAAAATCTGACTCCTCAAAGATGTTGGACCCCAAGACCAAAGAGTGTGTAGTCATTCTATTCCATCCTTACCCTTCAGGTTTGAGGAATCAGGGCCTCCCAGTAAATGATTGCTTTAAAACTCTTCTACTGGGGCTGGTGCTGTGGTGCGGTGTGTTAAGCTGCTCCCTACAGCAGCAGGTTCTCTCCCTTCCAGTCAATTCCCTGATAATGCAGCTGGCAAATCAGCAGAGAAAGACATTGCCACCCATGTAGGGGACCGTGGAGGAGCTGTAATCTTTTTTGTTTTTTCTTGAGCATACCAGGTGTGACCATTTGACTTGTGAATCAGTGAATAAAGGCCATCCTTCTCCCTTTGTGTTTCAAGTAACTAAAATGAATCCTTAAAAATTTACAGAAAAAAAACCTTCTCCAACAATAAATGCAGCATAAACAGATTTTTTTTTTCAAATTTTGAGGCAAGAGTATCTGTACACGCAGTCTATTGGCTTCTCTAAGAAAATTGTTACTAAAGGGTCACTGATTGATTTAAAAAATATTGCCAACCAATACAGGAATCAAATCTATCAACTCAGAATGAAGCAGAAATAGGCTTTTGAGCTCACCTCCTAGGATGCAAATCTAGACCACTGATTACCCTTATTCATCAATGTCATGCTGAATATCTGACAGAGAAATTGGTACAGAGATGAGAGCAAGCTCCTAGGCTGCTATTGCTGAACTCTGCTGAAGTTCCGGACAGTGTAGCATTTCTGCTGTGAAGCCTCCTGCACCGGTGAGGAAGGGACCTGGATAAAGCTCCTGGCTTTGGCCTGGCCCAGACCTGACTGTTGAGGGCATTTGAGCAGAAAACACATTGGCCACACACTTGTCTTGTCTACACTTCTCTCTCTGTAACTCCTGATGAAATATTGATACATTCAGCTGACAGCTGAATGAATGGCAGGTTTGCCATAGGGTACAAGCCAGGAGAAGCCTGACACTATTAGCAAATCAGATTTTTGACACAGCACTACAGGAAAAGAAAAAAACGGTCTTGTTCCTTGCCATTCTGAAAAGTAAAAAGAAAGCTTTTCCAACTCCCTCTCCGAGGACACAGGAAATGGCAACCAGAGAGCTGATAACAACCTTGGGCTTCTGTTGCAGGACCTGGAAATGAAGGGAGAAATTGCAACAAGATGCAGAACCAAGAACAGATACAATGAAGCCAAGTCGCTGGGAAGAAGGAAAATGGAAAACCAAGATACAAAGGCTGAGGCGTTTGTCAGCCCATGACCTGTCATTGCGCGCCTGGTCATTTGGAAGCCAGCACTCTGATGCTTCTTCCTGTCCCAGTTCATGTCCCTTCCTAGATATTACCAACCGACAATTTATACACATAAGTTTAAGATTTCTATTTACCTACAAATTTGCATTTTAAGTAAGTATGTAATATATTCAGGATAAGGAAACCTCTTATTTTCCACCAAGAATATTTATAATAGAATTATAATAATCCTCGTTGATATTCCAATAGAACAATGGTCTTCCTTCTTTTTGTGACCAATCGCATGGCTAGTGGTGAACTAATTCAGTGTATATCGCATGGACAGAAATTATGTCTTTATGAAAATGTAAAAAAAAAACAAAGGAATGAAGGAGGGAGGACTGGGGGGGTGGAGGAGGGAGGCAGGAAATTATAACTGTTCCCATAGAAATGTACTATGTACAAAATCCAGCAAATCTGTTATTATACTAACATATTTTAAATGACTCTTTTAAAAAGATTTTGTTTTATTTTTTTTTTGGAAAGTCAGATATACAGAGAGAAGGAGAGAAACAGAGGAAGATCCTCTGTCCACTGGTTCACTCCCTAGGTGGCTACAATGTCCACAGC
This sequence comes from Ochotona curzoniae, assembly GCF_017591425.1. Classification (NCBI taxonomy): domain Eukaryota; kingdom Metazoa; phylum Chordata; class Mammalia; order Lagomorpha; family Ochotonidae; genus Ochotona; species Ochotona curzoniae. The sequence goes on along the minus strand of NW_024467127.1, from coordinate 3,644,039 downwards.
TGAGCGCATTTGAAGCCAGGAGCCAGGAGCTTCTTGCGGGTCTCCCACAGGGGGCGCAGGGTCCCAAGGCTTTGGGCCATCCTCTAGTGTTTTCCAATATCACAAGCAGGGAGCTGGATGGGAAGCAGGACTGCCGGGATTAGAAATGACACTCACATGGGACCCTGGCACATTTAAGGTGAGCACCTGTTGCTAGGCTATTGCACCGGACCCAAAATGTTTGTTTAAATGCCATAACCTTCAATTTTACTCAGCCATAAATTTATTGAATTTGCAATCCACCTCTAGTTTTCTTGGCATAGCCGGTTAAAATTATTTCTAAGGGCTTAGAACTGGCTGGCTGGAAGGTATTCCAAACGTTCATGGAAAATATGTATTTATAGCAAGTTTATTTTGTTGCAAAATAATCTGTATAGCCACGCAGAGATTTTCCACAACATACATTTTGAAGAGCACCCCTCTTCGTACAAATAGATTTGTTCATTCCCGTGTCCTCATCATACAGTACAGGTTTTGTCAGGGACAATCTTCTGGAACCCCAGGCAGCAGGGCAAAGGTAACCCATGCAATGTCTGCATTAATGCCCTTTGTTTCCCTACAACTCATTGTAAAATCCTGTATATTGGTGTGTGCGTATGAAGGAGTTTGAGGGAGAATGTCCTGTTCACAGAATCTGATGAGGCTGAGAATAAAATTGATTGAGACTTTTTTTTCTTAATGAACAATGCTTCAAAAAAAAAATGATGATATCAGAGTTTAGAGTTGCTTCTCCCATCCAGCTCCTACTACACTGCAGGGCTCTTCCTTCCCAGGCTATGGTGCATCAAAAAGTGTAAATGCAGTCCCATTATTCAGGAGCTAAAAAACAAAACAAAGCAAAACCACGTATTTATTTCCTACAGTAGACATATCAGCACATCAGCAGAAACTATAGTTCATGCATTTTTTTAAAGATTGATTCATTTTCATTGCAAACTCAGACATACAGAGAGGAGGAGAGACAGAAAAGAAGTTCTTCCATCCAATGATTCACTCCCTGAGTAACTGCAACAGCTGGTGCTGCACCAATCCAAAGCCAGGAGCCAGGAACTTCCTCCAGGTCCCCCATGCAGGTGTGGGGTCTGAAAACCTTGGCTCTTCCTTGACTGCTTTCCCAGGTCACAGGTAGGGAGCTGGATGGGAAGTGTGGCTGCTAGGATTAGAACTGGACTCCATATGAGATCCTGGCATGTTCAAGGTGAGGACTTATTATGCCAGGCCACTGCTTCAGGCCCTCTCATGGATTTTAACTTTTTTTGTTTTTATTTTCATTTCTTCAAATCATGTTTTACTCATTCAATTCTTCACTGAATCACAGATCATATAGTAGTATCATTTTCTTCAAGAGTGTTCTTGATTTTTCTCTCATTCCATCAGGCACACATTAGTCATTCAGTAGCATGTATTTAAATTCATGGTGTTGTAAGTTTCTATTTTTCTGTTATTGATTTTTTTCTTGTGGCTTTTCATTTAAGGGAATGTATGTCCGCCTGTGAGGATACACTGCAATATGTATCTGAACTGCCAGATCAAAAATGTCCTCTCAATGAAACTGCTACATTTTTCTTGACAATAGGCTACTAAACTGTCTGCCATTGTCCATGCCCATAATGATGGACTGATGACTGCTTATGAAGAACTATATGATTCTTCATAATAGAGTGGAAAATCATGTGTTGGGAGGGGAGTTTTTGCAAGGAATCAGGGAAATCCCAGAGCCTTTGAAACTGTATCATAAAGTAATCATTTTCAAGAGTGGAAAAAAAGATAACGAGGTCCAGTGTTGGCACTGGCTCTGTGACCCAAGCAGATTTATACTGGAGTTAGAACTTCCTCTTCCTTGGCAGATGGAAGAGCTCAAGGTAAAATAGCTGGGGACAGAGTCCTGGGGTTAGGGGTCCAATCCAGAAAATGCTTTGTGCACCTGTTATTGTTCATGTCAACGTGAGATTAACACAGATATCGAATCTTTATTTTCAAAGATCTGTCGACAGCCCCAGTTTACATTCCTAGTGAATTGACTCAGCATAGAAATGCGTATATTTTCTTTATTTTCTTGACTTTCATGATATTTAAAGCAGTAAGCTATTTTTGAATTGACAAGTTGTTTGAAAAAAAAATGAAAAGAAACACTGCTTGTTCTGGCTTCTATTTCATTCCAGTTCTTTAAAGCTTACTTATTAAAACATTTCATAGCAAAAATTTGACAAAATAATGTCTTAGAATTGTGAATTGATGGGCCTGGTCCTAACAATTCACAGCAGAACTCCTCTTGCTGACATTTATCCTGCTTCCAGCTGCTCCCTGGCACACGTGGCAGGGCGGCTGGCATGCTCCGTGTTGAACAGAGGATTAGTGCTGGATGAATGGGTTTGCTCTGCACTGTGCCAAGGAGGAAGATTCAGGCTGTATACATATTTCACATCATTCCTGAGTTTAAATAGTGATTTTCAGACTTTTCAACTTAATAGACCTGCAGTTGGTCTCACTGTGTGGTTGGTGATGTCTGAATCAAGCTAACAGGCATTCTGAGCCCTCCACTGCATGGGTTAGATCTCTTATCAAACAGAACACCTGCTCTGTTTGATGCGTGTTATTTCTCACAATCCCTGCGTGCACTGTAAACTCAATATACATATATACATATATATACATATATATATATCACATATATATCACATTTAATCTGGTTGGCCAAATATGCTGTCCCAGCCTTGTTTCAGTACCTTTCTCTTACGCCTTGCAGCATGTTATTGAGCCGCTGACGATGAGAACTGTGGCATATAATCTCAGTTCCGACACTGGCCCCACCACTTGACTGCCTTTGAGAACCGTGACAAGTACCTAGCTTTTCTGTCCTGGCACTTGCTCCAGTTTATAATGATGAGAAGAGTACGTTTCTCAAGGCACGTGCGATTACTAATGTGTGTTCTGATAAATTATACCAAAATTCTCCAAAACTGCACGCTTAAAGCACAGGACAAAGTTTTGTCATAATGTACAACCTATACAACTACTACTATTTTTTTGTTTCTTGTACATGTTTCCTTAAAAATATAATTATGCCTTTATATGTAATTATCCTTGTCAAAATCAGAACTTTTTAATGAATGGATGCCAATTTTCAGGGAACAGAAAGAGGAGAGGATTTAGTGGATACAGAGAATGATGTAAGTGCCTGTTCTCACATCAGATCTTGTCACACCCTGTGTGTCTGGGTGTTTCAGAAAGGAGAATGCGGAAAGCTCAAAGTTCAGAGAACTTCCCAGGTTGGAGATGAGATCTAAGCCCGTGTCTGTCGAGGTGTGCAAATCTTCCCCCTCTCTGTGAAAGGCCACTGACTCTGGGGAAGCATCACCTCTCCTGCTTCTAGCCTGCACCTGCCCCTACTTGCTTTCATGACACACGGTCCTTTATGCTCCATGCTGTGTCTGTGCTCATCTGCCTTCACCATAACAGGATAGACTTATTCCGAGCAGAATCCCCCACCGCTGTTTCACATCTCTTCCATCATCTGTCTATGGTCAAATACCTATTCCTTGACCTGTAGCCTTCATACTTGCCTAGGATCACACAATTGACAGTATTTAATATCTGATCGGCAGCAGCCCAACCCTGCATTCCTTATTTCCACTTTCATTAATTTCTTTACTTCATCAGTATGTTTGCTTCCTCTGTAACAGTTTCTATTCTTTGAGGGAATTCAATTCTTGGAAGGCTTCATCTCCACATGATTAACCATAATTCAGAGCATTTTATTAAATTTTGCTGCATCGAAAATGCATTGGACAGTTAGTAAAAGACCACTATGATATAGACGTTAGCATCGTTATGGAATATTGACTTGAGTTTGAGTTTGTTGCAAGTCCTTTCCTGTGCGGGCAGAATCGCTTAGTTGCAGAGGATGCAGAAGGGCGAACATGTAACAGATGAGCCTCATTCTTATTTCCCTCACAAGGGGGCATGGAAACCATGTGGTCCCTGTCTGTGCTTTAGCTTTCTATTCAGCCACATGAGGTGATGACACTGGGTCTAACAGAGAGCCGTCAGCAGGATGAAAGCTGATGGCTATGTATGTTACATGATGTGCCCCTGCATGCATTTCCTCCCTCCTTCCTGTCATTGATATGCCACATGCCAGGACACACAAAGATGGAAGCAAACTATCCATGAAGCGTATGGTGCTCTACCAGAAGCTGCATCTGTGGAACCAGTACTCCGCTGCTTTTTAAATTAAATGTCAAATAAAACACACACTCAACATAACAATCAAGTATAAAATGTGATTGGTATCCCATGCATGCTGTAGCTGTGCTTGATGTTCTTTTTTAATAACTAGGTCCCTTAACACTCTCTAAAATTTTTTGACTTGGATGACTAAGAGGCAATTTAAATTGGACAGTTTAAGCTGGACAGGATTGTTTATCATTGTTAATTGGGGGAAAATCATATTTGCTTTGCAGAAATAAAAACCAAGACTTCAGTGTGTCCCTTGATTTTGTCAAGCACAGATGTAATTGTATTGGTCAGGGTGGAGCTCAGGATAAGGGAGTGTGTAGCTGCACATGATAATACGATCTTAGAGCTGGTCTGAGGCTACGGTGAGAGGGCTTGTGTTCTCGTCACGTTGAATCCCATCCCTAGTGGGAGGTGGAACAAGTAAGCTGCTGTGGACTTGGAACATGAGGGCTTGGGGTGGGAGTCAGGGGGCAGTGTGTAGATGCCTGACTCTGAACACCAAGGCTGGTACAGAGATTCTACAGTCTCCCAGAGGTCTGCCATCTTTACCGTGTCATAATCTGTCAGAAGGGTTTCTGTCTTGCGATTTCAGTGTCCTGAGGTGTAAGTCTTCCTCCTCCAAGCTGTCCAAAGTCTCTGTGGGAGCTAACAGAAGCGGCTGTGCCTTGATTTTATGCAGGTTGATTTTGATACAGGGGAAAGCATGGGAGTCCTGCCCGAAGGGACAAGCAGCTAGCAGCCAGGAGGGACTCTGAAGAGTGTGGGAGCATTCTTCAGGGGCTCCAGGTTAATGCGTGATAATCAGAGAAGTCATAGAGAAAAAACAAACAAAAAACAAAAAGAAGACACTTGACTAAAGGTCTCTGGGAACAATGAAAATTGTGATATTTGGAAATCCCACACATTCCAAAACACAGAGAACAGCTACAGGATGCAGACAACGAAAAGCTGTGTTTGATGAAGTTCTTCCATTCTTAGTTGCACAGGAAATTAACAAAACTGGTTTTGGATGATAAAGGAAAATTAATGGTATTTGGACACTATTCACTAAAGAGAAGAAACACTAAGAAACTCGTGGGAGTTTCCCAGTGTTAGTGACTATCAGAATACAACCGTGTGCACAGCGTCAAAATGAAGGCAAGTGAACAGGTTTGTAGAAAAGCAGAATTAAAATGCAAGCTTAGCTGCAGGAGCCTGGCACTGTGGTCCACATGCTGCTTCAGATGCCTGAATTCCATGCTGCACTAACAGCTCTGGATGCCAGCTTGCTGCGTGTGGACACCTGAGCATGCTCTCTGGCACCTACATGGAGCCCTGGGTTGAGTTCCCTGCTCTTGTAAATATTTGGAGATTGAACCTACAGCTTGATCTCTGTGTCTCTATATTTCTCTGCTTTTCAATAAATAAAATAAAAATAAGTAATTTATTTTTAAAAAGTCAAATTTGTCTTAGTGACAAATATATTTGAACCCAGGCATATGTTTCCACAACATGCATTGGTCATTGATTTTTTTCAAAAGCCCATGTGTAAATTAATTTCAATCTTTAAAAATTATTATTTAACTATTCTTAATTATTTAAGAGAAAAAAAAATCATCCAACTACTGGTTCGCTCCCCAAATGGGCACGATGACCAGAGCAGGGCTAGACAAAGAATCCAATCCAAGACTCCCACATGAGTTGGAAAAGATCCAGCTGCCTGAACCATCAGTACCTCCTCCCGGGGTGTGTGAGCTTCAAGCTGGGATTGGGTGTGCAGCTGGGACTTGAACCAGAGTTACAGACCTTCATTGTCAAAGAAAAAATGTTAAATACCTCTTATCTTTGTTCTGTCTTCCCACCCTTCTTTTTCTTATTTCATTATTTCTTTTTTTTTTTTTTTGTCTTTTGACAAAGAACACCAAAATGCAAATAGCAAGTCATATTTATAAAATACGATATTTAGAAATCAAATCTGCACAAATTATTCTGAGCAAGAGCTCGGGATTCTGAGCAAGATGGCAAGGTTTTATGAATTAATTTCAATATGACTTTATGTCATTATGATATAATCACTGTCTTAAATTTCGCTGAGTCTGTAAAAATGCATTAGACATGGCCCAGCACAGTAGCCTAGTTGCTACGGACCTCACCTTGCAATCACCAGAATCCCTTATGGGCTGCAGTTCTAATCCTGACAGCCCTGCTTCCCATTCAGCTCCCTGCTTGTGGTCTGGGAAAGCAGTTCAAAATGGCCCAAAGCTTTGATAACCTGAACTGACATGTGGGAGGATGCAGAAGAAGCTCTGGGCTCCTGGCTTCAGATCAGCTCAGCTACTGCTGTTTTGGCCACTTGTGGAGCGGATCAGCAGAGGGAAGACCTTCCTCTCTGCCTCTCCTCCTCTCTGTATGTTTGATCTTGCAATAAAAAGAAACATTTTTAAAAATGCATTAGACCTCTGTCTTTATTAAAAGAGGTTTTGACTTGGGCCTTGCACGATAACTTAGTGGTTAAAGTCCTCTCCTTGAACACGCCAGGATCCTATATGGGCGCCGGTTCTAATCCCCGCAGCCTCATCCAGCTCCCTGCCTGTGGCCTGGGAAAGCAGTCAAGGACGGCCCAATGCCTTGGGACCCTGCACCTGCATGGAAGACCTGGAAGAAGCTCCTGGCTTCAGATTGGCTCAGTTTCAGCTATTGTGGCCACTTGGGGAGTGAATCATCAAACAGATCTTCCTCTCTGTTTCTCCTCCTCTCTGTATATCTGACTTTCCAATAAAAATATATAAATCTTAAAACAAAACAAAAAAACTAAGAAGTTTTGACTCTATGAATTTAGGTATTTTTACTAAGAGAATTGATTTAACTAACTAGCCTGTTTCTAGAGATTTCTAAAAACTACTGGTTTAAAAGATTAGCAGTCTTTTAACTGTTTTGCTTTTCACAAAAACTACATGGCTTCTTTCCATTATATGTGTTAATTGCTGAGTATATACCATTTTCATCTTGTTTAGATGGTTTGACCTTTTCTTGTCAACTTTTATAGTTTTTCATTCCTGTTAACATTTCTTCACAGTAAGCAATCTTGATGCCTAGTAAATGCTAATTGGTCCTTTAAAAGGTTCCCATGATAAATATCTTTATGCCTCAATTTAAGTGTTCTGGGCAGAGAGCAGAGATGAGAGAAGTCACTTTGCAATGTCCTCCATCCTCCCTCATGCTTGTCACCGTACCTTTTCTCAGCAGTATGTGATCCTCGCTCCCTGTTGTGTGTGCGTGTCATTCTTACGCCTTCATTAGCTTTTTCTTTTCTTCTTCTTTATTTTCTTTCTTTCTCTCTTTCTTCCTTCCTTTTGTTCGTTCTTTCATTCTTTCTTTCTTTCTTCCACAGTGAGTGCTCACATTCCAGAACCAGTATTTATCCAAGCTATATCTTCTCCACAGGAGTTAAAACGAATAACTCGATACAGTGACAAAGAAAAGTACTGAAGTGTAATGCTAGCTAAGTACCTGCTCAGGGCAAGAGGCAAGACAAGTGTCCCAAGGACAGGAATGCAAACTGACTTATCAGTTCCATTCATGGTCAATTCTGTCTTCTTCCCATTTACATTTTCCTTCTATTTTCTTTCCTAACATTGCCTTTCGGACAAGGTTTCGATCGGCGAGGTAGTAACACAAAGAGTTCCCATATATGCATCTCCCCATTTCTCCTCTTGCCATAATAGTTGTATATCTATTACTGATAATAAACCCTACCCAACTTCCCCTATCTTTTTTATCCAAGCACCTCTATAATTGCAGTTAGCATATGGAAACATACCTTAAACATATCTTATAATATCAAATATTTCTGTTAGTCTGAAACTGAGTGGTGATGTTGCTCCTTGGTAGTGTCCTCTCCCACGTGTGCTGCTGTAGCCCACCGGTGTGCACTGCCTGCTTCATAGGAGTCTTTGGGGGCTCGAGGTGATAAGGAAGAAGAGATACAGGGGCAGCACATCTCCTCTAGGAGAAGGGAGGCTGCTGCTTCCTGTGGCTTGCTTTCTTTGTATGTAACATTTGTATTTAATCCATTTTGTTATGTAATTGACAGATTGACTGACAGATTCTCTAGCCATGCTCTTTGAAGCAGATATTATTATGCTTGTCTAAAAAGTCAAGACATAGACTCGTGTGAAGTAGCTAGCATGACCAATACCGTATCTCTTAATTTGCAGAGCTGGGATTTCAAATCTGAGGAACTTGATTCTGTACCATCTGCTAGACCATGAATAAAACAATGAGAACCCTTGATTCTCTAAACTGATGCACAGCGCAGATGCATAATATCTCTCCCGCAGAATTGCCTCTATAGAATGGCCTCAGCCAAAACTTTCTGAATTGAGAGTGTTGGTCTTGCTGAATCATGTGAAACAATATTGTTGAACCTCATTTTTTATTTTTGGACCATTTCATTCATACACTCCTGTGAAAATACTACTTAAAACATCTGTCATGGGCTTAGCACAGTTGCATAACACCTCAATTCCTCGTCTTGCATGTGCCAGGATCCCATATGGGCACCGCTTCTAACCCTGGCTGCCCTACTTCTCTTCAAGCTCGCTGCTTGTGGCCTGGGAAAGCAATTGAGGATGGCCCAAAGCCTTGGGCACCTGCACCTGTGTGAGAAACTTGGAAGAAACTCCTGGTTCCTGGCTTCAGATCAGCTCAGCGTCAGCCATAGTGGCCACTTGGGGAGTGAATCACTGGACTGAAGATTTTTCTGTCTCTCCTTTCTGCATATCTGACTCTCCAATGAAAATAAAATAAATCTTTAAAAAAAATTATCGTGATATTCATTGTTTTTCTATAGAGGTTAACTCAAAAAGTTCTTTCTTGAATGCAATCCTATAAAAATAATTTGTTTATAGCTTAAATGGCTATGCCTTCTCTGTTATAACCTATTTGGTTTCCACTTTTACCCCAGCTGCTAGAAAACTAAGCATTTTCCAAGTGTCCAGGTTGCTCAGACAGGTGCCTGCCACTGTGTGAAATTCTTATTCAGCAACCACCATTTTGTCCCTGTTTACTTTTCTCTTTTGTGGGTATTTCTGACAGGCTGAATGGGGTGACAGATGGTGGCCAATGAAATGGAGCAAAACTGGCTGGGCCATGAGTACCATGAGTAGATGATTCTGTGCTGAAAGGCAAGCCATCCTGGCATAGCAGGAGTGAGCTTAAACAAATTCGGAGAGACAGAAGTCACTCATCAAGGCTGGGTTCCAAGTCCTTTGGTAGACATTGAACCATCTGTCTGAGGACAAGCTGTGAAGCCAGATCCCAAAGGGATAGGAAGACTAAAGCTGAGAAGGGTGCAGGAGATGCTCCTGGCAGCCATGGATCGTCTGCAGGCATGAGGGAGGAGAGCATGTGGACTCTAACCTCCCTTTGTTTGACTGAGTCATAATAGATCAAAACTTTAACCTCTGGTTTCTGAGTTGGATGAGATTGGGCTGCGACTCACAACTGTGACAAATCACAGTAATTTTTTATGTTGCGGCTGTTGCTGCTTATTTTGCCAACCAAGACCTACAGTGTCTTCTCTATTTTCATGTCTACTTTTTTTTTAAGATTTATTTCTTTTTTATTGGAAAGGCGGATATACAGAGAGGAGAGACAGGGAGGAGTGTCTTCCATCAGATGGTTCACTCCCCAAGCAGCTGCAATGGCTGGAGCTGAGCCAATCCGAAGCCAGAAGCCTGGTCCAGGTCACCCATATGGGTGCAGGGTTCTAGGCTTGGGCTGTCCTCGACTGCTTTCCCAGGCCACAAGAAGGGAGCTGGATGGGAAGTGAGGCTGTGGGGATTAGAACCGGCACCCATATGGGATCCTGGCGCGGTCAAGGAGAGGACATTAACGGCTATGCTATCGTGCCGGGCCCTCATGTCTACTTTTAAGAGTCAAGAATGCTTTTTACTTTCAAAGAAACTGACCCAAAACTCCATTGTGCAAATAATTAATTATCAGTGTGTCTATATGTCTTTTTGTTCCCCACAAACAGGGTTTATTGTGACATTTAAAGAAGCTAAAATATATTTTTAAAAAGATTTACTCATTTTTATTAGAAAATCAGATATACATGGAAGAGAAGGGTCATAGAGGAAGATCTTCTGTCCAATGATTCATTCCACAAGTGGCTGCAACAGGCAGAACTGAAGCAATTCATAGCCAGAAACCTGGAGCGTCTTCCGGGTCTTCCACGCTAGTGCATAGTCCCAAGGCCTTGGGCCACCCTCAGCTGTTTTCCCAGGCTACAAGCAGGGAGCTGGGTGAAAGTGGGGTCACTGGGACTAGAATCAGTGCTGATATGGGATCCTGGGGTGTGCATGCTAAGGACCCTAGCCGCCAGGCTACCACACCAGACCCAAATAAATCTGTTTTAAAAAGCTATATAGCATCTGCTTTGATTTCAGCAGGGAATCAGACAAAGCAAATGAACTGTGTTCAGAGTGACAGAAAGTCATCTTTAAGGAAAACAGTGACAGAAGATGAATGTGAACTGCCAATTTAGTTTTAAGGGGATGAGTATAAATGTACATAAATTACAGTTCCCTTAAGCATTTTCTGCTCCTGTAAAGTGTTATTATGTCCCATAAGGTACATTTCTGTTCAACCCAAAAATCACCTCTACTTAGAAAGTTGCGGTTACCAGAACAGGAAGAGAATCCTGGGGTTATGGCCAGGAACAAATCTGAGCACACACTTCTCGGGAAAGTCAGCGCCCAGACTTTTCCCAACCTCACAGGAAAGGGCACACCTACATCAGTACAAACTGGCATCAAGCCAAAGAAACGGAAACCTTGTACCCAATATTGGCGGAACTGCTGCCTGTGAGGCCTACGTCCCAGATAACATCAAAATCCAACACGTGGCTGTTCTGCTTCCAGACTTCCTACTAATGTGCCTGAGAAAGTCATGGAAGGTGGCTGCAATGTTTGGGTCCCTCCCATGCTTATGGGAGACCCAGGCAGAGTTCCTGGCTCCTGGCTTCAGGCTTGTTAAACTTTAACCATTATCGCCATTTAAGGAATGAAACAACAGATCAAAGATTGGGGAACAAACCAGAGGATGAAAGATTAGGGAATGAACCCAAGCAAGGAAAACGTCTCCTCTTTCTTCTTTTTCTATCTCCTCTCCTCCCTCTGTCCATTTCACACAGAAAATACATATCATCCCTACTCATAATTGAAAAGACTTGTAAACCACCAAAATGTCTCATTTAATCAATGGTAGCTAAACAAACTATGGCTTATTGACAGTGGAGTGTCATTCTGCACAAAAGGTTCATGAAGACACGTACAGAAAATATAAATGCATACTGAAAAATAAAAGATCTGTTTGGAAAAAATGGCACAGTGTAAGACCCAAAATGTCTGATTTGGACAAGGACAAAGTATGGAGCTCAGCAATGGATGGAAAGTGGTGGATGAATAGATTAAATAGAAGAATCACAGGGCATCATGAGGTCAGTGATTCCATTCTGTTTAACTCTGTAGAAGTAAGGGCATGTCCATATTCAACAGGACTTGCATAGTTCATGAAACATTAAAGAGACAACACTGAATCCATTGATTTTTGCAGCCCACATCCCCTTGTGAATGAGGCTTCAAAGTAAAAAACACCAAGAATGACCTATAAAACAAACTATAGGTTTTGGATGATGACAGTGTGTCAATGTAATCCATTGTAAAACTGTTCCATCTTGGTGGTTGGTGATGGGAACATGCTGCTGTGGATGGGCAATCATCTTTAACTTTTGTTCAATGTTCTTATGGTATTTAAATAGCTCTAAAATGTATGTTAAACTGATCTTTGCTCATTTCTCATAGGATAGTAGGGAAGGCTAATCTTCTATGCAACACAATTTGTATTGCAAAGTAAGCTGGCTTCCTGCCGTTCTGTAATGGAGAATTAATTTTCTTATTCAAGGAACACACAGAGGCAACAAAATTCTACAAATGAGAATGAAAGCTGAAGTCAAGACAGAACACACTCCATCTATTTCCCATCCAACTAACTGCTGGTGGCCTGGGAAAGCAGTAGAGATTGGCTCAAAGCTTTGGGAAGCTATACTCACATGGGAAACCTGGGAAAAACCTCTGGCTCCTGGCTTCAGATCAGTGCAACTCCAGCCATGGCAGCAACTTGGCAAGTGAAACAGCAGACAGAACTTTGCTTCTCCTTCTTTCTGTACATCTACTTTTTCCAACAAAAATAACACTATGAAAAATGCTTAATATGTAGATTCTGTACTAGCTGGAAACCACAAAATTCACTGGTCAACTTCCTAGTTCTTTCCTATTTTTTTTACAATGTATTTTGTTTGCCGGTTGCAAATTTTTACCCAATAACACAGCTGTTAGTCTCTCTACTTTCTCCACTCCTCACTCTTAAGAGTGACTCATATGTCCACTTTCACATTCATAGGAAGATATCATGAACTTGAATTTTGCCTTCTGCTTTACCCTCCCAAACCTTGCAGCCACTGCCTCTGAGACAGAGTTAAGGCTAATAGGAAAAAGTTTTCCAACATGTTTTTCCTCAGGAGCTTTTATTACAATCCTTCATACTTCTTACTTTAATGCTGTAAAATCTGAACATTACGTTGATTCAAACACAAGACACAACCACATACACTCCCAAACCTTGAGAGAAACCAACTTTCAGGTGTTAATAATTCTATTTAAATGCAGGGAATGGGTGGAAGGAACAAAGTCAGGAACACCTTCCCAGTCCCTTCTCTGGGGCTGAGGCCTGACTCATCCAAGACCTCTCACGTATACCACATTACTTTGTTAAGCGGGAGAGAAAACAGTTGGGCCACCATAACCCTTTCTGGGTGCGAACACTAGAATAAACTTCCTGCTGAAAATAAGAGAAAACAATAGTATCACGGGATGCCATGCTCACAAATGATGCAGTGTATTGCTTGGACTTTCAACTTTCTACACACACACACACACACACACACACACACACACACACACACACACACCACACACACCGCAAACACTATGGCCATACTCTTCAGACACACTATCCTGTGTTGCACTTAAGATAAATCCATAGGAGCCATGAAAAACACATGCTAATCCAATAGGTCTCTTTTTAAAGATTTATTTATTTTTATTGGAAAGGCAGATATACAGAGAGGAGGAGATACAGAGAAAGGTCTCATCTGTTGGTTCATTCCCCAAGTGGCTACAACGACTGGTGCTGAGCCAGTCTGAAGTCAGGAGCCTCTTCCAAGCGGGTGCAAGATCCCAAAGCGTTGGGCTGTCCTCGACTGCTCTCCCAAGCCACAAGGCGGGAGCTGAATTGGAAGCAGGGCAGCCAGGATTAGAACCGGCGCCCATATGGGATCCGGGCGTGCTAGGTGAGGACTTTAACTGCTAGGCTTTGTGCAGGGCCCTATCCAATAGGTCTCGAATCAGTCTTTCTCAGTAATGTCTTCCCTCTCTGAGCACCTCCATGTAAATGTGGAACGGTTCTTCATTATAAGGATTTTCCTTACTCTTAACCTCTATTTACTTAAAAGTGGCTTCTGTTTCAGCCTTTGAGTACACAAAGCTCAACTTTCCCTTATAGATTTGCAATGAAGAGAGCTTAATAATGTTAAATGCATGGTAGCTGTCACTCACATTTCATTTTTACCTAAATTCTGGATAAGCAGCATCTCTATATTTTCATTCTGGTGTGGATAGTTGTTCTGAAGCTCAAGGTGAGCATTGCTGCTTTTGTTTTCTAATTGGATATTTTTAACCTAATACCTCCAGTTACGTTGCACACGTAGGTTCTTCCTTCCCAATTTTTTGACTCCTAATTCTTCCTACTTCACTTCATTTCTCATGAATGCTGTATGAGTTAGATACGTGTCATGAAGTAGAAGCACAATGTCTGCAAATGACCCAGCTGTTCCTCCCCAAGGACACTGACAGTGTGACACATCCAGCAAAGCCCTGATTGATCCGTGGCCGGCAGTTTCTACTTTACTAGTGTTGCTGTTATCACATTTACTCACCTTTCCTGTCTGGATTTCCAATAACATGTTAATTTGCTCTGATCTATCGTGCTATTGAACTTTTTTAAACACAATTTTAGATTTATTAAACTGACTGCAAAACAGTAGAGATATCATTTTAGTCACTCTGCTTCTTACAATGGTAAATCTTTATAATAATTATGCAAACACTAAAACAAGAAAATTAGCCAGATATAATACCGTTGATTCTGCTACAGCCTTTATTCAGTTTTTAAAAACCAATTTCTCTATGAATGTCGCTTTTCTATTTCGGTTTCTGTGATAGGAAACCACATTGCAATTGTGCTCACGAGCCCTTCCGTCTGTGACATACTTTCCATTCTTCCTATCTGCCGGATGTCAAAAGCGTTTATTGGTCAGTGTCTCTGGGTGTATGTTTTTAATAGTTTGATTGACTTGGAGCAAGAGTGCCAGGGAGTTACCTACACTGGGAGAGCTTGATGTTGACAGACTTCATAAAGGTTGAAGTCCATGTCCATCACTTGGTTATGACAGGGTCCACTGGTTTCCTTAATTATGAACTTAATATTTTCACGTTTCCAATTAATAAATATATCCGTGGGTTATGAAGCTGTTTCACCCCTCCTCAAATGTCTATCTACTACCTTTCCATCCATGGGGAATTCTTGTCTGCAGCAGTTACTGGAGCCTCGGGGTTGCTATCTGTTATCATGGAGCTCTCTTGTTGGTGTTCTATTTCGTTCATTCTACTTTTGTTAAGTACAGTTCTTATATGCTGAAACACTATCCCCTCTGCCTTTTAAAAAATGTATTTATGCAACTGACTATTTACTTCTATTGTGTGGAACCATGGGGATTACTACGTTCTATAAACTGTAATATAAAATGATTCCCAAACGGTTCTAGTTTTGAGCAATCCTTTACATCAACACGTGTGTCCTCACAATGTACTTCCTACAGCTCTCTTACTGCTCAATGTCACAGGACGCACCAGGTCCATCTTTATGCTTCTAGTCCAGCTTTTGCGTCAATCATTTCTGCAATGCTTCCTATTTCTGTTCCTTGACGAATGGTGTTTATAAAGCACAATTGTGCCACAAGGTGTGCTCATGTCCCACGGCATACATTTAGTTTGTTCTACATGTCCTTTTACTAGCTTGTAGTCACTGCTATGTCAAAAGCTAGGTGCATGTACGCTGGCTTATTCTACAATTTTGTCTAGTATTGATTGCATCACATACCCTTGATTCTGTAACATACCCTTGATTGCATAACATACACTCACGGATTCCATCATCTTTATATTCTTGAGAATAAAGACTCTTGTGGACAATTTGTATGTCTGTTTTCAGTTCCTAACTGGAATAGTCTTGATTTTTTCCTACTAATGTGTTTAGGGTAAAGAGAAATTACTTGTCTGAAGAACAGGACTAGGAAAAAGGAACTTGTTTAGATCACATAGAACCTATTTTGTGAACTTCGTAATATTCATTTTCATATTTATAATATTCATAATAATTTTCATTTTAGCATTCCTCAGAACATACTCTTGCTTCTTAAATAAGCTTCACATACAATAAATAAATTCTTTCTAAATAATTATTTTACCTATTTCAGATATAAAAATGGATTTCTGATTCATCAGTTCTTAATAAATGTAGATTTATTATATATTTATAACTTAAGATCTCTTTTTAAATTAAAAAGAAATGCTTGTTATTACAAAGTAATGTGAGACGCACTATAAAATAAGAAATCTCATGTCATCACCAGAGATCAACTCCACAGTTTTATGTGTACACAGACACACATTTCTTTGTTTTTAACTCTTTTTTTTTATTAATTACGTTGCATTATGTGACAGTTTTATAGAGTCTGGGATTCCCCCAACTCCTCCCCGTGCCCTCCCCCCATGGTGGATACCTCCACCTTGTTGCAATACACACAAAATGAAATTGCGTTACATGTTTGCCAGCGTGTGCTGTATTATGAAATACTGCATAATATGCTCTTATAAGTAGTGCAAGAAGAGCTAAGTTTCTGGTCTCTGGTGAAATTTTCCTTAGATAATACGCAATCTTGGTTCTCCTTAATTATTCCTTGAAAAGACAATTATCTCCTGGCTTTCAGATTTACATTGAATTAAAACCAACTAGGCAGCCAAATGTAGCCTCTATTAAAATGTCAATCCCTGTTCTCTGAGGTTCAAGGTTTTCTGTGTGTGTGTGTGTTATTTTGTTTTGCTTGCTTGTTTTTTACACAGCAATACAATTCAGGAAGTCTTTTTTAAGAGAATGTAAAGGGCCTGTCTCCCAAAAACCATCTTTGAGCCAGTGGAAGTGTCAGCCAACCTTCATCTCTGAATTTTTATCATGAGAAAGCAAGGGGATGATACTTGGATTTTAGTTTATCCAGAGAATGCAAGAGAAATTTGCAATCACATCTTTCTGCTGGTTCTTTTTGCTCTGAGCAAGCTAGGATTAGAATTCTATTCTGTGATTGCTAGTTGTTATTTTCACCAGGCCCTCAGTGAACTTTTTTTCATGTGTGTGGGTCTGTGTGAGATCGCCCCCGGATCTTTGCCTGCTGAACCCTTGTGGGAGGGCACAGACACATGGCACACCGTGTCCCCAGGGGAACCCCTGATGGGTGTCTTTGCTAACCAAGATCCCTACATGGCCTTTAACTTCACTGGGGGGGTTCAAAATGATAGACATACCTATTAGCCACTCAGAATGCCGGTGCTGGGTGGAAGTAATGTAGGCATTGCCTTTCTTCCTGACCCCTTTGCCTACTCTATATAAGTCTGTCATTTTTTCAAAGAAACAGGTATCCTTCACCACCAGATTGTCTCTGCTGCAGAAGAACATTGAGATTCATTCACCCATTGATGGACTCAGGACAGGCCGGATAGAAGACCCTCAAGATCAGTCCATGGTGCCAATCACTGCTTAGAAGGATGCCAGTCCTATTGGGTTACAGCCTCACTGTATGACTTAACTTATCCTTCATTAAGACCCTAAGCATCCAAACACAATCCCACTAGGCAGTGTATCTTCATTCTGTGCATTTTGGGAGGGCAGACTACAGCCAGTCATTGTCTACTTCAGTCAAATTTCTCTTTTAATGGTCACAAGTGATGGGCACCTTCCTGCAGAAGTACCCAACTCCTTCCTCCATATAGATCTGTTAATTACAAGACCAAAAATAGAATCCAAGGGAAAGGCGAGTAGGAGTTTCACAGTAGGTCACACGTTGAGTATCCACATGGAGTACATGTGTTGTATTACCGCCCATGATCAGATTAGAAACGCTTATACTGGGCATTGGATGAGGCCATCATCCATCCTCATTGTTTGTAGCAGTATCAGCACAGAGTGTTGGTGTGAGCCAATGAAGAAAATAATACAGCTCAACATGTGTGGGGAAGAAATATTAGGTGTATTAAGGGGAGCTACTTAAAACTTATCAGTAATGACGTACACAAGTGCAGCATTCCTATAACTGCTTTATCACATTACGACATCCAAAGATGTGTGTAACCATACATGGGAGATAGAGAAGATAAAGAAACAGATAGAAGAAGATGCTCCACTAATAAAGGGCTCCAGTCTCTTGTATATGACTCCACTGAAGCCTTAGATCAGCGTTATCCACTGCTCCTTCACTCCCCAGGTGGTCACAACAGCTGGAACTAAGTCAATTCAGACAGGAGCCAGGAGCTTTTTCTGGGTCTCCCACATGGGTACAGGTCTAAAGCCTTTTGGGTCATCATCTTTTCCAGGTCACAAACAATTAGCTACATTGGAAGTAGAATATCCAGAACATGAAATGACACACATATAGGATCCCAGTGCATGCAAGGCAAGATTTTAGAAACTGAGTCATCACATTGGGCCCATAATTGTACTTCTTTACTGATTAAAATACAATAGTCCCATGTAAGTTATGTAACAACCAAATTAGGGCAATTACATCTATGTTTCACTTCAAACACTTTCCATTTCCTTGTGGTTAGCACCATCAAGATCCATCTTCAAGCTCTTTTAGAATTCATAATACACACTGTTAACTGTAGTCAGCTACGGTTTGTAATAGGACACTCGTGCTTATAGCTGTTATTTACTTATAACTTTGTCCCCAACTCTTGGGGCTTGTCACCCCTGCTTAACTGTTGTTCTATTCTCCTGTGAGATCAACTCCATTCCATGCCACAGGTGGGTGGAGTCACAGCATTTGTCTTTCTGTATTTGACTCATTTCACTTAGTGGCATGCCCTCTCAATCACCCATCTTGTAAAGTTTACTTACAATGATTCCCCCATTCATTCGTGTCATGACAGCGCCGCCTCCCTGAGCGATTGGAGCAATTTCTTCTTCTTTTGTTTAAAAGATTTCCTTATGTTTATTGAAAAGGCAGATTTACAGAGAGAGTAGAGTTCTAGAGAAAAATCTTTCATCCACTCGTTCACTCCACTCCCCAAGTGGCCCTAATGACCAGAGCTGAGACAATATGAAGCCAGTGACAAATAACTTCTTTTGGGTGTCCCAAGCAAGTGCAGGATTTCTAGGCATTGTGATCCCACTGCTTTCCTGGTCCACCAGCAGAGAGCTGGAGGGGAAATAAAGCAGCTGGTACACGAACCAGAACCCATACAAAAATCTGGCCCTTGAATACAGAGGGTTAGCCAATTGATCCATTGCAAAAGGCAGTGGAATAACTTTTTACTCTCTATGAGCCACAGTGTTTTCATCAGCATCATGTGGATAATGATACCTAAAGGGAAAGGAGAATCAGAGAAGACTCTCCAGCAAAACATACAACACTTAGCTTGTGATAAGTTATAATTATAACCACTACATATTTCTTTTTACACTTGTGGAAAGATGGTACTCTGGCTGTCATGGTGCAGAGAATGTGTTCTGATAATATATTCACACAGTTCTGCAACAGAACAAAAAAAGAACACTAACACTTGTTCCTTCTAACTGTAACATTGCACTCCTTGACCTCTCTCTTCATACTCCCCTATGCAAACTCTTCCCAGCTGCTAGCAGTGACCAGTTTCAAAACAGTCAGCATGCAAGACCATAGAAGCCGACATCCTAAAGTATGAGATAATGTCATGCAGATGGATGTACGTCTCAGCCTGATTTGATCATCACTCCATTCTAAACATGAATGGAACCATTATTTTGCATCTTATTAATATGTACAATTATAATGTGTCAATAAAGAAGAGAGAAGTCCTGCACTATATATGGGAGCTAAAATGGGATGAAGAAAGGAAGAAAATGAGTGAGGAAGGAAGGAAGAAACTTAACTTGACACTACACTTTTTGTCAAACTTTGCTTTATAGATATGTCAAAATTTGATGTAAATCACGTTACAATAGAATTAATGATTTTGTGAACTTTATAACTTCTTCACATGGGAAAAATGGGACAGTTTTTCATTTGATTATCATTTATAGCCCTTGCCTAACCTTCTCTCCTGGAATGTTTTATTTTTTAAGTTTCATCTTATACTTTACCAGATTCATTATGCCTGTAAATATGTTAAAACAAACATATAAGTAAATACTTATTTTAAGCTAAAGATTGTACTTTAAATTTACTGAGAAGCAGCATGGACAATCGCAAAAAAAAAAAACTACGTCCTTCCTGTCTTTGTTCCTATCTGTCAGGTCCAAAGGACAGAGAACTTTAACCAGGGCATGCAGTGAGTCCCCAGCCTGCACAGGAAAGGGCAGGCTGGTCGCCTTTGCAGTATGTGTCCTGAGTGCTCAAAGTATGCTGTGAAGGTCTCAGCTGCACCTGGAGATGACCATGAGCTTGCCCCCGACATCTGTTCGCCCTCCTCTGCAGGCCAGCCTCTCCGTGAGGAATCAGCTCAGGGAGTTAACCTCAGGAACTGCATGAGCAGGCACAGCTGCATCTTGCTTTTCCTTCTGTCCCTAGGCTTTCTAGTTTTCCTTCTTAAAAACAATTTGCGGGGCCCGGCGCAGTGGCGCAAGTGGTTAAAGGTCCTCGCCTTGCACGCCCGGGATCCCATATGGGCGCCGGTTCTAATCCCAGCAGCCCCGCTTCCCTTCCAGCTCCCTGCCTGTGGCCTGGGAAAGCAGTCGAGGACGGCCCAAGGCTTTGGGATCCTGCACCTGCGTGGGAGACCCGGAAGAGGCTCCTGGCTTCGGATCGGCATAGTATCGGCCCATTGCGCTCACTTGGGGAGTGAATCATCGGACGGAAGATCTTCCTCTCTGTCTCTCCTCTCTGTATATCTGCCTTTCCAATGAAAAAATAATAAAAATAAATCTTTAAAAAAAAAAAAAAAACAATTTGCGGGCCCGGAGTGATTGTGTAGTGGTTAAGGTCCTCGCCTTGCAATCCCAGGATCCCACATGGGTGCCAGTTCTAATCCTGGCAGCCCCGCTTCCCTTCCAGGTCCCTGCTTGTGGCCTGCGAAAGCAGTCGAGGACGGCCCAAAGCTTTGGCACCCTGCACCCATGTGGGAGACCTGGAAGAAGCTCCAGGTTCCTGGCTTCAGATTGGCTCAGCTCCAGCCCTTGCAGCTGCTTGGGGATTGAACCAACAGACGGAAGATCTTCTCTGTCTCTCCTCCTTTCTGTATAACTGAATTTCCAATAAAAATAAACGAATCTTTAAAAAGAAAAAACAATTTGCTTGCCAGGAGCATTGGTCCCAAACTCTCCTAAGCTCTGAACATAATTTTGTATTCAGAATATTTTAATTTTATCCAACACTGTATATTATAAAAATCTACTTCTCCCTAGATATTGCGCTGCAAAAGCAATGCCAGTACATTCCTGCAGAAAGGTATGTAAATTTTATATATTTTTATATGAACTTGCTCTTCACTCACTCAATCAAATTTGACAAATGAGTACAAAAGCAAGAGCTGAAGCCCTAAATATTAATGTTTTCTCTTCCTGATATATCGCATGCATATTTGCTCTTCATAATTAAATGGCATGTCGGGAGAAGTACAATATCCCAAAGAAATCCTGACAGTTTTTCTGATTCTACCAATGGCTCATGTGGTTGTCGGTCACACAGCACAATTAATTAATTTCGTATTAGAAATGTTAAACATTGGGATTGGAGATTAATCATCATGACACTAAGTGTGGAGATTTGAATTTTGACTGCTAAATTTTCACACTACACAGATTCAGCAGTTATTCCCTTCCAACTAAGCTTCTGAGAATGATGCACTTTGTTCAAGATTAAATCACATTGTGTTAGGAAAAAATCACCCAGTTTCCCAAACATGCTTTGGACATGGTGATCACACATAACTCAAGCCATCTTTCCCCATGCGGCATCATACCCCAGACATGAGCAGATGATGGCTAAAACTTACACATCTTAAAGTATATTTCACTATAAAAACCCAGAGGGATAGATCAGATAATGTGCGTTTTCTAATGATAATGAGAACAGTAAATAATTTCCAAGCCTTTGCAATATGATCATTTATCTTCCCGATACAATAAACCCGTACTATGTTTTACCTAGCAAAAGCGTATGCAGTTTCTCTTCTATGGGAATGTTTTTTGGAAGAGGCAAATGAGATGCTGTCCTTTCATCATTCCTGGGTAAGCACACAGAAGGCAAAGTATTGCCTGTCGGTTGAATCCCCAGTGGCCGACGGAGGAGTTTTATTGCGTGACTCATCTGCACTTGCAGACTCAAGCATTAATAAGTAAAGATGCAAAGCATGCTATAAATTCTTAGCGAAGGAGTTAAAGGAAGGACACCATTCCATCAGTCACATTTGCTCATCCCTAGACCTGCACAGAGGAAGCGACAGTGAAATATTTGTCGTACACAGGAGGCGAAGGGATATATTGACCAAATTCTACACAAGATGCACATCAGGAAATCTTTTGACAAATGCACCAAAGAAAATGAGATGTTATACTCCAGAGAACTTTACATAAATCATGCTAAGGGTTGCCCAGCCTTTTTTAATTGGAGGAAAAATTTAACACACAGTGCCAAAAGCTAGAAAAAACAGTTTCTAAAGTCAGCAGAGCAACTGGTAATGCATCTGTGAGTGTCAAGGGATTGATTTCATCCACCCAGCCCTTCCAGTTTCTAGTAACGTCCATTTCTAATGATGCAGACTAGAAAACAGATTAGCATACATGCTGTTTTTTGCTATCGCAGTGCAAGACATCGCAAGCATCTTTTCAATTACAGATAAAACTAATATCAGTGGCAACTGGTGGGTTGAAATCTTACGACCTAAGAGGCTTAGTGAATAAAGCCAAATGCAGCTGTATTTATGGTGCAATATGTTAGCTTGAGGAAGCACGGTTTGTACAAGATTAAGCACTGTGCTTAATATTATTAAGCTAATGAAGCCTGACTTTGGAGCCCTAGAGGCTGAACTCATAAGCATAACCTTTGGCAGGGACAGAAAGAAGGCTGGCACTACTAGTTATCGGGGGACCTTCTATTTGCCAACTTATGGCTGCTGGACCATTTGCGTTGGCATTTGATTTTGTGCTGACCCCAAACTCCCTGACTACCTCCATCCTCTTCACCATTTCTGTGCTGCAAGTGGAAACTTAAAGGCCCATTAATTTTGTGTACCCTGGTAAGAGCTACTGGTGCCTAAGACAGCTCTCCAATTTCTAGATCAGCCCTCTCTCACCTACAGAAGCCATATTGTACACACATGGTGAAGGTGCTAAGTACTTGTCAGGATCATTTATTCACAAAGTAGCTTCCTTCCTTCATTGTTAAACCTTGCCAAAGGGGGCCTGGCATGGTAGCCTAGTGGCTAAAGTCCTCACCTTGCACAAACTGTGATTCCCTATGGGCACCGACTCAAATCCCAGCGGCCACGTTTCCCATCCAGTTTCCTACGTATGGCCTGAAAAAACAGTTGACGACAGCCCAAACCATGGGACCCTACACCCACATGGGCAACCTGGAAGAGGCTCCGGGCTCCTGACTTCAGATTAACGCAGCTCCAGCTGTTGTGGCCACTTTCAGAGTGAATCACCCAGATGGAAGATCTTCCTCCCTGTCTATCCTCCTCTCTCTGTATCTGACTTTACAATAAAAATAAATCTTAAAAAGAAAAAAAAAACTTGCCAAAGGTCCTCTGTTTCCCCACACTTGATTCAGTCTTTCTTAGGCATTTCCCTCTTTGTATTCTCTTTTCTTCCTGTTTGAATACTTCTAGAAATCACCAGAACAGTCACCCTTTTCAGTGGAACTCCTTGAAAAGTGGTAATGAGTTAGGACAGAGGTTATGTCAATGACTTCTTTGGTGATTGGCACCCCGTGACCAGGAGTGTGGTCAGTGGAACATTGCTGATATATTTGTACCATGCATAGATTCCTGCCACCTATTGGTCTCCTAGTGGAGGCAGTAGGTTAAACTCTCATTGAGAAATGAAGCAAAGAAGTGCTGGGAAGCTGTGTAAGCTGGGTTGGAAAGACCAGCATCGCTTAGGAGAAAAGTGTCATTCTTCACCGTTCCTGTGTCTAGGTGCAGAGGAGATGACCATTCTGTTCCAAAAAAAAGCACACAAAAGAAGCCTATTACCTTTTATCAAATAAATTAAATCCTCAATGAGTTTGCTTGTTATTAATCCCTTGGTGAGAAGGACCCTTGGGTCCTTTGTTAATATATCACTTATGGCTGAGACCAGTGACAGAGCATCTCCCATAAGGTATGTGTTAGTGACATCTAGCCATATTGAAAATAGTACTTAGAAGTAATGGGGATTGGCAGATTAATAGCTGCTGTGTCTGTTATATCAGTTTGCACTCAGATACGTGGGTATTTTACCAATACCTCCAACTTTAGCAGGTGAAACTTGTCCTAGGAAAACCTGCCATGCTTTCTGTGCATTCTCTGTGTTAGCAATGCAGGAGACTCATTATATTTGCGGAAGCTGCTTCTATCTGTTTACTAGTTACTCACTGATCTGATTTATAATTTCATATTACACTGCTTTGACAAGGTGTCCCGTCCCATCCAAGCTCTAGTGGGTTGGATTTTGAATAGTTCCCAGCAGTCTTGATGAGCACAGTGAAGCTGAGATTTGTACTTGTGTAATCTGTTGCTGCTTCCTGAAATCTATCAGTTGGGAAACCCCTCTTGGATGAAATATGCATCCCTGCAGCTACATGCACAGCAATTTTCCTCTTATGTGAGAGCAAGCCTCAATAGCTGCTGTTTGTGACAGCCAAGAAGGAAGGAGACGTCACTGTAGAAATAGCATCTTGCTTGGTACCCCCCGCATAAGAAACACCATTATGAAGCACAGAAAGTGGCACACGGCAGTTAGTCATGGGACCATCACCTGGGACGAGGACTTCTGCAGACTCCCACATGGATGTTGTGAGGTCAGCTGCACTGAGTGCATGGTCAAGGGTGTGAGCACGTGGAAATGCCATTGCTGCTGCCACCACCATGCTTTCATTAGCAAAATCACTCTTGATATTTTTACAGCAACTGTAGTCTCTGCCTCATTTCAAAGTTCACTTTCTTTTGGAGAGACAAATAAAAAGCAATCCCGACAAAATATATCTGCTTCCTAATCGGGAAATGATGAGACAATTAGTTAAACTGGGAATAAACAGTACTGCGAGATTGGCTAAGGACACATTTGCTGCAGAAGGAGTTGGCATAGGGAGCTGTATCCGTATTTTAGAGTCTGCTGCTGTTGAATGAACCCTAATGGGGAACTCACTGCCTCTCATTACCAACTCACCAGATGGATGTTAGTATTGAGTCACAATCCTTCTTAGAGTGAATATTCCATTTTCTGAACTTCCAGAGTACTTTTTGATTCTTTACTGTAAAATTTAAATGTAATGCTTCAGAAAATGGGCAAATAAAAACTTGCAATAGCTTCTTAGGGTAGCTCTAAAGCCGTTCGTTAAGTTTTATTAAATGTGGATACATGCACTCACAATGCGTTCACATGCATTTAAGCTTATTCAAGTACATTTCGTGTCAAGTCATCACATTGGCGATAGGAAGGATGGCAGGTCTTAAAAAGGGAGGCATGTGAAGGCTCATCTGCTGAAATGCTGCTTTTTGCCTGTTGGATGTCTTTGAAGTAGGGATGGAGGACATCACAGGCTGACATGTTCTTGGAGTATTACAAATCAACAAGAAGGCCCATTTCTTCACAATACACAGTATAAAAGTGGCCCTGATTTTGATTTGTAACTTTAAATACACATTACTGTTGCATAGTCTGTAAATAACAAAAAGTTAAAAAAAAATGATGCTTTATGTCCAAAACAATCAAAGGAGCCTAAAATATTATTTTGCCATTGTCCGGCCTTTTGCCCCAAAGCAGCCCTGTAACCTACCTAAGTAATGTGTTCAAAACCTTCCAAATGAACTGTAACAAGATCTTTTCCCCAGCACTGCTCCCAGTCCAATAATTACGGCTTTGAAATGCCTATAGGATCACCTCTGGTCATTTACCGAGTGCATATTCCAGGGGCATGATCTTGTGGCTAATCTTTGAAGAGAATGAATTCATGAAGAATGGCATCATTTCCCCTTCAGATAGGTCTGGAACATGTTCTCCGGGTCAGCTCACTTATCACTCAAAGGTGACGTGCAGCCACCCATTCATACTACCTGTTCTGTTGTGGGTGTTTCCTTTACACCAGGTCACTTGCATGGGTCCCATTCCCACCTGAATTCTGCCATTTAGCTGCCCATAGGAATATTGGCACTCTGAGAAGGCAGCACTAATGAGCTATGGGAAAAAGACAATTCCAGGAAACTGATTCCATGCATTGATTCCATGCATCGCTTGCATGGCTTTCAAGTCAAGTTTATCATTATGCAAAAAATAATTGTAGAAAAAGTTTCAGTTTTATCACTGCGTAATAAGAGTTACAGGCCAGGTAACAAATTACTGTTGAGCATCTACTTTCTATAAAGCAAAAGGAGAAAGAAGCAAAACTCAGATTGGACATGGTTTCCTAGAACTCTCGTTCATTTTACAGACTAGACCCTCCAAATAATATCTGCCAGAAAGGATTATGAGCATGAAAAAGTTCAGAAAAGAAGTGTTCCATGTTCTGAGCCATGACTTAACATTTTGGAAAAGAGCCCAGACGAGCAAGAAGTCACTTATCCCTGGATTAATTGAATCAAGAGAATTGCGACTGGGGCCTGGGGTTAGATTCAAACTGGGTTGTAAAAGGCGAGAAAAACACTCCAGAGTTGAGAGTTGGAGAACTGGGGAACAAGGAAAGATGTCAGGAAAACTTAAGATGAAGGTGTTACAACAATCATAGCGTTTGTGATAACGAAGCATGAAAATGCTCAAACAGCAGTGACATTGTGCTGGGTGTACTAGGAAGATGAGAGGTTGTGCATAAACTGTCTGTGAAGCCAAGAGGTTCAGACTCCAATAAAACAGTTCAGCTTTCTATGGAGTCCTAGGAGATGTCAGGAACCCATGTATGTGTTTCCAAGAATTTCCACAAAACATCATCATCATACTGAAGGCTCAAAACTTACAAATGTGCCCTCTCATAGTTCCAGAGTGCAGAAGTCCAGCATGGATGTTTAAGCAGGACCTGGGCTTTCAGAAAGATCTAGTTAAGAACCCTACCATGTTTCTTCCGAGCTTTTCTTGTCTCCTGGTCATGGGTAGCTTTCTACTTTGTAGATGCATTGCCACTCCAGTCTCTGCATCCTTCTTTATTCTAGTTTGCCTGCATGTCTGTGTCTTCCCTCCTGTTCGGATAAAAGCAACAAGTGCTGGGCTTAGTTTCTGCCAAGATTCCATGATCGGTGTCAGTTTGAGATCTTCACTCAGCAAAGATCACTGTCTCAATAAAGTCACAATCTGAGATTCTGCTTCGTATGAATGCAGTGTGGATGTTCTCCAAAGCAATTCAAATCTATCTATGCACAAGTTAAAAATGTGTTTTTGGACATATCTACTGTATCTTTTCCTAACACCTGTGGCAATCCAAGCTTATGCTTGCGTGGGAAGCTTTGCTAGATAATTATTTTACTTAGTGGAAGGAGGTTGAAGAATCCATGCTAGGAGTACAACAAATAGGGAAAACTGCTTATGCCTTTGGCAATCAAGGCCACCATTTACTGAACTGATTTGAAATAACTTGCTTTGTGTTCACTCTGAAATGACTGCCTAATGGTTCTGCCACAAAATCATGTTCCAAATATGTATATAAATAGTCACTGTGAGTCTGGACCTATAACAATATCCAACACAACATCCATCTTCAAGCAAGTCCCAAGATTCTATTTGAAAGTTATACTCAAAAGAGTCACCTGGGAATAGATTTCAATGAAGCATGAATCTTAAACCAGACTTGTTGCCAAATTTCAACCCCGTAGGTGACTGTCTTGTGCCCAGACCCATATATGTTCTCCATTGTGCCTCTCATTCACCATGAACACTGACATAAAAACAGATGCTTCTTCCGTGCTGGGAGTTAAGAGAGAAGCATCACGTTGCATGGGAAATGTTGACTTCATGTGGAATCCCAGAGAGCCCCAGTCTCTCTCTCACAGTAACCTGAATTCCATGACCTTGGAACCTGCAATGGTCCATTGTCAAGGAAAATATAACTGGGTGCGTGAGCATGGTTACTTGAAAGTACTTGGGATTGTACACTCCATGACAGAACGGTGCCTTGGGGATAATTACAGTCTTCTTGGAAGCTTACCTTTCTCTAAATAATTGTATATTTTGGTATTTCTCATACTTTAGGAATATTAAGAGCCAACGTAACTCAGCTCAGTACGTTCTTGCCTCACTGTAATAAAGGCTTAATAAATATATTTTTTAAAGATTTATTTTTTTTTTATTGGAAAGTCAGATATACAAAGAGCAGGAAAGACAGAGAGGAAGTTCTTTTGTCTGTAGATTCACTCCCCAAGTGACCACGATGGGGGGGGAGCTGTGCCAATCCGAAGCCAGGAGCCAGGAATTTCTTCTTGGCCTCCCACATTGGTACAGAGTCCCAAGGCCTTGGGCTGTCCTTGACTGCATTCCCAGGCCACAAACAGGGAGCTGGGTGGGAAGCAGGACTGCCAGGATTAGAACTGGCGCCTATATGGGATCCTGGTGCATGCAAGGCAAGTACTTTAGTGCTAGGACACCTCACTTGGCCCGGCTTAATAAGTATTTATTTAATCTATGTGGGTCACGGATGGAAAATGCTGCTCATGATTCAAAAGTAGCAGAGAATCCAGGCTTGGATTTGACAAAAATCCAAAGTTCATTTTCCAAATCCCTCCAGAAAGGAGAGTTTACTTAAGTACTTTTGAATTAAAGTGATTTCAAATGAACGAATACAATGCTGATACAGTTTAAATCAAAATCACTTCCTCCCATATTATCTCCTCATCTATCCACAGAGTCAAGTTACAGGTTCATGGCAGAATGGCATCTATTTTTACATAAACAAAGGCCATTTTAAATGAAACACAATTAATTCAAAATCCTTTTTACTCCATCCACCGGCCACTGTCACAAGTCATATCTAACTATTTATAAAATGCGTACTTTCCTTTTCTTTCTTTGTTCTTATTTGAATAAGGAAATGAAACAAGGAACTGGGCAATGGAGCAAGACACTCCACAAATTTTCAGTAAGACCCTTCATTACGGGTCACATAGTTTAGAAAAAGAATTACAGTCGTCTTGAAGAATTGTGATTGCCCCATTTTAAACCAAAGCAGCTGCCCTCTCTATAGTTAAATAGCCAGGCTTTTGTCTATTGTGACTGTGCATCGTGTGGTGAGAAGGGCAAAGGTTTTAAGTTTCCATGCCTCTCTTCTAAATCTCAGCCCCAGTTCTCAAGGTAGAGCAGACAGGGCTCATGATTAATTCCAGTGCTTCTTATTGTTTGATTGTTCAGTAAAAATAATCTCTTTTGCGGGAGTTCATAAATTGGGACAAAAAAGTTACTTAAGGTAGACACTCAAAATCTGTTGCCAGTATTATTGTTTTTAAAGTGAGAAAAGTAGATTCATGCAAAAACAAAACACAAGCAAATGAAGCAAGCCATTGCACAAAACTTCAATTGCAATATCACCAATTAGTGCCAGTGTTTCATGGGTGGAACAAACCTCACATTGTCTTACAAACATGAGTATCAGGTAGGAAGGGATTATCTCATGAATTTCTCTGGCCTTATTGACAAGACTGATGTCATCTCATGGGCAAACATTCTCAGTTTGATTGCTGTGTTTATGCTGTGATCTGCAGTTACTGGCCTCCACGGGCAGCCAGCGTCCATGAGGACAGACAGAAAACATGCTATTTTCTCTGTGTGCTTTCTGTACTACATTAGGGTTTTGGAAACTAGTGACACAAGCTCAAAGCGACTTTGAATAATTTATATATCATTGTAATTTAGTGTCTGGTTGTAATGGCAAGACTTTACTACAGAATCAATAAAACAAAATTATGTGTCCTTTAGTTACTATGAGTAAGGCTACAAAATAAAATATCGTAATTTATATTTAATAAGACAATATTGTATAATATGCTGAAATGTAAATGTATATCCTCATGTGCATAACTGTAGAACACATATTATTTAAATCTATATACTAGCATGTTTAAATCTAATTACATACAATTTAGACATATCGGGGCAGGTGTTGTGCACAGAGGTTAAAATATCAGTTAAGACTCCTATGTCTCACATCTAAGTGATAGGATTTATATCCCCAATCCACTCGTGATTCCAGCTTCTGCTGATATTGATCCTGGGAGGCAACAGTAAGAACTCAAATAGTTGAGGTATGGCATCCACATGTGAGGGAGGCCTGTGATGAGATTCAGACCTCTGACTTGGGTCTGGCCTAGCCATGGCTATTGGAGATATTGCGGGAGTCACATAGTACATAGAAGAGCTCTATTTTTTCTCTCTCTTTCTCTTTCCTTTTCTCTTTCTCAGTATCCCCCTCCCGCATTCCAGCCCTCCCTTCAAATAAAACTGAATAGTATTTTCAATGCATATGTGAACTCCAAGATAATGTACATATTCTATCTTAAAAAGTTGAAGCTCATTTTCAATGTTTCACTTGAATTTTTGTCCTTAAATAAAACCGTTTGTAAAGTTTCATATTTTCAACAGCGGAAAAAAAAAGATTTACAAGATATTCTCTTGCTTTTGCAAATGTAAGAAACAGAATTTTTTAACCATGCATTAATGTTTTTAAATGTCTTTACAATGTTATAGGTCTGAAAACACAGCCTTTTATAGGATACACTGGCATCCTATTACATGAAATTGACTAAGCCATTTGTTAAGCTGTCATTTAATTGTCTCACTAATTATTAATGAAGTGAAAAATCTATTCCGGAAAGATAACTCAGCAAATCATGTGGAAGAAAGGAAAGGCATATAAAGATATCATTAACATTAGCATCACTATGCAAAAAATGACATAGCCCTGGAGTCTTTGCAACTATTTGTTTGTTGAAAAGTCAAAGGGCTGAGTCAGGCTGAAGCTTCATCCTAGTGTCCTTGTTGAATCCAGAGAAGCAAGAAGTTGGGCCATGCTGCTGCTTTCCAAGGCGTATTAACAGGAAATGGACTGGAACTGGATCAGCCATGATTGCTGCCACTATCCCAGTGCAGGACCTGAGTCTTCTTGAGCAGGTGTTTGTTTGGTTTGTTTGTTTGTTTGGGTTTGGTTGCTTTTTTCCATATATGACATAGAGAGAAACTGATTCATAGAGAGGTCTGGTTCAGTGAGGTAGAGGGAGCTGGTTTCAACACACAGACCAGGAAGCAACTTCATTATTTTTTTTAATATAAGTTGTACAGGCAGGCCCTGTTGAATGCAAGGAGGTCAAATACCTGATCTACAAGCAGAATTTGGCTGGCAAACATATCATCCTACCTTAAGTAACAAGGAGGTTCAGGGTATTCCTCCCAAGCCTCCTTTATACGTCTACACTGTGTTCCAGACAATGTCTGAAAGCACTGTAGCTTCTGCACCAAGGTGCAGAAGACTGGAGAAGAGGACTAGGTAATGGAAGCATTAGGGAGGAGAGGGCCTGTCTCAGAGGGCCTGGATGCGGGACGCAGCTGTCTGCACCCATTCAGCATTTTCCTGTCCCTTGCACTCAGATTCCTACACACCCACACACACACACACACACACACACACACACACACACACACACACACACACACGCACACACGTGAACTGAGCTGTCTGGAGAAGCACGGTGTTAACCCATCCATGCTTGCGAGCTTGATCCTTAGGTTACACATTGTTTCCATTGTGCAATCCCTACTCTCAGTTATGTTAAGGTGCCATTGAAGGGCATGGATAGGGCCAAGATGGAACTGAATCAAAGTAACTGATGGAAATTAAATTCATGTCACTCTCCTGACAGCTTGGGCACTTTGCGCTCTCCTCCTGCCCATCTGTGCATCTTTCTGGCAGGGTGCCCCTTCCCGTGCATTCATCTTCCCTCTGACGCAGGGAGGCCCCCTAAGTCACTGCATGGGGAATTAGCTCATAGAGGCTGGATACCCGATTTCACAGTCAAATAGGATGGAATGTCAGGGGTGCTCAGTTCACTGTGACAGGTTTTGGTGAGTTTCACAAAAATAAATAAATAAAATAAAACCCACCTAGGATGCACAGATCAAATAAAACCAGCCTGGAAGTGGGCATTTATTCTACGATTGGGAAAACTGCACAATGTGCCAGAGTCCCTTATGTGATGCCTACCTCCAGCTCCCAACGTTAGGTTCTTGTTAACGTGGATATAGGAAAACAGCAGCAATGGATCAAGCAGCTGGATGCCTGCCACTGGTAGCAGGGGCCCAAGTATTTGGACTATTTTCTGCTGTTTCCCAAATGTATTAAGAGGCCTGAGTTAGAAGCAGAGCATCCAGCACTCAAATTGGTGAACCCTTATGGCATCCTGGCATCACAGGTGCTAGCCAATTCTGCTAATTCTTCAAGTCAGTAAGATTATGGGTTGCTATTAAAATTTTATTTGAGGCTACAAATTAGGACTGTGGACTAAACATTATCAGAACAGGAAACTTACACAATAATGCCATGATCTTCTTGCTTACATTTATGCATCTTTTTAATTATTCTATAGTGCCTTTCAGTATTTGATTTTATATTTTCAGGTAATAGATACTTGGATGTTCTTAAACATTTGTAGATATGAAGAAATACAGAATCTTATATTAGGACTAGACAAGGATCATACAGAAGCAACACAAAATCTAGGACAACAAAAGATTAAAAGTGTGCAGTAGTACAAAACTTCATTTGTTCAGATATTCCCGCAAATCAAAACATATTTTCAAATATAGCATCCAAGACAAGAAGACCTACTGAAGAGTGGCAGAAGCCTACTAATTACCGTGCTGTGTCTTACTCCTTATTATCTATTGTGATCCTTTACACGTAAATGAAATGAAGACTGTCTTTGAGTTATGCTTTCATTATTTTGATACTTAGATGTCGCTTTGCCTCACTGCCAAATCTAAAGTCTTTCAGCCAGACTGGTGTCGACTGAACACCTCAGGTACAGACCCACACTCTACACCCAGAATCTTCCTCTAGCTCTGATGCTTGCTCACAGGACACAAGATGACTGTTATTACTGAGCCCGCCAGAGTCACTATCTTTAATTAGTAACACTAGGAGCCCTCATTTTTCCACTTAGCATGCAGATAATAATAGTAATAATAACCTTATTTATCTTTTATGTTGCCCTCACAGGAAGCATAAAATAAGACTTTGAGAGCTGCGAGAGTCAATATCCTCCCGGTATCTCAGCAGGGGCATCACTTGCATTGTAAGTTGGTGGTGATCTCAGACCTAATTATGTGCAGCATAAACAGAATCAACTCTAGTTGACACATACTTCTCAGAGTGAATCCCAGCAGTACTTGAATTTTGGTTTTTGTTTTGTCTTTTATAAATGAATTAAATTACTTAGTCTACTTAGGTTAGGTGTTTCAGAAATCATACAGAAGGTAGCTAGCTAAGTGCCCCAAGAAATGGTAAGCTGGCATATTCTTGCTTTTGAGAATAGCTCCCTTATGGATCATATAAGCTTGGACCCTCATTATGGCTAATAAATAGCAGGAGTCTGAGCCTCCATCAGTTTTTGAAAATTGTCCACAGCATTTCTCTGATTGATCACAGTGACAGGCCAACATGTTTATCTATCTATGTTGATACAAAAGGGGCTTTGATGTTGTGTCTAAGGGACAGGCTGTTTGTGGTTTTGTGTTGATCATATTTGAGTTCCTGAGAAGCATTTTAGAGCCCCATCCTAGGATGCTAGAGTTAGGGATGATGGATGAATCCCAAGGCCTGCACCTAGCTATGCACTTGTCCACTAGGTTAGCCAGTTGATACTTAACAACAGAGTTGATGGTGAAAATAAATAAATAAGTGTAAGCACTGGGATTGCAAGCTTAGGAAGACAGGATTTTACATTAAAGTTACTAGGGATGGGGATAGGTTATGTGTTGGCAGAGATAAGTCACAATTAAAGATGTATCACCCCATCCATATTAGAGCTCCAATTCAAGTCCCGCCTACTTTGCCTTGCATCCTGCTGTCTGCTAACACAGTGAGAAGTAGTGATCCAGGTTTTGCCTGTCACTCAAAAGAAGGACAGGCATGGATTTCTGGTGTGGCCGTGTCCTGCCTGTTGAGGGGAAACTTGTGGAGTAAATAAGAGGCTGGATCTCTCTCCTTCTCTTCTTTGCTCACTTCCACTCTCACTCGTTACATTGCTTTCTCATTTGTTGCTGTGCCTTTCAGGTGGGCAATCTCATCCAGAGCACAGTCTGGTGAAAGTGACAAGCCTGTTTTACCCACTGTTCTGATGCATTTGTAAAACAGCCTAAGGATTTTGTTTGTTTCTTTGTTTCCTTACTTTTCATTTTTATTAGAAAGTTTGATTTTCAGTAAGAAGGAAAGACAGAAAGAAATATGTTCTATCCACTGCTCATTCCCCAATGCAAACAAACATCTGAAAACAAACAAAAAAAAATATTTGGGGATATAAGATGGAGATAAAAAAATGAACAGACCATCAAAGCCTATTATTAAAATGAAGAAAAACCAAAGATATTAGTGCCTAGCAACACCAGAAACCTAGAATAAATATGGCAGTAGCAATATTCTAAAGATTGAGTTATCCACTCTTACTGCTAATAGACCTATGAAAAATGTGCAGTCTCCGTGGCGATCAGAAAATGCAAATGAAAAGCACAATGAGGTTCCACCAAACTCTGGTGAGATTGGCCTACATTCAAAACTCTACTGACAGCATCTGCCAGCGTGGATGAAGGCAGAAAGGCACCGTCCTTCACCGTTGGTAGTACAAACACTATGGAAATCAGTATGTGGAGTACTAAAAGAACTGCAAATTGATCTACAGTATGACCCAGCTATCCCACTGCTGGAAAGATATTAAAAGGAAAAGAAATTTGCATATGAGAATGTCACCTGTACTCCTATATTTACAGCAGCACAATGTATAATAACAAAGACATGGAAACAACTCAGATGCTCATCAGAAGAGGAGTGAATGAAGAAATGCTGGTACATCTACTCCATGGAATGCTACTCAACCACTTAAAAAATGAAATTTTACTATTTGCAACCCAATGGTCCAAATAAGAGATGCTTATTCTCACTGAAATAAGTCAATGCCAAAAGGACAAATATTATATATTCTCTTTGAATTAAGGCAACCTTCATGCAAAAACACAAGGTCAACAGATGTAAAATATAGCCATCTAGAGGAACAGTATAATGGAGACTGATATATTGAGATGGGAGAGGCACTGCGGTGTGCATCTCTGTTTCCAAATCAAAGATGGACTCCCAATAAAATTTTTCAACATGTCTTGACAATAATAGGATGGTAGACTCTGCCACTGTCCATATCTGAAAAGTCAGGAAACATTTAAATAGCACAATGATGGAATTATGACTGTTTTTGTAGGACTGTGCTATTGTAATCATATAGAGGAAATTAGCAGGGGGTAGGTTCACAGAGGGGGAACCCCAGAGACTATGGAGCTATATCCTAAAATCTCTTTTCTTTCTTTCTTTCTTTCTTTCTTTCTTTCTTTCTTTCTTTCTTTCTTTCTTTCTTTCTTTCTTTCTTTCTTTTTCTTTCTTTCTTTCTTTCTTTTTCTTTCTTTCTTTCTTTCTTTCTTTCTTTCTTTCTTTCTTTCTTTCTTTCTTTCTTTCTTTCTTTCTCTCTTTCTTTCTTTCCTTTCTTTCCCTTCTTTCCCTTCTTTCCCTTCTTTCCCTTCTTCTTTCTCTCTCTTCTAAGAAGAAAAATAATAGTTGATCTAAAATATTTTTCCCCAAAGAAGCCAGGTGAATTTTCTGTCTTGTTTCCTTTTCCCACTGGATAATACAAAGGAAGCCTTGGGAGCTTGGTGTGGGGGAAGGGGAGGAATGAGAAAAGGAAGGATTTGGTCACAACTTGGAAAAATCTTCACTCCGAAACAGAAGATTATCTACGCTGATAGCATAATTCAACATTTTAAATGATCACTTTCACCATTCTTTAAAGGTAGTTCTAAAGCTTTAGCCAGACACTTTAGGCATGAAAAGGCAATCAAAGAGTTAGAAACAACTTGTAAGATCAGTCCCCTTCACAATCACTATAAATAAATTAAAATATATCGAAATAAATCTGGCCAAGTATTTGAGGGAGCTCCATTATGAAAAGTATGAAACACTTCAGAAATGAATAGAAGAAGATGCAAAAAATAGGGGGAAAAATCTTCCAAATTGATTTGTTGGAAATATTTAATATCATCAGATTCTGTATTTTAACAAAAGTAATTTACAGAATCAATGTGACACCAATCAAGATTCAGTGATCAACATCTAAACCAGTATCACAACATTCTTCTTGAAGTGAAAAATAAAATGCTAAAATTCATAATGAAACACAAATGACTATAAATGATAAAGCAATCTTAACAACAATAGCAGTGGCAAAACAAAAAATGGCTGGGCAATCAAGCAACAATCTTCAAGAGTCATCACAGAGAGTTATAATATTTTAACCCTTCCAGGTGGTTTCTTTCCCATGCCAGGATTCACAAACTAGGAAACTCTGTTCAACTGACATAATTGAAGTGGTTGGGCTGTGGCAACATATTTAAACTATCTGACATTTAATTAAACAAGCAACTAAATCAATAAATAAACACATACAATCTCTTTAAGTGACTTAGTGGTGTACCATAATCCTTAAAAGAGTTCATAGATCATGAACTTGAAACCTAATGCTTACTTGTTAATGAACATGGTAAGAACTTCTTGAATTTTTTTCAGATTGTGTGGATGAGAGAACTGAGACTCATTCCACAAATTACCCCGGTTTTCAGGGAAGAAAACACATATTTTTTTCAGGAGACATCCTAGCTTCCTGGGGAATGAACAGGGCTGGAGATAGTACTTACATGTGTCTAATTACTTCTGGAGATGCCTATCAGAGTTGCTGAGTTAATTGCAACGTGTGCATCATCAGATGACATAAACATTCACTGCTTACCATCAACACTTCCAGTTTTTACACTGACAGAGAGAAGACTTCTTACCCAAATGCCGTCTTCTTGCCTGTACTGCTGCCAGCTGTGCACTGTGTCACTGAACATCAGGCTGTAGTTCATCACCCAGTCAGAGCTTCCATATCTTCCCTGCGTTGCCACTGCTGTAATCTCCACTTGGTTTCCCAGGTCCACCTGGAGCCACTGTTGGGCATTGGAGTCAGCTGGGGACCAACCACCAATTCCTGAGTGAAAGCAGAGACACACAGAAAGAGTGGGAATAATCCCTTATGTTGTTACAAGGTTCAAGTGTCAACAAAGAAACGGTGGCCCCCGCTTTCAATGCCTTTGTCATTGGTCCCTTGGTATATCCCTGCCTTTTTTTCTTCCTCTACTACATTGCAATTCCTACCTTGGCAAAAAACACATTAGTAAGATCATACCCCATATAACTTGCCACTTCTCCCTTAGCCACTACAGTTTCTATCATATAAATGCTTAGCAGGGGTATTTTTTCCTCCATCTTTATTTCCTTCCTTCTTTGCATCATCTCGCTTTCTATATTCTTCACAATTTCAGCCTAAATTATAGATACACAAAGCAAGTCTTGCTTTTCTCTCAGTTATCTCCTTCCTTTCTTCCTTTAGGTTTCTTTCTTTTCTTTTTCTGCCTTCCTCTTTTCTCTGCTCTCCTTGTCTTCCAACCATGCACTGTGATGCATTTTCTTGTGCACACAAAGGTGGAAGAATACTGGCTTCAGCGCTTAGCGATGTTATTGGTTCATACATTACTTATTCAGCAGATGACCACTGAATACCAAAACAAACTGCATACCTCAGAAGGAGATAGAGCCCAAATTTGTTTTGGTATATTTGGCTCAATTGTTCCTTCTACATTTCACTGAATATGAGGAAATCATTGCTTCTGAACACAGTGTTGAATGAATTTCTGATGTCTCACTGGGGTTAGAGTAGACTTTCCTACACCATGGAGGCACAGCTGGAAACCAAATGCTTTACTGATTACCTTGTTTGGGACTTCATTTTGGGAGTGTATTGAGTTTTTCATTTAGAGAAGTAAATCAATAAATTCCATTTCATTCAAACTCTGCCACTGCTAGTCATGTTAGTGGCATTCCCATCTACTTTGCTGGAAACTGAGTCCATTTCTAGGTTATGGCCCCCACTATAGTCTCCCTTGAACAAATCATGACAGGTAGAGACAGGAGGAGGAGGACATAGGGTGTGGTTTATGTATCCCTAGTACACAGCTTCTCTTTGGTAGCTTCTGTCTGGTAAAGGCTTTTCTCCTCCTCTTACATAATTGAAATGATTTCATGGCTGGACAGTGGACTTTATTGAGTGGTGTGTGCATGTGTGTATGTGTGTGAGAGAACGAGACACAGGAATGCGGTGACAGATACTGCTGTGATTCACTAAGAACCTTCCCTCTGCCTGCTGTGGAGATTGTATAGCAGCAGGTGTGTGGTGTAAAGGCAATTCCCAGCTTTCCACAGTAACATATGTGTGGCTATGTGGCCAAACTTTGCACCAAAACAGAGAGTGAGTAAACGTGGAATGCTGAGGCCAGTGGTCTCTTCCCTAGTTGTCTCCCTTGCCAAGAGTGAGGGGTGTGGATGATGGAAAATCCCGGGAAAATGGCAGGGTCTCAGCATGGAATTACCCTGGATCCCTTCAGTGTCTTTGGTGAGGGTGTGGAGGAGGAATTAAAAATCACATATGTATCTTATTTAAATCATTGAAAATAAGAATCTGTTGCTGAAGCTTAGTCTATTTTCATAA
This sequence comes from Ochotona curzoniae, assembly GCF_017591425.1. NCBI lineage: Eukaryota > Metazoa > Chordata > Mammalia > Lagomorpha > Ochotonidae > Ochotona > Ochotona curzoniae. Next base: position 3,605,346 of record NW_024467127.1, on the reverse strand, counting down.
ATACACAATATCCTAAGATGTAAACATTATACCCACTATTTCTTTGAAGGAATTAAGAGTCAGAATGTCTTCTAGACACTTGGTCCCTAGAATAGTAAGGGCAATTCAGTTGTTTTCAACATAATTGTGCGTTAAGCTTCTAGAATGCTAGTCATTAGTGAAATAATTTGTAAAGAGGAGATATTAGGAGAGCAATCCTGAGGTATCAGGAATAAAATTTCATTTTTGTGCAACAACAGTGTTTTCATCAACAAGTTCACTGTTTTGCATCGCTTTTCACCCATCTAGCTTCTCAATAATATCAAGATTTTATATTCTGGGAAACCCAAAGCTATTCTGAGCTTGCTCATTGTTTTTCTACTCAATTTCTCCTGTTCTACATTGCACAAAGCTTCTTTTTTCTATTTTGTATTAATTCCTTTTTTTGTTTACATGTCATGAAATAGGGAGAGTGGCAAATATCACCCTTCTGCTGTCCACTCCCCAAACACCCACACCAGTTAGCAACTCCACATGGCATTCCACATGGATGGTGAGAATCAGACATAAGTCCTCATCTGCAGATTCACAGGATGCACATTAGCAAGGGCAGCAGAGCAGGGACTCAAACCCAGATCCTTCCAGAATTGGACATGGGTATCCCAAATACTCTCTGAACCCTGAACCAAACACCCATCAAACTTCTTAGTTGAAAAATGGGCAGAATTATGAAATTGGCTTTGTGTTGAGGTGAGTTAATTCATTGTCTGTTAGGTTAGCATGCGCTGTTCCATTTTCCATCCTCCTCCTTCAAAGGACCCTGGGAAAGCCACGGAAGATGGCCCAGACATTTTGGCCACTTCACCCACATTGGAGATCTAAGTTGAGTTTCTGCCTCTGTTTAGTGAAATTATATTTTTATCCTTCTGCAATTCTATCTTCTGCAATGAACATACCATTCTAGCATAAATTAAAAAATTTCTGATTCAGTTGCAATTCATTAGTTAACTAATCCACACATACAGAAACATGAGACCTGGTAGTGTGATAGGTTAGACTGCTGCCCCATACTGGAATCCCAGATGGATGTCAGTTGATGTTCCCCAGCTCCACTTCCAGCTTCACAATCCAACTCCCTGCTGATATGCCTTAGAAGGCAGCAGAAGATGGCCCAACTGCTTAGGCACCTGCCACCCAGATGGGAGACTGAGATGAAACTGCTGGCTGCTGGCTGCTGGCTGCTGGCTGCTGGCTGCTGGCTCCTGATTTTGGCCTGGCCAGGCCCCAACATTGTGACTACTTTGCCATTGAATCTACAGACAAAAAATTTTTACTTTCCCACTCTCTATAATAATTTCAAACACACACACATATATATATATAAGGATATCTACTTAGAAAGGTAAAATAGATGGCATTTAATGCCTTGACTATAATAAAATACATTTATAATAGTAATGTAATCATTATATATTTGTATAATATATAATTCTATAATAAATATTTATAATATAATGATAAGACAAAATAATAAGACTTATTGGAGGTAAAATAAGTGCAAGATTTTCTAATTAAAATCTGTGTATGAAAGATTATCCATTTAGAATAAGACTTATTAGAGATAAAATAGATGGCATTTCATACCATGGCATTTGCATACCTAATCTGTTTTTTGAACACAGTCTGGCCAGGAAAACAACTAAAAATACAATGCTTAGTGTGTGAGTCTCATACATTCATTTGTCTTAGAACTTGTCATGCTGAAAGCATATTTGGGAAAATTCCAGGAAACTAGCTGGAATGACTCACACTGTCTTATTTATTTTAAGGTCAGATATTCAGAGATGAGGAAAGATAAAAAGGAAGATCTTTTCTAATTGACCACAGCAGACAGATCTGAGATAATTCAAAGCCAGGGGCAAGGAGCCTCTTCTGGGTCTCCCACATAGGTGCAGGGTCCCAGGGCTTTGGGCCATCCTTGACTGCCTTCCCAGGCCACAAGCAGGAAGCTGGATGGGAAGTAAGGCTGTCAGGACATGAACTGATGCCCATATGGGACCCAGCATATGCATGGCAAGGACCTTGGCCACTAGGCCACCTCACCGGCCCCTCATTGTATCTTTAATCATTAACCTGGTTGGTTTCTCTCCAAGATAAAGTTTGAGATTTTTCTTGGACAAAGTCATCTGATAACTATAATGAGTAAAGCAGGAGAGGAAATGCTATAAATATTTAACATGACACAGTGCACAGATGGGTAGCAATGACATCTACAACATGTTTGGAATACTATGGGGTCTCTACTTCTGCCTCTCCCCTTATTTCCCCCACAGTCGTATGCAACAGATCTGCATCTGACAGTGACCTCTGGAGGAGAGAAGTCACAGAATGAAGAACTGGGCACCTTCATTTTGCTCCTGAGAAGATATTGGAGAGCCAAATGCTTCACCCTGGCACTGTCCAGAGCTCCTACACAGGTTCCAGGCAAGGAAGGGGAGCATTTACGTCACAAGGAGATCCAGTAATTGTAGCAGAGTATGCTGTGTCTGACTCAGTTTGAGTTTTATGAAACTAAAATTTGAGTGCAAAGGTTTGTTGACAAAGTGACCCAGTAGTGCAGGTGAGTTGTGGGAGGTGAAGAGGAAGGCCAGAACCTACGCAGTAGCATAGAAGCTAAAGTCCTCACCTTGCATGGGCCAGGATCCCGTATGGGCTCTGGTTCATGTCCCAGTTTCTCTAAGTCCCATCTTGCTCCTGGCTTGTGGCCTACAAGAACAGAAGAGGATGGCCCCAGTCCTTAGGACCCATCACCCATGAGGGAGACAGAAGAGGCTCCTGATTTCTGGATTTGAACAGGTTCAGCTCTAGCAATTGTGGTTACTTGGGGAGTGAATCAGCGGACTGAAGATCCTTATGTCTGCATCTACTTCTATCTGTATATATGACGTTCCCATTAAAATATGGATAGATACATACATACATACATACATAGCTAATACCAACCTGTTATGCATCACCCAGCCCTAACTTCTATGACTGAGCTCAATTCCAGCAGTATAAGATGAATTTAGCAGGAATCTCACTAGGAGAGGGTTTTGTATATCACAAAGACATGTTGAGAGTGGCATTGGGTTGGGTCTGATTCTGTTGCAGATGGTTTCAGGGCTCCCCTGCAGCGACTGCATTAACACCCCATATGCCAGTGCCTCCCACCAACTAGAGCTCTCCCCTCCTCCAGAGAAACATCTGACCAAGAAGAAACTGCCTTCTCTGGGAAGCTATCCCCACTCCCTCACTGACTCCCTGTATTGCCCAAGGCTTGCCTGAACCAAACTGCAACAGATTGCACTGTTTCTTCCTAAAACTGTTCTGCACTTCAACTGTTGACATATGCCTTGTTAGTTATAAGCCAGTTTAGACTATCTGAAAATCTGCCAAATTCAGCAAAATTAAGCTTCAGCACTATAAACTGCTGAATGCTAAAATGAAAATAGTCACAAGACAGCTGAATAGTAGCCTATAGCCATTTTAAGGTTTATAGCAGCCAGTTCTGTGTATAAACTAAAATTGAAATGTCAATGAAGTGGTCACAGGATGTGGTTAAGAACTTGCATTTTTTTAACATATTGGTTACTCAATACCATGTCAAATAATTCCATAATGTTGTAAATTGATCTTGATGTTATGTTGTAGCTTTTAATTGATCGAGATGATATTCTGCCAGCTCTGCTTTCAGACCAGAGATGGTCTCCCCAAGAAACCATTGAATTTATCTGGACAACAAGATGCTGGACTCTATGCTTGCAATGAAAGAATCTTGGCTGAATTTGAAATGTAATACTGCAACAAGGTGGAGGAATCCACCATGGGGGTAAGGCATGTGGAGGGGTGGGGGGAATCCCAGAGCCTATGAGACAGTGACACATAATGCAATGTAATCAATAAAAAATTATTAAAAAAGAAAAAAAGTGAATCCTTTTTTTTACATTTATATAACACAGTTATAAGCATGGCATTTAGTCAGCTGACTTACTTTCTAATTTAAGCATTTTCCTTTTTGAGTTATTTGGCAAAGTTTGTAACTTCACTGAGTCTCAGGAACCCTACTGAAGGTGAAAGGTGATAATGCATATTGTAAGTACAGATCTGTGAGGTCTAAACTGCACTATAGGTGACGTGCAGTGGGGATACAGGTGCTGTGCCTCTGTAGGTTAAGCTGCTACTTGGGACACACTCATGTCAGATCCGAGTTCCAGTACTGAGCCAATACTCTACTTCTGATCAGTTTCATGCTGAGGTGCTCTGTAGGAAGCCATGGATAATGGCTTATGTACTTCAGTTCCCCCGTATGTGAGATTTGGCCGGAGTTCCTAGATTACAGATTCCCTATCCTTGCCTGTTGTGGTTATTTTGGAAGTGATTTAACACATGAAAGAACTCTCTCTTTGCAAATCAATGCTTATTTTTTTTTCTTTAAAAAGCAATTTATTTCTCTAGCATAATGGTTTCCAGTTGGGCCCATTTGGCCACGAAAAGAAAAACTGCATTTTTTTAAATAGCTGATTAGTATTCCATGGAGTAAATGAACCATAACTTTCTTATCCAGTCTTCTGTTGATGGGCATTTCGGTTGCTTCCAAGTTTTTGCAATCACTGATTGTGCTGCTATGAATATAGAGGTGCATGTTGGTTTCTTGTGTAACAGGTGTTTTGGATAAATCCCAAAAGGTTAGATACCACATGTTTGCCTTAATTTAAGATGAAATGATGTCAATCCGAAAAACAGTACCTGTAAACTGTAATATTATTCTAACGCCAAACAGCCTGTATCTCATGCAATAAGATATTGTGATGTAACCAATGAACGAACAATCAATGTGAGTCAGACTGTTTATGATCTACATCAAAGAATTGCAAAACCTAACATACTTTTAAGACTCTAAGCTGCTTGGAAATGGGGCAGGAGAGCAGAGAAATCTGTAAGTAAAAGTATTTTGTATATTTCCAAATCAAAAAATTTAATTTCTTAGTGGAACATTTTAGTTAACATTCTTATTATAGTATCTGCATAATAATTTTTTAGCTGGTGGTTTTCCAGAAAATATAAAAATAAATCACCTTACTTTTCTCAAAGATTTTTTAATTTAATTTATTTTTTTGAAAGGCAAAGTAACACAGAAGGAGGCAGAAACAGAAAGTGATATCTTTCACTCCTTGTTTTATTCAGCAAATGGTATCAATGATCAGAGTTGACTGGGACCAGTGCAAGTAGGCAGCAAATTCACTGAGGCCTCCAATGTGGATGCAGCAGTCCAAGCACTTAGGCCATTTTCTGCTGCTTTCCCAGGTGTGTTAGCAGGGAGCTGGATCAAAAGTGGAACACCCCAACCGAACTAATTCTCACAAAATTTTAAAAAGTGTGAAAAGGAAATTTGGGGGCCCAGAATTTTGCTTCGTGGCTAATACACCATGAATTTCACATGACACAAGGTACTGGGTGATGACTCCTTCCTGTGTGCTCCTCTCACCTGAGGGTAAGCCTTGACCCAGCTCAGTCCTGTTTATGACAGGCATTTGAGGAGTAAACACTAATTTTTTTCCTCTGTGCACGTGTTCGCATTTCTTTTTACCATTCATATAAATTAAATAAATAAAAATATACATGATTTTAAATTGGGATTCTAAGTTTTTAGTGGGAAAAAAGTGAATATTCTCTTCTTTCCTTATACAAATATGTGCTTTGGGATTTCAGTGCCCGTGCTTACCAACTCTCCTGCTGAGCTGTGCTGCGCTGGAAGTCCCAGTGAGATCAGAGGAGCTGGTAAAGGCCATTGAAGAGAGCACAGCTGCTCAAGGGTCAACACAGTTGTCTAAAATGATAGGAGAGAGAGAGACCCAATTCTGTTAGTGGGACCTATTCTGTGAAGGGAGAAGTCACGACACACACTGCCCTCATCCAATTACCGACTGCTAGGAACACAGAGGAACAAGTACCATTGCACCTTCTCCCCCATGGGACACTGAAGGACAGGCGAAGCTTCCTCTCACAGAGAAGACAAACCTAAAAAGGTCATATAAGTCACCCATAGTCATAGCCCCCCCCCCAAAAAAAAGAATTCTTGCTAGGTTGCTAAATTTAAAAAAGCTAGATTTATTTTTCATCCATTCTTTCAGCATTGCAAGTCTGCAAGAGAAGCTCGAAAATGCTGTCACTAAATTTATTCTATGGGAAGACAGACTATTCATGACGGAGGTGCACTGTCTAAACATTCTTACATCTTCAGTCCCCACGGACCCATACAACAATTGCTTCTAGAAAAATAATACAGTTTACAATGGTGTTCTCTTACTTGTGTGAATACATTTGGAAATGATACTCATTCTAATAGCTCATTTCCGTTCTACAGAACAATAGAGAATAGTCCGAGAGTCTGTGTAGTCTTGAATCTAGAATTTCTATGAGAAATCATTCTGTTTAAACATCCTGAAATGTGACACAGCCCCTTCTGCAAGACTTCTGTGATGAGATCTAAATTTGGCAAGTTTGAGGGCAAGGGCAGAAATACAGCCTCAACATAGAACCCAGGATGATCCACTTGGACATGCATAAAAGCACATACACCTTCATGCTGGGAATGAAATTTTTCCTCCCTTTCAAAACGCATATTGCAATTTGATTTATTTGGCGATGGTGTTAGAGACAGGATCACATAGAGGTGAGTAGGGCATGAGAGGTCAATCTTTCAGGTGGTTTTTATACTCTGATAAAAGAGTTTTAGTTAATGAACTAAACTAACTCCTTCTTCATCTCTTCACATTTACACAAATGATAAACTAACGAGGAGACCGTGAGCAGCGGTGTACAACTTGATATTGGATTTTGCAGACTCTTGAACTGTCAGTCAATAAAGTTCTATTCACTTGAAATACGCTGCTTTCAGACTGTCTTTTTTTCTCACAAACATATTTATTTGAAATGGAAAATATAATAAAAATACTATAAGCTTAATTTGAAAAATGAAAAGCGAAAGGAGGGAGGGAAGAAGAGGGAGATAGATATTATCTATGCACTCATTCACTGTTCAAATAACTCCAACAGATGGGGCTGACTCAGGTCAAAGCCAGGAGCTTACATCTCTTATGAGGTTGCCAGGGGCTCAAGGACTTGGACATAGCAAAAGATTGGGCTTACTACAAGTCTTCCATAAAGAACAGTTGAAAGGATGTAATGTTGAGTAAATGAGTGAAAGACAAAAAAAGGAGAGATGGATTTGATCAGTCAATGAAAAAGCAATGCTGCTTTGTCCCAGTTTCCAGTTTGTACCCAACTGATCTGCCAGACAATGTCAAATGACTTCCTTCATTTATATAGACACACTTCATTCAAAATGAACTTGAAATGTGCCACTCATTTTAACATAAGTATTATGTTTTCATTCATTAGGTTTAGTGTGTTTTAAAAATAAATTGGAAAGGTAGAGCTTGCATTTTGCCCAAAGATAAATATTTTTAAAAAGCATTTTAAGGGGCTGCTGCATTGGTCCAACTGATTAGTCCTCTAATTTTAACTGACAGCATCCCGTATAATCAGTGGTTCATGTCCCAATTGTTCCACTTTCCTTCAAGCGCCCTGCTTGTGGCCTGGGAAAGTGAGAGAGGATGACCCAAAGATTTGGGCTCACACACCTGCCTGGAAGACTCAGAAGAAGCTCCTGGCTGCTGGTTTTGGGCTGGCTCCACCCTGACCACTGTGGCCATTTGAGGAGTGAACCTATCTCTACGCCTTTCCAAAAGAAAAATAGTAATAGCTTTCTTTTCAAAAACATGAATGGCACAGCCATCACAGCAGTGATTGGTACACTTGGAAAAGCATAACTTAGGTGCTTAGGTTCTGGTATCAGGAACACATGAGAGGGAAGACAGCATTGCCTCACTCTGGTGTGAAAGCTTGCATTTGTTTCTCTGCTGCTGTGTGAGGATTTGAATTAGACAAAAATGCATCCCCGGCACTTGGCTCTTTCTTCACATCATCAAGGGGTGCCTGATGAATCCAGCAGGATGAATCCCTCAGGAACACACAAGCCCTCCCCGCCACACACACACACATAAATGCACATCCTGTCAACAATCACCACAAGGAATCCAAGTCCAAATCAATGATCAGAGGTAGTTACAGTATCTCCCAGCCTAGAATCTTCTTTACACTATCTTAGAGCCAAAATCCTTCCACAACTACCTGCTGGTGTGCCCAAGGTGCTTGTGCAATTCTTAAATGTTTAATATATGTGTGTGTGACTGATGACATTTTTGAGTGTAGGATCTTGGTTTATTCCCTTAGTTTTTGCACTGTGGGATATCTGTTGTGCAACTACTGATTATTTTAAGCATGTTGCATTGTTCCCCTGTAGATATTTTCAGTTAACTCATTTAAGTATGGGGATTGATCTTTCTTCTTTTATTATAATAGTCATAAAGTATCAATCATTATAATGACGATGGAGTAGCCAAAATAGAAGGGGTCTCATTGGTTCAATTCTATTCATGAGAACAGATTTTTTAAAAAATACATACTTATTTATTCATTGACAATTAGATTTGCAGATAGAGAGCTTTCCCACCCACTGGTTTACTCCCCAGATGGCCATAAGCCAAATTACTAGGCTTGGGAACAAATATTTGTCCTTGAAAATGATCTGCAGAAATATTTGAGTTTAATAAGCACTAGAACTCCAGACTAAGAAGAAAATGCAAACAAGTAGACAGATCAACTGGTAGGAAGTATGCATGGGTTGCTATTTTTATTATTATTATTTTAACCCAAGGTCAACACTCCAGCCATTAATGTTGGTTCTTAGCACTCCAGACTTCCAGCAAGTCAACTTTTGTTTCCCACCAGCTCCAGGTGCTACTCCCCTCCACAAAGTCCTGGTCTTAGTGAGTACTAAATTTGTGGAGCACATGGCCTTGGCCTTGAGGCAAGCCCGCTGTGCATACCTCCACCTGTGGAAGGTGCCTGCCTTGCATGTCAGTCTCTGCAGTTCAACATTGGAATTTGGAACATGCATTGAGGACAGTCTATGCAAATGGGAAGGTTAGGCAAGATGTCCAGGCTTTGGGAGTGATTACGGTTCAGGACTTTTCCTCCACACTCCCTAGGCAGCTAATAGTGTCTTTGCAGGATATGTCTGACTTTTACTTTTTCTTCTTCCTAATACTGATAAGAATGGAAAGATTTCAAATCAGAGAGGAGAAATGATGCCCCAGTCTCAAAGCAGATAGTCTGTTTCTCTCTCTCTCTCTTTCTCGCTCTCTCTCACACACACACACATCGCTACATGAAATGAGTAACCAACCTAAACTGAGAGTAAGTTTGACAACTTATCACACTGTACTAGGCATTGGAAATTAATGCTCTGTCCCATCGGTCAGTCTAAATGCCAAGCTTCATCTTGTGTTAGACACGCTCCTGTAAGTTAAACAACAGGAGAAATTAACTAGCCTTGTTTCCTTTTGTCTGATGACTTGGGGCAACCTGGAAAAGTGGATTTTTTTATTCATTTAATTTTTATTGGAAGGTCAGATTTACAGAAAGGAGGAAAGACAGAGAGGAAAATCTTCCATCTGCTGATCCACACCCCCCTCTCCAATGACGACAATGGCCATGATCTGAAGGTAGGAGCCAGGAGATTCTTCCAGATCTCCCACACACAACTGCAGGGTCCCGAGGCTTCAGGACATCTTCCACTGCCTATTCAGGCCAAACGCAGGGAGCTGGAGGGGAAGCAGGGTCAGGAGGACACGAACCAATGCACATTTTGGATGCTGGGGAATTCAAGGTAAGGCCTTTACCCACTAGACTACAGCACCAGGCCCGAGTCTGGATATTATCCAGAGGATTAGAGCTAGGAGATCTCTGTCTTAGATCGATTTCTTCGTTTCACTCAGTGACTCCAAGTGATTCATTCAAGTGCATTAAGCTCTATTTCTGTTGTCTGCAATACAAAAAGCATCTCTGCTGTATTTAGCCATAGGATTCTCTAAAAGATGGAATGAGAAGATATCTTAAAAGGCCCTTTTTCAAACACAAAGTGCATAAAGAGAACATGAAGCTATATGTGAATTGCTGCTTGAAATTGCTACCACTGAAAGCCATTATACTCAAGAACTTTACTTTGGGAAATCTTGATCTCAGCCACAAACCCTGCCCAAGAATTGGTGTCATAGGGAAAGCCTGAACAGTGGGATGTGCCGCAGAGGTGACCAAAGTGGGAAAGGAGATGTGGGGGATCAGGTTAAAGGCTCAAGGAAGTCCTCCCTGTGTGGGTGGGCAGCCGCCAAGAGACCGATCATTGTCTCCTGGAACACAGGGCTGTAGATGGAAGCATCTGCTCCAGCTGCTCAAACAGGCCTTCAGGGAGCTTCCATTTCACTCTGAGCCCCTGCAGCATCTCTGGCTTCTGACTGGGTGTGCATGTGCTGTAAGTCAATCACTCAGCCCCTACAATGTGTGTGCAGAGGCCCCTCTGTGTCTCATGAAGGAGGAGGAGCAGTGAAGGAACCAGGGCTCAGCCAAAGACATTGAAGAGCAGGTACAAACCAGCAGGGCTGCTTCATTCACTTTCGAATGTCACAGATCACATGCATGTCTCTAAGGGCTGTTTTCCAAGAATGATGGATTGGGATGGTAAAATATATTCAACCTATCGAAGAAGTCCTATTGAATGTCTTCTCACTAAGATAGTTGTAAAACCAGACGGGTATCAAATGCAAATCCTCATGCATATGTCATTTATGATCCTCCACATCAACAACACTTTGCTTCACGGCCATTTTTCCTGTTGTCTGTTACAACATTAAAGGACACTGCCTCCAGCACCGCATCCCCACAAAAGTAAAAACATATCCTAGGCGATAGAAACCATCGCAATTCTTACACACAGCTAGCTGTTCATATAAGCCTAGTGCTGTTTGTTAGTGACTTAGCCATACACCAAAGTCTACCAAGGCTTTTGAACCAGAGAAAATCTCTTGAAATTATGCAGGTTTAGCTTTGTCTTTACAGAGGAGGGCACTGAACAGTGACAAAATCCTCAGAATGACTCCATCAACTAGTTGCTTAGCCTGGACCAACCTCAGGCGTTTTTTCCTCTGTCTACTGTTGATCCTTGCTAGACTAGAGGGCCCAGGGACAGGCAGAGAGCCCTCAGGTGATGCCAAAAGTTCGTGTGGACAATTGCCACCCCAGACTTATTTAAATGAAGCTGAATAATCAGAAGGAAACACATATCTGTATCTCAAGTCACTCCATCACAACTACTTACGGAACGCATAGCCCAATCTGGCTGTGACTCCAGAGTCCTGCAACCTTGTGAACCAGTGAATAGCACCTGGGAGCAAACCCCAATAAAAGCTTGATTTTGGGCCTTGTTCAGTGGCTTATCAGATAAGGTTCTCATATTGCACTCACCAGGATCCCATATGGGTGAGGGTTCTAATCCCTGCGGCCCCACCTCCTGTCCAGCTCCCTGCTTGTGGCTAGGAAAGCAGTTGAGGATAACCTTGGGACTCTGCACCCACGTGGGAGACCCAGATGGGGCTCCAGGCTCCTGGTTTTAGATCAGCACATCTCTGACCATTGAGGCTGCACAGGGAGTGAATCATTGGACAGAAGATCTTCCTCTCTGTCTTTCCTCATCTTTGCATATCTGACGACTTTTCAATAAGAATAAATAAATAAGATCTAAAAAAAAAAACAGAACATAACAGAACAAAGAAACAAACAAAATGCTTGATTTTACTATCATTCTGGTCATTCTGGTCTCAGTAGCTCCACCACTATTTTGGTGTGGTTTTTATCTAAAATTTGAAGTCTTGGCTGGGAAGTGGTGCGAGGGTTCCCTTGCTTGGTTTGAATCCCCTACTCTTTCCTCTTCTTGCCTGAGGACTGGCCACTTGCGTTGCCCTTTCTGGACTGCTGACCTCCGCTGACCTTGCCTATCACAGGGCAACAGACCACGAGGTAAGACTCTACCCAGCTTCTCGTGTTCCAAAAGGCCCTCTCCAAACTCCTACCGACCTTCTAAATTGTGCACATGTCACGCTTCCTCTGGGAACCAGATTCCCATCTAGTGTGAAATCCCAGGTGGGGGCACCTCCCTCGCATTAGGGCTAGCTGTGGTGTACAGGACAGGCACTGCTAAATTGCAGATGGAAAACACTTTTTCACTTTAATTTCCTAGCAGATTTGGGCAATTTCTTTCACTATCATGGCAAGCAGTGTCAAGTTCCATATTTCCAGGCCTTTGAAATCTGCTCCCACTCCTCCCTTATTCCTCCTAATCCTGTCCCCCTCTCCCCATTCCTCCTACTTCTATTCTTCCTTTTGTTTCCCTTGTTCCCCACCATGGGAAGGATCCTTGCCACCATGGCTGCAAGTAAGGTTCCTGCCCTCACCTGAGGATCTCTCTGACCCCTCGCCCTCCGCGTTTTCCCCTGCCCACCCCTCTACACACACACACTCTCTCTCTCTCTCTCTCAAAGCCTTCCTCCTCCATATCCTTCACCTCCTGCATGTACACCCTGTTCCCAGGTCCCCTCCACTCCACTTCCTGTGAACAAACCCTGTCAGCCACCTTCCCTTTCTCCTCCATGTGACAGGACACCGTCTGCCATCTTGCCTTTCTCCATATTCGACCTCTGCCTATTCTGCTCTCCTTCTTAGGTCCTTCTGACTTGACCCCAATAAGGCCCCTTCCTCCCACACATCTACCCCAGGGCCTAAACTCTCTGGCCCTCCCTCCCTCCCACCCCATCCCCGCACACCCCATCCCCGCACCCAGCAGCTCTCCCATGTTTCCTTTCTGTTTTCTTGCTTCTATAGCTGCAGCAGCTGATTTGAATTTTATTGCGCTCTTGTCGACTGATTAACATCTATTTAAAAGAAAAAAAGGCAAAATCCTGTTACTTGCCAAACTTGGTTTAACATTTATACAGCAAGATAATCTGGTATAGAGTTGTTCTAATCCATTGCCGCATTATTCCAAAGCACAGCATAAACCCACTTGCTCTTCCTAACTGTTTTACACAATACTTCCAGGTTAAAACATGTTGCAGAAGGGGTGGGAAGTCATAAAAAATGTTTTGAGAATGTATCTTGCATAATTTATGTGCAATGCAATTCATCCTTGTCTTCAAAAATTGTCTTTAGCATTTTCTAAATATTTATCATTGGTGTGATTGCTTTTTCTAATGTACAATTTAGGTTAATCATAAACCTGTGCTCTTGTTTCAAATTTGTAGTGGACATCAGACCTTTGCTAAATGTTTCCTAGGGCTTTTATTTGATGGTTTTTCAGTTGACAATGTCATGTAATTCATCTGGTGTTTCCAACTCCTTTCTTCACTCCTTTCTCTCTTTTTTCTCTCTCTCATGCTGAGCGACACAGGCTGCACACTTCAGTTTCCAGAACTTAAATGGATGGTTAATGTGTCAGACCAAGGAGCCTGCTTATCTTCTCAGGAGCATCACCTTAAAACTGTTCGGAGAAAATTCTAGCTCAGTCCGTTAAGAAATTTACAGATAAAATTGGCTAACATCCCAAGGCTGCCTCTGTGGCCCACTTTAGCACAGGTCCAGAGAAGAGCAGTTAGCCAGGCAGCAGGAGGCCCATTAACCTATGCTCAAACAGACCCTTTAAGGACAGCCCCAAATAGCACCTGCTTCTAATGTGGGAAGCTAGAAGATAGGGCAATCAGCTGCCAATGACAGAAGTGGTTTTCAAAGAATCCTGTCAGCTCTGCCAAGAGCCAGGCCCCTAGAAACGAAGCTGTCCTGGGGGTCAAAGAATTCCTGGGTCAGAACCATGGTAGACCACAAGCCACAAAGCCCTTTGCTCTGCCCAGCTCCCAAAGAACTCATAACTACGGAGGGATGGCCTAGTGCAGTAACGTCACAGGAAAAGTTGTATATTTCACCCAGAGACACCAACTGTTCTGTACCAGTCTCCTTTTCAGACCAGCTCTCCTCTCTGTCCAGCCAGGTAATGGAAGTCAATGGAATGTCTCCCCAGAGTTTCTAGTAACCCACATCAAGAGAGAAATAGTCTTGGGTCTCACATGCACCTGGCCAACTTCTGCATTTGGATAATAATGGAATTTTCCTGGGTGCACCCAGACTTGAAGCTCCAGTGCCCATTTGTGTAAAACCTCAGAAACAGTTTTTACTAGCTGCCACTGTAGCCTTGAACACCACTGTCTACTAGAGCCCTGGCTTTACCATAGGCTCTTACTTTGCTCCTGCTGAACTCAGAAAGGCCAAAACAATCACCCTAGCACCTGCTAGCAGCCAGAGTCCCCATGAGCAGAGGGAGGGAAAGAGCACAGGACTAGGAAAAGGCCAGATTGTCTCCAACAGAACATAGGCACTATGCATCACACAACCACGCATGTTATTTTTGTTTGTTCTTTTTATACCCTGACTATTTCTCAAGGCCTGAGTACACGGTCTTAACCAGTTTCTCATGCATGTTCCAGCCTAAACCTCCCCACTAATGCCATATGACAAAAGGCTAGGGTATTGGGGCTGAGTGGAAGTGACACCAGTAGCCTGCCAAAGTCGAGTGGACACTCCATCCAAGAATGGCTGGAATGCCGAGCATGCGCAGAAGTTCAGCATCTGCCATGATGATCCATGCTCCACCGCAGAGGCACCTCCAAGAAGCTGCTCAGGACCAACCCTCCGAGCCATCGTTCCAAAAGGACATTTGATAAGTAAACCCTCCCTCCATTTCTGTGTAATACACACTCAAATATAATTTTTTTTTTCTAACCAAACCATTACCCAGTTTTTTTTGCAGATCTAGGAGCCTCACATTCCTCCATAACCAGGCTGTTACCACCGCAAAGGGAACTCTGCCCAAACTCAGCTCAAAGAATCCGTGGGTCTCCTCCCCTTAACCCTGCCTCACTTCTTCCAGTCCCCTCGCCCCCACCCCCCAACCTCTCCCTCTTGCCTGCAGATCCTTGACTCCTATCTCTTACCTAAGGTAGGCTTGCTGGACCGGCCTCTACAGTCACCTGACTTCCCTCTCTTTGAAGGGAGTCCATACCACCAAAGGAACTCCCATCCCCAATGCCTCACTCAGCAACAAACTCCTCCTGCCCAATCTGTTCCACTGTTTTTCCTTAAGGAGCCCTTAAGCCTAAGTTGCCTACTCACCAGCTGCAGAGACATCAACCAGACGAAAACCAGCACGTAAAACCTTCTGCAAGAACACACATCTTCCACTGTCTTCCAAACCTGGCTGCTACCACCCCATCAGATCCAACACCTCTCCTCTCTAGCCTGGTGACTCAGCACTTCTCAAAGCCCTTCATCCACTCTCCCTTCAACCTTGGTGGACCGCACCTCACTTGGTGATCCTGCCCATACCTTCAGCTGTCAGACACCTGTGGTCACACTTCCTGGTATCATGTTACTTGCCTCTGATGTTTTATTCATACCAAGCATGAGTGGTCTGTCACTTCCTTGTGACCCACCACACTCCCGACTGTCTCACCCCTCTCTTGATCCTCTTCCCGACAACAGATAACCTTTTCCTCTTCATTGCAGCTGGCTATTCTCCATTAGGACATTGGAACCTATGGAATACTGAGGGCATGTGTCTAACCCCTCTTGACAAATGTTATTATTCCAAACAGCTGTGTGGCACTGCGGAAACTCAGTATCATGCCGTGATCCTCATTCAGGGTTATCTTCCAGGATGTCTGGGATCTCCAGGGCCAATTCTCTGTTGGCCAGCCCCTGCCTCATCACTCAGCATGGCTCAATTAATCGCCCTGCCTCCAGCACCAATTCCTCTTTTGTGTTGTTTTCCTCTTTCAGTCAACTGTTATGAATTTCTAGCAGGTGCCCAAATTAGGGAATCAATTACTGGACAGGAAGATCCAGATGGGGTTTAATATGCACATGCCCGGGTCCCACCATCAGCTGAAACTTGCTCCCACCTTCCAGCCATAGCGACAGTGGTGTAGTCCAGGATATGGTCAATGGGGTCACATCCCATGGACAATGCAGCAAAGAAAACAAGAACAACAGATCAGATTTGGGAGGCATCCTGAGTCACAATAACTCAGATATTCCTCCACTGGGAAATTTTCCATGTCCCCATTGCTCTGCCTGTGCAGACCACCCCCATATTTTTTTTTATTCAATCAGGTCCTCCATAACCCTACTTCCTCTTCGTTGTCGCCCTATTCAACAGGAAGCAGCCAGGTAAGACCAGCGGCACTGTATTTACAATGGAGTGTTGGGAATGTTAGCCTAGACAGCCCAAGGGTAGGCAGAAAGCCCATAGGTAGTGCCGAAAGTTCCTGCTGAGAATAGCAGCACCATACTCATTCAAATGGAGCTGACCAATAAGAAGATAATACATACTTTTACCTCAAGCCCGTCCATCACCACCACTTAAGGAATGCATGGCTCAGTCCGAATGTGACTTGGATTATTTTTTTTTAAATTGCTTTATTTTTATTCGAAAGCCAGATATACAAAGAAGATCTCCCATCCCTTGATTCACTCCCCAAATGACCACAATGGCTTGAGCTGAGCTGATCTGAAGCCAGGACCCAGGAACTCCCCCCAAGTCTCCCACATGGGCACAGGGTCCCAAGGCTTTGGGCCATCCTTGACTGCTTTCCCAGGCCACAAGCAGTGAGCTGGATGGGAAGCAGGGCTGCCGGAATTAAAACTGGCATCCACAGGGGATCAAGAGGAGGACTCTAGCCACCAGGCTACCACGCTGAGGTCCGCTATCTTGCAGACCAGTGGACCTCATCTAGGAGCAGACCGCAACAAAAGCTTGGTTTTCCCATCATTCTGGTCTCAGTAGTCTTGCTGCTTCTGTGTGTTTTCTACCTGACAATCCCTACATCAGTCTTTCTACCTCTGCATCAAACTAACAACTGCTATTTTGTGTATTTTTTCATGACAGTATCTTTTATTAAATCTTTTTTTTTTCCTGAAAAAGGAAAGACAAAAAGCTTTATTTGCTTTTCAACAGCAAAGCATTAATGGAGAAAAGTATATAACTTTCAAAATAATTTGTATTCCCCCACTCTTCTTGCCTTCCTTTTTTCTTCTTCTAAGGGTTTTTGTTTGTGTGTGTGTTTGTTTTACCAATCTCCTCCCTTCATGAAAAAGAAATCAAACAATCAGCATGAAAGAGCCTAGGGAAAAACAGGTAAGACAGGGTCTGGATCTCAGGTAGGACAGGACGTCCCCGTGGCACACTGCCATCCCAGGTCAGAGGGGTGGATCTCAGGCAGGGTAGGGAGCCTGTTAGAGCAGTTGCTGAGCATCTAGATTCTTGCATTTCACATTCTGCTGTCTGCTATAGTGTCTGAGAAGACAGCAGCTGAAGGCCCAGGTAACTGGAAGCTGCCCCCCACAAGAGGGGCCTCGAAGTCAAATGGCGCCCCCTGCTGGCAGCTTTGGTTCAGCTCTTGCCTCTAACTAGAGGAATGAATTAGTGGATGGAAGATGGCTCTCTCTTTCTCTCTCATGCACATACCCTGATGTTACAATAACTTACTAAATGAGTTTTCAACGGGTCAAAGAAGATAAATAAAAGTAATACGTACACTCCTTTATCAATATTTGCACGGACATTTGTGCATTTTACCTGATATTTTCCATCTGAAGAAATGGAGATGACTTTTCCTTCCGAATATGTGTACAAATACTAAAGACATGCTTTGCATTAATAAAAAGGTAAAAACACAAAATCGGGCTCTGAATAAATTTGATATTTACACACTTCAAATTATCGTTGACTCCTTATATGATCTTACCTTAAATAACATTTTTTTTTTTGCTGGCAACATACATATTTTATTCACTACTATTAAAATACCAATAGTTACAGATGGTACTGTAGTTAAATTGTGCATATTGCCTAGATTACCACTGTAAATTGCCACTGTAAAATTGTTGCATATGGGATTTGGAACTTAAAGGAGTCACTTGTTCTTATAGGTGAGATAAAATTCCTTTAAGCATTGCACATTGAATGGCCTACTTTGCATAAAGACATAAGGCATGCATTTAGTCAAGCTCTTAAAATGTTAAGTAGAAGTGACAACTCATGTTTTAGCTTTATTCACTTTTCTATTGTTGCCTGTGATTAAATGTTGCAAGCAGCAAAAGCAAAAGCACTGTAACTATTGAATTTGACCCTGTCTTCCTTCTCCATTTGGAAACCTTATAAAATTAACTCATAAGGAGCCGACTCCGTAACAATTGCTCTCTGAAGCAGGAGATGAAAAAGGTCAAACCTCTAACCTCAGGTCCCTCTCCAAACTGATTTAACACTTGCACTTTGTAAAAAAGATGTATTTTTTTCTTTGAAAGTCAGAGAAGTACGCAGAGACATGTAGAGCTCTAGAGAGAAGTCTTCCATCTGCTGGTTTGTTCCTCAGATGGTGTCGACAGTTGGGGCTGGGCCAGAATAAAGCTAAGTTCTGTGAACTTTATCTCAGTCCCCAAGGTGTGTGACAGATCATCAAGCATTTGGATCATGTGCCCTCCATTTCTCTATTCAGTAAAAAGGAAGTGCGTCAGAAGCAGCGTAGCCAGGGCTGGGATTGGCCGGCATAGAGCATTCCGGCATTGCAAGAGGTGACTTAATCTACTTGAGTGCTTCATTTTGGAGCACACACAATGGGTAGTTATGATGTACTCTTTGCTGTGGTAAAACACAATAAATTCATAGAAAGGGCCTCTGAGCTCAGAAGACAAGCCTCTACTTTATTCATGTAATATATGTGTATAAATATATTATATATAAACATATATATGATATGTATAATGTTTACACACATTATCATTACTTTATGTATATATACCATACATAAAGTAGATGAAGTATATACACATTATTTTATTATATACTTTATATATAGTATAAAGTATAAACATGCAGATATTATCAAGTATTTGCACACATATATATAGTACATGCATGTAAATATATATGCTATTTTATATATATCTAAATTCCCTAACTTTTTATACCAGGACATACAGCAATCCATTGATCTTGTATCTGTGCCTGTGCTAAAACTGAACTGTCATTGAGAATTTCAACTCTCAAATGCAGCATTCCTCTTTATTGTTTTCCTCAACGAACTTTAATCGAGCACATATTGGGTGTCAACATTTCTGGCAGGACTGTGGAGTTTAAGTGATGACAGAAGTTGTCCAGAAGTGGCTCTGTGACAATGCATGTCAGGCTGCAGAAACCCGAAGCAGGGGTTAATCCGGCCTAGGCATTACTTTAGAGTTTTAATTGTTTAATTGCTTTTTTAAATTTAGAAAAGTTGATTTATAGCATGAAGGAAAGACAGAAAGAGAGATCCTGCTTCCATTGGTTCACTCCCCTGGAGCTGGAGCTCAGCTGATCTGAAGCTACAAGCCAGCAGACTCAGCCTTGTCTCCCATAGGGGTACAGGGTCTGAAGACTTTGGACTATTTTCCACTACTTTCTCAGGCTGCAAGCTGGGAGCTGTAGGGGAAATGGAGGAACTTGGAACACAAACCTGTGCCTATATGGGATACTGACCCTTGCAGGTAGAGGATTAATCTGGTGAGCCATTGCATTGTTCCCCCCCCCCTTTTTTTTTTTTTTTCAGGGTTTTCAAAGTGCTCTGTTTAAAATTCTCCTTGAGGGCCCAGCGCGGTGGCGCAGTGGTTAAGGTCCTCCCCTTGCATGCCCGGGATTCCATATGGGCGCTGGTTCTATCCCAGCAGCCCCTCTTCCCATCCAGCTCCCTGCCTGTGGCCCGGGAAAGCAGTGGAGGACGGCCCAAAGCTTTGGGACCCTGCACCTGCGTGGGAGACCCGGAAGAGGCTCCTGGCTTCGGATTGGCATAGCATCTGCCGTTGTGCTCACTTGGGGAGTGAATCATTGGACGGAAGATCTTTCTCTCTGTATAGCCGTCTTTCCAATAAAAAAAAATAATAAAAAATAAATCTTAAAAAAAAAAAGAAGAAGCGACTGCTGTGGTGCTGTGGGTTAAGCTACATGCTGAAATACCATCATCCAAATCAAACTACATGCCCAATCCCCAGAGGCTCCATTCCCAATCCACCTCCTCACTAATGTGCCCGGGATGGAAAGAGAGATGTCACTTCTACAGGGGATCTAAATAGAGTACAAGACCCTTGGCTTTGACCTGCGGCAATCCTGACTGTTACAATCATTTAGGGACCAGTTGATTTAAGAACTCTCTCTCTCTCTCACTCTTGCTCTCTGTCAATCTGTATTTAAAATACATCACAGTGGGCCAGTATGATAGATTAGTAGCTAAATGCTCGCTGTGTAGTGGTGGATCCCATATCGGTGCTGGTTTGTGTACCAGCTGATGTACTTCCCATCCAGCTCCCTGCTTGTGACCCAGGAAAGCAGCAGAGGATGGCCTGAAGCCTTGGGACTGTGAAACTGTGTGTGAGACCCAGAAGATGCTCCTGGCTCCTGGTTCTGGATCAGCTCAGCTCGGGCTATGGCAGCCACTTGGAGACTAAACCAGTGAATGGGAACCCTTTCTGTCTCTCCTTCTTAATCTGTCTTTCCAAAAAAAAAATAAATAAATCTTTAAAAAAGAATGCATATTGACTTCCAAATAAATATACCTTGAAAACAAGACAGACTAAAAGGAAAATGCATGATCTTTGGAAAAACATAAACTTTTGACTAATTCAAAATTTTCCATACAATTATTTCAGCTTCTTTATAATTCTGTGCCGCTCATGTCTAGATTTCTCCATTCCATACAACAATCACTTGTGTAGACTCACACTCATTACAATATACAGTGCAAAACAGGTTCAGACTATTAGAATTCCCAGCAGAGATTAACGAGTGAAAGGGTGAGATCATATAGAATTATATTGGTAGAAATTAAAAATTGAAGATGAGAAAAGGTTTTTTTTTTTTAATGACATCCTTTCACCTTAAAAATTCATTTCAAATGAAAATGCACAAAGTGTTAAAGTTAGGGAAAAGGGTATCTATGTACTGTGAAGAATACTTTTCCCGTCATTTCAGCCCTCATCAGAGATTACAATTTCACTTGTAGACATTTGTGTCTCTCTCAGGAGAATTCTATTCTTTTTGTGAATATAATGGAGCGAAACCTCCAATAGCTAATCACATTCCTGCATAGAGTCTTTTTAAATCATCTTGAAAATTCTGATTACTCAGGAAGCCATGATCTCTAAATGCAGTTCAATCAAGCCTTACCTGTTGATAAAACCCTCTTTGTCTTGCCTACATGTAGGCATAGGGCTCCTCAATGACACACTAACCTCTCTGCTTCATCAGTCTGATCACTGGAATTTGGGTTAAAAAAAAAATGACTGATTAAAACAGCAAGGACCTGCCTGAGTTGTTATTAATCTGCAGGTGAGATAAAAAGCAGAGTGATGCATGCTAACCAACCTGGCAGTCGATGGGTCAAACACGTGCTGATCATTTGAGCAAAGATTGACCTCCACTGGGGTCTGAAGATAGGAAAACAATGAGTTTCCAGCAACGGATCATGAATCCTTCTACCCCATAATCCTGCTTTGTGTGTGTGCATGTATGTATGTGTAGAGTTTAAATTGTACATATTTGGAAAGCAGTTGGACATTGTAAATCAGCCCAGTCTGACCTCAGTTCCTAACTCTGCAACTCAGTAACTACATGTCCCTTGGGACATTGCTTAATCTCAAATTTAGTGGAGATTATAATTATGGACAGCCTTTCTATAGGAATAAAGACAGAATCAATATGGATCTAACTGAAGGTTATTAACAGAATGGGACATGTATTTATTTTCCCTTCTGTAAAATCAAGTTCATCCTTTTTAGTTATAGTTGCTGTCTTTGAGAAGTGACACTTTTTCTACCCTATACTGTCAGTTTTATAATTCACTCCTGGAGAAGGTCTTGAAGATTTAATCTCTTTATAGAATCATAGCACCACTCTGTACCAGGAGCTGCTCTTTCCATGTGGAACTTTGGTTCTAAAAACACAGTACACTCCTTATGTGCTGTCATATTTTTTCTTATGTTAAGGTATTAATTCTTCACCACGGTGTTCCAGGCATCATGATATCTGGTATGTAATATGGTGAATTTTATGAAATATCTGTTGTTGCACAATCTGTCCTAAAAATGTAGACAGTAAATCAGAGCACAGCTCTGGAAGTTTTAGATTATAAGTTTAAATTTGAAGGAAACACCACTGTGGCCAAGGCCATCATGTGAATTTGCATTTTGGAAAGTTTGCTCTGATTTCACAAAGGAGAACAGATATGCATGGGGGAGGTGCAAAAATTGAGAAACGAATATAATACAGAAAGCTGTTCATGGATTTAAAACATCATCTTCAATACAAGATGTACTTTTCATTTCCATTTCCCATGAACATTGAAAGTGTGTGTGTGTGTGTGTGTGTGTGTGTGTGTGACAGAGATGGAGAGGAAGAGAGAGACTAACAGACAATGGGATGAACACAAGGAAATGCAGAGTAGTGAGTGTTACAAACTGGTCACAAGAAGACCCACTTGGTCATATATAGATAGCTGAGGGCTGGGAAATGATAAATATAATGCAGAAAAAAGTAAGGACATTTTTTAATGTAGTACGTGGATTATTGAAACATGGTAACATGAAAAGCAGATTGGAGTGTAGGATTGCTTTAAGATCTCTAGTTTCATCAACTATTTATCTATAATCTTTAACTCTAGAAGTTCAGGAAGCTCAAAATCTGGCTGCTAAAACTTACACATTTCACAATGAAAATGAGATGACAAATGACCATACATTTCAATGATTTCCAAGTCACAATTGTATCTTCTTGTTTGGAGAAGTATAGCAAGTGATGTCATAGGGCTGAATATAACGTTACATATAAACTGATAAAGCTTTTCTTCTTTTTTAAGATTTATTTATCTTTATTGGAGAGTTAGATTTATACAGAGGAGAGTCAGAGAGAAAGATCTTCTATTTGTTGGTTCATTCCCCAGTGGCACAATGGCCGGAGCTGAGCCAATCCAAAGTGGGGAGTGGATACAAGGTCCTAAGACTTTTGGCCAACCTCTGTTGCTTTCCCAGGCAATAAGCATGGATCTATATGGCAAGTGCAGCAGTTGTAATGTGAACTGGTGTCCATATGGAATCCCAGACGATGCAAGATGTGGATTCATCCACTAGAGTATAGCACCAGGTCCAACTGATGAATATTTTTGCCCATGTATCAGACTCCTCCCAGGTTTGCAGTTGTCCATGCCATTAGAATGAAATGCTGACTCCATGCTCACGTATCTCCGTGCTACACACGCTTGGATAAAATTCTTTCTCCTACCATCATTGCCTTTCACAGTGATGAGCACAAGTACATTTCAGTGATAATCTATCAAGTAAAACTTTAGAGAAGTGAAAGAGAGCTTGAAGCAGGAACTCAAAACCTGGGTGGAAACTAACCATATTTCAAAAATGGGAAATAGCTGGGAAATGACAAAGAGACTGATGAAAACCAATGCTGTGAGCTCTGGAAGCAAATACTGAGAAGATCATCATTGCCATTTTCTAAATATGTGTGATTTCTGATACCATTATATTCTTTTTGCTAAAATCAACTCAGAAAGGTAGAAGAGCCACGATGACGACTATGACAGATGCGGGACGTGGGTATCAACGTCGCATAGTTTTCTCTAGGAAGACAAAGACATCATCTCCCTATAGGACTTGTGCCAACCACCTACATTCTCATTTATTTCTTGTAGAAATCAAAGCCCTGGACCCAAAGCAGTTGCCTAGAGGCTAAAGTCTTCACCTTGCATGAGCCAGGATCTCAAATGGGCATTTGTGTCCCAGCTGCTCTACTTCCCTTCTAGCTCCCTGCATGTGGCTTGGGATGACATCCAGGATAGCCCAAAGCCTTGGGAACCTGCTCCCGGATTGGAAACCCAGAGAAGGCTCCTGGTTCCTAGATTCAGATTGACTCAGCTCCGGCCACTGCAGCCACTTTGAAAGCGAACCAACAGATGGAGGATCTTTCTGTTTTTCCTCTCTGAAGATCTGACTTTCTGCTAGTAATAAATATGTCTTAAAAACAAAGAAAGAAATCAAAGCCATGAGAGTCCCAAGAATCCCCCTGGAAATAGGAAGGGAGGGGGTGATGATGTGTAGGACCTTGATGTTCTATGAGCATGCCAACATGGTAGGTGTGGACCTGTGAAGTGGAACAGAAACTTCATAGCAATCTGTAGCACCACCCTGCTTACGCCGCTGATGGACATAGTGGACCTAATTTGCTCTGTGGACCATTCTGAAAAATGAAAATAGTAGTGTCAATGTGATACAGGGTGGACATCACAACAAGTAAGGAACATCGTACACAATCAACAGAGAGCACAATTTGACA
This sequence comes from Ochotona curzoniae, assembly GCF_017591425.1. Taxonomy (NCBI): domain Eukaryota; kingdom Metazoa; phylum Chordata; class Mammalia; order Lagomorpha; family Ochotonidae; genus Ochotona; species Ochotona curzoniae. Next base: position 3,580,898 of record NW_024467127.1, on the reverse strand, counting down.
CAGAGAAATGGAAGAAATATTGGCAAGTATAGTAATGTATTATTCTGTTGTCGTCACTGCAGACTTTTACAGATTGCCTACTTAGATCCTAAAATTGTGAAGTGAAAATTGTTAATAACTAGGCACATATGACCCTGTTAATGACTTTCAACGCTTCATTATATTTCTCTAGATACAAATTTCTTCATTTTAGAAACAGAAATCTAGGCTTGCCAGAATTGCCTATGCCTACGATGTGCAGATACACTTGAATAGCAGAATGGTGGAATTAATAGCTGCTTATGAAGGACTATACTATTATAATATTATACTATTATATTATATATATGATAATATATAATTATTATATTTATAATTATTACATATTACTATATTATGTTATAATATAATATAGGTGAAATCAGTGAGGGGAAGGGATTTAGGAGAGCAGGAGGGGAAATCCAAATTCTTATGGAACTGTGTCATTAGATAGATACATAGATACATAGATAAAGGAACAGGAGTTCTTCATTGGTCATGGTAGCAAATCAACAAACTCAATGCTCATGAGTATTTTACATTCACCATCTGGCTCCTTTCATTCCATAGTGGTGATTCTTATGCATTTATTCTCTCTCTCACACAAGTCAGATACACAAAGGAAGATCTTCCGGCTAATAATTCGGATGACAAAGGCTGGGGCTGAGCCAATCTGAAGCCAGGGGCCGGTAGCCTCTTCTGGATCTCCCACACGGGTGCAGGGTCTGAAGGCTTTGACCAGTCCTTGACTGCTTTCCCAGGCCACAAAGCAGAGCTGGATGGGAAGCAGGGTTGCCGGGATTAAAACCAGTGCCCACATGGGATCCAGGCATGTTCAAGGTGAGGACTTTAGCTGCTAGGCTACTGTGCTGGGCCCCACGCATTTATTCTTTTATTAAAAGGCTTTTTGTTATCAAAAGAGAAAAGTCTGGAGAGAACTCAATGTTAAAATCTATGGCAAGTGGTTTCTTTTGTTTGGCATTCTTTTCTATTCTTTCATTCCTTCCTTAAAATATATATTCCAAGTAAGCCCTTAGAGTGAATACTACATGTTTTTTGGAGGTAAATTGAGCTATTCATTGATACTCATGATTATGTCTCAGTGTTGGAAATTACTTTGTATAATAACACCAAAAACTGTTGGGTGTGATTTACTGTACTAAAAGGGTAGCATGTCATTTGTTGAAATTCCATACATTCAATAAAGCTTTCCCTTTGGGTAACTATCCAGACGGGAATTTCCAACTGACAATCCACTCTACCAACTGTTCTGTGGTCCAGAGAGCACACCCATCGGATAACAAACAGTGTCCTGGAGGACTCTGTGAAATAACCCTCCTTGCATGCAAAGGTAAAAATGTTTGATACACGGGCCCGGCGCGGTGGCGCAAGTGGTTAAAGGTCCTCGCCTTGCACGCCCAGGATCCCATATGGGTGCCAGTTCTAATCCCGGCAGCCCTGCTTCCCTTCCAGCTCCCTGCCTGTGGCCCTGGAAAGCAGTCGAGGACGGCCCAAAGCCTTGGGACCCTGCACCCACGTGGGAGACCCGGAAGAAGTTCCTGGCTCCTGGCTTCGGATTGGCATAGCATTGGCCGTTGCGCTCACTTAGGGAGTGAATCATTGGACGGAAGATCTTCCTCTCTGTCTCTCATCTCTATATATCCGCCTTTCCAATAAAAAAAATAATAATATAAATAAATCTTAAAAAAAAAAAAAAAAGAAAACCTATGGAGATAAGAGAGTGGTATGTGATGGTGGACCAAGACCTCTGACTTTAATGTCACCGCAACACAATAGAAGTGATCCTTAAACTCAAAATGAAGGATTTTCTGCCATTTTCTTCCTTTTTTCTTTTACCTCCTTAGCATCCTTCTTTGAAAGATGACTGGTCGTGAGAAGGAGCCAGTCTGTACATTCAGGCCTCTCTTTCCTTCCATAAATGAGGTTCAATGTAGCTTTGATGACAACATCACCTGGAAATCTCCTCCCGAATATTTCCTCCAGGCAAGAAAGCAAAGCATGCTCGCTTTCTATGTCAGCTTCAGCTCCTTCTCCAGCTGTTAGGAGTCTAGCTTTGGAGGAGAAAAGAATTTAAAATATCTGTTCATGATGCAGAATTGATCCAGGAAACTTGCCTGATCCATTCTGTTCAACTTGTCTCAACTATGAGGCCAATTTTGCAACGCTAAGAAGAAATACACGATTTTGATGACAACTTTGCTAGGCATTATTAGAGGGCCATAATCAATTTTTAGAGAATTTTCTACAGTTGCAAAGGGAGACAGAGACTCCTTCTTGTTTATTTCTTGAGTTCTTTGACGGTCAATTTCGAACACTATGAGCGTATGCATGAACACAAAAACACACAGTCCACTGGGGCCAGCAAGACAGAGAACAAATGAAACAGAGTGGCCTCCAAATTAGCAACCTTCCATTTTAGCACTCTCTGCTTCCAGTACAACTAGACCTGCAAATGCTGCTAATTGCTGTTCAACTTCATGTGTTTCTGAAGCTGGTCAGCCTGGCCGTAAGAGCTGTATTTAGACCTCCAAGTCTTAGCCGACTTCTGACATTGATGGGAGTTTATTCTTCAAAAATTATACCAGAAAAACCAGCTGTAAAACCACACGGTCTATCTTCTGGCCTTGCCGGAGTATTGATGTGCGGAACAATTCTGAAAGCTGACATACCTAATACACAGTTCATTGCTCCCCATGATCAGTTGCAAATACATAGAATACTCGTGGTGGCTTTTGATTTTCAGCACAGCATTACTGAATACATAGTGCTATGAATTTGACATTTACAAAATCAAGGTTCTCATTTGGCAGCTCTCAGACTTGTCACTAAATCACGTTGAAATGATTACTCTTTTCAAAAAACAGTTATACAAGAGAAAGGAGGAGACTCAGAGAGTTAATCCATCCACTGGTTCCATACCTAAACAGCCAAAAAGGCCAGAGTCGGACTGGTATGGAACTGGAAGCCTGGGGTTTCTTCAACATTTTCCACATGGGTTCAAAGGTCCAACATGTTGAGTCATGTCTACTGTTTTCCTAGGCATATCAGAATTCAGCTGGATTGAAAGTGAAATGGTTATGATTTGAACTACAGGCAACATTTTATGCCAGTATCACGGCAAGTTTTAACATGATGAACAACCCCAGCACCATTGAATCATTATGTGGGCTGCTTTGATATTCTCATAACTCATGCTTACTATAATTCTAATGACAGTGGTGAATATTTGCTGAAACAACTGGTTTTTAAGAGGATATTGGAGGCTCAGTGCAATAGCCTAGCAGCTAAACTCCTCACCTTGGCTGTGCCACTATGCCATATGGCCGCCGGTTCTAATTCTGGCACCCTTGCTTCCCATCCAGTCCCTACCTGTGGCCTGGGGAAGCAGTAGAGGATGGATCAAAGCCTTGAGACCCTGTATCTACATGGGATATCTGGAAGAAGCTCCAGGCTCCTGGCTTCACATCGGCTCAACTCTGGTCATTGTAGCTACTTGGGGAGTAATCATCAGAGGGAAGATCTTCCTCTCTGTCTCTCCTCCTCTCTGTATATCTGAGTTTCCAACAAAAATAACATCTTCAAAAGCTACGCATGTATACACTCCCACCATGATTCATAAGTAGCTTGAATTTCAAGCATACAGGCACTGTTTCTGGAGGTAAAAGGAAAAGCTAAAGCTAAACAGCATTTACAATGAGGCCAAGGAGCAGTGATCTGATGTGTGCGATTTTTTGTCAATTTGGGTAATTAAACTGGGCCACAATTACAAAATGGGAATGTGTCTAAAAAATCTTTTTGCATACTGATTTAATAAACATTTGAGACTAAACATAAATATACAACACCCTAACCCTCTGGGTGAGTTTCACACATTGCTTCCATGGTCACATCCCTTGCCCAACTTCAGAGCCAGACAGTAACTCCTTTTTTTTTTCTTTTTTGCCTCCCAGGGTCTCGACTATCTCTCCCCAGGTGGTACACAGGTCTACAGGGGAAGCTTTTATAGTTCTTTCTCTATAGAATACTGGAGCCCAGTGTGATGCCAAAGTGGTTAATGTCCTTGCCTTGCACACGCTGGGATCCCATATGAGTGCCAGTTCTAATCCTGGCTGCCCTGCTTCCCATCCAACTCCTTGCTTGTGGCCTGGGAAAGCAGTCGAGGACTACCCAAAGTCTTGGGACTCGGCACCTGCAAGGGAGACCCGGAAGAGCTCCTGGCTTCAGATTGTCTCAGCTCCGGCCATTGCGGTCACTTGGGGCATGAATCATCAGCTAGAAGATCTTCCTCTCTGTCTCTCCTCCTCTCTGTATATCTGCCTTTCCAATAAAAATAAATAAATCTTAAAATATATAGGAGGCTGAGATCCTCTCTGAACTGTTTGCTTAGACATGAAATTAGATAATTATACCTTCCAGGTATGATTGTTTTACAGACAGCTATGATAAACCATCAAGGATTTCACTTATTGCAAGTATTCTGCCAACTATGTCTTTTATTCTTTCTCTTTGCCAAATATGTCACAGCCAACCGAATCTCCTAATTAGTTGATTGGTATAATTTTCATAATCATTGGAAATTGTTGAACCTGAGCATTGCAATTTTCCTTTCTGAGCTAGGTTTACTTGCGTGGGCATAAATACGAGTGGCAGAGGGAGCGGGGACAGGGCAGCTTGCCTGCGGTACAGTGCTACAAGCACGTGGCTTTTTTGCCTGTACTAGGCAGCTGAGTGAAAAACAAGATCAACTGGCAGTTACTTCTGAGTCGTGAATGTCAACTCTGAACATTCATAAGAAGACAGCTGAGGGAAGAGGGAAATGAAAATGTGATCAGACACTGATGAGGTAAATTCTTCAAATGAAACAGAGCCCAAGAGAATGACAGACAATCTCTGGGCTGACTCCAAGGAACTCATGCATATCACAGGGGATCTGATGGTCAATATTAGTCAACATTAGTCAACCTCATATGGATGTCTTCATACTCAAAGAATTCTTAATATGATTTTTTGAATTGAAAGAAGATACAAGATAAACATGATTTCAGTAGATAAAATTAAAATATTGATTGAAAATATTTGATCAATTTAGAAACCCCAAGCAAGCTGGAGGTATTTGGATGCTGGAGGCAATGTGGCATCTTATCAGATTGTATAAGCACATGGTGCAAAGAGGACAGACAGGGAAGTTATCTAGGGCTTTAGGATTGACAACGAGCAGAAAGGCACTGCTACCACAGAAAGATGCAGAAGCCGAACAGTATAGTACAGTGGAGTTCAGTTCTGACACGTTGATCAAATACCTACTGGACATCAACACCATGGGTGCCTGCAGGAAGATATCTACAGAGAAGGATGAATAATCCTTTTCAAAGGTGGTGGGCAGGGTGGGGGGAAATCCAAGCTGAACCAGATGTCATTGGCAATTGTGTGCTTGCTTTTCTCCTTAACATTGATCTAACACTACTGAGGGTACCTGGAGTGATACATAGGAGAGGCAGTGTTCTCCATAGACAAAGTCAACTGCACAAGCAGAGGCAAGAATGGGATATTGCAGCAAACATTCTGTCCTCATACTCCCCCTGCTCATGCAGTTACCAATGCCTGGGACTAGACAATATCAAAATTGGGATCCTGAAACTTCATCTTGGTCTCCCACATACATGAGAGGTAGCCAGGTCCTTGCATCAACTTCTGATGCATCCCCATTTTCATTAACAGGGCGCTGAATCAAGCGGAGCAGGCAGGAGTTGGACCTATATATTCCATTATATATTATATATTATATATTATATATTATATATTATATATTATATATTATATATTATATATTATATATTATATATTCTTTTGGTCATGCAGTTCTCTTTTGTTGAATGGATGAAAGATGCAGAATTTGCTTACAGTGATGCTGTGTCTAGTTCACTGCTGAGTTGGCTTCAAGGATCACAGCCCTGTTCTCTTGTGTATTCTGTCCTGTAATGTGAGCAACGGTAAGTCCAAGTTTCTCGCTTCTTGATAGCATCGTCTGAGGGGCCCTCAACATAATTTTTTCATATGTCATATCACCACAGGAAACTATATGAAACTGGCAAAGGTCCTTTTCGCCCTTTCTAGTTCATCTCCATCTGTGCACGGCACACACATATTAGAATTTGACTGCAGGTGAGAGAGTGAACATGAATAGTCTTACTTTGCCTATATCAAATACAGTCATGCCCTGTACAAGGATGTCTTCCTTCAGAAAGCTTTCAGGACTGTGATCATTAAAGATCACTACCAGCTCTCCCTATCCACAGCTGTCCTAATGCCAAGGCCTAGCGCACAACTCACATGGCTGTGACAGTGCCACTGTAACCAACCACTGCGCTGCCATCAGAGCTCATCGCTCATGTGGCTGAGAGGATGATAGCGTAATTAGTGACTGCACTGCCGCTGGGTGAAACTATCACCCTTTATAGGATAACAACAATGAGAAACAACCAGAATCTGTTTTTTTTTTTTATTTGATACACTAGATTTTTCTACTGTTATTTTAGAGTATACATTTTCAATATTTCATAGTGTGTAGAATAAAAGAGCAAAGGGTAATTAAAATTACTAACGAATATTCTACTATTTTTTTTTACTTTAAAACAAAATAAAAAACAAAAGGAGTGGCGCTGTGGCATAGTGAGTATAGCTGCCACCTGTGAGACTGGCATCCCACAAAGCCCTTGGTTCTAGTTCTGACTACTCCACTCTGATCCACTCTCTGCTACTGTACCTTGCATCTGGAAAAGTAGCAGATCACGTTGATGACACATTTTAACAACCTATTCCTCTTCTAATAAAGACAATGCTTTAAAGAGATGGATATTGAGTGAGAATGTGCTGTTTTGCAGTTATTGCCTAATGTCGTGAGACTTTTAATTCAGCTGCATTTCCCTTGTTGCATGCATTTCGATTTTTTGACAGACTAGGAAGTAGTTGTGTGCAAAGTTGGGGAATGTCTGGTTTTAAAAGAAGACTCCCAGGATTAATGTCTTTCTGTTAATATAGGTCCTCGGGTCACTTGTGGGGAAAGCATTATTGGAAACTTTATTAGTTCTTTCTTCCCAAAGAGACTTTAACATTGGTCACTATGTGTTAGAGTATTTACTCATAAAACACCTGCTGCTCAGTGTCTTCCCTAACTAACCCTGAAGTTTGCTTACAAAGGATATGACTACCAGTGATCAATGTAATAGCCAAAGAAATAATTTTTCCATCATATGAACATTATAGAAGAGAAGCAAAAGTGTTACTAAGCAAAATAAATGGCAGCTGAATTTTTAAATTCAAACATGAATGTTTCCAATCTTTCATCTGGAGCGAAGCACCAAAACTCCTGAGGTCTCCACATGTTATTACACAGGAGGATGCATTTTCAACCTTCCAGAGGCAAAAGCCCTCAATGGGATTCGAATCCTTTCTAAAACCATGATGGAAACAAACAGAAACGCAGACCTGGAGGCATGGCCTGCTCTAATCTGAAGTTCAGGAGCTAAGTACAGCTCAGGCCTTTTCACCTGCATCCCCCATGTCATCATGCATACCAGTAAAACAATAATTCTGACACTTGGCAAGGTGCTTTGAAATTTTAGCAATCTAAAGATAAAGCTCTGTCAATTTTAAAGTTTATGAGAGTTGTTTAAGAGTACTTTCAAAGGCAAAGCAAAAGATTAGTTTATTTTGGTGCCAAGAATTTGAAATCCATGCAAAAATGTTTCCATAACAAACTTTAGAATTTTTCTTTCATTGTTTTTATTTTTATGTATTTTTTATTTTACTTTATTTGTTGGAAATACAAATACACAGAGAGAAGGAGACACAGAGATTAAGATCTTCTTTTGGCTGTACCACTTCAGTTTGTTCTAGGTTTCCCATTGGGTGCAGGGCCTAAAGGCGCTGGGACATCCTCCGTTGCCCTCCGAGGACATAAGCAGGAAGCCAGCGGAAAACTGGAACTGGTGGGATTTGAACTAGTGCCCACAAAGAACCCCAGCAGATGCAAAGTGAGAATCCAGCAACTAGGCCATTTTTCTGGGCCATGACAAACCTATCCATCAACTGTTAGAAAGTCCATGTTTGTTTGGCTGGCATTGTGCCACGGTATTGGTAAAGCTGCTGCCCGTGACTAAGGCGCTCCATATGGGCGCTAGTTTGAATTCAGGCTACGGTGCTTCCCATCCAGCCCCATGCTAATGTGCATGGGAAGTGTGAAGGCATATCTGAAGAAGCTCCTGGCTCTAGCATTCATATTGGCCCAGTTTCTGCCATCTTGGTGACTAGCGAATAGCAAACACACACTCTCTCTTCTTCCATTCCCTGTCTCATCTTCAAATAAATAAATACTTTCTTAAAAAAGAAAATCCGTGTATTCATGATTTTAGTGTCTTTGTGCTGAGAACATTTTCATTTCACTTTCCGTGAATCTTTGAAATACCTTCTTAGCCCTGTGCCCTGTTTAGTAAACAAACAAAACACATCTCCCCTAAACAAAAGAGGTTTTGCTCCTCAATTAATTCAAATTAATTATTATGATGAAAGCCAGCTAAGGAAGGCCACCTGTGGCTCTGCTCTTCAGTGGCTTCATCCTCACACTTTCACAGATGGGATAGCAGATGTCAATACATGTGATTGATCATCATGCTTTTCTCCTGCAAAAGAACATACGCTCCACCGGGTCAGGGATTCCTGTTTCATCTACCACTTATCTCCAAAGTTTACGAAACTCTGGCAGTTTCTGATGTATCTTCCTTGTCTGAACAATAAGAAATAAATCTAAGCGTTGGCATCCCTCATTATCTAGAGGATGGACCATATTGGCATATGTATTTCTTCTAAGTACCATCATTCATTTTAGGTTGATATCTTGATGGAGAGAAATATTAAAGAACTCACAAAAAATCCCATTATAACTGGTGTTGAATTTACTCATCTATACCAGACTGGAGTCATTTAAATGACAATATATTGAGTCATAGTTAACCTCATTATTCAGAGAAGCAGGGAGAAAAAAATTTGCTGGTAGTAGATAACGTCCTAATTTTTCATTAAACTGAAATCTCTCCCTCTCTGGCTGCCTCTCCCTCTCCATTTCTCTCTCTCACTCCCTCCTTCTTTCTTTTTCTCCCTCTGTTTTTATTTAACAATTAGATCTTCTAGTCGTTTTATCTAACTTGAGACTACCTCAGGTTTCATTAAAGGACTTGATTTTCAAACTTCCTCAAGAATGTTAATAGACAGTCACTTTGGAGAAACAAGAGGTAAGCCAATCACAAACTTCCCTAACTCTTTTTTCCCTTCCTTCAGCTACTACCTTCTTCTATACTAAGCCATGGATGCTCTCTGCACTAGAAAGAGTTTCCATGGAGACTTCTAAGTGCACATGCTTTCCCAGATTTCCATCACTTTGTTGAAGACTGCTCAGATACCCAGGACACCCAAAGACTAGCACATCTTGTCTGACTCCACCAGATTCTGTCATCCTGGGCCATCCCTCCTCCCTGATCGAACTTCTTCAGTGAAACTTCTCCACCTCTGTAATAAACTATAATCTCAGAAGATGATCCAACATTAATCATTCATGCCTTCAATTTCTGAGTAAATGAGTTATCTCTTTTTTTAGAGTTATTTGCATTTAACCTTATCTGAGATTATAAAATAAAATATTCCTCTTTATTTAGAGAATTTTAGTCATTAAAGTACTGGAAAGGGACTTAGAGATCACCCAATTTAAGGAATTAATTAAACAATTGTTGGCTGTGAATTTATCAAAGGGCAAACACCCTGACAAAAGCTATGAATATGAAAGTATATGGATCTTAAATCTTACACGTAGGAAGCTCCCAGCTGGACAATACATCACCCCATGCTTGAGTAATGTGCTGATCAAAGCAGATTGTGTGTGCCTCTGCTCTGTTCCCTCATCTCATTTGTTTACTTCACTGCTTCCTGCCTCCACCAAGTACACAGGGACACTGCATATTCTCCTGTCATCCTCGCTGGGACATGTATATTGTGATCAATCTTATAAACTTTGATGTGTTATTGAACACTTCTCAGATTTTTTTTTTAAAACACTTACTTTCTGAATGGACAGACCTTAGCTCAAGGGGTGATTTTCATGGTTAGGGCTGCGGATCCTTATGGTATTATTATAAGACCCTGGCCTCAAATAAGATAAAGGACAGTATTTATTCTATCTGTGAAATATTGGGGCTGAAAGTGCAGTCACTTTTCTACTTTCGAGTTATTCACCCCTGTCTCCCATCCCTTTCACTTCTCTCTTTCTCTTCCATCTTCTCGGGCCCTTTACTTGTGCTTCATATTATTTCATATACCAGCTCAAAAGCTTTCCTTTGGAGACAAAACAAATTTTGGGCAACAGGGGATGATATAACCTAGAAGCATGCAAAAAATTGAATTTGTAACTGTGTTTTACTTATTTTGCCAGTGAAGTGCCACAATCATTGTACATATTCTTGGAGATGAAGGTAAGAATTTGACTCTAAAGGAGGATTCTGGTAGTTCTGAAAGAACATGAGTCCCATTTAACTTGCCACTCATTCTTGAGATGTGTCATGCACATGAGGGACTCTGGGGAAGTGGAAAAGAGCATCTGTCTCATGAAGTTCAACAGGGCCAGGCAGAGGATGCTTTTGCCCTCGGTGGGGAAGCACTTCATCCTTGCTTTGGGTGGTATGATTCACACAATCCACACAATCGGACTCCACATGGGCTTTGTTGTCAAAAAGGAAAATACTGAGCACATATGCACGTATGTTCATAGAAAAAGTATCATCAAAAATATCGCTGTGTCTCTAATTACAACTTCAAAAAACCCATCTCTTCTCTTGCAATAAAACCTAGGTCCTGAAGTCACCTAATTCAAAATCAGACATTCCACCAAGAGTACTATGGCTCTTAGGGCTGTGGGAAAATATGTCTATCTATATCTGTATCTATATCTATATCTATATCTATATCTATATCTATATCTATATCTATATCTGTATCTGCCTTGAGCCCAACCCTGCTGGTGAGTCTACATGTCCCTATTCTGTCCTCCTAGGTTGATCTCCCTCCCTGTACCATCCACACTGCTGTGAGTTAAACTGGACAGATTTGACTCATGAAAGCACATGATGCCCAATTAAAGTCTAACCTCAAGATGGTAATGAATGCATCTTTTTTTAAAACATAAAGATGTCAAGTGTCGAATTTATAACACCCTCCCATTTTTCCGTAAATGCTTATATTCTTTAGTTTTAAATCTAACTGCATTTCATCAGATAACCCTGAACCCAAGCGCTTAGTCCAGATACAGATTTGATCACCAGGACACTCCCATTAAATCATTCCTTCCTCCCCAAATTTGCAGAGGGTTCTGCACGGCCTTTCCAAAGTTGTTATTTTCAGCCTTGCCACCTTCTGTTCTGTCAGGTAGGCAGCCTAATGCTCCATAATCTAGTCAAGGCATTTTTAGTCTCAGGAGCATTGCTCTGCAAGTGATGTGAAAAAGTCTGGGCAGGGGAACTCACCCTCAGATGTGTCCACAGAATTCTTCCCAGTGTATAGCTTTTTTACCCTTACCAACTGTGTAGTTTCTTACAGAATTCTCTAATGTTCTAAATTTGGAGTAATGTTCCCTCCTATTGTTTGTCAGGAAATTGAAGTATGTGTCTGTCTATGTGCTAATACCATAATTTTCTGTAATTTTCTACTTTTATGTCCTCCATCTTGGTCAGAAGCACCTTGAGGGATGGATGCCATCTCTCATGTGTTTGCCCCTAGCATTGGACATGTTTTTTGCATACTACACGTAAAAAATTGGTTTTGAGTGAATATTTGAATAGACTAAATGAAGCATACTATAAATTTTCTTAAACATTAGAGAAAAGATCACATGGCGTTTGCAATGGAATGCATTAACTATGCTTTATCTGTCTGCCTGATGAGAAGGAATCGACTATGGTCTGCTGTTTGGCTGCACTGATAAGTATCATGGGTGATGGATTCTGAACGGAAGCTATTAAATCTAACACAGGCACAATGACGCAAACTCAATACCAATTGATTCAACAGATTGCAACATGGTGAAATCACAGAAACAGAGACAAAGGAAAATAGAACAGAGAATAAGCACCAGGGCCCAGCGTGGCAGCCTAGTGGCTAAAGTCCTTGCTTTGCACATGCCAGGATATATGAGTGTCGGTTCTAATCGTGGCAGCCCCCTTCCCAACCAGCTCCTGCTTGTGGCCTGGGGAAGTAGTGCAGGATGGCTAAAAGCCTTGGGACCTGGCATTCTTGTGGGGGACCCGGAAAAAGCACCAGGCTCCTGGCTATGGATTTGTGCAGCCCTGGCTGTTGTGGCCACGTGGGGAATGAATCATCAGACAGGATATTTTCCTCATTCTCCTCTTCTCTGTATGTCTGACTTTGCAAGAAAAACAAAAAAATCTTAAAAAAAAAAAAAGAATGGTTTCCTGATAGTGCTATAAAATTTTGCATATATTTCACCTCCGCAAAGTTCAATAGCACTGGGGTAATCACCCCCCACAAAGAAAGCATTTCCAAAGTTAAATAAGGAACACTGAATTATTTTACAGGATGTGACAATAATGTAGGATGATTACCACTCTACTGTCTTTCAAAAAGAAGGTTAGGGAGCGATTTCCTGATACACAATTTCATGCTAAAAGATAAAGTGAGCAAGCATCTTCTGCAATCATAATGAAAGAGGTAGAAAAGCATAATGACTGAACATACATCCCTGAGTCTCATTCTGTGGGGGAAGCATTCGTATTTGAAAAGGCTTGCATATCTATTTTCCCTACATTAAAGTTAATTAAACCTGCATGGGTCAAATACACACTGTAGTTAGTTGTTTGAATAAATTACTTTCCAGTACTTTTTGTGATTCTGACATGCCCTTCTGTCTTATTGCAGGCTTGGAGTCTTAAAACATCTTAGAGCCAAAGAGTAGGTACAGATTAAACCAAGTATGAGAGTATAAAAGACACCATTCTTTTTAAGTATCATCTGGACATATTTCTAATTCTTTGGCTATCACTAAATAAATAAAGCAATTTTATAGACTTACAGCATTTTACTCATCTTAGCATGTCCTAATGATTCTTGCAGACCCTCAACATAGGGATATGATGATGGAGAGAGCACGTGGTTTTCCAATGTCAGATAAGGAAGACAGGAAAGGAAGGATCTGGTCCAAATGCACATTTTAAGGCAAGTGAGGTCAGTTCTTCCCACTTGTTTCGGGGTGATTGCCATCTTCACTTGATGAGCTGGCTCGCTTCCAGCAGCTTTGCTAAATGAAGAAAAATATTTTGGGAGATAGGTAGTTGGCAAGTAGCAAAATTTTCTAAAAAAATTAAAGAGGGAAATATGGATACTGATTTGTTTGCATGTATGTTTAATTTTATAACTTCACAGCTTGATTATCTGTAAGGGGAAAGTTCCCTTCATGGTAAGCTCATTGGTATTTCGAGCTGGAAACATGATAGGATCACTAATGGAGCCCTGCAACACCTTATACCTTACCATAATTCATTCTACAGCAATTAAATGAGTCCTAATAAAAGGCAGTATACATACAACTACTGCTATTCAAATGAGATGTCAAGGGTTTTACAAAACAAATAATGTGAAACATAAAGCTGGAATAAAATTTAGTATTCAAAATGAAATACAAAACCCATGAAAATGAGTAAAAGGAAATCTTTTCTGCGTTCTGTTTGTGCATCAGTCTACCTGAGCTTGCCAGGCTAGAGGAAACATTCCAGCATCTCTGAAACTCCCTTTCACATTCTCTCCTGAAGAAGGATTCTTAATGCCTGTGAGTGTCTGACACACAGCTCTTTCTTGTGGAAGCTACCGACAATAGGAGAGGGGGCACACATGACAACTGTGGGGTTCAGTGGAAGTGAGAAATCAGAGAAAATGAGATGGCCTTTGAAGGCATTTTCTATACCTCAAGGTACCACAGCGCAGAATTTGAGTGATCATGGGGCAGGCCTCATTTCATGACCTCCAGACGAAGGAAATGAGTTTTCTATTCTGAGGTTTTCACACATCAATTTACTGCCTTCTGGTTTTCATGACCCATAGCAAAACATATCTTCCTTTATTTATAACCAAAATCTTTCTATGCTTAATCAACTTCTTTTCAATTTTTTTTTTCTGGCTTTGTTTCCAATCAGAGTGCTGAAGGGAAGTAATGAGGACTTTTTATGGAAACTGAATTCAGGTTACAGACAAGGAGCAGCCATTTTTTTTAATGTTATATTGAATGCATTCTTGAGGCAAAAATTAACCAAAAATCATGAAAAAATTATTAACTTTGATGTTGCTGATGGTGATGGAAATAGAATTAAATTATGCAGCAAAAATATCCCTTTCAAATTTCCATCAAATGTTTCCAGAAAAACAGCAGAAAATAGATCCTGGAGAGTTATATCTGATGTCCTATGAGATCATTATTCTCCCTCGTTTACAGGAAACTGCTTTTCTCTGATGGAAATCATCTCTGCCTTGAGAGAGTTTGATGTCCTTGCCAAAGACCATTATGCATTTGCAGGCATTGTTTGCAAGCTACCAGAACACATTTTGGTGACATTAATTACTGGATAACATAATCCATATTGACAGTCATAATGTTTCTCAAATCAAGCCTTCTCATCTCTTTCACTCACTGTGGAATCATTCAAATCATGCTAGTAAGGGGATAAAAATGCGATGGCTTGGTCTTTTCAGGGCTTCCTTTCTTGGTGTTGATCAAACTATAAAATGTATATTCTGAAATAACCTTGACTTCCGGGAGCAGACACAAATAAAGCAGTAGCATCCAGCACAGGCATGGGGCCAGCTGAAGCAATCTAAGAGCCAAACACATCAGGAATACATTGGGGCTCTACGAATCCTGCTGAGGTCATGGAGTTTACATTTTAATATATCCAGAGTAAATGCATTTGTCTTTGAGTGATTTGGAATAACACCCTCTGCTTTTCATGTCACTTGTAAAATGGCATTTCATATAATTAAAGAAAACCTCTTTATCTCAAACATAGGTAGATCTTGGTTTTGTGAAATGTGCCATCAGAAAACATAATCATTCTAGGAAAGCTATAATTTTCACTCATGATTTGAAAAAAGGAGGAAAAGGAGAACAAAAAGTACATATTCCTCAAGGTAAAATCAATCTTGTGTAAACACTACTAATACCTGTTTAGAGAGGGAGCGAGTAGGCACATGTTAGGAGTTGAGGAATTTTGGGAAGTGGGGATGAATGGGAAGTTAATTTCCACACATTCTTCCTTGGGGACGGTGAAATTCAGGGAACTTTTCCACAGGTTTTTTCTTCTTCCTATTTAAACTATTGCTATTGAAATCTATTTTTTTTTCAGATTGAATCTTACAATAAGAAAACCCCAAGAGTGTGAAAAATAAAATTCAATAGTCTTCAAACAAGGGTCATATTCTTACAGAGATATATTCTATCCATTGATTCACCTCCTAAATGGCTGCTAAGGTCAGGTTAGGGCTAGGCCAAACCCAGTACTCCAGAGCCTTTTCAACGAACCTCACCACTTCATAGGGGCAAAAACACTGGTGTCATTTACTACTTTTTCCCAGCACATTAACTAGGAACTGGGTAAGAAGTTGCAAAGCTGGAATTGGCATGGTTGTGCAGCATGCTAATTCTCATCTCAGTCCAGGCTCTTGTGATCAGTTGGCGAGTGAGCCATCAGATGAAACACCTTCTCTCTATCCTTCTTCCTCTTTGTAAAATCTGTCTTTCGAATAAACATAAATTAATCTCTACAAATGTAAGAATTTTGGCCAAGCATGATTGCTGAATGGCAAAACCCTTGCCCTGCGTCCACCAGGATACCATATGGGTGCCCATTCATGTCCCAGTTGCTCCACAACACAGTGGGATTAACCCCAAAGACTCTGTAAAGAATTAGCTCTGTCAATCCCAGCCTTTTTTGGTCTCCTGTTGCACCTGGAGATCATCCAGGAGCTGTAATTATAACCCATTCATTTTCCATTTATCTATAAAGCCACTCCAGTTAGCTGCATTGCTGAGGTTGCTCTTGCAGATCTTGATCAAGAGCTGTGAAAAGAAATTCCACAGCCAGCCAATGGGTGTGTCATGATTTGTGCATTCAATAACTTGCACAAATGAAGCTTCAGCTGCTTTAATTGACCTTGCTCAAGAATACAAGGTAGCTCCAGGCCAGTGGGCAGAGAAACAGCATTTACAGAGGGCAGAAAAGCCGACAAAATACTGGATGACAGCCATACTTTATATCCTTGCTCTATCCTGCTTTGCAAAAAGCAATCATCTCTCTGAGTGACTGCCGTATGGGGTTGTCATATAGTTCATAGTCATTTAGACATGGAGAAAATCAACTTTCATAGAGGGAATCAGGAAACATACAAGGAGGCAGGACTTTCTCAAATGGCCACAAGACCCTATTAAGTTTACTATAGGGGAGCAGTGAGGTCAGCACTCGGGGGAGACAAGGTAACTTATACGAAGTCATGGAGCTAAGAGGGAGATGCCAAGGGGTAATGAGCACTTCAAATGCATCTGTTTTCTCTTCTGTGCTCTAAAAGGGTGTTTCCTGCCCTATTTCTTATGCCTGCACTTCTTTTTAGCCAATCGTCTGTCTAATATGACCAGCAGCTACCCTTCCCTATAGAGGCAAATAATCAGGCATGTGCTGTGGAAAAGGGTGATGCAACCCCATGTACTCCAGGACTGGCACTCTGGCTCTTTTGTGCCCAGACCCCATAGCACCTCACTGGGAGTTAAGCAGAAGCTTCTTGGGATCAGCTCAGTGGAGGGCATCTTGTAGCTACAGTATCCTTTAACTGCCTTTTGTAGGATAGCAGAGGACTCCACTGTGAATTAATGACAGCCTCTCTGTTGATGTGCTAAGAAATCGCTCATTTGAGAACTGTCTGCACACTCTGCTGGTATTGGCAAGATGTCATGTGCTAAAGCATGTCAAAAGAACAAACCATGCCAAAGTAACAAGATAACTTTCCCCAAAGAGAAAAGTAAAGGTCATGTAGGTGAATGAAACAGAATTCAACTCAGCGCTCTTTCAGGGAAAGAAAAATAATGCCATTTGTGACCTGGGGTCTGAAAGTGGATATCTTCATAACATTCTCTGCGTGTTGTCCATCTGTGTTCCTGCAGTTCCCATCATCTGACACAGGGTTACACTTTAATGTCCTGTCATGAATTACTACCTGGTTCTCCCACCTCTTGAGAGTCTGACCTTGGCTGCGGCTGCCTTCTGCACTGACACAGATACCCAGCAGAATTCTGCCCATTATCTCCTCCCAAATGGAGAGAAGAAGACAGATCTGTTTGATAAGGTACCTGTTGGTGGGCTTTATCACAAGCCAAGTTATAATGACACCTGTGGCCAGGGGCTATGCCCTGGGCCCCATTCTCATTTTGACGAGAAAAAAGCCAGAAGATGTATACACGTTCTATGTTTGTCACTCTGCTTCTCAAATAAATAAATCTTTGCATGCGAAATGATTTAATGATTGAATATTGTCTTTATTTTTTGAGGCTTCATAAATCTAATATGGCAGTGTGAAAAATAATGTTTCTCAATAGATTTTGTTAGAAGTGCACCATTGTTGCCAGTTTTTATTTGCTGAGGATAAATCACTATGTTTTGTGCAATATTCCTGGACAGCTAATAACAAAGGTCAAGCCTTTATGGTGCCTATTCATAACTCAAGGATCTCTACAAACCCCTCATCATATTGAACTCCATTTATTGCGTTCTTCCATCATCCACACAGTTCCTCTCCCTGACGGGTGGATTGCATCCTTCACTGTGAAAGTGTCCATTTCTCCTTTGTGCAAATCCATGACAATTCAGTGTATCAGCACAGTGTGTCTAAACTTTGGTGTGAGCTCTTCACTCAGCCTTATGATTTATCTGTGGAAAAGGTGGTTAGGCAGGGGAGAAGAGCAGTGACTGTGATGAGCTAGTCAGTATGTAGCAAGAACACTACACCCTTGCAGAAGGAAGTGTCCATATCCAGACCACATATTTAAAACAAACAAAAGAAAACAAAGCATAACTGCAACAAGACAAAACTGAGATGAATTAGAGAATGAACTAGAATGTTAGAATGAAGACCTAATTCCTCTTACCTGACTATCTGACTTCTCATCACTTCCACATTTCATCTCCCCTTCTCTGTTCTTCTCTTTCTTATTTTTTTAAAGATTTATTTTTATTATTATTATTTTTATTGGAAAGGCGGATATACAGAAAGGAGAGACAGAGAGGAAGATCTTCCGTCCGATGATTCACTCCCCAAGTGAGTGCAACGGCCGGTGCTATGCCAATCCGAAGCCAAGAGCCTCTTCTGGGTCTCCCACGCGGGTGCAGGTTCCCAAAGCTTTGGGCCGTCCTCGACTGCTTTCCTGGGCCACAGACAGGGAGCTGGAAGGGAAGCGGGGCTGCCGGGATAGAACTGACGCCCAAATGGGATCCCAGGCGTGCAAGGCCCTTAACCATTAACCTTAACCATTGTGCCACCGTGCCGGGCCCCTGTTCTTCTCTTTCTTTTAACCATAACTATGTGTAACGCCCTGATTTGGCTTGTGCCACTGGCCAGCCCCTTGCATTTCTCCAATAAATCTACGTTCCAGCAATCATGTAAAAGAAGGGGAAGTGATTCTGTGTATATGACATTTCCTGGATTTTTTGTGTCATCCAAGGGTGGACTCATGCACTCTGTGGGACCCTTGCCAACAGAGAGAGCAGCTGGTGCATCCCCTGCATGGGCTCTTTGCAGTTTCACACAGGAGAAAGTCAATGTGCAATCAATTATCAGTACCCACATTTGGCGTTAGAATTCTCGGAGGGGATAATTGCTGAAAATTAGCACCTCCATTTCAAATGTGATAACTTATATTTGCATTTTCTTAAAAAAAAATGAGGACAAACATTGTCTCAGGGACTATCATATTGCTTCTAGAAAGGTGAGAGTTTCAAACAAATATGAATCCTTTTTTTTAATTGCTTAAATTTTTTGGTGATAAATGTATTTAAAATTTTATCAAGTGAAAATTTTATCAAGATGTAAAATAGTTTGGACTTTTACGGTTAAAACCACAAATACTACAGTCACATTTGAAATCAGATTTCATTTTGATTTGTATATTTCCTCCATATCTGTCTGTCTGTCTATCTATCTAGCTAGCTAGCTATTAGAGACAGACAGGCAGAGAGAGACAGAAGAAAGTTACAGGAGTCCAATAAACTGACATATCTCCCATCAGCTGATTCATGCTCAGCTACCTAAAGTATCCCAGGTGGGTTAAGGATGAGATCAGTAACCCAGAACACAACCCAGGTCTTTCAGGTGGTGGCAGAAACTCAGTCACCTGAAACCATCACTGTTGATTCCTAGTGTGTGCATTAGCAGAAAGCTGGACTCAGGACCTGGAGCCAGAAATACAGTCTAGATATACTGATGCGAGATGCAAGTATACTAACTGGAGTAATTACGCAAGGGTAATCACCTGCCTCCAAGTTAATTTTAAATTCATTATTTTATGCTCTGAAATGTTATTTTTCAAGAATTTATGCATATTCATTTGAAACACAGAGTTACGAATTGAGAAGGAGATTCAAAGAGAGGCATCTTCTATCTGTAAGTTCACTCCCCAAATGAATACAATGCCCAAACTATCAAGACGAAAGAGCCAGAATCTTTACCTGGGTTCCCAGGTTGTTGCAGGGCTTTCTCTTGCTTCCCCGGGCACATTAACAGGGAGTGGGAACAGAAGTAGAACGGTATGGATATAAACTGTAGCCCATATGGAAAGCTGGCATTACAGCCAGCACCCAGCAGTCCCAAAAATATCAGGCTTGATACAAACATCACCCTTCAAAACTGTGATGAGAAGCAGAAACATTATGTATATGATGTTTTAATATGTTAGCAAATCTCTTTTTTTCTTTATATTTTTTCTATTTTATTTTGATTTTTATAGTACAATTCCACAGTGTCTGGGATTACCATACCCCTTCTCCAGGGTCCCTCCCCCCAACTGAATTTTCCCAAATTATTACAACAGTATATTCCTTCATAAGCAGTCACAAGTCCACCATTCTGTTATTTAACTGTGTCCTAACATTGCTGGCACAGAAAATGCAAACAGTCCAGTATCCTATTGTCAACACAGATCCAACAGTTTCATTGGGAGTCCATCCTTGACATGGAAGTAGAGCTGCACACTGCACTGTGACCTCACATCTGAACGTGACAGTCTCTACCACAAAGTCACTATCCATTCCCTTAAATGGATAGCCATGCAACAAAATTAACAACAGAAATAAAGTTACAACAAAAAAATTTACAGTACCATAGAGTTAAGTAACATGCTACTAAATAAACAATGTGTCACCAAAGAGATGGGAAAGAAAACAAAAAAAGCTTCTTGAGTACAATGATGCTACTGTGTTATCTACCAGTTAGTAAAGAACTTAATAAGTGAAAAGAAACTATTTTGAAGAAATGACAACAAAATAGCTATCAAAGCACATGAATTGCAGCATAACCAGCACTGAAAGGGTTAATCCATATCCACACCAGCAGGTGTTGCTAGTAGAGTTTAGAACATCTCTTTTTTAAAAAAATATATATTTAATTATTTTTATTGCAAAATCAGATTACAGAGAGGAGGAGAGACAGAGAGGAAGATCTTCCGTCCAATGATTCACTCCCCAAGTGACCACAACGGCCAGTGCTGTGCCAATCTGAAGCCAGGAGCCAAGAACTTCCTCCAGATCCCACATTTCAGTGCAGGGTCCCAAAGCTTTGGGCCATCCTCAACTGCTTTCCCAGGCCACAAGGGGGACATGCTGGTAGATTAATTGTAAGATTCTCTAGGTGTGGAGAGCCACTTAGGATCCCGTCCATCAGTGTACAAGTCTTCTACACCATACAAGTGTATTTTTCCTCTGTGTCTCCTTGTGTGTGCTTCATCAATGGAAAGATTCACCCAATATGTAGCCTGGTGCTGTTGCTTGGGTTTCAGTTGCTCACTCCGCTTGTGCTCACAGAATCAATGGCAGGCCTATGAATAGATTCAGGTATTTTCACTTTTTTCCCTTCTGTTTGAAGAAAATGTATTGACCGAGAAGAAGGAAGTCAGGGAAGTGGTCAATCAGCCCTGATCTCACACCTTAAAGGACGTTCTGAACAACACACATGGCAGCACAGCATCTCAGCCTCCCTCCACTTTCTTCAGGAACAAAGTTTATTTTATCTGGAATGCTTCTTCCCTGTGATAGGCAGGACTTTAGGACAGATGCTGAAAAACTCTGACGTCCTCGACTTCCTTCATCTCATTATTTGTAATGGAAGACATCAATATTTACTTTAAAAAAAAGATTTATTTATTTTATTGCAAAGTCAGATATACAGAGAGAAGGAGAAACAGAGAGAGAAAGATCTTCCATCCAATGATTCATTCCCCAAGTGACCGCACTAGCCAGTACTTCACCAATCCGAAGCCAGGAGCCAGAAGTCTCTTCTGGGTCTCCCACATGGGTGCAGGTTTCCAAGGGTTTGGGCCGTCCTCGACTGCTTTCCCAGGCCACAAGCAGGGAGCTGGATGGGAAGCAGGGCTGCTGGGATTAGAACCGACGGCCATATGGGATCCTGGCACATTCAAGGTGAGGACTTTAGCTGCTAGGCCATGACGCC
Source organism: Ochotona curzoniae (assembly GCF_017591425.1). Classification (NCBI taxonomy): domain Eukaryota; kingdom Metazoa; phylum Chordata; class Mammalia; order Lagomorpha; family Ochotonidae; genus Ochotona; species Ochotona curzoniae. The sequence continues at coordinate 3,559,052 of NW_024467127.1, read as the reverse complement.
TGACCCAATATTTACTTTTTAAGTAAACCACATTTTATTATACTCATTTGTCTAAGTTAAATTTTGAATGTAAGAACCCAAAATAAGATTATGCCATGATTGGTGAAGCGGGGGAGGTGGGGGGGGCATGTGAGCAGAATAATTGGCCATGAATGGAATGAGTCACATAAGTCACATGGAATTTTCAGCACATAAAAATTATCCTTGAAGAGTTCCAAGGACACTTTCAAGTGCATACATGTGGACGGTGATGTGTCCACACAATTGGAACAACATATATTTTCCTATAATTTTACAGGAGTTCTGTACTGTGAAAATGATCATTAGTTTCATACCCCTTGCCAACACACACGCAGTTGTCTTTAATCATACATGGGCGATTGTTTGCAGAATATCCCAGGATACCAAAGCTTACAGATGTTCAAGTCACTTTCCTAAAGTTGTATGGTGTTTGTATATAATCTGTGCACATCATCCTATATTCTTTAGTTAAGCCTTCAATTTCTATAAAAACAGATAGAGGGAGACTAACAAACAAAATCTGGAATCTATTGGTTCACCCTTCAAATACTAGGAGACACTGGATGAGACTGAGTCCGGGACTGGGAACTCAATTCAGGTCTTTAACTTGGGTGATGGGAATCTAATCACGAAGGCTTCACCTGTTGTAATACCAGGATGCGTATCAGCAGAAGGCTGGAACTCCGAGTCAGGGCAGTGACTTAAACCCAGCAATTCCAGTATGGGATATGAGCCAGAAGCAGTGTCTCAACTGCTACATCAACTATCCTCCCTCCTCCCACATACTTTTAGTAATCTCTTGGTTATTATAGTAGAAAAATTTAAGTGATATAAATGCAGATTTTACCCTGCACTGTTTCGGGAATGAAAAATAAGAGAATGAGAGCATGTTAGGTACAGATGCAGTTTCGTTTTGGAGTATATTGTTGCCCTCTATTTGTTGAATGCTGGGATCTTGAGGGAGAGGCATGGAAAGACCAACTGTATTTATGAAGGTGCTTTTAGTTATTTTATTTTATTTTTTTAAGATTTATTTTTATTATTTTTTTCATTGGAAAGGCGGATATACAGAGAGAAGAGACAGAGAGGAAGATCTTCCGTCTGATGATCCACTCCCCAAGTGAGCACAACGGCCTGTGCTATGCCGGTCCAAAGCCAGGAGCCTCTTCCGGGTCTCCCACGCGGGTGCAGGGTCCCAAAGCTTTGGGCTGTCCTCGACTGCTTTCCCGGGCCACAGGCAGGGAGCTGGAAGGGAAGCGGGGCTGCCGGGATTAGAACTGGCGCCCATATGGGATCCCGGGCGTGCAAGGCGAGGACCTTAACCACTTGTGCCACCGAGCTGGGCCCTAGTTATTTTATTTTAAAAGATTTATATTATTTTTATTGGAAAGTCGGGCATACAAAGAGAAATAGAGACAGAGAGGAAGATCTTCTGTCCACCGATTCACTCCCCAAGCAGCCACTACATGCTGATTCAAAGCCAAGAGCCCAGAGCCTCTTCCAGATCTATCATGTGTGTGCAAGGTTCCAAGTCTATGGGCTGTCCTTGACTGCTTTCCCAGGCCACAAGCAGGGAGCTGGAAGGGGAGTGGGGCTGCCGGGATCAGAACCCGTGCCCATAGGGGATCCCAGCGAGTGCAAGGAGGATTTTAGCCACTAGGCTACCATGCCGGGCCCCTTATGAAGGTAATTATAAAAAGTATATGAGTTGCATATGATGAAAGGAATTGCATAATTCAAAAAAAAAATTTGCACCATGATAAAATTATCACTTTTTTACATTTTGTGTAAATTTTTGAAGTAGCTTGCTATGTGTACAGGATAGGTACAAAACATGCATAGTACATATGCTAATAGATAGAAACATAAATATAAATAGTGTGCCTGGTTTGTTATAAGTACAATTTAGGGACCTGAGACTACAACAGGTGTAAAACATCAGCCAACCCTGCTTTTCCACATTCTACATGCTCATCATGAATACCTCTCAAATTCTTTAGACAAATGCAGATCAATAAGTGGGAATATTTAAAAATCATTCTACAGCTTAGATGTTCTGCAAATTATGCTCCCTAAGAAAATCGTACAATCAAGCAGCTCATGATCCTTGTAAAGATGTGACAATTATTCAAGGAGATCTTAGAATGCGATGCGGCACAGGGGAATCAGTTGTGTGTGTACACAGCAAGCTAGCTTTATGCATTAAACTTTGCCTCCCACAAATACTGACTGGATCAGCAGTGTGGTCACAAAGTACTTCTCATGTCTGTGCTAGTGTGCTTGCAAGATGCACTCAGACACCAATGCACTCTTTGAGAAATTGTTGCCATATATCTATGCATTTATGGACTAAACACATGTCAGAGTGCAGGAGCGTTATGCCTCTTCATAATGCAGAACTCCATCTGATGGGAAGACTGGACGATGTACCCCTTGGAAATGGGGAAGCTGTCTGACAGAACCAGACGGGCTCATCCAACCACCAGTATCTGGACTATCACAAGCCTGCCCCCAGAATCCTAAGGGCTGGCAGAATCACATGTGGCAAAAACTGTGCAAGTCCTGAAGGCCAAACTGTGAAGGGTTAATTTTCACCTGCACCACTTCATCCACCACTTCATCCAACAACTGTGTGTCTTAAAAGTTGCACAACCTCTATTTTTGTAAGTGCAACCCACAAATTTCTGAGATTGATTGTTTTCCCATTATTTATCTGATGGAAATTCTCACCTGAACTAATGCAGGCTTAAATATCCTTTGTTCATTTCACTTTGTGTGAATATTCAGGATTCGTTAACAAAAATCTTAGTATATTCCATTAAAAGTACTATGTAAGACTCTGGGAGTGTTAACAAACATACTAGTCCTGCACCAAGTTTCGTCTTTAGATTTTGAAAAATTCTGAAATCCAAGTTGTCCCCAGAGTTTCCAAGGAAGACTGGGTTCCCAGGAGAGATCTCGTAAGTCCCTTGAGTGAGACTCCATCACCCCGTTGATGACATTATCTTTCATCGCCTTTCAAATGGCAGCTTTCTCTCTTCCTTTCAGCTCTTCGTGGGAAGGATCGCCTATCCCCTCACAATCCTCCTAGTAACACCTGACACTAGAAAGTAGTGTACACTATGTTAGTGAAAGAACATTTGTGGTTGGTATGCTTAGTGTTAATTGTCTGTCCTGGGCCTGTATCTTCAGGTCCCCAGACTCCCCAAGTAACGGTCTACTGCAGAAATGTGAGCTCTTCATGGTGGCGGCTGACATACTCCAGTCCATGAACAATTTGCAATAGGTTTCATTCAAACTGCCTTTTATTGAACTCATCATTGTTACAATTAAAGCCTCAAGTAACTTGTTTTCTTATGACTCAGCTAGGTTGACTTTAAAGTCTTATAACAAAAAGTAGAAAAATTTATGTAAAAACCTTCCAATAAGATACAAATGGAGGTATCTTTTATCTAATGCATATATGAACAGAGAGAAACAGAGAGAGGGAGAGAGAGATTGATTCTCCATTCACATTCTCAAGTTCCTACAAAATTAGTGGGCCAGAGTCGAGGACGGCCCAAAGCTTTGGGACCCTGCATCCGCGTGGGAGACCCGGAAGAGGCTCCTGGCTTCGGATCGGCATAGCATCGGCTGTTGCGCTCACTTGGGGAGTGAATCATCGGACGGAAGATCTTCCTCTCTGTCTCTCCTCTCTGTATATCCGCCTTTCCAATAAAAAATAAATAAATAAAAATAAATAAATCTTTAAAAATTAGTGGGCCAGGCAGTTGTCATGAGGCAGGAATTACGTTCAGATCCCCTACATGTCTGGCAGTGGCCTGAACACTGGGATCAATAATTGCTGTTATTTCAGGAGCCTTAGCAGGGTGATGGATCAGACGCAGAACTTCCAGGACTCAAACAAGTGCTTCCGTGTGGGAACTTGGTGATACAAGTGAGACTTAGACCTTTCAGCTATGCCATTATTCAGTTATGTTAAAGTGCCAAGATTTCTCATTTGATAAAATTGTCTCCATAAGTATGACTTCCAGCAGCTTCATAATATGTCAGCATACGGACACAATATAACCTATTTAGTTATTTGTAGGCGCTGGAGACCTACTTTGTTTTCAATTGCTTCCATAATTTTGCAATGACCATGTTCATTCAAAATAAACATGTTCAGAGTCTGCTACTTTTCTTAAAGTACTTTCTGAGATATGGGAGTCACAAGTGACCTTTCAGAGTGCTAAAATGTTTTCCAGTTAAGGAAACTGAATGTAAAATTTTCCTATATGCCTACATCTTACTAGTCTTACGTATGTTCTTTTTTTTTTTTTTAATCTTCTTGGAACAAATTTGGCTGTCTTAGCAATTTTTGGAATGATGGGGGAATCTGAGGCTGTATTAACTTGGAACCTGACTGAAGTGGCAGTTGCCAGGGACTGGCACATCTGCCGGCAATCAAGGATCAGGCACCAGCTCCCTGGCATCGGATCGCTTTTTCTCTTTTCTGCTTTCACTTCTTCTCCTCCTTGGGGACAAACAGGGTGACCTCTGCCCAAATGGACTCTTTTGAAAGCACAAGTAGTGCTCATGAAAGGCCTTTCAAAGTAAAAACTTCTGTACACCAGTAAGGTTTTATTAATCCATCACCTCAGTGATTAAAAATGTGGTCAGTTACTATTTACAATTATAATGAACATGTGCAAATCTTAATCCTTCCTCCAAAATTCAAAGATCAAAATCCCATTAGGTATACTTTTAAATATTGAACCCTTCCTGTAACTAAAAACAATTATTGGACACAAAACTCTCAAAGGCAGGCTTATCTCTACTCAGCAGCAACACCTGCTAATGAGATCAGAGTAAGCGGGTAATAGCAGACCAGTGCAGCTTTTGCCACTCTCACGGACGCTGAACACCAAGTGTGGCTCATGTGCCAGTGCAGCATCTCCAAGTGCTAACCCTGAGGGAAGTAGGGAGAAGGCCACACAAAAAGAGGAATGCTATAACACAGACCACTACCCTGCTTTGTAGGCGGCTGGAAACCCTTTGGGAGAACTTCTTTAACTTCTCTTAAATAGCTTCCAAAATGGAGAAATCATTTCAATTGCAGTTTTAAGATTTGTTAATTTTCATTGGAAATGTAGATTCCCAGAGATAAAGAGAGACAGAAAAATCTTCCATCCACCAGTTCACTCCCCAAATGGCCACAATGGCTAGACCTGAGCCGATCTAAAGCCAGGAGAAGAAGCCAGAAAAAGCCAGTAGCTTCTTCCCACTTGCGCGCATGGGTGCAGGGTCCCAAGGCTTTGGGCAGTCCTTGTCTGCTTTCCTAGGCCACAAGCAGGAAGCTGAATGGGAAGTGGAACAGCAGAGACATGAACCAGCACCCATAAGGGATGCAGTGCTTGATACTGGAGGATTAGCCAGTTGACCCAACACACCAGACCCATATTGTGAATCTGGCACTGTTACTTCTTTTCTCCTCCTAGTTAATGAACTTTTATGGAATAAAACATCTGTAATTCTGCTGCTTTTTTTCCGATACTAATATCTTTTTTTCCCCCTGTATTTGGGGCAAAGGGAGAAACAAAGGGAAAAGCTCCTCTCAATTTTAAGAAAAAAATTCTTACCCTAAGCAACAGATGAAGTCAGGATTTATTGAGATTGCCTCCATTCCATCTTTTTATAAATGAGTAAAGGAACTGGTATTTAGGGCTGAAACTGCTGCAGCCCATATTAGAGCAGAATGGGTTTCATACCTGACTTTGGGTCCTAACTTTAACTTCCTGCTGGTATAGACACCAGGGAGCAGAAAGGATGGCTCCCATAGTTAATCTGGACTGAGTTTCTGGTTCCAAGTTTTGACTCTGTCCCAGCCTTACTTCTTGGGGACATGTGTCTAACAAACCATCAAATGAGAGCTCTGTCTCTGAAATAAATAAATCATAACTTAAAGAAACATGAGTTGTGTATCCCTATTTCACTGCATTGGCATGGAGGAAAATCCTTGGTGCTGAAGGGTTAGTGCTCCTGGTTATACAGGGCTTTGTCCCAGCATGCAGTGGGACAGATATTCTAGACCCCAATCCCAGAGTTCTTGTATTCACCAGATTTAAGGATTTACTTATTGAAAAATTAATGAACTCACAAGAATCATGACTTCATCTATTGCTTAGGGTAAGAAAATTTTTTTCTTTAACTTCTTACTCATTAGATTAAAGGATCTTAATGAATATAGAAATACAGATACTCAGAGGGAAAGACAGCTCTAGAAGAAGTGAAATCTGACTTGTAGAAGGAACAACAGCGTTTACATCAGTGGACACTTGATTGTCTCTGGGAAATGTGGGTGTAGTTTCTCTCTCTCTCTCTTTCATGTGTGTTTGCTCCTTTTGTTCTCATCCATAACATGTGGTGGATAATATTATAACCCAAAGTTTTAATGAATCCATCACAAAAAGTATTCAATGGTTGTAGGTATACTTCCTGCCTTTCCTGCTACCTTCCCTTATTATATATTTGCTCTAGAATTGTAAATTCACAGAAGTGTTATAGAGAAGGAGAGAGCAAGAGATGAGGAGACTGCTCTCTCGAGCCTGTATTTACACATGATTAGTTGTTATGGTGTTACGATCTCATGCTGTTGAACACTTCATACTTGGTCTGATAAACAGAAATGGTTTCACAAAAGTTATTCGATATACAAACAGTTTAGATAAAAGCAAGGGTCACTTGGCCAATGTAATTTTATGATTTAATTAGCAATACAATTTCCCTGTACCTGGGTTATCTGTCACATTGCATTTTTTTTCATTTCTGGCTCTCTCAATACAGGTGGATAGATTGGTGACATTGTTTCCTTTGCAACGATGAGGGTTTTCAAGAACAAAATGATGGCAGGAAGAAGCAAAACCACTGTTCACAAGGAGCTATCTGGCCCAACAAGTTGTTCCATCATTAATAAATCCCCAGCTATTTAGAAGCTCCTCTCTTACCATGATAAATTAGCCAGTATGGAACTTCCAGGAGAAAGCTTGAAAATGGCTGAGGAGGAAAAAGGGAACATACAAAGCCAATTAATGTAATTAATAGTGATGACAAAAGCATGCATCTGTCTCGTGCAGTTCACAGCAGGCACTTCTGCGGAAGTGAGGTTATTTAACCTGATTTAATTAGCACTAAGTGCTAAATTGTTTGGCACATACTATAAAACCAAGCTGATGCTGATATACAGGCAAGTGCAGTGATTTGCAGTGGAAGGGTAAGCCTACTGTGTTGGTGTGGACTGCAAAGTGGTTGTATCAGATGACTCAGAGGTGCTGGGTGTTGGAGTGATGACTATTTCAGTTCATTTCCTATGGCTTAGCCCATTCCTCAAAATATCTCATTGTTTCCCCATCTGTAGGCTTCTCTTCAGGCCCCTTTTCAGCAGAGGACCACAGAGCTGCATGCATTTGCTTTGCATCACTCCTAATGATGAAGAAAATCCAGGAAGCAAGATGTAAGCAATAATTGAGTTGGCCCTACAGACCGATCACATACAGCCTTGTGTCCTGCAGCTCCATTGACTCCACTGTACTGACTTTGATAAAATCAAAACATAGGAAAAGAAGAAAACCTCAGAAATATTTCAGGAAGGAAAATCAACATGAAAAGCAGGTAAGGGGGATATCTCCATGTGTGCTAGCCAATCAGCTGGGGAGGAATCACTGCTCCTCTGGTCGTGGTTTGCACTGATGGAGGTAGGTTTAAAGGGCCAATCGCAACTAATGCGACTGAGTGAAGATACTCAGAGCAGGTGTAAACACAGATTTCCTTCCACATGTGCACGCATAGCGGGATGGTTCTAAAAGCTTCTGTTCTTTCAAGACTCCAGACTGCTGCTGATAACGCGGAGGTAACTAAGGCATGGAACTTACACAGCCTCCTGAGGAATCCAGACCTGCTGTCCAAATGAGCAAATGCAACAGGACTATCATGAATGCCTATGTCTTCCTTGCTCCAAAATGTGGCCTCAAAAATCACCGAAATAGTGGACCCAATGGTGAATTCCACATACTGCTCCCTGAAGTGCATCTTAGAAAGCAATGGGGTGGAGACATGCGCTTTATTCTTAAGAACTACACATCCTAGATGGAAAGTAGAATGTCAAATGAATCGATGAATATCAAAAACCTGAAATGCTGCCTGCAAAGCTTGCATTCCACATGACCAGCAGTTTTAATCCTTGCTGCTCCATTTGTATTCCAGCTCCCTGCTGAGGCACTTGAGGAAACAGTAGAGGCTGCCCAAGTGCTTAGGCCCCGGCATTCATGCGGAAAACTGAGATAAAGTTCCTGGATTTGTTTCTTTTCTTTTTCCTATTTTTTTTTCATAAGATTTATTTGTTTTAACCGGAAAGGTCGATCCAAAATAAATAAATACCCAGCCTGGTAGCCTAGCAGGTAAAGTCCTGGTCTTGCTCACACTAGGATCCCATATGGGCATCAGTTCTAACCCCAGGGGTCCTCTTCTCATCCAGCTCTCTTCTTGTGACCTGGGAGGGCAGTCAAGGACAGCCCAAAATCTTGGGACCCTGCACTCTCGTGGGAATCCCAAAAGAGGCTCCGGGCTCCTAGCTTCAGATTGGCATGGCTCCAGCTGCTGTGGCTACTCGGGGAATGAATCAACATAAAGGAGACCTTTCTCTTTGTCTCTCCTCCTCTCTGTATATCTGACTTTATAATACTAAAAAAAAAAAAATTAAAAATAAGTAAGTGACTACTAGTTTACATTTCTTCCTTAGTTATAGAAAATAGGAAGAGAGGGAAGAAAACCTATCATTGAATACACTAATCAGTAAATAGTTCAAATGCAGAATCATTAGACATTCACCTTTCATACTATTGCTTCAACCATCACCGCCCTTCTAGAAGTCCAGAATCACAGACCGTAATCCTAAAAGGGACTATTTATTGAACAGTTTACTATTCCTGAGTAGAAGCTATAGTCTTTTAATTAATTAAGAGAGAAAAAAGGACTCATTCATGCACACACACACACACACACACACACGCAAAACAGTCTATTTCATTGGTTTCCTCCACAGACGCCAACAGTAGCCAGTGCCAGACTTGGGCCAAAGCCTGGAGTCAGGAACTCAATCCAGCTCTCTAAAGCAAGCAGCCAGGGCTCAATTGCTTATGTAATCACTGGTGCATTCCCGGGTTGCAGTGGTGAGACGCTCAAGCATGGGACACGGAGATCTTGACTTGTCTACCAACGGCCCCCTCTGATGGGCTATTATTGTTTCCTATTTCACAAAGAAGGACTTGGTAGATGAGCAAGCCAAGTAAGTGTCTTGCCAGAAACACAGAGAAGGAATGTGCCAGAACAGAGGTTCAATAGATTGTCCTTGTGAGGAGTTACTCAAACATAGTCCTGAAGACTCACCCCCCCCCCCGATTTCAGACACAGCACCTTTTCTTTTTTTTTAAGCTTTATTTATTTTTATTGAAAAGGCAGATATACAAACAGGAGGAGAGACAGAGAGGAAGATCTTCCTTCCGATGATTCACTCTCCAAGCGGCCACAATAGCTGGAGCTGCGCCAATCCCAAGTCAGGAGCCAGGAACTTCCTCCAGGTCTCCCACATGGGTGCAGGGTCTCAAGGCTCTGGGCCATTCTTGACTGCTTTCCCAGGCCACCAGCAGGGAGCTGGATGGAAGGCGGAGCTGTCAGGATTAGAACTGGCGCCCATATGGGATCCTGCTTGTGTAAGGCGAGGACTTTAAGCACTATGCTGTCGTGCCAGGCCCAGCACCTTTTTAAATATCTGCTTCCCCTAGCTCTTGTTTTCCTTAAGATTTTCACACCCATTAGGCTCAAATTTTATTGTCTGCCAACCTGCTGTAACCTTGCAACCCTGTTCTTCACCAAGCTGCTCTAACTTTGCAACCGTCTTTCCACTGTAACCCTATGGGTCCAGATCGGACATCCCTATCCACACAGCAATCCCTTGCAGCACCTCCACCTAGAATTCACCTACCAGCGTGTCTACCAACCCCTTGTAGCCCACCTACAGCCCTGCACCCCAGTCCTTCACAGCCCCATGATACCCGTCCTCAGCCATAAAGGCACACTCCTGTTGCATGCTACCCTGCATCTTGTTCTCCCTCTCCCTACCTCTTCCCTCGTGGTCCCTCCTTCCACTATGACACAAGTCTCTTTCTCTCTCTCTCTCTCTCTCTCCCTCTGCCTCCACTCCCGTGCCTGTGGCCATACCATCTCCGCTGCACTAAAATCTCCTGTATAACTCACTGCATCTGTCGCTTTGGCTTATGACAGCAAACTGAAAAGAGCTTAATACCAAAAAGAGCCAACATTCCCAGCACCATAGGTAGTTGCCTGGGGGGGAGGAAGCAAACAAACAAACAAACAAACAAACAAACCCAGTAATCTCTAACACAATCACAAAAAATGAAATAAAAATTTAAAATAAGTGAAGCAGCCCTCAGGAAAACCCTGCCATTTCCAGAAGCTTTTTCCAGAAATCCCAGGTACGAACACTGATCTCTAGTTCAGCCAGCTGGCTGAGCAGAAGCCAGCACATCCCCAGACTCAGATCCTGCCAGAGAACCACAACTGTCTGGCTTCACGGATTAGAGAATCCTGCTCTAGTTTAGAGTCCAGATCAAAGGTCTTCCTGCAATGTGAGTGGCGTTTCCACCTGAAAACATTCAAGGACACCCTTGTTAAACTCAGGTCCTCACTCCCTTTGAAAGGTACTTACCTTTATTCAACACTATAAACCAGATGCTCTTTTAATATTTGACCACGTGAAATTTGCCAGGTAATTCTATGGAGCCATGCATTCCCATTCACAGGATGTTAAAAGCAATGCCTCCAGAATCCCAAACCAATACATGCTGAGGTCACGATCACAGAGTGTTGTACAGCTGCTCTTCAGTCTCTGCGGTCACCACTGTTTGAGCAACTCAGGCCGGTCCTCCCCTCACCTTTCGCCCATGTCTCAGATGCAGGAAGCAATGCCTAGAAAGCTCAATCTCTCAACTCCCCAAACCCTACTTTTCCAAAGACGTTCAGTCATTCCAGGTTGAACAAAGTGCCTGGCCCCACGTCTTTCCTACAGTAAATCACACCACCATGCAGACCCATTCCTACCTCTCCAACTTCTCTTCAATTCTCCACTCACCACGAGTGGTTTCACATATTCTTTCATCTCTGCTGATCACAAGGGGGTGATTGAACCCTTCAGGCAGCTGTGCCTCTGGCCAAGTCCCACGTGTCCTCTTTTCTGTGCATCGAATCCTTATACACCTTTTCTTCCTGCATTTTCCCAAGTAAATGTATTCACTACCACTCGTGCCTGTCCTTTTCCTGTTAATTTCTTAAGCACAAGCTAGTTATTAAACTCCTGCTCTTTATTTAGTTCATCATCTTGCTATATTTGTCAAAGAACACATTTTGTTCAAATTCCAATTGAATCCTGCTTCTTTCAGACAACATCCAGGATTAAGCAAATAATTCAGCTTTTCGAAGTCTCACATTTCTCATGATAAAAATTGGGTCTAGCAATTGCTATTTTAGAAGGTTTTCTGTAGATGACATATGAATCGTCTCCCAGGAATTTAACGGTAATTTAAGGTAGACAAGCATGTTCTGTCTCCTCCCTCTCTTTCCCAAGCTACCATTGTGATTTTATAGCATCAGTTACACAAGCCAGAACTCTGCTCTGCTGTATTTGCTCTGTGAAAACTGAGCTTTTCAAAACCAATGTAAAGACAGGGGTAAAAATAAAACATAATAAGAGGGATAATAAGTAATTTTCTTCTTTAGTTGTCTTTATCCTTCGGGAATTTGTTGAATGTGTGAAAACCAATCAGTCCATATTTAACATTAATTTATTCAAATCACATAGGTAATGGAGAAAAATCAACCGCTTGTCTTGCAGTAGCAACTAGCATAATAGTGTCATGGACAGACTTACCATGGGGCCGTGCTCTGGGAGCCTACTTGATCTATGCTTTTAATAAAACAAATTATCTTTATACAAAATAATTCTTTTATTATCAAAAAAGAATAGGAGTTAGATCAGAGCATGCTGTACTGCTAATGGATATGACTTTGCAATCACTTTCAACTCCTTTTTTAAATATTGTCAGTATGTTTTGCTTAATAAAGGCTTACTCAGTCAGGAAACACTGTATCATAAAAACCTGATGTTAGTTTTTGTTATAATACTTTTTTCATCCACACATCCATGCACTCAATAACATTTCTTGGGACACAATTCTCGAATGGCTGTTCCAGGTGCTAAGAAGGATAAGAATGAACAATGCATATTGCTTTCTTTCAGGTTCTCAGGTTCTTTCCCGTCTGTGGAAAGACAAACTCGCAGCCAGGCCTTGGCAGGACAAGGGGATTGTGACAGGACACCTGTGTGTGTGGTAAAACTTCCCGTGGTGGATGCTGAGGTCTGAACAGGATGTGCGAATACGGTTAGAAACCTGAGAGAATGGTAGAACCGGGATGTTCTTGCATCCATTACTCTTCTTAACACTTGTTTCGAAGAAAAGATTGATATAGTTACTTGAAGGAATTAACAGAAATAGGTGAGATAGACAGATAATTTTCACCCTCTGGCTCACTCCTCAGAGGGCTGCCATGACTGGGACATCATTGTATAAAGACTCCATGAAGGTCCTCCGTGTGGATTTCAGGGGCCTAAGCACTGGAACTATGCTCCACTGACTTTGCAGAAGCAGCAGGACAGAAGTGGACCGGAAGTGGAGTAATCAGCGATCAAACTGGTGCCTATATAATAAAGACGGCGTCTCAGGCAGCAGATTCAGCCACTATACCACAGTGGGGCCTCTCTCAATACTGTTCTCTCCTTTCAGAGCTGTGTTGAAAAACCTGTATTTATTTCAACAATAAGTGGAATAATTCATGTCCTTTCTTCATTTGAGGTGAAGTGTACAGTGGATCTAGGGGATCTAAATACACAGAAGTACAGTTCCAGCCCAAACTGTTGTTTGGGGCAGGGGGAGGTGTAAATAATAACTACTTTGGCTTTTTGTTCTGGAGCAGTACAATCATTGCGCGCTTTCCCCCTCCAACTGCACAATGTTTTTACAGCACTTCAAAATTATTTCTACTGGACCTTTTTTTTTTTTTTTCAAAATGTGAAGTGTAGAGAACATCAAACAGGATGTAGAGCACACTGTAGCAGGTCAGTAAGCCACAGTTGGAGAACAATCAATCAATTTTAGAAAGGCGAGGATTATGAATAAACAAGTCAGGAAAGCAAACACTAATAGCCTTTAAACACACGGAGAGTTGAAAACCCCACCAAGAGAGGAGATCCAAATTCTATTTATTTATTTAGTGTTTATACAGTTCTCCTATTTGGTGGTTTTTTTTTTATTTTTAAAGAATTCAGGATATTTGGGAGTAAGGTTAGTCTTACATATGAAAATACGTTTGCTTTGTCTGCTGGTGTTGCATTTTCCCTTACTCTATGCAGATATTGAATGTATCAATGTAAATTTGTGGCTTGGAATTTTGAGTCAGAATTTTTTAAAAAAAACTCTTTATTAACTCAGGATTTAATGGGATTCAAGCGACAGGGGGAAAGTTCACAGTTGGAGCTGAATTTCAGCTATCTCACATTTGTGAGTGGCTCAAGGCACGTTTTCTGTACTTCGCCAGCCCTCATGATAATATTCAGAAAAGCCGCAGATGAGGAGTGACAACATGAAATGGGACAGTGTCAGTCAAATGTCCGGTGCTCGGGGCTGCTGCATTCCAAAGCAAACCAAACAAAAACAACCGCAACAACAAAACAGTTCTTTTCTTACTATGCTTGCAAAAGCACCTCGGTCTTCAGTTACAAGAAGATGAGGTTGACGCGGTCTTTTTAGTTCAAGTACAGCTTAAAATCCTGGGAGTTATGATGAAAACAAGCTTAAGAGAAGACTGAAAATTGGGAAGGACAAAGTAGATTTACTGGAAATCACCATTCCAGGAAAGACATACAGGGTTTTTGATTGACTTTTTCTTTTTTGATTTTATGGTTTTTGTTTACTTACATATTTTTTTAAGATTTATTATTTATTTTTATTGCAAAGTCAGATATGCAGAGAGGAAGAGAGAGAGAGAGAAAGATCTTCCGTCCAATGATTCACTCCCCAACTGACTGAAATGGCAATGCTGTGCCAATACAAAGCCAGGAGGCAGGGCCTTCTTCTTTTATATTTTTTTAGATAATAATTTTACTTCATTGATTAGGATACAAAGGGTCAAGGCCTACAGGAAAGTGGGTAATACCATTGTCTCCACACCTAATATAATTTTTTTCCCACTGTATCTGGGGTCACGGGAGAAGCAAAGGGAGAAGCCCCACCCAGCCTCCCACCCATCCCAGGTACCCCATGGTAGGCAAGCTCCGAGGGTCCTGCTCAAGCAGTTTTGATAGTTCAACAGGTCTGAATTGCTGCCAATCTTGTTGTTCCAATTGCGATGAAACCTATTCAGAATCCACTGCCTGACATAGTCTCTTCATGGTTGGATTCTGGGATCAGCAGTTCAGTTGGAGGGATCTCCAAAGAAACGTCATCTGAGATGATCCCAAACCTGATTCTTGTGTGTGTTTGCCAGTACAGGGTCTGGCACAGTCTATCGCCCCCTTCAGCTTATGCACATGCTGGTCATTGCAATTGCTGGGTCAGTTCTGTTTCCAGCCCTGTCTTCCACTTGAACCAATAGGTGTTGTATCCAACTCGATCCTACTCACTTCATACTCAGTCCTCACGCAAAACAGTGGGAGTTGCTGCCTAGTTGGGGCAACTCTCCATAACCCCCACCAGGCCTGTCCCCTACCCTGGTTCCCATGCATGCCAGTATGTACTGCACACTTGTTCAGTCTGTCCCACATTCCATTTAGCTCTTGTACTTGTCAATGGGCATTGAAGCCTAGTTCAACCCAACTAACCTACTATCCAGCCCACACACATACTGGCAGGTACCTTTCTGTCTAGCAACCCCTGTCACTGTCCTAGTTTTTGTGCTCTCCAGTGGGAGTGGTAACCGAAGAGAGAGGTTCACACTATTTCCCTACTAGTCCACTCCAACTTCCAGATTATGCACTCTCCAGCTGATTCTGGCATTTAACTTGACAGAATTAGCACCCAGTGCCAGCCTCTGCCAGCTAATGCCACAGCTAAGCCCAACCAACCCTCACCCACTCTAATTTGGTTGCACCAGTCAGAAGAGTCAGCCCAATCTGGCCCTTCCCTAATCTAGCTCACGTGAGGCCCACAGGTGTTGTAGCCCTGCCTGGTCTGGTCTGCCCCCATCCCAACTCACGCTTTCCAGTGGGAATTTTGAGGTCACACTCCCTGCTATGACTCCCATAGATGTATTGGAAAATCTAACTATTAGAAACATGGGTTAATTCTAAAATTTCAAGATATAACAGAAACAAAAAAAATCCATGTTTGACTTTAAATTGTGAATTAGATCAAAACCTTAGATGATTTCAAGCAGAATGGGAAAGAATATAATGAATATTGTGAAATGATCAGCAGTAGAATTCTCTGACAAAAATTGCAAACAGCCAGGATGATAATTTTCTCTCACTTGTAAAATACTTCAAGTAAAAAACCAGAGCAGGGCCCGGCGCGGTGGCACAAGTGGTTAAGGTCCTCGCCTTGCACGCCCGGGATCCCATATGGGCGCCGGTTCTAATCCCGGCAGCCCCACTTCCCTTCCAGCTCCCTGCCTGTGGCCTGGGAAAGCAGTCGAGGATGGCCCAAAGCTTTGGGACCCTGCACCCGTGTGGGAGACCCAGAAGAGGCTCCTGGCTTCGGATCGGCATAGCATCGGCCTGTTGCGCTCACTTGGGGAGTGAATCATTGGACGGAAGATCTTCCTCTCTGTCTCTCCTCTCTGTATATCCGCCTTTCCAATAAAAAAAATAATAATAAAAAATAAATCTTAAAAAAAAACAGAGCAAAGGGATACAATTGTTAAAGTCATTCAAGCAATAAAAATTGAAGCTGATAAATACAAAAATGGAAATAAATAGAAATCCTAGCATATAGAATTAAAC
Organism: Ochotona curzoniae; assembly: GCF_017591425.1. Classification (NCBI taxonomy): domain Eukaryota; kingdom Metazoa; phylum Chordata; class Mammalia; order Lagomorpha; family Ochotonidae; genus Ochotona; species Ochotona curzoniae. The sequence continues at coordinate 3,542,926 of NW_024467127.1, read as the reverse complement.
AATAGAAATAAAGGATGAAGAGGAAAAAGAGACAGTTGAAACATAGGACGGTAGGTTTTAAAACAAAAAAAACAAGAAAAAGAAATAGGGAAGAGATTTAAAATCAGGTATAAGCAAAAGAAGAAAAAGTTAAAAAGATTAAATAAAATTTTAAATTCCTCAATTTTGACATTAAACATAAACTTAACAATTCAGGAAGCTGAATGAACTGTAGGTGTAATAGACACAGAGAAATATACACCAAGATCCACAGAATTAAGCTTTTGAAAACTCAAGAAAATGAAGAAGTCTTGAAAACAATCAGAGAAGAATGCTACCTTATCTGAAAGAGAAGAAGACATTTTTAATGTCACATTCTCATCAGAACCCAATGCAGTTTGGAGGGGAAATGCAGATATATATATCTGCATCGAGAGATATCGATATATATATATAATGCAGATATATATATATATATATATCTTTGCAATGTGCTTAGGATTAGCTTGGTCCATCACAGTCCTTCAGCCAACCAAGATAACATCCCAGACAAATAAGTGTGCACAAATGCCCAGATGAAGCAAAGCCAAGAAACCAGCCACCAGTGGGCCTGTGCTAAAGTCATGGTTGTGCTGCAACATCTCCGGAGGAAGAAATGATACAAGGAAAAACCTGTTCATATCCAGAAGAGAAGCATAAAATTCTAAATAGATTCCACAGTAAGTGGTTCTTCTCTTGTGTTGCCTAAATTACATTTGACATTTGAGAGAATAATCATTACACCATCTAATGCAGTTCTAAATGCATACGGAGCAAATATTTAAACAAACTGTTACTATGAAGGGGGAAATGAAGGACATAAAAGGAAATAAAATTTATATATATACATCGCTCAGTTGATAGAATGTCATTTGGTTTAGAGTAAACTGCAGAAAAATAATTTGTATATGAAACACATTAGCTTGCAACCAATAATAAAGCTATATAAATGAAATATTCACAAGAAATATAAATTAAAAATGCACCTCAATGTGCATGTTCCAGTAATCCAGAAAAAGGCAGAAAACAAAAACAGAGAAGTGAAACGCATACACACACATGAAATATTAATTTCAAGCATATCAATATTGAAATGTAATGCAAAGGATCTTTTCAAATCAGACACTACTCAAACAGATTAAAAGCTGTTACCCAAGCAGATGATGTTCACAAAAATTTACCACAAGTGAAACAAAAGAATCAGGATTAAACTTTGAAGGGAGAAAAACACTATAACATAAGCATTAATCAAAGGACAATAAGACGGACCATAATAATATGAGACATAGCAGACATGAAAGCAAAGATATTTACCAGAACAAGAGAGAAGCATGATAAAATGATTAAAGGGCAAAAGCACAAACAAGAGATAGAAATAATAACAGTATTTACAACTTACAGCAAAGATATAGAACATATGTAATAAGTATTCATAGAAGTAAAAGGAGAAACAGTTTCATAGTTAGAATTAGAAACCTAACCATATTCTCTGCACAGCTTATAGAACAGTAAATTATGGAAGAGTTCAACAAATCAACAAATAACTGACTACCCACCCACAGACAAGCACAGGGTTTTTTTTTTCAAAATCTCATTGAATAGACAAAGGGACTACGAAAAGCGTAAAAAACATTTGAATTGTCTTACTTTCATTTTCCACATTTCTTTGATAATCGGATGACACCAAATGTTTGAAAACTACAAAATGATCCCTGAGTCAAAGATGAAGTCTCAAAGCAAGAGAGAATATATTGAACGAGCTGAAAATGTTAATAGAACATAATAAAGTTTGTGGCATGCATCTCAACTCACAGTAAGAATGAAAGGACAAACTGCGCATGCTGTGAAAGGTCACAAGTAGTCTCAGCTTCAGTGCTACAGTCTCGGGGGGGAAAAGGACAACAAAAGGCAGAAAAAATCAGGGAGCTGCGAGAAGAACAAGAATTCATGAAATTGAGAACAAAGAAAAATCGATGGTGCACTGAGCCAACTCTTATAAAAAAAATCAATAAAATTGACAATACTCTGGTAGACCTGACAGAAGAAAAAAAAAAAAAAGGAAACTCAGTATCAGGAAGAAACGTTAGATATCAGTACAAATATCAAAAGGGTAACAAAGGAGAAGTATAAATGACTCCATATGATAAATGTGAAAAGCTTGTGGAGCAGCATCTAGGCCTGCGACTGTCACAAGCCACCCTTCCAATCCGCACTCTGGGAATGCCCGACGGAAGCTTTGCAGCAGGAAACCACTAGATGCCTTATGGAGCCACTGTTTTGTTTTCTCTTATTTCTTCAGCATGACAGCTAAGGCTTGGCTGGCACAACTTGGGAAAATGCAGGCTTTCCAACACTACAGCCAAGAAGACTGTTCCTAAGATCAGAGGCTAAGTAGTGAGAGAGGAGTGAGAGTGGGTAGTAGGCAGTTAGGGTATTCTGGGTACCCAAGTAAAAGAGAATTTCCCCACCATGTCTTGGATTCACCAGGACACCTCTCTTCCAAGGGACAGGGGTGCTATTAGCATATCAATTCCCCACCTGAAGTATCGGCCATCCCCTCTGGCCATTGTGGGAGGGCCTCAGGCTGATCTCTTTATCATTGAAAGGAGAGCAGGAAGAAGTAATACACATCTGCCTAAGGCCTGGAATGTCCTATGTCTGGCACCTGTGTGGCCTTTTGTCCCAAGGCCAGGTACCATGGAAACCAGGAATTTTCTTTGTTCATGGAGAAACATCTTTGAGGGAAACCTTTAACAGGTGCATTCCCCACCATTAATACGGGTTCGCATTTTCCTCCTGCCACTATGGCAGAGCACTAGGGTTCTTTTTTACTTTTCCTCCTGCCACTGTGGCAGGGGGTAAGGGTCTTTTCTATCTCAAAACCCCCTCTCGTCGCTAGGACGGGAGTCTTCTCAGCCTTTCTAATAAATCTTGCTTTAAAACTAAACTGTGTCCGCATGAAAATTCTTCTTTCCTGCGAGACAAGAATTTGAGGTTGCTGCCGTACTCGGAGTCAACAATCCTGCAACAGTACGATCTCTAGAACTGGCTTTAAGATGAGTGAAGATGTTTTTGCTGGGTCTTTTGCAGCTGCCTTCCCCTCAATGTTATTCCAAGATATGAGCATCTACACAGCAGAGTATCATTAATCAAACTTTTCAGGAGAATAAGAAGAGCTACTTCTAATCATATTTGCAACACTTCTAGTGGCTGACCCCATTTCACATGATGTACATCACCTCATTTAATCCTCAAAACCGACTCACACAATGAGTTATTACCATGTTTTTTCTCAGTTGAGGAAATAAATATTTAAAAAGCACAAAAGTTCTATAGAGTTTATTAAGTAGTAAAATGAAAAGTGTGGGCCTGGCACGACAGCATAGTGGTTAAAGTCCTCACCTTGCCGGCGCCGGGATCCCATATAGGAACAGGTTCTAATCCCAGCGGCCCCGCTTCTCATTCAGCTCCCTGCTTGTGGCCTGGGAAGGTAGTCAAGGATGTCCAAAATCTTTGGGACCCTGCACCCATGTGGGAGACCCAGCAGAGCTCCTGGCTCCTGGCTTTGGATTGGCTCAGCTCCAGCCATTGCGGCCACTTGAGGATTGAACCATCAGACGGAAGATCTTCCTCTCTGTCTCTTCTCCTCTCTGTATATCCACTTCTCCAAATAAATAAATAAATAAACAAATCTTTAAAAAATAAAAATATAATGAAAAGCGCAATGTAAGCCTGGTGTTATGCCCATTATTTTAGACATTCACTATTTCCTGGTTTCTCTGCCCACAATCCGGTACTGCTAAGCCTCATCTCTCCTAGATCACAAATTAGAAATACAAAACATCTTAACATTGTTATCTTCAATGTCCCGACCAAGCAGTGATAGACAGTGAAGAAAACAGACACACAGGGCCCATGATCAGGGAATACGTATGCTCAGTCTGTCTGTGGAAAGCCAGAGAGCAAACAGCTACTGGGGGCCAAGAGTACAAGTGCTAGAGTGACAGAAGCACAGGACCCAGAGAGAGAGAGCCGCTCCTTACTATGAGACTTTCTAGGGGCTTGGGAGGGGAATGGTTACACAACAATGCAATACTGCCCCCTCTGAGATTCCAGGTGATGGCAGGTGAGCATCACAGCTGGGCAGGAGGGAATACCTGAATATTCAGTAGTAGAGATGCAATCTGTCATTTTTTTTCCCCTTTTATTCTGGTATCTTTTACCTCCCTCATTGGTGAAATTGCAATTGTATGCTTACCTCTGACTCAGTGCAAACCAATTGCTGAGAGTAGCATGATTGAAGAGAGCAGAAATCATTTTGCAGTGCATAGGGCAAAGAAGCAGGCTGCTGTTGGGCCAATCCCCTAACTTCCAGAGGGATTAAGGTGCTGAATCCTAAGGATTTGGGGACTAGCTCCTCATAATAGACTCCTGATGTTCCTTCAATTGGGCAGCAATAGAGAGCCATCATATGTCTTTTGTGATGGCAAGAGTGAACCGAGGTCTGTCTGGGATTTGTGAGTAGACTGGATGTTATTTTGATGGAGGCCTGCTGAGTTTCTGCTAAAATTTCAGAATGCAGCCTCACACTGAGCTGTTAACAAACTTTGAGTCCCTGCAAGTCACTTCTTGTTGCACAGGACCTTATTCTTTGCCACTGTTAATTAAGAAGACTGAAAGAGTCCAGTTTTTAACAAGGAGTTGACTTGTAATCGTCAGAGGAGACAGAGAAACCAAAAGCCGAGGAAGAGATAAAACCTGCATCAAAAGCATTGATGGTAGGGATTCCAGTTTAGTAACACCAGCAAAGAGGTAACCCCCAAAGTTCATCACAGAGATGATATTGAACCTTGCTTCTGCCTGACTACAATATGCCCTGGTTCACCAAGTTGTAGAGACAGTCAAGGTGCATAAGATGTGTCTCAGAGCTCACTGAGCTGATTTTGTTTCAATAGCTTAGATGATTCTTGAACAAAATTTACTCATGAGTTTTAACACTTTAAATTTCCCTGATTACTATACTTAAGTTTTTATTTGGAAGTTGATCTCCAATCTATACAAGTTACTTACAAGCCTTGAAAATAGAAAACAGCGTAAAACACAATTGGGTATAAGTGAAGCACACATAATATCATGTTTCAATAAATCTAATCCAAAATGTGTCAACTAAGTGATCAGATAATGAGTTTTACTTTTTAGTAAGACCGTGTAAAATATTTGTTTCACATGAGGTATAGGACAGTTTTGAGTTTTTTCTAAGTCCAGGTCTTTGATTAGACCATTAGTGGCTGGAAAAGATTTGCTGAGATGAAAATAAGACTAATACATCGTGTTTGCAAAAATACCAATAATGTAATATAACTGAACATTTGCACAAAAAGGCAGGTAGTCATTCAATGTAAATATAACCGCATGCAGCAATTGTCATAATTATACATGTGCTTAACATCAGTTTTTTTCTAACTTGGAATGTCACTCGCTGTGTGTATAATTCTATCTATCTATCTATCTATCTATCTATCTATCTATCTATCTATCTAGGATACACAGTCAATATCCAGAATTGATTCAGTAGTAACTGAGCAATACAAGAACATATTGTGATAATGGACTCATAATTTTGGAAGAAATTTTACTTTGGTTGAAATGTAACTACCAGATATTTCTACTAAATCGGTTGCTACTGATGCCTGTGAGTAAAGAAATACATATTGTTATAAAATCATAGAGAGAGGTATGAATTTTGGTTTATACACCACATTTTTAACACGCTTGTCACACAGTAATGCTTTCTTAGAGGGAATCATCACCACAAAAGCAAAAAAAAAAAAAAAAGGTATAGAAAGTATAGTCCCTGTATTCTTCATTGAATTATATCATAATTGAAGGAGCTTTGCATTTCTCTGTTAACAGTGCATTGGCTGAAACAAATCCTAGAACCCGGGCATTTATTCATCTACCATATAGCTAATCCCCATGTGCTTTGTGATCAGTCTGCTGACTAGATTACTGAAGTACCACGTTGGGTAGATGTGAACATCACATTCTGTTCGTAAGGCAAAGGGACCATGAGGGGGGGAGAAACAACAACCACTCAGATCTGAATGCAAAGCATGTTGATGAAACACCACCTAAAACTGAGCAGCCACAGAGGCACATCCCTTCCTGCTCCCTGCAACATTCATCCATCCTCTGTGCAAAAGTCATTCCATTTCAGAAAAGACATAGGGATGAACTGCCTTCCAGTCATCCACTTCAATTTATTATCTAAGATTAATAGTCACAAAGGTAATAACTAGTCAGTATTGACCTTGGAAAATAATAATTCTTGACAGCCAGCAAAATAAGTGTTTTAGATAAATCAAATACATGTATACAATTCTATCAGTACAGCAATACTAAAAGGAAAATAATAATAACTCATCCAAAATTGTGTTTCTATATTATACATATTTTCATTTTAAAATTATGTAACATGGTTTATTAAACAGATTATTGAAAATGTTACCCTATTGATTTTGTGTGGTTTGAGGTCAAGATAATACTAAATTGCTGATCAGACTTGACCAATGCAAATAGACACAGATGCCATTCACTCAGCTTCATGAGAAATAAAATTTACTCTTTACAAAATTAAAATTTTATTAGGGGCCTGGTGCCATGGCTCAAGTTCTCACCTTGAACACATTGGGATCCCTTCCATAGGGGGGCCGGTTCTAATCCCAGCAGCTCCACTTCCCATGCGGCTCCCTGCCTGTGCTCTGAGAAAGTAGTCGAGGACAATCCAAAGCCTTGGGACCACGCACCCATGTGGGAGACCTGGAGGAGGTTCCTGGTTCCTGGCTTCATGTGGCTCAGCACCGGCCATTATGGTCACTTAGGGAGTGAATCTTTGGACGGAAGATCTTCCTCTCTGTCTCTCCGCCTCTCTGTATATCTGACTTTATAATAAAAATTTTAAAAATCTTTAAAAAATAAAATGTATTTATTTAATTTTTCCATGCCATGGTTTCATAGGATCTGGAATTTCCCATCCTCAAAGACCTGCATCCCCATTAAATTCCCCCATGTCATTACAATAGTATAGTCCTTTGCAATCAGTCATATGTACATCATTCTGCTATTTAACTGTATCCTGACATTGTAGGCATGTACAATGGTAGACAGCCCAGTATCCTATTGTCAAGATATATTCAACAGTTTCATTTGGAATCCATCTTGGATTTGGAAGTAGAGAAGCACATGGCATTGTATCTTCACATTAGTATGTGACAGTCATTACTACACAGTTACCATACATCCCCTTAGGTGAAAAGCCATAAAACAGAATTAACAACAGATAATACAAAATTAATAGCAATATGAAATTAAAAAACATGCTGCTGAATGACCAATGTGTCACTGAAGAATGAAAAATAAAATCAAAAACCTTCCAGCAACAAGCAATGCTATTGGGTGACCTACAGGTCACTGAGGAAATTAATATGGAAAACAATTGCTTTTGAACAAGTGAAAATAAAAGCAAAAATATAAACTCCCAAAGATGTAGCAAAAATAGTGTATAAAGGGCTATTGGTCATGTAGTTTGCATGAAGGTTGCCTTACATCAGAGCTAATATAGGATATTTGTCCTTTTGGAATTGACTAAGCATAATAGTCTTTACTTGGGACCATTTGGTTGCAAATGGTTGAATTTCATTATTTTTAAAGCTGATTTGTATTCCATGGAGTAGATGTAGCACAGTTTCTTTCTTTATCCACTTCGCTTTTGATGGATACCTGGGTTGTCTCCATGTCTTTGCTATTGGAGATTGTGCTGTTGCAAATATAGGATTACATATCCCTTTCTCACAGGCAGATTTCATTGTCTTTATATTTGAAGAAGTGGGATAACTGGGTCATTTAATAGGTCAACTTTCAGGTCTTTTAGAACTGTATATACTGATTCCCATAGTAGTTGTACTAGCCAACACTCCCACCTGCAGTGACAGAGTGTAGCTTTCTCCCCACATCAACACCAGCAGATTCTCTTAGTAGAGTTCTGGATGTAGGTTAGTCTCACTTGAGTTACAAGGAGCCTCATTGTGCTTTTCATTTGTATTTCCTTGACAACTATGGAGCCTGAGAATTTGTACATATGCCTATTAGCCGTTGGAATTTGTTATTTTGAAAAAATCTGTTTAATTTCCTTCTACCATTTCCTCAAAGATGTGTTTTGTTGTCACTGAGTTTCTGAAGTTCCTTACAAACCCACGATGCCAAGATTTTCCCGCATTCTGTTGGTTGCTTCTTTACTCTTTTGATTACTTTCTTTGCTATACAGTATTATTTTTACTTTTCTGTAGTTCCATTTGTTCATTTTGGCTTTGATAGCCTGTGTTTTTGGAGGCTTTTCTTTACTTTGTTGTTGTTGTTTTACATGTGTTTATTCATTTTATTATTCCATGATAGAATTCTATAGGCTCTGGGATTATCTTTCCCTATCCTCAAATTCCCACCAACTCCCAACAGTTTAATTTCTTACATATTATTAAAATAGCATAGTCTTTCACAATCAGTCATAAGTCTATCATTCTCTAATTTAAGTGTATCCAAACATTTTAGCCATGGACTTTGGCAAAAAGTCCAGCATCCTATTGTCAGGATATTCACCAGTTTCCTTGGCAATCCATCTTGGATTTGGGTATAGAGATGCATACTGATGACTTTTCAAAGAAGTCTTTCCCAACTCCTACACCTTGAAGAATGTTTCCTAAGCTTTCCTCCAGTAGTTTGATGGTTTCTGGGTGAAAATTTAGGTCCTTGCTACATTTAGATCTAATTTTTGGGTAAGGTGATAGGTAAACATGATGCTTCTTATCTCTGCAGGCTGGTATCCAATTGCCCCAATAGCAATTGCTGAAGAGACCATATATTTTCCCTTGATTATTTTCCTTTTTCTCCATTAAAAATAAACTTGCTATGCATGTGTGTGCTCCCTTCTGGTGTTTCTGTTCTGTTCCATTAATCTTCTCTGTTTCTGTAGCAGTACCAGAATCTTTTGATGACTACTGCCCTGTAGTGTGTCTTGACATCTGGATTTGTAATTCCTGCCACTTGATTTTTACTCCTCTGGATACTTTGGCTATTTGTGGGTTATTATGTTTCTGGATGAACTTTTATGTCACCTTTTATATTTTTGTAGGAGAATGCTGGGTTTTTTATAAGGATCACATTGAATCTGTGCATTACTTTTGGTAATATGGACATTTTGATGTTGTTGATGCTGCTGATTGAGGAATGTGGTAGGTGTCTCCACCTTATACGGTCTTCTAATTCTTTTAAAAATGTTTTCTCATTTTCATTTTGGAGGTCTTCCACATCTTTGGTTTTTGTTAGCAAGAAAAAAAATAATCAAAACAAGGGAGGAAATAAACCAATTAGAGATCAAAAGAACAATACATAAATTCAATGAATCGAAGAGCTGGTTCTTGGGAAAATCAACAAAATAGATTCTCCACTAACCCAACTAATCAAAAAAAAAAAAAAAAGGAGGGAGAAACTATGCATCAATAGCATCAGAGATGAAAAAGGAAATATAACAACAGATACCTCAAACATACATAGATTTATTAAGAACTATCATAAGTAATTATATACCAACAAACCAGATAACCTGGAGAAAACGGATAGATTGTTGGACACATGCAGTCTACCAAAACTGAATCATGAGGTAATTAATCATCTACATAGATCTATTACATAGACTGAGACTGACTCAGTAATGAATTCCCTAACAACCAAGCAAAGCCCTGGAATGGACGGCTTCACTGCCGAATTCTACCAAATCTTTCCAGAACTTACCCCAATTCTCCACAAGTTATTCTCAAAAAAGACCAGAAAGGGAGACAACCCTTCCAAACTCTTTCTATGAAGCCAATATCACCTTAATACCAAAGCCAGATAAAAGCACGATAGCAAAAGAGAATTACAGACTGACATCCCTGAGAAACACGGATGCAAAGATCCCCAACAGAAGACCAGTCCACAGGATCCAACAGTATGTCAGGCAGATCATTCACCTCAATCAGCTGAGATTCATTCCAGGCATGCAGGGATGGTGCGACATTCACAAATCAATAAAGGTGATTCACCATATGAACAAATTGAAAAATAAAATCCACTTTCTTTTTTTTTTTTTCTAAAACACAGTTGTTGTATAGCTTCTGGATTTTGGGGGGTGAAGGTCTTCCTAAATTGGCCTGCACACTGATGCACCATATGGTTGTAGATGCATAATTCTTTCCTCGCCCTGCAGTGGGGAGAAGGACCAGCTTAGCCTTAGCATGAAGTTCAATACGGAGCAGGCAGTGTGAAACACTACATGAGAGTGAGTCAGGTACAAAAGGGTTAACATCCCAGTGTAAGCACCCACCCCGCATTTGATCTTGGATCAATTCCCTAATAACTCAAGCCACTATCTCCTCTCTCTAGGTGGGATGATAACTGTTCTGTATCCCTGTAGAAAGGAACAGAACAAAGCTTTATCAAGAACTTTCCTTGCTCTGTATGTTTGAACCCTGCCAAGGACAAACTTACTAAAGTTACCTCTAATCTCCATATTTCAAAGCTCCAGTCTGTTGATTTTACTTCTTCTGTGTCAAGGCCTTCCTGATTGTTGTAGAATGAGAGGTATCAATCGCTGTTTTGCCATCCTGATGTCTTCACCTGAGCCCCAATCAGATGACTGTCCTTCGTCACACCAGTCTTATATAACCTGACAGCTCTCAGTCACCCAAAGATAAACGTTAGTGCACGTATCCACACATTCATTGGTGATAAGAGGGGGGAGCATCAGTCTAGGGACAAAGCTGAGCATTGCTCCTTCCACAGCCTCCCCGGATGTCTCCATTGCTATTCACTAAGCCAGCTGGAAGTTTTCCTTTCTGCTCATGAATCAATAAGTCCTTCCTACATCCTATTATTGATTAATCATAATCTCTGGCTTTTAGTTCAGTAACAGTTGTTAATTGGAAATGAAACAAAATGTTACTCTGAGAAACACTGAAGTTGCTCCATTACGATTAGGAATTCTTAAAGATGTAAATTAGGGGAAAATAGACAATGTCTTCAGGCCTGTGGCCTTGGTGTAAGCATCCCTCAGTGATGGGTTATGATACGTAGCACGGATTATCAATTTTAATTGAAGGATTTGGAAAAAGTTTTCCCTCATACTACAAACACAGATATAATATGAAGCTTAATGCAAATCCGCCTGAATGTTTATGATAAAATTCAAGAAATTACATGCTTCAGTGGTGATTTAAAGCTGAGCTCTCAGACTCCCTCAGGCATCATGTACCCCACTTTTACAGTGGGGGAAAATTCAGTGGAAACTTTGGAAAGCAATAGTTTATAACAGAGAAATAAGCCCTTTAGTGGAAGTCCCTGGAGATAGGAAGAGTGAAGCAAAGGTGCCAAGAGGAGAGGCAGAGACGAGTAGCAAGAAGAGGTAAAAGATATGAGATATGACAAAAGAAAAAAGAGGCTAAGAAAGATGTAAAATCGCAGTGAAAGTGAGACATAATGAAAAGAAAGACTGAGTTTTTTCTCCTTTCTTGTGAGGCTGCCTTTGAGATATTGCAGCAGGTGCCAAGCCTCAGGAGCAGTGCCCATGCAAGGGCAGAATCCATGGGCCAAATGAGGACCCTGGGATGGATTCTCTGAAAGGTAGCCCCGAATTTTGCTGCCTATGAAATACTAATGAGGAGAAGCCCCTATACACAGTAAGGAATCCAGAGGCACATTTTGTCCCTACCCAGTCCTTGTCACCTATGGAGTTATAATAAGTCCCCATGTGCAAGGGCAATGTCTAAATTCTCCAGCAAGTCCTCCTATGTTGGTTTGAACAGGAACCTGTAATTGTCCTTGCCCTGCTTTGCATGACAAGTGATGACGACACGATCCATGCTGAGACTCGTTAGTCATTATGATAACTGGCAGAATGACTGGATGTTCACATCATGTGTATCTCATACAGATCCACTTCCACTATGCTGACTGGGAATAGTTACTGGGTGAGAATAGCTCAATCCAGGACTGTGACTTGGGCTACTCCCCAGTCAGAGGTGGAGTGAGAGCTGGGATATTGAGATTGAACTATACATTCTTAACAACTGGCTCTCACTCTGCTGACAAAGCACAGCATCATTTACAGACTACAATTTGCATCAGGAAGATGGATACAGACACTATAAACTACATCATGTCATGCAAATGTGAAATACGGCCCTCTGAAAGCATGAGCAATTCATATTCCCAGAGAAGAATTTCAGGGAACACAGTGACTTGTGCTACATCTATGGGTCTCATTTATCAAAAACATGGAAGCAGCCACGAATGCATTTTAAGCACAAATCTGTGCCTTCTGAATTTACAGACCCATGCTTCCCTGAGTCTTGCATTTATTTGTTTGCTATTATCTCTTGGAATCTTTGTGGCTCTTGACAATTAGAATACATTCTGCTCTGGGGTTTTTCAGGTGTCCGCAGGCTTTGCCACCACCAGTCCTGGCCCACTTCAATCTATTTTATTCTAGCAGGATGATCCTTTTAAAGCAAAATCTGTATGCAATTATTATGCAGCTTTAAAATGAAAATAAAAGATCCCCACACTTGCCTACATTTTTAGTTGCTTCTTCCATTGCCATGGCAAGGAGCAGCCCCCTTCAATTTCTCTAACTATTAAAGGCCATACATTTAAGACTGCACCTAAATGGCATTCTTTTCTAACAGCATCGCTTGAAGTCAGCCAGCCTGACCCTCTGTGCCTTCTATTGCACCTGGTGCTTTCCTTTTCCTAACGTTTCACACTCTGACATGATTATACACATATGAACTTACTTACATCATTTTAGAGTCATCCATATCAAAATTTCTTGCCATATGTCCAAAGTTTCTTAATGAAACGGAACAGATTTTGTTATCCTTTATTTCTCAAAGGCCTTAGAAAAACTTGAGTTTAGGGAAAGGAACATTAAATGCAAACTAATTTTCTCAATACATTTCTCAAATCAATGACTACATAAACACTTATTCTTCTTTGCTCAATAACATAGCCGGTGCTAAAGCTTTGCAATTAAAAAAGAGATATGTCTAATAATCTAATACCAAAATTGATTTTTTATACAGAAACTTAGGCTATAAAAAAGTTTCTGTAGGGCCCGGCGCGGTGGCGCAAGTGGTTAAAGGTCCTCGCTTTGCACGCCCGGGATCCCATATGGGCGCCGGTTCTAATCCCGGCAGCCCCGCTTCCCTTCCAGCTCCCTGCCTGTGGCCTGGGAAAGCAGTCGAGGACGGCCCAAAGCTTTGGGACCCTGCACCCGCGTGGGAGACCCGGAGGAGGCTCCTGGCTTCGGATTGGCATAGTATCGGCCCGTTGCGCTCACTTGGGGAGTGAATCATCGGACGGAAGATCTTCCTCTCTGTCTCTCCTCTCTGTATATCTGCCTTTCCAATAAAAAAAAATAATAAAAATAAATCTTTAAAAAAAAAAAAAAGTTTCTGTAGAGCCTGGTGGCGTGGCCTAGCAGCTTAAGTCCTCACCCCGACCGTGCTGGGATCCCATATGGGCACCGGTTCTAATCCTAGCAGCTCCACTTCCCATCCAACTCCCTGATTGTGGCCTGAGGAAGCAGTCGAGGACGGCCCAAAACTGTGGGTCCCTGCACCAATGTGGGAGACCTGGAGGAAGTTCCTGGTTCCAGGATTCGGATTGGTCTAGCACTGACCTTTGCACTCACTTGGGGAGTGAATCATTGGACGAAAGATCTTCCTCTCTGTCTCTCCTCCTCTCTGAATATCTGACTTTGTAATGAAAATAAAATAAATCTTTTTTAAAAAAAGTTTCTGTAGGAATCTGGTAATGCCTTGTTTTCAGGTTACATAGGAGTAAGCCAAACTGATAAAATTATCTCCACTTTGGTGTTAGGGTCAGTGGATGGAAAAATTTCCTTTCTTATAAGTAAATATCCATGCATCAAAAAATAGGACAGTCTCAGTGAAGGTAAGAGACACAGTCCATCTTCAGCTCCCACACCCTTTCAAGTGATCCAGACTTCCACCTTTTTATTTACAATTAATGATTTCTTAGGATTTTCAAAATGAGGATAAGTAATCCTTATTATTTAAAAATAAATATATGTTAATAAAAGACTCTGATTTTCAGGCTGTAGAAATTGTTTAGAATTTAAAATTCTTAGTAGGAAATCACTACCAATTATTTTATCTATTTACACATCTAATATTTTAGGTGTCAAGTATAAATATCCAACTAAATATGAACACTGGGAAACTTTTTATTCTTAGTTGGGGCAATAATGATTATGAAAAGTGCTATGTAAATGACATGTAGCATCACTCCATCCAGCCTGGGGAAAGCAGTTATTTACCTCTCTGTGTGACTGGAAGAGATGAGGGAGGGTAGAAATTCTAGAAGACTATCTTAGAGCAAGTAGGCAGCCAATGCAGGCAGACACTTGGACACATGAGTCTAGAGGGCTCATCTGCAACATGTGAGGAGCTCCATGCATGTTGGGGAGGAGAGGTGGAGCTGAGGTTTTAGGTGTTAGAGACGCATGATAGCCAGCCCTGTGTTGGGGTCTGAGGTTTGCAACTACTGCTCAGTTAATCACTGTCAGGCTCACATCTGTAGATTATGGCACGAAACTCATAGAAGTAATGTTCATGGCATTGTTACCTTGCTTTGCAATTGTTGGAAATAAATTCATAAGTCCTCCTCAGACTATGTCCTTTCCTATTTCCAAAATCAACACTTGTACAGCAAAATAAAGAATTGAGTGTTCATCAGATGTGCTAACTCTAAGTTTGACCATTGTGATAGAAAGCATCTCTCATTAAAGCTCTAATCACATTCACATCAAAGCATTTCTGTCTTGTTTTTCTAAGTATGACCCATGCTGGGTCTGGTGGTACCTGCTGATTCTATGACCTCTTATGTGGGTAGAGCTGCAAAGAAAAATCATGGAGAACTCAGCCAATGTCCAAAACTTATCCACAGAGTCTCACTAGATTGATTACAGATAATTCCCTATCTTGCTAAGAGTTTTTTGTTTAAGATTTATGTACTTATTTGCTTATGTATTTATTCCTTTATTGAAAAGTCAGATATACAAAGAGAAGAAGAGCCAGAGAGGAGGATTCTCTATCCACTGATCCACTCCCTAAGTAGCCGCAATGGCCGGAGCTGAGACAATGTGAAGCCAGGAGCCAGGAGTCTCCTCCAGGTTTCTCATGAGGGAACAGGGTCCCAAGGCCCTGGACCATCCTTGACTGCTTTCCCAGGCCACAAGCAGGGAGCTGGATGGGGAAGCAGATATCCCGGGATTAGGATATGGAACTATATGGAATCCCGGCATGTGCAAGTTGTAGACTTTAGCCAGTAGGCTACTATGCCGGGCTCAGAGTTTGATTTTTGAAGTTATGTGTAGGTTCTGCTCCTGAATTCTTCAGCATTTTGATGATATTGAAGAAATCATTCAACTTGATTTGCTCATTTTACTTATCTGTAAACCAAATCTCTAAAGGTTAGCCAGGTTGTACAAATGTGTGACATGTATAAAATATGTATGAGTTGGCATGAAAAACCTCTTATACTATATTTGAGTTATAATTGCGTTATAACTTACAAAGTATAAACCAGCCCAGAAATATACAAGTGGAGTTTCCAGGACCCAACATCAGTCAGTAAAAGACAAAAGGTATATTGGATATAGATAGGGCCTGTATGATAACTTGATCCAGTTATTCATTTAATTCATCAAAATTATTAGTCAATAATCTCTACTGATACCAGGTACAGTTGTCATGAATGAAGACAGCATCTATCATGAATTAAAACTCATCAGCTCCAGTCAGATCAATTTTACATTCTCAGCTAAGCCTTACTGAATGACTCATTCTTGTCTTCTGCCGCTTTCGGTAATGAGAATTTTTTCTCTAGTTCTCAGGTGAGAATATCAGCATCATCCACACACTACCCACCCCACAGAATTCTAGCCTACTAAGTAAAACACTGCGCATTACCCACTGAAGCTTCACAAGCACTTCCGTTGATGCCGGATTACGGTTTTTAAATAAATAAATAATGAAAGCCAAAGAAATGTATTAAAGAAATCTGGTTTCCGATAGAGAATGGATGTGGTACCAGACAGAGGATCAGAGCAAATGCTGCTATTCGGAGGGAGGTCTCAGGAATCAAGGTGCAAAGAAAGTTACTCAAGTGAAAGCAAAGTTGCTCTGGATGCTTGGGGAGAAATGACTAGTCTTATGTTTAATTCACATATCCCAGTGGTAGAAATATCAATCTGATTTGGGTAGAGGGGCTATGTTAAAAGAAGGGGAAGAGAATTCAGAGGTCTTATTGAGCATAAGTTAGTTCAACAATGAGAAAAACTGTAGAACTCTTAAACGCACATTATAAGTATTTCCTTAAATTATACTGACAAAAAAGTCAAGAAAAGTGTATCTCAAACACTCTTGAGAAAAATTAGAATGATGTTTACTTAGAATATAAACTACTGATTGAGGTTTTTTTTTTAGATTTATTTTTATTATTTTTTTATTGGAAAGGCAGATATACAGAGAGGAGAGACAGAGAGGAAGATCTTCGGTCCCATGATTCACTCCCCAAGTGAGCCGCAATGGCCGATACTATGCTGATCCGAAGCCAGGAGCCTCTTCCGGGTCTCCCACGCGGGTGCAGGTTCCCAAAGCTTTGGGCCGTCCTCGACTGCTTTCCCAGGCCACAGGCAGGGAGCTGGAAGGGAAGCGGGGCTGCTGGGATTAGAACCGGTGCCAATATGGGATCCCGGGCGTGCAAGGCGAGGTCCTTTAACCACTTGCGCCACCGCGCTGGGCCCTACTGATTGAGTTTTTGAGTAAGCTTCAGATCATTCAAGATATAGCTCCTTTCCTTATTTGGAGATCTCTATGAATATGATTGATATCTTAATACAACTGAGATGAACTGTCATTTGTGAGAAAGGGCCAGATCAAATGTTTGATTCTGCCAGGATAACATTCATGTGACACTAATATACAGAAACAACGCATTTGTTAATATCTGAACACAATTTTGTAGATGGATTTAAAGTTTACTCAAAGTGATTTATCAGTGAAGACTAAATTCTTGTTATAACATGTTTTGTATCAAAAATCACATAGTGACTTCATATCCAATGGATTCCTAATACCTTGTACATGTAGACATGGCAGACTTTCAACAGATGGCTCTGCTCAGTTAGGAGACCCACAAGCTATTCTCTTTTGAGGTAGGCCCATATCCCAGCTTTTATACCCAATCATGTAAGCACCGGAAGGTTGCATAACCTCATCACTCCTCATTGGGAGGGTAGCTGGGAATCAAACTGATCAGCTCCTCCAATTCCTGGTATACTTTTCATCAGCTCTCTTGGAACATTTTTCTGGTGCCAGATGTGTTGATAGGATATGCAATTTTTTTTTCCATCTAGCATGAGCTTATTAAATCTACATTTGAAATTAACTCTCCCCTAAGGATATATGCACAGGAAGTGTTGTAGCTATTTAATATCCTGAACTTCGAGATTGGGGAGATGGTTGGTAATTTTGTTCTCTTTATGGATTCATAATAACTCTGCTGTAGTCTTCTAATTTGACTTTAATTTTAATTCTGTTCATTTATTTATTGCATTTTATTGAATTGTAATTTTGTTTATAAACTCTTAAAATGTATAATAGATTAAGTGTTCATTTATCTCTGAGATAAATGTCCTTGTTTTTGTCAGGTTATTAAAAAATTCACATGCACATGCCCACATACAAACACATCCCCCAACTGTGAAACACACAGATTATTACAAGAGGAATGGAAACAGTAAAAAGTTATTTTCATGTGAACAGAGCTCATAATTATAGCTACGTATCACAGAACAACTTTGGTACATAATCTGCTTCCAAGGCTACAGTCCCGAATGGCATAGCGTGAGATTAATTCAAAATAAAGGAAACATTATCTTGAGCAAAAATCGCTTTTCCAACGAAAATCGATAGTCTAAGGAATTTGCGAATCTGTGTCAAAAGAGTACAAATGACTAGAGAACCCAAGCCTTATGTTAATGTGGAAACACTGGACAGTGGCAGCCTGAGGCCCTGCAGTGCTTACCCTGTTCTCACGTAGGTTCTGCATCACAGACTCTGAGGATCAACAGATCCTGGGGGGAGAAGGAACTTTCGGCTGCTGTTCTATTGGTTACCGACCCGGTACATAGTGCATAGAATAATCAACATGCATCACTACTCCTTAACAACACTGACCCCAAATAGTTAGCAAGCAGTGTGCATTCGAATGTGGGTGTAAAAGGGGAAATCACACTATCTCTGAAAAAAATATTCAAACTCATTACCAGTTGGAGTTTAAGTGTTCAGAACTAACTTCCTCACTGCATCGGTAAGGATAAGCACACATCTTAAACCATGGCTTCTAGGTTCTATGAGTATTATTAACACAGTAATTATAATGGAATTAATTTACAGAAAACTCTGTTTTGCCCCTGGCTGTTAACAAGAGCACTTAGCAAACAGGTGCTCCCTGGGCATGCTAGGGGGTGCCTCCTTCTAATCTATTCTTTCTGTCCTTCCCCCACAATGGGCGTTCAAGATAGTCCCTTTTTTGGGGGGAGGGGGCGAAATATTGCTTTGTGGCCACTCCTTTGAATTATCAGGCAATACTGACATCTTGTGTTCTAGAAAATTGAGAAACTAGTTTATGGTCATACCTAACTTACTTCTGCTAATGGTTGAAGTCTTTTGTTAAGCACCAAGGGAACAATTTCACAGGGTAAAGAGGCAGGGGCAACATGAGGAAAAGGAAAAAGTCAGAAAGCAAAGAAACACTGAGTTTAACTTGTCTCTGCACGCATTCCCCCTTCCATTTGCAGCAGCTGACTTTCTCACCCCTTTTTAGGAACCCAAAACTCAACAAGAGCATTAGCGGGGATTGTCACCAATTAAAGATTTGAAATTCTGAAATTTTCAACGATACACAGAAACCTCTGCTCTTCTCTAAACAGTTTTCAGCCCTGGACATGTCTCTTGTCTTTCCTTGAAGTCCAATTCTGTAAGGAACATATGCTCTTTTATTATTATTGTTATTAGTTATGTTACATTACGTGACACAGTATTATGGGCACTGGGATTTCCCCCCACCCCTCCCCGAACCCTCTCCCCATGGTGGATTTCTCCACCTTGCTGCGTTACCACAGTTCAAATTCTGTTGAGGTTCTTTCATTGGAAGTATTTACCAAGCATAAAGTCCAGCGTCTTATTATCCTAGTGAGTTCAACGATTTCTTGGTGAGACCATCTCTGGTCTGAAGGTAAAGCCAGCAAAGTATCATCCCAATCAATTAAAAGCCCCGACATAACATCAACAACCATTTACAACCATATGGCATTAGATTAGTATGGCTATATGACATTAGATTACATATGGCTATAGATTACTATTCAGCTGTCTTGTCTATTTTTATTTTAGTATTTAGCTGTTTATGGTGTTGAAGCATGATTTTGCTGAACTTGGTTGCTTTTCGGATGGTCTGAACTGGCTTATAACTCTAGCAAGACATGTGTCATCAGTTTAGGTACAGAACATTTTTTTTAGGATGGGTGTGCAGAAAAATCCTCAATACCCCAGTGAGGAGTAACTAATCTTTGTGTCCCATCTAGTGAGGCATGATTGAATCCACGCTGGCCATGTCCTTTCTGATTCTAAGCTTTCCTTGTTGTTTGTCCATTCTAGATTTTTTGTTTGTTTGTATGTTTCTTTGTTTGTTTTGAGGGGTTTCTGGAGCGATCCTAATGGTCACCACGAGGGAGGGTGGGGACCCAGAGCCGGAGCTAGGCAAGGACCAGAGAGAGCTCGCCTCCCTAGTCTCGAAGGAAGTTTATTATTCTTCTTTTTCTGCAGACCGCTCAGAGCTCCTGGTTGTCGTTCCAATGATGCTGGTTTCTGCACGGCAGAGTTCAGACTTCTTCCATCCCCTGTGGAGGCTCTAGATGGGGGTGGGTGACCTCAAGAGTTCTCGGCCTCTGAAGGCACTCCTATTCCCCATGGTCTCCTTGGCAGGTGGAATGTAGTCCTTGGTGTCCGTACTGATAGTCCTTGGTGAGGATCTGGGAGTGTTCAGGGTTGGTATACGAGCCTCCTGCTGACCTCTTGCTCCACTCTGGGGTCTCCCCACTGCTCCATACACATGACCTCCTGTTAAGAGGCTTTCAAGGTCGCTCCCAATTCTCCCCTTATGCCTGTGTAGCTTTACTGTTGTCTAGTGCCGACTCGAGTCTGTTGTCTATGAGTTATCAGATTTGATTCTGATAGGCTATATTTCACTGCAGGAACATATGCTCTTTGTCCAGTAGGATCTGAAAGCACCAGAAGCCAGGCAGAAGGATTCAAAAGTAGTTTGCATTGCCTTCTCTTCCCCTATAACTAGCAATGCCAAACACATAAAGTAACACTATTCCAGATGTTTAGAATTTCTGTAACTCCTGGTTGGGACAGAGTTTAGGAACACCTGCATCGAAACTTGAGAAGCCTGGGAAACCATCTTTGGAAAATACAGTTGCGTCAACTACACACTTTAGCATGTAGAGTTCCCAGAGCTGGGAAATCTTCCCTTTCTCTGCCTACCGAGGCAGCTGAGTAATTTATTTGAATTCGATGAGCTGCATATAAGGCAGGTGGCAGATCCCCCTGTGCCCAGCCTTCCTGCCTGTTAAGTGAAATGCCCTGCACTTGTAGAGGTGGGTTCTTAGATGACAAAGTGTGCTTAGTGCATATTCATTACGTGTTCCCTGGTAAAAAGAGAGGTACCTATACAAGCTCTTGCTCTTGCCAATGACAGACATTGATCTTTCAGTTGAGTACACCGGGCTGTGACTCTGTGGCCCAAGCTGCCATTCTGTTGAACTGACATCTATTTGTTATAAAACACCCTACTGGGACCTTCTGCCTAGGGCAGGGAAGAAGAGTTGCTGTCACTGTGTGGGGCTGGGAGTACCGTTAACCCTGGAAGCTGCCTGCAGGAGCTCACTGCGAGGAGTCTTTCCCAGGGAAAACCTTGGCTGACTCCTGGCAGGCAGCGATCTCAATGGCAGCGGTGGGATTTTCTGCGCCCCTGAATTTTGGCAGTTCCGGGAGGTCAGGGAATCCAGCAGGACTGCCTCCTCCGAGCTCCGCTAACTTTTGGGACGGTTGGAGTGAGGAAAGCACCCCAGTCCACATTTCTCCACCCTGTTCCTCTATCCAGAGCAGAAACCCTCCACTCAGTAACTTTAGAACTGTACCTGATTTTCTTTCTGAATGCGGCAGTTCCCCCCATTCGCCTACCTGCTTTCAGCTCCGGGTGCTCACAGTTTGTTGCTGTAAATCCTAAATGCCAGAAGCTGGAGAACAGGAAAGTGAAAACGCTGGTCAGCTG
Organism: Ochotona curzoniae; assembly: GCF_017591425.1. Taxonomy (NCBI): domain Eukaryota; kingdom Metazoa; phylum Chordata; class Mammalia; order Lagomorpha; family Ochotonidae; genus Ochotona; species Ochotona curzoniae. The sequence continues at coordinate 3,521,392 of NW_024467127.1, read as the reverse complement.
TGGTACAGAACACATTTCCCGCGAGTGAGAGTTCTCTCTGGATCCAATCCCAAATCCGCAGGCGTCAGCCACCACTCTCTTTTCTCTCTCTCCCTCTTTCTCCTCCGCACCTCCTGAACTCTCCCAGCCCCGTTGGAAAAGCACTCCATTTGTTCACTTCATACTGCAAGCCGAAGCTCCACTGAAGCCGAGGCTGGGGCTCCTCAGAAGCTGCGTCTGAGGCTATAGTCCCGCACTTGTCATCCACTAAATCTTCACCTTGCTCTCCCGCCTGTCCCTTTGCCTCCTTTTCAGGACTAATCCAGACACAATGGCAACCTCAGCCACCTCGCTCGGTGCGCCACTCAATCCACCTAGGTGGGCTCCAGAGCTGGAATCAGCACCGGGTGGAGGACAGCTCCTCAAGGCTGGCGGCTGTGCGGCGCTGCCCGAGCCATGTCCGCCCCGTGCTTGCGTGAGAGGGGCCTTGTCCTGGCTGGGGTGCGTACTCCCTCGTAGGTGAGCTGAGGGGGACTCAGCTACTAGAGCTAGAGAGAGCAAACCTCTCTTCCTCTTTCTCTTTCTTCCTGCTCTCATCCTCCCATTTCACATACAGTGTGATATTGAAACTTTTTTTTGTTTTTTTTCTTTCCAAGAACGCTGCTGAAAGAACGTTAAAAGCAGTTGGAAGACATGGCTCTTGATGGAGAGGTCGTTGGAGAGGTTGGGTATGCGCTCTGGCGAGGTGCGCTCATCCCATTTGGAAAGCAGGGAAGGGTGATGGGTAGTTGGCGTTATTGTCATTTCCCAGTGTGGTGGCAGAAGTCTGGGGCCGCTGCCCTGTTGTCCCAGGACTCTGCACGCTCCACCTTGGCCTCCTGCATCTCCCTCTTCCTGGCTGCTGCTGTCCTGCTTCCCTGGGCAAACCCTGCCAGAGAGCAGGTGGGCGGCTCCTGGGCATGGGAGAGCCCGGTGGGAGTCCAAAGGAGCAGAGTCCAGTGAAAGGACTAAATCCTGAAACCGGAGGGTTCTGCGAGAGCGAACTGGCATTGAACAGAAGGAATGAATGGTTTTGATTTCTACCCACAGGTTCTGTGTTGGGAATCCTGACTCTAACCCCTGGCTTCTGGGAGGTATCCGAGGGATCCCTCTGCTTTACCCCAAATGAACTTACTTTGTTTAAAATGGAAGCTGCCAAATCCGAGCAAAATTATTTCTCTGGTGGGGAAGCTTGAGACTCGGTTAGGGTCGGTGGACTCAGAACTTGGGGGAATTTGATAACCCCAACCTGCTCCCACCCAAACCCACCCAAAGCAACTATACAGCCTGTAGTTCCGTGCTACGTTCCTGCAGTGCTTGGCATCCAGCTCCAGACTGTGCAGACCATGGACCAGGCTGGAATTCAAACAGCTTGCTCCTGAGTCCTGAGATTAACCCTGTGGTTCTGGGGAGAGTTGGGCTCCCATGCTTGGTTTGCTGACAGATGGTCCAATGGCATTTTTTTTTTTTTTTGTAAGAGAAGTAAGCATTCTCAAGGCCCTTATCCTCCCGTGTAAGTAAATGACTCTGCTCCTTTCAGACGTCCTACTGGAATTATCTAAGACTCTAATTCTTCGGGCCAGATGCATCTCTCCACTAAAGCTTTAGCTGTAGGGAAAAAAACACATTCAGGAGAGGCACAAACTTAAAACATGAGACCTCAGCTGACCCAAAGAGCTGCACTGCTGGGTGGAGACTAAAGCCAAGGGAGGAGGGTCTCAGGTTCAGATTGCAGTGATGGGTGGGCCTTCAGTGAGGGCCTGGAGGGGCTGGCTGTGCAGCTCCATAATGGCCTTTGAGGACCTGAGGTGAGGTGCCCCATCAGGCTAGGTTAAATGTGCTGAAAACCTAAAGCAACTCTAATTAATCTTGGACCACAGTGGAATGTCCTGGGTGACTGTAACCCTGTAAACTATTACAGATATCATCAAAACTCCTTTTTAAACTCTCGTCCCCTTCGTCACCCCTCATATGGACAAGCTGAGAATTCATGTGATTGGTCTAAATCAATCTTACATATACTGAATTTTCTATATAATTTATAAAGCATATTTCTCTAAAGAGAAAAAAAACTAATACTGCTTTGAGTGTCTTTAACCTATATGTAAATGTTACTACTATTTCCATCTCACACCTGACTTTATATGTATTATATTTTTGAAATTTACACATTTGAATGTGTAGATACCCGGCTCTTTCATGTTACCAACATATTATGTTTCTTTTTATAGATATTTCAGCATCTGTTGATAAATCCTTTGATTACTAATCTATAATTTTTGCGTTTTTTTTTTCTTTTCTATGATAAATTATATTATCTTGTGCCTACCACTTAATTGTCCTCATATACACACTTCGGGTATTTTCTGAGTCACAGAAAATGTTTATCTCCAGCATTACTAGCTAGTGCCAATTATTCTACAACTTGGTAGTGCCAACTTTTTCTCTTCCTTCCCCTGGCAGCCAAGCCCATCTTCCATCTTTCCAAATAAATATTTGGATATTTTAAAATTTTCAGATATTATAAACATGTTGGCTTCATTTATTGGCAGGAGGAATTACTAAGAATTATCTGTGCCAGCAAAATTTCTCAGACTATGTACTAAAAGAAAGAAGAATCGATTACTACAAAGTCCCCAAAATGAATTACCTTCAACTTGTTAATGAATATTGGCACTGTGTGTTTAGATATATATATACAGATTCACTGTGATGGCGTATCAAATGAAACTGATTTGAAGTCTTATTTGCAGTTTTAGCTTTTTTCTCCCCTCTCAAACACCCCTGTTCTCAGAACAAATTTCTGCTTTAAATAGTAGAAGTTTGAGACTTGTTTTTTTTTTTTAAGATTTATTCTATTTTTATTGGAAAGGCAGATATACAGAGAGGAGAGACAGAAATGAAGATCTTCCGTCCGATGATTCACTCCCCAAGTGAGCGCAACGGCCGATGCTATGCCGATCCGAAGCCAGGAGCCTCTTCCGGGTCTCCCACGCGGGTGCAGGGTCCCAAAGCTTTGGGCTTTCCTTGACTGCTTTCCCGGGACACAGGCAGGGAGCTGGATGGGAAGCGGGGCTGCCGGGATTAGAACCAGCGCCCATATGGGATCCCAGGCGAGCATTCAAGGCGAGGACCTTAACCACTGCGCCATCGCGTCGGGCCCTTGTTTGAGATTTGTTGCCAGTTCAATAAGAATATTGCAATGTAGCAGTAAACAGTACATGTAAATAATGTATATGTAAATGATGTATATGGAAATGATGTATATGGAAATAATGCCATCTTCTGCAGGCCTTTGGGAAGCAAGTTTCTTTTAGGAGTAGGATAATTAATTACTATCAAAACTTTTTTTCAACCAGACTGATATTTAGCTATGGAAGTTCTTCTCTAAAGCTTTCTTTCTGTAAATCCACCTGATGCAGGGTGGAGTAGAAGATGACAAAGTCCCTTTGTCCCGGCACTGGTCCACAGAGACTAAGGCACACCTTGAAGACACTGTGTTGAAGAACATTTGTCATTCTTCAGCTGTAGAACCATTTGAGCACTAACAAAATCTTATAAAATGTATGTCAGGCTCGGCACAGTGGCCTAGCGGCTGAAGTCCTCGCCTTAAACCAGTTTCCCATACGGGCTCTGGTTCTAATCCCAGCAGCTCCGCTTTGCATCTGGCTCCCTGCTTGTGGACTGGGAAGGCAGTTGAGGATGGCCCAAAGCCTTTGCATGTTGCACCTGTGTGGGAGATCTGGCAGAAGTTCTTGGCTCCTGGCTTAGGATCAGCGCAGCTCCAGCTGTTGTGGTCACTTAGCGGATGAATCATCAGACAGAAGATCTTCCTCTCTTGTCTCTCCTCCTCTCTAACTTTGCAATAAAAAATAAATAAATCTTTAAAAAATGTATGTCTGATCATGTTTTCAAGACCAACTTTTTTTTAAAAAACTTACCATGAAAAAAAAGGAGGTATAAGGTAGCGGTGCCATGACATAACACTTTTAGCCACCACCTGTGACTCCAGCAACCCATGTGAATACAATCTTATATCCTGGCATCTCCACTTTTCATATGGTTCCCTGCTAATGGCCTTGGAAGAGTATTAGAAGATGGCCTAAGTGTTTGAATCTCTTACACACAGATGGGCGATTGACTAGTTACTGTAGCTCCTGGCCCAGCCTTGTTCTCAGCTGTTATATGGGGAATAGACAAGTAGATGCAAATCTTTATATGATTTTCTCTCTACCTGTGTAACTCTGCATTTCAAATAAATAAATTTAAAAATTAACTGGACTGGTTTTGCTTCATTTTTGTTTAAATTCACTCTTGAGCTCATCCATCTTTTAACCGTTCTTGGAACAAAAGGAAAATCATCAACGATACCCTTTCCCCACTCTCACCACCAGCATGGATGTTAACCTGGATGTATTTCACAAGCGGCTCATCTGATCAGTTTTGTAATCTTTCCATGAGGCCGAGAAAGTAGGTCTGGCCATCTCCATTTTATTGAGAGGATCTTAAGGAAAGAGATACAGATGTGTTAAATATCCTTTAGAATGAACAGCCCAAGCTCATTGGTCTCTAAGCACGAAACTCCCTTTGTATTTCCCTTGTCTTTAGAGCTTTATAGGAAATAAACACTACAACTTATGGATCATTACATATAAAAGAGAAGATCCAAATATTATCACATTAGCCACCCTGTTCTGAATATCCTTATCTTTTGGATTATTTTGGCTTCAAACAATGTAAGGTACTGATGGGAGGATAATTTGTCTTGAAAATAGGATTTTAAAAATATTCTTGAACAGAAAGTCAAATCAACTATTATTTGTTTTATTTCTTCTTGTTTTAATGTCCTGTTTTGTTTTTTCTTCACCCATTCCCCTACCTGTTATATAGTATGTGGCAAGTATTATGGCACAAGTTATAGCAAATAGAAAAAGTGGTCCTTGCTCTAGAAGAAAAAAAAAATGTAAGCATGTTAAAAAGATAAAGCAACAGGATCATGCATTGTGTTGCATTGGGTAAGGCCATTCATTCACTGAGTACAGCAATGGCATCTCATAAAGGTGCCAGAGTGGGTCCCAAAACCTCCACTTTCCATTGAGCTCACTGATAACAGCCTGTGAAAAATAGCTTGAAGATATCGCAAATGCTAGGGCCCCTCTGTTTTCATGTGGTACTGGGACTAAGCTCTCACCTGTTGGCCTGGCTCAGCTCTGGCCTTTGTGGCTGTCTGGGAGATTGATCCTTAAAGGAACACCTCTCTATGTATATCCCCAATCATTTGTGTCATTCTCATTTTGAAATAACTAAATAAATTTTTAAAAAATATTTAGATAATGATACCGATTAGCACTTGCTTTTGTGCCAAGTCTTAGATAAAAATGCTATGGGAGTTTTCAATTGTCAATCACGATTTCCTATGGAACAAAGAAACTGGCATTCTGAAGCATCTCTTGCACCGTCATGGGTTTGACAGATTTGGGTCACCCTTAGACGAGCAGCTTGTTAAAATGGCCAGGCCTTGAAATATTTACCTTCAGAAGCAACTCGTCTTAGGACACTGAAAGCATACTGCCTGTCACTGGGTTGTCAGAGTGGGTCCATTCCAGGCATGTGTTGATTAAAACAGCATGTACGTCTCCTATATTAATAGGACTTAACACAATGCCATGTCCAATACGCTCACCATTGACACCCAAAACAGTCATCTTTTATTAACCACCCACTGTCAAAACAACAATCATCCCTATGTCTTTCCCTTGCAGGTAACCATAACAGCTGGTTAGGTGCCACACTATGGGTATACACTACTCTTTCTGTATTCTAGAAAGTAGTCTGGTTTTATATCCAGGTTCAGCATATGGGTCTCTCTTAAGGTCTTTAATTGTTACTGTGCAATGTTTCTGTTCATATCATTGGAATCACCAGCTTTGGGCAGTGTCATCATAAGCATTTAGCTTTGAACCTTCATAATATATAGTAGGTAATCAATAAATAATGTCCAGTTGGTGTTGACGCAATACACCCAGTTGGTGTTTTGGATAGCATACCCATTCCTTAATTGATTCCATCGACCACAATGCAAAAGCTTCTAGGAACACACTTATCTTTGTTTGCTTTGGAAATCAAAATGCCAGCTCTATGAAAATCAATGCAAATGTCATCCGTTATATGCATAGTTTATTCTTCCAGCCATATGTTTCTCTAATATTAGGATTTAATTTTGGATGAACTTCACGCTTCTGTATCTGATTACATTTATACAAATTCAGCCATGCCGTATCCAGAAGCCACACCAAAAGTAATTCATCTTCATTTATTTCTCCTTCTCCAAAGCAATCCTTTCCAATTTCAAGCAAGCAGTCTTTTGTAATATACATTGTGTTTCAGAAGAAACCTGTTTAGAATAGTTTAACAAAAGCATTTGGGCTAAAAACAAGGAATCTTGTCAGTTTTGGCTTTGCAACATTCCAGGCATGTGGTCTTGAATTTGTGACATGGTCTCTTTAAGATTCAGTCTGTACACTACTAAAATGTGAATTATGCTAAGTCCTGGTTTAACATTTGTGCATACTGAAGAGATTCATATGGGTAACTATACTTTTGTTAAATAAATACAAGTTATAAGTCTACGCCATAGCCTAATTAGAAAATTTCTTCAAGAAATAGCCCTGGAATTTCTATCCTATTTCATTTGCTCATACATCCTTGTATGAAAAGTAAATACAAACGTCAATAAAGATCTTCTACTTTAAGAAAAGCATGAAAATATTATTACTCAAACCATCACAATCATTTAATCATCCAGTATTTATTAAGCAACACTGATGTGCCCTTATTTAGCTATTAGTGACTGTTGGTTGATTGAACTGATGTCACACGGTGTGGTCCTATCTTTGGTATTCTTGTACTGCACACAACGTAGGTATAAAGATGACACATTCAAACTTAAGAAATGAAAGCTTTCCAGTTGCAAACCTTGTGCTGTTTTTCAAGTTCTTTCAACTGCATGATGTTGAGTTGGTGAACAGCAGTTGATTCTAACTCGTCTTGATCGTGCAGCAGGCTGGGAAGAGAATCCCGACTTCAGTGAGCCAACCTCCATGGGCGACATTCTCCTTCAAGGATGACTACCCAGCCTTTATTGGCCAGTTGGACTCAAGGGGAAGTCAAAGAAGAAATTTTGTTTCCTGGGAAACGAGAGCAACGTGTATTTTCCTTGTATTTCAGCACAGCATCAATAGTATGAGGGTACAATACAGACGACTGTCAAAGTGAGATCAAATTAAATAAATAGATAAAATATAAAAGTTAAACAGAGATACTCCTTAAGTCTTCAGCACTGCACTGAGTTACTTTTACTCTAGAACAGTGAATCTATTTTTCAGGTTGTTGTTACTTCACCCCTCTAGAGGAAGATAGAACGGCTTTAATTAGGCATCAATACGCAGCAACACTTACTTTCCCTGTCGGAATCCAGGAAGCAATTTTGAAATCAGTAGTGTAAGCTACCATCGGCACAAGGCTGTAGATACTCTGGAAATTTGAGTAAAATTGCCCCCAAGCAGCACATCATTAAATAAAGCACAAGAAATCAAATGTGTGCTTTCTGATTCCAGCGTCTAAGCTTTTCCTGTCATGGCTCAGCTCTACAATGTCCTGAATGAAATAGATCTGCTAATTCTGTGTGTGTGTGTGTGTGTGTGTGTGTGTTAAATAGGTACATTTGAACTCAAGTACAACCATTAATTTAACTTGTATACTGTTTCTTTCTTTAGGGTGACTGAAATCCTACTTCTGTCCTCAGGGAATAGCTGTCTTCACCGCCACGATGCTATCACTAAGTTCCTTCAATCTTCCGATGAGAAATAGCGAGCGTCTCTCTCAGGTAAGGCAGGCCAACATTTAACCCATCTATGAAGCAGTCTGCTATAGAAGGACTTTCACAAAATCATAGCATTTTGCAAAGGTGTATTTTTCAGGCCATAAATATTTGGAAGAAAAATGAAGAACATGGTTTCATTATGTAATTTAATACCTAGTGTTTATCTCCTTTAATCCACTTTGCATTTAAATCAGCATACAGAAGACAGTGAAAGACATCTAGAATTTGCTTAGTATTGGTGTTTTAGTAGGTGGAATGCCCTTTTCCTGGAGCCAGCAAGGGACGTGCTGACCAGCAGGAGGAAAACACCCAGAGCAGCTTTGAATGAAACAGCAGTGTGGGATACTGTCTAAGTTGTGATTTCATGTTAATTTGTGGGAAGGTAGAGAGATGACGCAAGAAAATCTACCAACACAGATATTTAAATCTGTAGAAGATTGATTTCATAATTTGCTATACTGCTGGGATAATTCATCTTAAATGATCATGTAAGTTTTAGTTTATTAAAGTATGTAACAATATATACTAATCAAATCATATTAGTTATTCTTATTTTTTCTTGTTTTTAAGATTTACTTTTTCTTATTGCAAACTCAGATATACAGAGAGGAGCAGAGACAGAGAGGAAAATCCTCAGTCCAATGATTCACTCCCCAAGTGAGCCCAACGGCCAATGCTGTGTGGATGATCTGAAGCCAGGAGCCAGGAACTTCCTCCAGGTCACCCACATGGGTGCAGGGTCCTAAGGCTTTGGGCCGTCCTCTACTGCTTTTCCAGGCCACAAGCAGGGAGCTGGATAGGAAGTGGGGCTGCTGGGATTAGAACCAGCACCATATGGGATCAGGCACGCTCAAGGTGAGGATTTCAGCTGCTAGGCCACTGTGCCGGGCTCCAGTTATTCTTATTTTTCTCAAAAAAAAAAAAATCACCAGCTTCCTCCAATAGAAAGTACAGAGCTAGTTTCATCATTCAAAACTGTAAAATTAAGGGCCTGGCACGATAGCGTTGTGGTTGAAGTCCTTGCTTTGCAGGAGTCAGGATCCCACATGGGCGCTGGTTCTAATCCCGGCAGCCCCACTTCCCATCCAGCTCCCTGCCTGTGGCCTGGGAAAGCAGTCGAGGACGGCCCAAAAGCCTTGGGACCCTGCACCCGCGTGGGAGACCTGGAGGAAGTTCCTGGCTCCTGGCTTCAGATTGGCACAGTACTGACAGATATGCACTCTTGGGGATTGAATCATTAGATGGAAGATCTTTGTGTGTCTCTCCTCCTCTTTGTATATTTGCCTTTTCAATAAAAAATAATAAATCTTTTAAAAAACTGTAAAATTTAGCATAAAAAATACTTCAGTATTTCTATAAAAACACCATGATTCTCTGTCTGCTTTTCCTGGGTATCTCATTTTAGCTTCCAATTTTTTTTCATGTCACTTTTAGTGATACTCAGTCCCTTTTCTCTGCTGGTCCTGTAATAGGTACTGCTATCATGCCTGGTGTTTTTTTTAAGTTGTTTAGGAAGTTGGGCCCGGCGCGGTGGCGCAGTGGTTAAAGTCCTCGCCTTGCACCCCCGGGATCCCATATGGGCGCCGGTTCTAGTCCGGCAGCCCTGCTTCCCTTCCAGCTCCCTGCCTGTGGCCTGGGAAAGCAGTCGAGGACGGCCCAAAGCCTTGGGACCCTGCACCCGCGTGGGAGACCCGGAAGAGGTTCCTGGCTTCGGATTGGCATAGTATCGGCCGTTGCGGCTCACTTGGGGAGTGAATCATGGGACGGAAGATCTTCCTCTCTGTCTCTCCTCTCTGTATATCCGCCTTTCCAATGAAAAAATAATAAAAATAAATCTTTAAAAAAAATTGTTTAGGAAGTCATGATACGGCAATTTTGACTAAATGCCTTCAAGCAGCAGAACACCAGCTTCCTAATGAAACCACAGTGAACAAGCTCTCTACTACAGGCCCGTGGAAAGGACTGGAGGATAGCCCAACTCCTTGTGTCCCAAGGGATTGGTGGCTATGATTGTCCAAGCTACAGGAGATTCCTAGGTGGCTGGAGATTAGGGAAAGTGGCTGTGAAGGATTGATTGTCAAATATGATGTCATGAGGTATAGCAGATTGGGGGCAGGAGGTTGGATTTTTACAGTGGATTGGTGGCAACCAGACCACCTGAAGTTTGCCAGCTATAGGAAGGGGAAGCAGGAAGTTTGTGGTGTGGGTCCAAAACGGCAGAGTCCCATCAAACTCACGCTGATATTTGAGATACTCCTCACACGCGTGGGAGACCTGGAAGAGTTTCTGGCTCCTGGGTTTGGATCAGCTCAGCTGTGGCTGTTGTGGCTTTTTGTGGAGTGAACCAGCAGGTAAAACATCTTTATCTATGTCTCTCTGTAAATCTGCCTTTTCAATAAAAACCGAGTAAGTCTTTTAAAATGTATGCTTGAATTTTGTTTTCAGATTTTATGAAAATCATAAATGAATTCACATGTTAATAGTTTCCTTTAATTTTTGTTTTCCTCTGAGTAACATGATCTTTCAAATGGTTTCTCATCTACACACAGAAAAACTCTCAAGCATTTGTTGTCAATATTGTGGAATTTAAACATCAGATATGCCCATTCGTCTTTACAGAAAAGAGTACACGCCATTATTTTTCAAATGTAGTCACCAGTGGGTTCAAACCACTCATATTTCTTTACTAAACTTTTCATTTCTCCACATATTTCTTCAGGTTCTAATTAATCCTTACAGTAGCTGGGCAAAATCAGACTTCATTGTTCCTAAGAATTAAGACTTGAGGGTGCTACACGCTAAGCTAAAAAACAGGCTCACCTGAACCCTTGACTCTTGTGTTGTATTTTTTATGATTCTGAAATGCTTTGAGGGAAAGATATTTTAATGTGTATAATTTGTTTTATTTTCATACTGATCTCTATTCTTGTTCAAAACCATGTTACATCATGAAATCACTTAACCCAAAATAAATCTTCTTAAAAAATTAAAAAAAAAAAAAAAAAAGAACAGGCAGCCACAGAATGACTAAAGAGATTTCTGGTTACCTTTTCTAAATTTCTTATCTTTAGAATAAGACAGATTTGCAGCTTGGGAGCTAAATGTTACATACATATCAACATCTTTTTTAAAATTTATATTAGTATAATTTCTTCCATAAAGACGTGCACTGGAAGGAACCTCGTATCTTCAGATGTTTTTATTTTTAAACAGCCTGTGGTGCTTCAAATGCCAACATTTTTTTCCCAGCATCATTTTTCAATTTTATCTGATTTTCCTATTAAAAGCCTAACTGAGTAAATTTATGCCAAACCTAGTCATTCATAGACTAAAGGAATTGGTTCTCAGTATCTCAGAGAACAAATGCAGGTTCACTTTGAAATGACCAGCAGAGGGAAGAGAGCTGAGCTGCCTGTATTTTGATACCTCAGGGCAATTTTGGCAACTCTAAACTTTGCTCCTGTCACCAGCCAGACAGCCTTGATCATGCCTTAGATCACGGTTTTCTGTGCACAGGGCTTCAGAACTGGACAAGACCAAGGGCAATTTCTCCAAACTGTGCTGACATTGATTTTCAGTGTCTGGGTAACATCTGCTGTGGAATTCATTGTATTCAGGGGTGAAGAACTCATTTGGTCTGACCCTGGCAGGGCAACTGCAGATGGCATTGCCATTCTATAAATCTATTCCGGGCTAATTTTCACACTGGCCCGAGAATGATGCCGTAAGAATTCAAAGGGCCCTTGGGCAGAGAAATGGTTCCATGCATCAAAGTGGAATTGCACAGTTGTGTCATTTGATAACGGTCCTGGAAATCTGTGTTTTTCAGCATTATCTCAGAATTTGCATCATCATTCAAGCTTGGGAAAAAACAGTCACTCCATAGGTGAGAAAAACCAAATCCCATAGACAAGGAATTTGCGATATTTTACAACATGATGAGATTCTTGCTGAATCAAAAACGAGCACGTAAATAAGAATCTCAACTCCAATTGTCTTTTCTATCCAGTACACTAAGCTGTACCCAGCTGTGTTTTGATTCATCTAGTTGTAAAACTGGCCTGGCACTTCATGGGAGAGCAGGGATGGCATGGTGCATGACCTCGTGCAGGAGGAACACAGAGGGTGGTAGCAGCGCATGGCAGCTGGGATGCAGAGGGCAGAACTCAGCAGGGTCCTGGGTTGGGACAGACCAGTCATGAGGGCCACAAGTGTTATCCAGCAGCTCTGCTCTGTCAGAGGAGGCAGCGAAAGTGCCCTCAGAGAGTGCCTATTATCTGGGTAGAACTGCTCAGGAATGCAAACTGCCTTGTTATTAAGGGATGATGAGCTGTGCACGATGCTGTGAGACAGCCTCCCTCTACCCAGGCCAAGCTCTCTCCACCTGCTCCCCCCTCCCCTCTTAGTTCTTCCTCTCTGAGCTTTGACTTGGGCCATTTGTGCAGTCAGTCTCCCTGGTTTTAGAGATGGCAGAGAACCAAAAAATGTTTTTGTATTGAAGACTATTTGGGGGTAAAGTAAGGTCGTGTGTTTAGCTCACAGAGCTGGAGCAAATAATCCATCTGCAGAGCCCGTGTTTAGCCACTTGGGCTCCTGTATCAGCCACCGCAGGGCAGGAGCTACTCAGAGTGGTCAATCATTAGATCCCCAATGAGTCATTCCAGAAAGCAAACTGAAGCTCTCATAAAAACGGACAACACCTGTTTCTCACAACGGCAGGCTCCCTCTGCCTCCCCAGCACTTCCTGTGCGCCACAGGAAATTTAGCCCATAGGGGCATACACAGCCTCTGAAGAGCCAGTCTGGAGTTTGAAGAGCAGAGCTGTCCCCACCGGGATACACGGTTTGTGAGTTTTGACTGCCCGGGCTCCAGTGTTGTGCAACCTGCCAATTGAGGATAACACTTTTTCTCTTGCAGTTTTGCTAAATGTCCATTCATTCAAATTAACCTGTCATTAGCCAGCACAAAAAAATGGGCAGAATACAAGTTCCTTAAGGACAGGTTCCTGACTCACGAGCCTTGCTTTTTCTCTGCTCTAACCTCGAAATTCCCTGTAAGGCATGACATTGGAGGAAGCTTTCTGTATGCACTTGAGTCAGCAGATAAACCAGTAACTAAACCTGGCACCGGGTCTATTAACATTGCTCACGATGCATAACAGCCAACTCATACCCATCTGCCCGGGGAGGAATTTTCATCCCACCCTGATGAACCTGTCCTTGCATTTCTATTGACAGTTCACATCTCTAATGCTTTTTCAACTTGGGGTTTGTTTTTTATATATGTTTTTATCTAACATTTCTTGTACACATCATATACCTGATACTGTGTTTTATTTGCTAAGGAAAAAAAAAACAGATGATTAAACGCAATTGGTGATTTCAAAAAGAAAGGGTCTGTACAGATTTTGTTAAAGTACACAGTAACACTAATACATATACTTTAAGGATTTCTTCATTGATCCATTTGAAAAGTAAAGTCTCTCTCTCTCTCTCTCTCTCTCTCTCTCTCTCTCTCTCTCTCTCTCTCTCTCTCTCACACACACACACACACACACACACACACACAGAGTATTTCCATGCAGTAGTCTATTTTCCCAATGTCCCAATAACTGGAACAGTCCTGGCTGGAGAAGAACAATGTTGAGAACTGGGAACTCTTTCAGCACCTCCCCACTTCATCAGAAGTAGAGTGGCACATCAGGTTTAGCCACTGCTTGGGAACCTGTATCAGGAGTATGATTCCAAGTTGCAGTTGCTCTATTTCTGATCCAGCATATTTGTTAATATGCCTGGAAAAACCATGGATAATGACCCAGGTACTTGTACCCTTGTGGGAGACATTGGATGCTGCACCTGGCTCCTCTCATTGGCCTAAGCCAGAGCATCCACTGTTTTTTCATTCTCTCTCTCTTTTTTTTCTCTCAAATACATAATATTAAAAAAAAAGTGGAGTATTAGCACCTTGTATGAATACTCTGGTACGGATTGGGATCTTGGCATTGTAATTGGTGAGAACATGGTGTGACACAATGCCACCCTGATCATTATAGTGAGGAATCAATGTTAGGAAAACATTTTGCTAAAAATAAATAATTGCATGAGGAACCCAGAATGGTTTATACAAATTGTCTACAAATTTCTAACAATACTCTAAAAGAGCAATGAGTCTACAAATGAGAGCAAATATCCACAATATGCGATAGATAGGGTTCACAGATATGCTCATGGGTGGACATGAGACAGAAAAAGCCTCATGGAGTATTGGAATTCAAGCATAAGCTCATGCTTCCCCTCTAGGCAGAGCAACAGGAGCTAAAGGGCCAAGGGAAGGAGACTCTTTTTTGCTGTTGAAATGTGATTTTTCACTTGTGTTTGGCATTGATAGATTAAGAATAGATGTCTTTACATTTTCAAAAGAACCTGGTAAATTCAGGGAAAAATAAAGAGACTAAGCAGGTCCAGTGGATGACTTTTGTCTTTGTAAGCATTTATCTTTGTAAAATATTTTTAAACCATCAAAAGCATGGTCCAGGCATCGGGCATCATGACACAGCAGGGTAAACTGCCACCTAGTGTTTTGGCATTTCATAAAGGCTCCTAGGGGCTTCTTGTTGGCTCCACTTGCTGTTTTGTTTAGATCTCTGTTAATGAACCTAGAGAAGCAACAGGAGAAGGTCCAAATGCTTGAGTCACTGCTACCCAGGGGGAGACCTGGGTGGATTCCCGGTTCCTCTCATCCTATCATTGACCTGGCCCAATCCCAGCCAAGGCAGGTATTAGGGGAGTGAGCTGGGGAATGGAAGCTCTCTGCTTTTTTAAAGACTATTTTTTTTTTAAAGAAAGCCAGATATACAGAAAGGAGGAGGAGAGACAGAGAAGAAGATGTTGTGTCCTTTGATTCACTCCCCTGGTGGCCACAACACCTGGAGCTGTGCCAATCCAAGGGCAGGAGCCAGGAGCTTCTTCTGGGTCTCTTCTAAGGGGGCAGGGTCCCAAGGCTTTGGGCCATCATTGCCTGCCTTCCCAGATCACCAGCAGGCAGCTTGATGGGAAGCGGGACTGCCTGGATTAGAACCAATGTCCGTATGGGATCCTGGCGTGTTCACGGTGACTTTAGCTTTTAGGCTACAGCACCGGGACCTGGAAACTCTCTTTCTTTCTGATTTCACTTACACTGTCTACAATTCTGCCCCTCAAACAAATAGACAAATCGTAAAAGGAATGGCGCAGGGGCCTGTCACAATAGCATAGCAGATCTAGTCCTCGCCTTGCACACATCGGGATCCCATATAGGTGCCGGTGCTAATTCCAGAAGTCCCACTTCCCATCCTGCTCCCTGCCTGTGGCCTAAAAATGCTGTTGAGGATGGTCCAAAGCATTGGGACCCTGCACCTGGCTCCTGGCTTTGGATTGGCTCATCTCCAGCCACTGTGGCCACTTGGGAAGTGAGTCAGCGAAAGGAAGATCTTCCTCTCTGTCTCTTCACCATTCTGTATATCTGTTATCCAATTAAAAATATATGAATCTTACATGGCTCAAAAAGTAGAAAATTCATTATTCAATCCTGTAGAGAATCTTTTATCCTGTGTTGAACAGAATATTGTGAGAGTTTGGAAGTTATTTTTTCCAGGGATTAGTGGATTAATTAGCATAACATACAGCAAGAAGGGAGTGCCAGCACTGTCACATGATTCTTATCCTGTGTAAGGGGTGCCTGGCAGCCCCAAGGAGGTAAGCACCTCAAATGGTGCTACACCTGTACTATACACAGAGCTGCCCTTTCCTGGAGTGTTGGGTCAAAGGACACAGCCTGGGAGACATCTTAGTGCATTTCATCTAAATATATTCTAACCAGGCCACCCTAGCATGTGCACAAAGCATACGCTCAAATACTTTCGAATGACTTGATTCAATTTTGAGGCAGGAAGTATATTGGGAGTTTGAGAACAAGCTCAAGTCAAAACAAATTCCATTTGCAAATTTCTTAATGACAAGGCAAGGCTCCCTCAGGATATCAAGGTTTTCTTCAGCCTTAAATCCAGCAGGTGTAATTCAACCTCTGAGATATTTTCTTCCTGCCAGTTAGAGCTTCTTGGAAAGCATTCTAGTTCTCCTGAGAAATAGATGTATCCATGAATGGTGGCTGGATACACTGAAATTGCATTTGGGGTTTAAATCAGGAGAGATAGAAAATGATTTTGGAAAAACTTAACGTAATTGTAACTTTCACTTCCCCTTCCTGTAATGACAGGAGAGCAAAACAAAATAAGCTTGATCCTAGGACTCAGTTGGTTCCAAAACAAACAAACAAACAAACAAACAAAACCACTGTTAGATTATACTTCATGCTTGGATATCTGATAGGCATTTTAGCTGAAAAAAATATTGTTTCAAAATACAAAGAATAGGAAAATGTTCCTATTTCTGTCTCTTAAAACACAATGCAAACCACATCGCTGTGTCTTCCGTAAAGTTCCGCTACAGTCCTGTGGCACCCAGGAGACCTGGGCAGGATCTGCTACGGGTTTTTCACATAAAAGCTGCACATGGAAACTTACAGCCATAGCATAAGCAATGCACTGACAGGGATCTGGTCTTGGCACCTGTCGTTGGCAAAGAGTTGGCCAAGACAAGGGATAACTAGGTGGTCGCCAGCTAGTATGGAGCAGTGAGGATCCATGTGGTGTCACTTGTTGAGATCCTGTAATGACCCCAGCACACTGGAAAGCTTGTATTGGGCTTGCATTATATCCTCATGTGTCCCCCAAAGATTCATTGCTGTGTCCTCCTTTGTCCAGTTAGTAAAGATGAAACTCCGAATCTAAGTTACACCCTCCAAGTCCTCTCTGCCATTAATAAATGGCAAAACTGGGTCTTGCATCCAGATCTAAGTCAATGTCTGTGTTTAACAGAAAGTCTGTTTCACATCCTTGAGCAGCATTTCAATTTTTGCTCATAAAACTCAGTTATTGGGCCCAGCACGGTGGTGCAGCGGTTAAGGTCCTCGCCTTGCACGCCTGGGATCCCATATGGGCGCCGGTTCTAGTCCCGGCAGCCCTGCTTCCCATCCAGCTCCCTGCCTGTGGCCGGGAAAGCAGTCGAGGACGGCCCAAAGCTTTGGGAACCTGCACCCGCATGGGAAACCTGGAAGAGGCTCCTGGCTTCGGATGGGCATAGCATCGGCCGTTGCGCTCACTTGGGGAGTGAATCATCGGATGGAGGATCTTCCTCTTTGTCTCTCCTCTCTGTATATCCGCCTTTCCAATATAAATAAATAAATAAATAAATAGATAACCCAGTTATTAAAAATACTTAATTTTCCCTGCTTCCCTTCTTTGGAACACCTTTTGTTATCCCGTTGTCTCTGTAACTTTAGAGTCTGCCCTTCTCAGGATGATCTGTGACTTTTAAAACTGTATCTGACAGTCTAAAATGTCTGAAAGTAAACCTGTCCCAAAGAGGTTTTTCTAGTTTTAGTGGAGTTTGAGAAATCTATCTCAAAGATATACAGAAGAAGGTGGCCCACATTGTAAAGCCATTGTCTCTTATGCTGGCATCCCGTGGGGGCACCCATGTGTGTCCTGGCTATCCCACACCTACTTTGGTTCCCTTCTAATGTGCCTGAGAAAAGCAGCAGAAGATGGCACAAGACCTTGGGGTCCTGTCACCCACTTCAGAGATGCAGATGAAACTCCTGGCTTCAACCTGGCTTAGTTCTGGCTCATTGCAGCCACATAGGGAATAAACTACTCAATGAGAACCCCTCCCAGTCTCTTTCTGCAACTCTGATTTTTAAGTAAATAACTAATTAAAACAAACAAGCAAACAAGATGAAAAGTTGATCCATAACTGTCACCGCTCAGCAACTCAGCAAGCTGCTCAGTCTTGGTTTTTCTTCGTGATGCCCACAGAGCTGGGTTGGAGCTGAGATGGCTGCTGCCACCTGGCATCCTGAGGGAGGTGTAGTGAGTATCAGGTGGTATTTAGGGTCTGTTTGAGAACCCTTCACTAAAGCAGCTGCTGGGCAGTTAACTGCTTTCTAAGGGTCAATTTCTTCCTCCTGAAGTCAGAAAGATACCCGGCATGTGGAGCTGTCAGGTCTCTCCCATCTTGAGATCTCTTTTTGGCAGAAACTCAGCAAGCTCAGGTGCCTGATCAGAGGTGCTTCTGAAAGCAGGAGTTTGTGATGGTGTGGCAGTGCAAGCAACAAGTGGCAAACAGCAGCAAATCCTGGTCCATCTAGGCAGACTCCCTGTTCCTTCTCTTTGTTCTTAGGGAAAGAAAGGAGAAGAGAAATAGAATCTCATGTGTGGGGAATCACGGCAAACTCAGCTCACATCTACCTTGATGACTTCAGGAGAAAACAAAAAAAACTATTCTAGGGGAAGAAAATAGGAGAACCTTTATTTTATTTTATTTTATTTTATTTCAATTTATTTTATTTTACTTTATTTTATATTATTTTATTTTATCTATGTTTTTTGCTGGTTGAAAAGAAGCAATCTCACTTGATATTGATTTTCAAATGAGAGTTGGATAGGATATAAAAGGATACTATTTTATTAAAAGATAAAAGGGGTTGGAAAAGGAAAATGTGAATTTTCAATGAGACCCCCAGATCACTAATCTAGAATCAGTAGTCTTCCATCCTAAGACTCCACAAATCTTCAAAAATTCCTGAAGAAAAGAATAAAGCAACTTGATGATATTGAAACCATATAGGAAACTAACCACTCCTCTCCTCCCAAAAAAGTACATGTGTTAAAAACTGTGTGGTTGGGTCTTTTATCCATGTAGATTGGATCTTAGTGTATGGTGATAGATGTGGGTCTATCTTTTTGTTTCTACAGGCTATCAGCCAGTTGTCCCAACAACATTTACTAAAGAGGCCTTCCCACTTGCTTGGACTGTCATTGGTCTTTTTGTCAAAGATTAATTGACTGTATCTGTGTGGGTTCCCTTTTGGTGCTTCTATTTTATTCCATTGATCTTCCTTCCTGTCTTTGTGCCAGTACCAGGCTGTTTTGATAACCACTGCTCTATAGTATGTCCAGAGGTCCGGGATTGTGATTCCCCCTGCTAAATTCTTATTCTTCAGGATGGTTCTAGCTATTCGTGGTTTTTTGTGTTTCCAGATGAACTTTTGAATCATTGTATCCAGTTCCGTGAAGAATGTTTTGGGCAATTTGATTGGAATTGCATTGAAAATGTATATTGCTTGTGGTAGTATAGACATTTTAATGATATTGATTTTGCCTATCCAGGAGCATGGGATGTTATTCCGTCTCTTGAGGTCTTGTTCGATTTCCTTTTTAAATAGTTTGTAGTTTTCTTCGAATAGGTCTCCTACGCTTTTGGTTAGATTTATTCCCAGATACTTCATACTTCTCTCTGCTGTTTTGAATGGTATCCTGTTGGCTAGGTCTTCTTCCATCTTGGTGTTATTTGCGTACACTATGGCTGTTGATTTTCGTTCATTAATTTTGTACCCTGCCACTCTGCCAAACTCTCGTATAAGTTCTAATAGTTTTTGTATTGAGTCTCCCGGTTTTTCTATGTATAGAATTATGTCATCTGCATATAGTGAAAGCTTGACTTCTTTGTTTCCTATACGTATGCCTTTGATTTCTTTTTCTTGTCTTATGGCCTCTGCAAGTACCTCTAGGACTATGTTGAATAGCAGTGGTGATAGCGGGCATCCTTGTCTTGTTCCAGATCTCAGTGGGAAGGGTTCTAGCTTTTCTCCATTCAGTATGATACTGGCGTTGGGTTTTTCATAAATTGCTTTGATTATGTTGTGGATTTTCCCATTTATGCCTACTTTGGCTAGAGTTTTTAGCATGAAGAGGTGTTGGATTTTGTCGAAAGCTTTTTCTGCATCTATTGAAACTATTATGTGGTTCTTGTTTTGCAGTTTTTGGATGTGGTTTATAACATTTATGGATTTCCGAATGTTGAACCATCCCTGCATTCCAGGGATGAATCCTATTTGATCCGGATGAATGATCTGTCTGATGATTTTTTGAATTCTATTGGCTAGGATTTTGTTGAGAATTTTAGCGTCAATGTTCATCAGAGAAATAGGTCTGTAGTTTTCCTTCTCTGACGGTTCTCTGTCCGGTTTTGGGATTAAGGTGATGTTGGCTTCATAGAATGAGTTTGGAAGGGTTGCTTTTTCTCTGTTATTTTGAAGAGCTTGTAGAGGATTGGGGTTAGTTCTGTTCGGAATGTTTTGTAGAATTCTGTGGTGAAGCCGTCTGGGCCTGGGCTTTTTTCGTTGGGAGATCCTTGATGACTGTTTCAATCTCTGCCTCAGTTATGGGTTTATTTAATTCTTCAGTTGCCTCCGGACTGAGTTTTGGTAAGTGGTGGGAGTCCAAGAACTTTTCTATTTCTTGGTGATCCTCAAATTTGTGGGAGTACAGTTCTTTGTAGTAATTTCTAATTATTTTCTTAATGATTGCAGTGTCTGTTGTTATGTTGCCTTTGTCATCTTTAATGCTATTGATTCTCACTTTCTCTTGTTTTTTTTTTGGTCAATCGGGCCAGTGGAGTGTCTATTTTGTTTATTTTCTCAAAAAACCAACTTTTTGATTTGTTGATTTTATGTATAGTTTTTTTGATTTCTATTTGGTTTATCTCCTCCCTTGTTTTGATGATTTCTTGTTTCCTATTGTGCGTGGGACTCTTCTGCTGCTGTTTTTCCAGATCCTGGAGGTGTGTGGTTAGTTCCTGTATTTGGCGTCTTTCTTGGGCCTTGACATGCGCTCCGATTGCGATGAATCTACCTCTTAGCACTGCTTTGGCGGTGTCCCACAAGTTTTGGAATGTTGTATCAGAGTTTTCATTGGTTTCCATAAATTTTTTGATCTCATCTTTAATTTCTTCTCTGACCCATTGTTCGTTTAATAGCATATTGTTCAATTTCCAAGAGTGCCTATATTTCCTGGGGAGTTTTGAGTTGTTGATTTCCAGTTTCATCCCATGGTGGTCTGAGAGGGTACATGGTATGATACTAATGTTTTGGAAGTTATTTAGATTCGCTTTATGTCCTATCATGTGGTCGATTCTGGAGAAGGTGCCATGCACCACTGAGAAGAATGTATAGTCTGTGGCCTTAGGATAAAAAGTTCTATATATGTCTACTAAGTCCAGTTGTTCTATTGTTTGTGTGAGCTCTGTTGTTTCTTTGTTGAGTTTTTGTTTCGTAGACCGGTCCATTGGTGTTAGAGGCGTGTTGAGATCGCCTACAAGAATTGTGCGGGTATCTATGTCTTCCCTTAAGTCTGTAAGTAATTGCTTTACGTAACTAGGTGCATTAAGATTCGGTGCATAAACATTAATGATGGTGATTGCTTCTTGATGGATCATTCCTTTCACCAGTATAAAATGGCCTTCCCTGTCTCTTTTGATGTTAGTTAGATTGAAATCTATTTCGTCTGAAATTAGGATAGCTACCCCAGCTTTTTTTTCACGTCTATTGGCGTGAAATATCTTTTTCCATCCCTTCACTTTCAGTTTCTTTGCATCCTTTCTGGTTAGATGTGTTTCTTGTAGGCAACAGATGGTTGGGTCTTGTTTGATGATCCATTCTATTAATCTCTGTCTTTTGATTGGTGAATTTAGACCATTTGTGTTGAGAGTTAAAATTGAGAGGTTGCGATTTTGCCCTGCCATGCGATTGTGTTGTGTGTGTGTGTTGTTTTCTGTGTAATTGCCTTGTTTGTGCGGGCTTTAGTTTGGAGACCTTCTTATTTGCCAACTTTGTTTGTGATTTGCCTCCTTTTTATCCGAGACTAGCGCATTTCTAAGAAGGCTTTGCAGAGCTGGTTTTGTGTAAACATATTCTTCTAGTTTTTCTTTGCTATTGAAGTATCTGATTTCGTTCTCATATACAAATGAGATCTTTGCTGGGTAGATTATTCTTGGTTGACAGTTGTTTTGTTTCAGGACTTGGAAGATCTTTGTCCATTCTCTCCTTGCTTGTAGGGTCTCTTCGGAGAAGTCAGCAGTGATTCTGATGGGTTTTCCCCTGTATGTGATCTTTTCTCTACTTCGTACTTGTCTCAGGATTCCTTCTTTGTCTTCATTGGAGTAGAACTTGAGCACCGTGTGTCTGGGTGAAGATCTCTTTGGATCATGTCTGTTGGGAGTTCTCTGTCCATCCTGTATGCGGGGTGGTTTCGTGTTCCAAGTGTTTTGGAAGTTTTCCTGTATAATTTCGTCAAGCACTGCTTGCATTCCTGATTCTCTTTCTACTCCCTCGGGTAGGCTGTTGATCCGAATATTCAATTTTCTAAGGTAATCCTTCATTTCTTGCATCATTTTATTAGTTTCGCTGAGGCTTGTCTCCAGCTGTTTAATTCGCTGGGCACCTTCATTTTGTATGTCTTTTGTTTCAGAGATCCTTTCCTCTGCCGCATTTATTCTGTTGATCAGGCTTTCAATTATATGATCTTGGGCATCCAGTTTGGTTTTGATTTGTTGTATTTCAGTGATTATGCAGTTCTGGAGGGCTTCCAGCTTC
The DNA here is from genome assembly GCF_017591425.1 of Ochotona curzoniae. NCBI lineage: Eukaryota > Metazoa > Chordata > Mammalia > Lagomorpha > Ochotonidae > Ochotona > Ochotona curzoniae. The sequence continues at coordinate 3,498,963 of NW_024467127.1, read as the reverse complement.
GTGTCCACGTCTCTGAGAAATTTTAGCACTATTTTTTTAAATTCCTTGTCTGGTAACTCTTCCATGTCTTCACCTCGCATCTCTGATATTAATAATGGCTTTTGGCCCTTGTTTGGTGGGGTGCTCGCTCTTTCATCTGGAGCACAACTCTTTCTGGTGGTTTTTCCCATTGTGTTGGTGTATTTTGGTAAGGCCAATGGACCCGTGTGTTGAGGGGTCGTCAGGTACTTTCCTGTAGAGGTTGGAGCCTGCAGGTGTGGTGTTGCAGGGCGTGGTAATTTTCAAGGCACCGTTGGTGCGTTCTCAGGGCCCGGGACTATAGGGCACCACCTTGGGGGCCTAGTGGATTCCAGGCACACTCTGGGCACCTCTTCTACAGGTGTGACACCCCAGGGCGTGGAGGGATGGAGGCACTCTCTGGGCGTGCCCCCTGCACGGGAATCCACAGGACGTAGAAGGTTTTATGTGCTTTCTCCCTGCGTTCTCCGTGTCAGGGACTGCAGGGTTTTTCAGAGCCCGCCTGGTGTGTCTCCCACACACGGGACTGTGGGTGAGGCACTTTCTGGGCGTGGCTCTTGTGTAGTGATTCCACCACTCGTGGTGTGTGGGTGTTCAGAGCCACCCTGGTGTGTCTCCTCTTCACAGGACCGTAGAGGAGGAGTGACCCAGGCGCCCTGTTAAAATGACTTCTCGGCGGGTTCGCACAGTGCCAGTGTGGCGCAGGAGTTTTCAGAGCTCTCCTGGTGTGTCGCCCACACTCAGAACTGCAGGGTGGGAGGCGAGGAGTGGGCAATTCACACTATGGGAGTGGCACCTGCGTGTCAGGGACACACTGCGCGACACTTCCCAGTTCAGAGCCCTCCTAAGTCCTGCGCTGCGGAGGCGGTTGCTGCAGGCGGGACCACCCAGCCCGCCCGGCGCGGCGGCATTCAGAGTCCTCCTGGTTCTGTCGCCTGCCCACAGGGTATCAGGGTGTGGGAGATTCCCGACCCTCACCGGCAGCCTCTGCGCACCAAGATGCACTGGCCCCCTCAGCGCAGGAATATCTGAGGCGCTTTCCCGGGGCCTTCTCAGCCACCAATACCACTGTGCACCGCTCCCAAGGCACAGACCTGGCAGTTTCAAGGCGCTTGCCCTGTGTTCTCAGAGGCTGGAGCTTCTGCTACCCCTGCCCCTGCAGGGGGGAAGGGCAGAAGGAGCACCCCAGGGGGTTGGAATGCAGAGGCAGTTAACCCTTCATTGGCTCACCGAACCTCAGGCTGTTGCAGTCTGCTTCTGCTGGTGTTGAAGACCTCTGCCGGTGAGGATCCCTCCCGTTTTCCTTGTCTCTGGGTCGGCTGCATCTCTCGTCGGGTCGTTCTCAAAGGTGACTCAGCAGATCTGGATCTGGATGTCGGCTTCTCTGCCCCTATTTTGTTTCGTTCTCGTTGTTCTTCTGAGTTGTGTGGATCTTTTTGGCTCCGCACTGTCCAGGGAACTTCACGCACCTCTCCCTTCAGTTTTCTGCTGTTTCTCTTTGCTGCTTCTGTAGCACTCTATCCCTCTCTCACTGGACGCTCCCTCACAGCCTTCCTCCTACGTCGGCCATCTTAACTCCTGAAACAAATTTTTTTAAAAATAAAAGATAGACAATAAAATAAAGTCATACTTCACAAGGGTCACTCTAAATCCTGAGTCCAGAAGCAGCTAGGCAGTAGCAGGAATGGACAGCAACAAGAGAAGTTTCTAAGACATGAAGGAGTCCTTCTTCAAAGCATTTGGCTTGTCAACATGGAGAGCTCTGCTGGCTGGCCTTCAGATTCAGGAAACTTTCAATGTCTGGGAACCAGGGCAGCAGAGCAATGGGTGAAGCTTTTGCTTGTAATGTCCACAGTCTGCGTCTGAGTGCCACCTGCAGCACCAGTTCAACTCCCAGCTGCTCCACTTATGAACCATCTATGAGCTTCCTAGTGATTGAAGCTTTTTGAGAAATGAGTCAGCAGGTAGAAGGTCTTTGTCCCCTTTTTCTCTGAATTTCAAATAAATACATCTTTTAAAAAATAAACAATGGAATCAACTTATACCACTTGAAACCACCAGACTATGTTAAAAAAAATAAACAAAGAAACTGTTGTCTAAATCCAGTAGCAACAACAAGAACCTCGTATTTTACTAGCATATGTATTGAAAAATATATTTTATAAATATAGGCTATGTAGTGTAACAAGTAATGATGTAATGATAGCATTTTCTGAAAGAAAAATAATGACAATATATTAGGGAGAGTAGATTGCAAAGCAAAGAAATAAAAGTTATTTTACAAACAACCAATGAACACATGAGGAAAACATAATGGCTCGTGGTTTATGGTTTATGTACCCAACAAAATATAAGAGGCAAAATATAGGAGGATGTTATGCAGACATAGAAAAGCAGGCTATTATCATAGGAAATTCCAATGCAACTCTTTTTGTAACTGGGGGAATAAGTAGGGAATATGGAAGAATATTAAATATATTTAAAAACCCATTAAATATGTGAATACATCAAATATATGAAAAACAACTGATTCTATCCATTCGAAGGATGAATACTTAAGGCCCAAATAATCTCACTGAATAGATCTTACCTAATATATTGTTCCAATTCCTGCTTTTACTTGAACGGTGGGAAGACAGAACTAGACCGTCAGCCAGAGGTCTGTGGTTCACTCCTTCAGTAACTGGACCAGTCAGGGTTTATCAGGTTGAAAGCTGTATTCTAGAACTCAATCCAGGATGAACTTTCCAGCATGAACACTTCAGGCATTCAAGAAGGGATTGCAGGAGTCCCTACTGTGTGTTAACTAGTGCCCCAAATACCCTCTTCCAAACATTTGAGCAATGTTTTGGCTTAGGCTTAATTTAATTTTTATTTGTTCCAAGAAATCAAATTTCATGGATTTCATGTATACAATTTCAAGCACATTATACTGTCCAGGTGCCCTTTTCTTTCCTTGCTGTCCTTTTTTCTTAACTTTTGTGATAAAATGCTTTCATAGCATTTTATAATCACAATCATTATCCCTCTCTGATTTGTTGTGTGATTTTTGTACTATTGAAACTGAGATGTTAAAATTTGATTATTATTCAGAAAGCTTAATATAATGCAATGTGTATAATCTAACCTTATTATACAAATTGTATGCCATCAAAAATATCTGAGAAATAAAGGATACTAGTAGATAATATTGGCTAATTTATTGAGTGTTGTTAATTACAAATATTTCTTATACCCAAAACGTTAAAAAAATTAAGATATTCTTGCAGCTACAGGGACATGAACTAGAAATTATTCCCTACTTCCACAAACCACCAATATTTTGAAAATATCTATTTTCAAGGTCTGCATAAAGAGAGAGAGCAAGATGGAGGGGGGGGCCCATATCTGCCACTTCACTCCCAAATGTCCACAAAGAAAGGGGGTGGGACAAGGCAAGAACCAGACAAAGACACTCAATCAAGGTCTCCCACAGGAATGGTAGAAATTCAGCCACGTGAGCCATCATCACTGCCTGGCAGGGTGTACAACACCGATAAGAAGCCAGAGCCAGGAGCATCAGCCACAAGTTAGACTCAGGGGCTCCAACACGTAAATCAAGGTCTTAATTGCTTGATTCAGTTACACTTCAGCTTTAAAGTATAAAATAGATCAGTTAGACACCTCATTTGCTTTATACCTCGCTAGGTATATGCGAGTATGTTGTTAATGGGATCATAAAATACTTCATAGTCAAGTTGAAGTGATGTGACAAATAGGGATTAAAACTGAACCCTAGAGAGATGGCAGTCCCGGTAGGTGCTTGACACAGAAGCGAAGGCAGCTCTTGGGATGTCCAGGTCCAGGATTGGAGTGCCTGCGTTCAACTCCTGCCTCTGCTCCCAATTTTAATTTCCTTCTATGGTCCACCTTGGGAGGCAGCAGGGATGGTAATAATACTGACTGCATCCCAGCTATCCGTTTAAGAGACTAGAATTGACTCCCTGGATTCATGCTGTTTGAGGAAGTAAATCAACAATGGGAGATCTCTTGTCTCTCAAGAATTGTATATAATAACTGATTAAGCTTCTTCCTTTTCCAGAATGTTGAAAAATGGAGAAAAGAGCCTATGGAGAATATCTTCCTTTTTTGATTTACATATTAATTTCCTATTCCAAGATGCAATTATACAGGCTACGGATTTATCTTCCTCTTCGCCAAGTCCCCACTTCCTCAATGATTTCCCCCATATCACAACTGTAGAGGCCTTCACAATAAGCCATAAGTGCATCATTCAGCTATTTAAGTGTATCCTGATACTGTTGACATGGACAATTACAGCAAGTCCAGCATCATATTGTGAAGATACATTCAACATTTTCATTGGGAGCCCATTTTTGATTTTGAAGTAGAAATGCAGACTAGATTGTATTTTCACATCTGTATGTCATAGTCTCTATTACTCAGTATTATACAGCCCTTAAATGAAAAGCCATTTAACAAAATCAACAACAGAGAGTAAAATAGAAAATTAACAATGGCATGAAGTTAAACAACATGATACTAGATAAACAAGATGCTGCCAAATAAATGAAAAAAGAATCAAAGATCTTCCAGAAACCAACAGTGCTCTTGTGTGACCTGTGAATCAGTGAGAAAATTGATAAGAAAATCAGTAAGTTTTTTACTTAAAAAATGAAAATAAAAGCAAAAATATCAGAACCCATAAAATGTAAGAAAAAGAGTACTATAAAGGTTATTGATCTTGTATTTTGTTTGAATGTTGACTTGTATCTGAGAGAACATGTGATATTTCTATTTTTGTGATTGACTTGTTTCATTGACCATAATGGTCTATAGATGAGAACATTTGGCTGCAAATGGTGAAATTTCATCCTTTTTAATGGCCGAGTAGTATTTCATGGACTAGATGTACTCAAATTTCTTTATCCACTCCTCTTCTGGCGGGCATCTAGGTTGTTTCCATGTTTTTACTCATGTAGATTGTGCTGCTGTAGGATTACAGATCCCCTTCTCTATGCAGTTTTCATTTCCTTTTGATATATTCCAGGAATATATCCTGGGTCATAGGGCAGGTTTATTTGGAATTCTCTAAGCATTCTCCAAACTGATTTATAAAGGTTGTACTAACCTATATTACCAGCCACGAAGGAAGTTTTATTTCTCCCCACATCTACAGCAGCAGGTTTTATTAGAAGAATTTTGAATGGAGGACAATCTCACTGGAGTTAGGTAGAATCTCTGTGTGGTTTTCATTTGTATTTCCCTCAAAGTTATGGAGCCTGATAATTTTTCCATGTATTTATTAGGCATTTGAATTTATTCTTTTGGAGAATTTCTGTTCATTTCCTTTGCCAATTGCTTGTTTTTCGGTTGTTGAGTTTCTGAAGCTCATTGTAAATTTTAGATATTAGTCCACTGGGGGTTGTGTAGTGTGAAAGATTCTCTCCCATTCTGTTGCTTGTTGCTTCACTTTATTGATTGTTTCCTTTACTGTACAGAAGTGTTTTTTTTTTTTTCAGTTTGATATAGAAACCTACCATGTTCCTGGATAGGCAGGATCAACATAATCAAAATGTCCATACTACCAAACATAATACACAGATTCAATACAATCTCACTCAACATCCCCTCAACACTCAGAAAGAAAAAAAGTATATATATATAAATTTATTTGGAAACACAAAAGATCATGACTAGCCAAAGCTATCCTGGAGAATAAAAATGAAGCTGGAGGAATCACAATTGCAGACCTCAATACAGAGCAGTGGCCATCTAAAGAGTCTGGTACTCTTACAGAAACAGAAGAATTATTAGTGTACCAGAATCAAATCCCTAGAAGGGAGACCACGCATGTACATCCAATTAGTTTTCAACAGGAAAAAGTCTTTTTGATAAACACTGTTTGGACAATTTGGTAGCAGCCTGCAGAGGTAAGAAACAAGACCCCCACCTGTCACCTAAGACAAAAATCAGCCCTACCTGCATCAAGGACATAAACTTGCATCCAGAAACAATGAAACTATTAGAGGAATGCATAGGAAGCACTTTCCAAGTGATAGGAATTAGCAGAGACATCTTAGAAAATTCACCAAGAGCATTGGCAGTCCAAGTAAAAAGAAACAATTGGGACTACACCAAATCATCCCTTCTGTAAATAATTTGCTTCTTAGCCACATGCTGAGCATGAAGACAGGAAGAAGGGAAAAGATTAGCACGAACATTTCACGTTTGCCATTTTGCAAGGTACTTTGTGTCATTTACTTGCCACTATTTCTTCATCTTTGACAATGAAAATCACGCATTATTATTGTTGTTCTTTTAGAGATGTAATCACTATTGCTTCTCAGCCTTTTGACTAAGATAAAATGTAGAGAAGGAAAAACTGGGGCTCATGGATTAGACGACGTGCCTGTTTTTCATAGGCAGCCCCAAAGATTTCCAATCCAGGTAAACATGCAGGAGAAAAGAAGGCATCTACCTGATGCCTGGTTTTATCTCCCTGAGCCATTGCTGAGTGTTGCTGTTGCTGTTTGTGTCAAGAACTTCAGGGAAATGTGAAAAAGCAATGCAATAGCTTTAATGACTTCATCATTATCTCCCTTTCAGAGATGTTGTATTAGCCATGGTAGAGTTAATTCTGGTAAATACCATCCACTAAACACAGAAGCTGTTAGAGAGGCAGCAGCAAAGGCAATGCGTATGAAAGAGGGCAGACATGTTAAAATTGGGCCAGCTTTAGCTAGCTTCTAATTAGACATAGGGTGGAAAACATTAAAGGGAGCTGGCTGAACAGTCAGAAGTCCTATTTGTTTCCTAAGCAATACAGAGTGAAACAGAAAAAAAAAAATACTAGCTTGCTGAAGTTATAAAAAGAAAAAGTATTCCTTTTGGAATTTCAAATCACCTTTGATATTGTCATGGTCCACTCCAGATTAAAAAAAAAATGCATGGATGTGTTCTGTTAGCTGTGGACAAACATTTTATCATCAAGAGCAAACTGGGAGAATGGAACAGAGAGGTGAGCCTTTAGCCTAGTGGTTAAGATGCCAGCTAAGAAACATTTCCCAGGTCAGAGCTCCCGGTGTGACACAGGCTCTGTCCCTGACTCCATGTCCAGGTCAGAGCTCCCATTGTGACACAGGCTCTGCTCCTCACTCCATGTCCCAGGTCAGAGCTCCCGGTGTGACACAGGCTCTGTCCTTGACTCCATGTCCAGGTCAGAGCTTCTGCTGTGACACAGGCTCTGTCCCTGACTCCATGTCCAGGTCAGAGCTCCCATTGTGACACAGGCTCTGTCCCTGACTCCATGTCCAGGTCAGACCTCTGGTGTTATATAGGCTATGTCCCTGATTCCATGTCCCAGGATCTTCTATCTATCCACAAATACTTACAATGGCCAGAGCTGAGCCAATCCAAAACCAGGAACCAGCAGCATCTTCTGGGTCTCCCGTGTGAGTTAAGTGACCTATGGACACAAGCCATTCTCTGTTGCTTTCTTAGGCCATCAGCAGAGAGCTGGATTGGAAGCTAAGTATCCAGGATATCCAGGACTGTTTTCTGTTCACTGGTGGGCAGGGACAGACATGGTGCATGAGCCAGTAATCATGCACGGACTGATGGTCAATAGCCAAAGTTTATTAACCACATCAGACTATTAGAGACAGTTGTTCATGGAGGCACAAGCAAGGAGGGTTTGAGGAAGGATGTGATTTGCATGTTAATAGCAAGAGGGAGTTTACAGGAAACAATTTATTTGTCCAACAGGGACCTTTCCCTGGTCTGTCATCTGGACTTGAGTTCCCATACCTGTGCTGTGAGGGGGAGCACCTGTCTGATCTGTTATTTCAACCTGAGGATTAGGGATTTCGTGGCCTGTGCATTGGTCAGCAGCTCATGGAGCATTCAACAGGATCACTGCTGGCTATGGCTCTGCACGGGCAAGGCTTCCCAGCATCCTCTCTTAATCAACCGCCTTCCTGCTGGTGGCACAGGTTTCTACTGGGGTAGCCTATATGAGTTGCCAGTGCAACAGGCAGAGCATTAGGCTGATTCATCACCATGCCGGCCTCATAATCTGGAAGTTGAAAGGATGAATTACAATGCAAGCCACATTTACTCAGGCATCGCTTTTTACGAATAAACATTGATAGCAGAATGTTTTTCAAAAGTGTGCCCCATTTCTGCAGTGCATATTTAAAAATCAAATTTTTGTATTCTTTCATTGAAAACCAAAAACTCAACTTCATTAGTATTTCCACGTATAATAATAATAAAAAAAACCTGTATTTGGAATTGAAATTCAGCTGCTTCTTGTCAATTAATGTGACTACTCACCAACCAAAGATACTTGTTTTTAAAAAATGAGAGGAGACAAAGAAATGTCTTCTACCCAGCTGTATAAAAATCTGGAATTGGGCAAGACCAAAGCCAGCATCCAGGAATACAATCTAGCTCTGACACATGGAAGGCAGGGACCTGATCACTGGAGCCATCACCTGCTCCCTGCCACAGTGGAGACAGGCAAGAGGCTGTAATTAAACACAGAGCCAAATCTGGAACCCAGACATTCGGTTCTGTGATGTGGGTGTGTCCACCAGCATCTTAACCACTAGGCTGAACTGCTACCCTAGTGTTCACATTCTGTGTTCCTATGTTGTATGACTTACTACTGAACATATTTTGAAAAGACACAATTTTCTTCTGTAGTCTCTAATCACAAGTTAATACATCCTCTCTAATGAACTGTAGATTCTCCTGATTGCTTTAATGTCTGACATGTTATGATTTTTTTGTCTAACACAGCATCAGACATCTGGAGGTAAACTTAACATTTAAGAAATTGAGCACTATATCTTCGATTACCCTCCTGTTTGACAAGTTATGGAACACATTTCCAGATGTGCCACTGAAGATTTTGCTTTTTAACCAGATGTTTTAGTATCTACTAGATGTTTTTCAATAAAGCATCGGCTTTCCAACCTTTTATATTCTTACTGTTTCATTCTGTGCTCAACAGCATTTTCAATTTTTTAAGTTAGATTTGAAAGGAAAATTAAGTATTTACTCTTTTCATTTCTAACCATGATAATGATTCCTGCCAGCTGATAGAACAAGAAAATTTCCTTTGTCGCCGGTGACAAAGAAATTACCATACAAAGATGGTCATCACATAAAACATTAGCCTGTAAGATTTTAGAACACACTTATTTGCAGTGATAAAGATTCAAATTAGGTATTGATGAGAATTCCAGTTTAAACTTCTGTGATAAAGATGAGGGACTCGCTAGAATTATCACAGCACTCCTAACTTTAAACCACTGCCATATATTTAATGGAAAAGCAAAATATTATTTTAGAATTAGAATCCTCTGATTAGAAAGATCAATGATATAGATGTACTCAGGTACAGTGAATTATTGGGAAGATCCACTGAAATGTTAGCAAAGTATGAGAAGGCTTAGAACAATAGCCTGGTAGCTAAATACCTCACCTTGAGTGTGCTGGGATCCCATATGGTCACCTATTCTTGTCCTGCAACCCTGCCTTGTCCCATCATCCTGCCTGTAGCCTAGCAAAGCAGTCTAGGACAGACCAACATCTTGGGTCCCTGCAACTGCATGGGAGACCAGGAAGAAGTTCCTGACTCCTGGTTTCAGATTGGCTCAGTTCTGGTTGTTGTTACAACTTGGGTAATGAATCGGCAGAAGGAAGATTCCTCTCTGTCTTTCCTCCTCTCTGTATATCTGACTTTCCAATACTAATAAATAAATCTTGGTGGGCAGGAAGAAAGAAAGAAAGCATGGAGAAAAAAATGTAGCTGTTTCTAGCAAAAATAGGAATTCTCTCTTTCCCAACACCCCACCACACGCTCTGAGTACAGGATTCTACTTGACTTGCACATCTTTATTAAATCTGTTCGAATCTCAATCCCTCAGAAAAACTCTTCCTGAGTCTCTGAAAGATCTATATGCATCAGCAGATTTCATTTGCGTTTCCGCCACCTGTGCTCCATTTATCTCCATATGGTATTATAATCTAATAAAGGAATTCAACATAACTCCTCCAGAATGCTGATCCAAAGGCTCAGGGTTGGTGGTTGGTTCTCTCTCTGTCAGGTTTCCTGCTGAGACAGTCAGTCCTGACCAGAGAACTGCACGTGTGTGTCCCATCAGCCATGAAGGAAGCTATCCGATATCTGTACAGCACTAGTGACAGGAAGTCACCCCCCTCTTCCACAGTTAGGTGACCAGAATATTTTGATTAGGAGTAGCAAATTTAAAAAGCAATCCTAGAGATAAAATTACTTCTTTTTTTTTTTTCATTTTAAAAGATTTATTTTAGAAGCAGAGAGGTTGGATAAATAGATCTCCTACCTGATGGCTCACTTCTCAATTGCCTGTCATACTTTAGGACTGGAGCAACCAGGAGCCAGAGGTAGCAGATGAGTCTCGGTTTCCCAAATGGGTAAAGGTACCCAAGAACTGGAGCCATCCACTGCTGGCTGCTGGCATGTTTATAAGCAGGAAGCTGAAATGGGTGTGGAGCTGCGTCTCCATTCCAGTTATTCAGAGATGGGATGTTAGCATCCCAAAAGGCCTCTCAACTCCTGGGCCAACTCTGGTCCTTACGATTTCTTCCATTTACCTACAAAATGGAATTTCCTTGCTGTCTCACTAACACTATAAAACTGTTGGCTAGCTGTTGTGGTTCAATGAAATCGAGTGAGACTCCAAGGCCAGTGAAAATGATTTTAATTTTATGTCCAACGTGAGTGAAAAGATTTTAATTTCCAGTCTGGGAGCAACCTCTTGCCATGGGCAAGAAGCATCTTGAAAAATAATAAGTGTGGGTTTTTGATAGCAATTATCTATGGGAAAATCAGTAGCTATATGATATTGAGTAAATACATAATGAGGGGATTATTTGTGACATAGAGCAGTTAAAAATTTAGAATGTTTAACATTCAGATCCAATTACTTCAATAAAGATTTATGATGCAAATGTTCAGGATTCCAGTCCCATCACGTCCATGTAGACAGTAAGCAGCGTGCCTCAAACGTAACTATCTTTCCTTGGAATTCTAAAAGTCCCAAGATCGTTTTACTCCTGGTGTTCCAGAAAGCAGGGTTTTTCCCATGACAGCATGCAGGTGTTTCTTAAGAGATTGCAGAGTTCCAGGAACACATTCACCTTGATAATCAACCCTGGCAGTCAGCTCCCTACATTGATGTGTTCAGGATCCATGCAGAAATCCTCCCAAAGTCATCGCAAGTGGGCAAGAAGTAGAGGGCAAAAATGCAATGTGAGTGAGGATGACATATTGAGATTTCACTATTACACGTAGCCTTCGTCTATACTCCCTTACAACAAATAGTATCCAAAGTTCCGTTTTCCACTTGTTGAATTCTTTGTTTAATGGAGAATAAGCCTGTGATTATAAAGTAGATTGAAAGCATGCTATTACAAAAAAAAAAATTAAAAATGAAGGAAAAGGAAGGACTTATTCTCCTTATTTTCCTTATTCAGTCGCAATTATTTTTCCTTATTCACAATTGTGGCAAATCTGGCAGCTCCAGAATGTAGGAACTGCTGCTCTGTGTCTGAGCTTGCCACAAGGGCACAGAGCTCCTTACATGATGGTCTGTCCTCCAATCGCACTGACAGCTGCTTGTGGTTGGTGTATTTGTGCTTATCAGCCTAGCTGTGTCTAGTGTATTAGCAAGTAGCATTTAGCTTGGCTTTGATTTCTCTCCATCCACAATTCAACCTCTTACTGTCATCTCCATCCAATAAGAGTTGTTCCACCCTCAAACCCTACTCCTTACTATGGCAAGCCTGACTCTCCGACTACAGCAAAGCCAGACTGCCATCCTCAATGCCACACTCTGCTTCCAAATCCCAATGTTCTCCATACCCCAACATAAACACCTGTAAATATGCAGCTGCTCAGAGTACTACAATAAAAGGGACCATGAACACCACAGACTGGTCATGCTTCTTCTCCTTGATACTAATTCCAACAGCGTTAGGAAAGGAGGGGAATAAAAGGAGAATTAAAAGTAAAGGTTTTAATCACTTCTCGACCTTTTGGCTAAGCTAAAGAGTAGAAAGCAAAGATATTAACTAGTACTTGTTTTCTTGGGTTAGTTGCCTGCTAGAGATTTTTTTTCCCCAAATCTTATGATTCCTATATAAAATGCCATTTTAAAGATAAATATGGGCTGAAGGCAAGTCCTTAAATGCAGCAAGTATGGTTCATGCAGTAAGTGGTCAGCTAGAGTAAAAGGGGAACCTGTAAATTGGTATTGGATATTGTGAGAAGAGCACAAGGTCGGTCAGTGTCCTCTGGATTTGTTAAACTCAAAAGAGACACCTTGAGCCAAGAAGCTAATTTTTGAAATCTTGATTCTCATTATTAAAACCTGGTTTGAAAGATAAAACTAACTAGTGCATTTTAAGAAATTGTTCCCATTGCTTTCTATTATAGCTTTTTAAACCTTTAGGCATTTAAATATAGTATTTAACCTGACCAAGGGCAATTGTCAGCTATAGCTTCTGAAGAGTCAATTAAAAATAAAATTGACTTATTTTCAAATCTATGTCTTAATGACATGCTATCAGTTAGAATTAACTTGATAATGTGGTTCCCATGAATTATTTATTTCCAGGATTCATTTCTCATGACTTTTGCAACCAAAGTACAGCAAAAGTCAATGTAGACATGACTCCAATTGATGAGATACCATGATTTTACTTACATGTCTGATATTTAAACACTACTTAGTTCTGAGAGTTGTGTTCTTTTGATAAGGCGTTCTCAGAATGGCCAGCAAAGGGACACAGATCCCAATCCTTAGCCAGTGATAGCCAGGTTTCCTGAATATTATGGCTAATAACATGTCCCAAACTTTACACACAGCAAGGGAGCTTCCTAGAATCAAGTCAAAATTGTGGACATCACTCCTGTTTGCTTGTTTGCCTCCCATGCCCATATCCAATCCCTAAGCAATTCTTATCAACTCTATTGAAAATATATCTGATGTTTTATCACTGACACTAGCAGGGATGCTCTTGAATCCACAAGGGATGGTTGCATCAGTCGCTTCATTGCTCTCTTGTCTCCCATCTATGCTTTCCTACATTTGCCCTAGTATACCCATCAGTTATATTCTTAACTTTGAGATCAAGCCCCATCCTTCTCTGACCCAAGCCCTCCCTTCATTTCCTATCTGTTTCAGAGTGAACTCTAAGCTTACCTACCCCAGTCTGCCAAACCAGCCACATTTTCTCCTACAAATCTGGGGCATTTTCTCCTCCATCCTCCAGCGCAGACTCTGCTCCACCACAAGACTTGCGACAAGCTGAAGCTGGGAGTCCAGGTCTCAACCTCTGATTTCCAGGAGGGTCTCAGGGACCCAGTTTATTTAACTGCGCCTGTTGTCTCCTGGGGTATGCATTGGCAGGAAGTTGGAATTAAAAGTAGAGTTGGGATTAAAAGTATGGGTATGCTAATAACCTCACCAAATGTTCACTGCCCCAGAGTGTCAGAATTTTTAATAGCTGGTTACTATGTCCAGTGATCATCGTATCCATCTGCTAGACCTTTCCTCATCCTTGACTCCCTCCTTCCCCTACCCAGAGAAATCCAGATCTCTCACCTCAACCACACTGCAGCATAGAAAATGTTATCGATATTGTACCCCAACACAGGCCTCATTGAGACTCTTGTAGCTGGAGAGCTGAGAGTATCTGATGCTGTCATGTGTGGTGGCCATTACAGTGGTTTATGGTCATGTTCCCTAAGAGTTGGGGACCTGTGGCCAGTGCTTTGGCTAAGCTAGTTAAGCCATTGCTTGTATTGCTGACATACCATATGGGAGCACTGGCTTGCATCCTGGCTCCTTTGCTTCCAAATTAGCTCTCTTATAGTGCATCTGCAAAGGCAGTAGAATAGCCTGGTTTGTGGGCTCCTGCCACCTCTGTGGGAGACACAGATGGAGTTCTTGGCTCTTAGCTTCCTCCTGACCCAGCCCTGGCTGCTGCAGTCATTTGGAAAGAAAGCAAGCAGATGGACGATCTCTCTCTCTCTCTCATAAATACATAAGTTTTGAAAAAAAAATAGGGATAGTGTCATGGTTCATGTCTCAGTTGCTCCAGTTCCCATATAGCTTCATGCTTTTGACCTGGGGAAACAGAAGAGGATAGCTCATCCTTGGGCAGCTGCACCCACTTCAGTTCAGCACTGGCCATTGTGGCCAGTTGAGAGGTAAAACAGGGCGTGTGAGATTCTCTTTCCTTCCATTTGTGACTGATTTCAAACAAAAATGCAATAAATATACAATTAAAAAAATAGTTGGAGACATGATGGAAGGACTTATAAACAATGTGGCTAGATAGGTGGGGCAGCGGGCACGGGGTGGCATCCAGCATACAGGTTGTATAACTGCAGAATGATTTCATAAGGCCTTACGAAGGTAAAACGGGACTTGAAATGTGATCAGTGTGTGGCAGGCTTATTTTGAAGTTGACAATTTCATGTGGCCCATGAATGAGCTATTAAATATCCAAATGGTCCTTGCATAAAAACAGAAGGAATCCTTAATCTGATTGAAAACAAAATGCTTCCTTCCACAGATTTTTTAATTGTTTTAAACTGTAAGCATTTGTTGTAACTTTTGTCAAATTTCCAAATGATGTATGTCCACGAAAAGTTAGTTCAATAATAAATAATTTTCTTGACATTGAATTTTTCTCATGAAAATACTTTAGTATAAAAACAAATTTATCTTCATGGCAAATTCTGCAATTTGCATATGATAGTACCCTAAAACATTACAGAAATATTCATTATATTAAAAAGTAGGCCTGGGTTGGTGAAAACTTTATTTGTACAAAATAACTGTAGAAACTCCAACTTCTTGTAACATATGGAAGCACCATTGTAAAGCTCCCATCACACAGTCTCGCCATGACACTCGCTCAGCCCTGGAGAGGGAACCGCATTCGCATCTCCTACGCCTTCCACATCACACTGCTTGACAGTGGTGTTGGTGAAAATTAAAGGGACATGAGGGCTGCACGCCAAGGTCAGAACCAAGACTCACCTCTGGACTGCACTGCTGCTTACTCACGGGTATTGATTTTTATTTAAGTCTACCAATTTCTTTTCTTTTATTTTTTTCTTTCTTTTTTTTTTTATTGAAGAGTCAGATATACAGAGAAGAGGAGAGGCAGAGAGGAAATTCTTCAGTCCCATGATTCACTCCCCAAGTGAGCACAGCAGCCAATGCTATGCCAATCCGAAGCCAGGATCCCGGAGCTTCTTCTGGGTCTTCCAGGTCTCCCACATGGGTGCAGGATCCCAAGGCTTTGGGCAATCATCCACCAATTTCCCAGGCCACAAGCAGGAAGCAGGATGGAAAGTGGAGCTGCCCGGATTACAACTGGCACCCATACCGGATCCTGGTGCATTTAAGGCAAGGACTTAAGCCACTATGCAATGCCGCTGGGCACTAAATTCTGAGTTCTAAATTCAGAGTTCTGAATTCCGAGTTCTAACTTCAATTTCTAAATTCCGAGTTCTGAATTCGGTGTTCTAAGTTCTGAGTTCTAAGTTCTCACTTCTAAATTCCAAATTCTAAATCCGAGTTCTGAATTCTGAGTTCTGAATTCCAAGTTCTAAATTTGGAATTCTGAATTCCAAGTTCTAAATTCTGAGTTCTAAATTCTGAATTCTAAATTCTGAGTTCTAAATTCTGAGTTCTAAATTCCGAGTTCCGAATTCCGAGTTCTAAATTCCTAGTTCTAAATTCCGAATTCCGAGTTCTAAATTCTGAGTTCTAAATTCCGAATTCTAAATTCCGCGTTCTAAATTCCAAGTTGTAACTTCCGAGTTGTAAATTCCAAGTTCCGAATTCCAAGTTCTAAATTCCGAGTTCTAAATTCTGAGATCTAATTTCCGAGTTCTGAATTCCTAGTTCTAAATTCCGGATTCTAAATTCAGAGTTTTAAATTCAGAGTTCCAAAATCCGAATTCCAAATTTCGAATTCCGAATTCCACGTTCTAAATTCCAAGTTGTAAATTCCGAGTTCTGATTTCCGAATTCTGAATTCCGAGTTCTGAATTCTGAATTCTGAGTTCTAAATTCAGAGTTCCGAATTCTAAATTCCAAGTTCTAAATTCTGAGTTCTAAATTCCGAGTTCCGAATTCTAAATTCCGATTTCTAAATTCCGAGTTCTGAATTCCAAGTTCTAAATTCCGAGTTCCGAATTCTAAATTCCGAGTTCTAAATTCCGAGTTCTGAATTCCGAGTTCCAAATTTCAAATTCTAAATTCCGAGTTCTAAATTCCGAGTTCCGAATTCTAAATTCCAAGTTCTAAATTCCGAGTTCTAAATTCCGAGTTCTAAATTCCGAGTTCTAAATTCCGAGTTCTAAATTCCGAATTCTAAATTCTGAGTTCTAAATTCTGAGTTCTAAATTCTGAGTTCTAAATTCCGAGTTCTGAATTCCGAGTTCTGAATTCCGAGTTCTGAATTCCGAGTTCTAAATTCCGAGTTCCGAATTCTAAATTCCGAGTTCTGAATTCCGATTTCCAAATTCCGAATTCTAAATTCCAAGTTCTAAATTCCGAGTTCTAAATTCCGAGTTCTGAATTCCGAGTTCTAAATTCCGAGTTCCGAATTCTAAATTCCGAGTTCTAAATTCCGAGTTCTGAATTCCGAGTTCCAAATTCCGAATTCTAAATTCTGAGTTCTAAATTCTGAGTTCTAAATTCTGAGTTCTAAATTCCGAGTTCCAAATTCTAAATTCCGAGTTCCGAATTCTAAATTCCAAGTTCCGAATTCCGGGTTCTAAATTCCGAGTTCTAAACTCTGTGTTCCAAATTCCAAGGTCCGAATTCTAAATTCTGAGTTCCAAATTCCAAGTTCTGAATTCCGATTTCTGAATTCCGTGTTCTTTTTTTTTTTTATTTGTTTGTGATTTATTTATTTATTGGAAAGTCAGATATACAGAGAGGAGGAGAGACGGACTGGAAGATCTTCCGTCCGATGATTCACTCTTAAGTGAGCACAGTGGATTAGAAGCCAGGAGCCAGGAACTTCTTCCAGGTCTCCCAGAGTGGTTCAGGGGCCCAAAGCTTTGGGCTGTCCTTGACTGCTTTCCCAGACCACAAGCAGGGAGCAGGATGGTAAGTGGAGCTTCTGGGATTACAACCTGCTCCCATTCCAGCTTCCTGTCGAGGCACACCCTTGGAGGCAACAGGTGTTTGTTCAGGTAACTGGGTATTGGCCAACTGCCGGAGTCCAGCTCCAGCTGAGTTCGGAACTCGCGAAGGGTGCGTGGACGAGGCGTAAAGAGGAAAGAAAGAGACGGACCACTAGGACTTCATGATCATAATGGACCATGCACGAAAGCTGTCCGCTTTATTTATACAAAATCAGTCAAATTCTGGCTCAGACTTTTTACGTCATTAACAAATGGATATTTCTAAGGATAATTCTGCCTTTAGTTTTACTTAGAAACAATAGAAGTTCCTGCTAGGATTCTTATCCTATAACTCAATCTTGTATCACAAAGAAAAGGAGAACTTAAAGGTCAAGGAAAGAATGAAAGCCTAAATACAGGTCCCTTGATTAGCATAGGTTCAATGGGGACAGTTAAGATAATAGGAATGACAAAAGGCGCCATTTGCAAGACATTGACCTCCAAGCTCAGGCTGAGCAAAAGGTTAAACTCGCAGTAGCAAATGCCAGGATGGATTAGAATTCTTCCGCAGGGTGGTCCAGTGTCCATGCAAAAGAAGGTGGAGCTGCATTCAGGTGGTTGTAGAGACATCCGCCGGGTGAACAGCGGGAAATTCCTTGCGGCCCTGCCTGCAATGGAACACTCTTCATCCCCTCATGTCCCCCACATCTACTGCATGGACCCCAGCAGCCAACCATGTAGAAGATCCAGACCAAAATGCAGGCTCCTTGCTGCTCTCTGGTCCTGATCTGGTTGGTTCGGATATTTGGGAAGTGAAGTAATACATGGGAGGTCTTATTCACTTTTGTTCACAAATAAAACCTAAAAAACAAACAAACAAACAAAAGTCTTATTTACAAAACTAGCTGCTGGGACCCTGCACAGTGGCCTAGTGGCTGAAGTCTTAGCTTTGAATGTGCCAGAATCCCATGTGGGCACCAGTTCTAATTCCGGCAACTTCACTTCCCATCCAGCTCCCTGCTTAGGGCCTGGGAAAGCAGTGGAGGACGGCCCAAAGCTTTGGGACCCTGCACCCGTGTGGGAGACCTGGAGGAAATTCCTGGCTCCTGGCTTCAGATTGGTGGAGTTCAAGCTGTTGCAGTCACTTGGAGAGTGAATAATCCGGCTGAAAATCTTCTTCTCTACCTGTTCTCTCTGTATATCTGGCTTTGCAATAAATAAATAAATAAATCCTAAAAACAAAAACAAAAGCAAAAGCTGGTGGCCTGGACTCTATTTCTAAACTACAATTCTCTGATCCATGACATAATAGCATATATCTGCCACAAAATCAAACTTAAGTTGCACATAAAACCAGAATCAGCTTTCTAATGATCGCAACAGTTTATCTCTTGACTCTTTTGATCTTTATTGTGGCATTTATGGTACAAAACCTACTAACATTCATATTAGTTTCATGCACGTGTCTGTGCATTTTAAAAAATATGGTTAAGTTTTGGCTTTCAATTTCCTTCCAACCCCTCTGATCAGAGCACACACATTTAACTGGGAATCTTTTTTTTTTTTTCCTTTTACTGATAAGACTTCGCTATTCTTAAATTGTAAATCAGTAAATTGACTAAGGCATCCATATGCTATCCTGAATTCCCAACCTCAAAATGGGTAGAGTTAACCAGAGAACACGTCCTAGCAAAACAGAAGGGAAAATAATCTTTCCAGAAGTGAAGGTGATTAAAACTCAAATCCACGGATCCAACCACAACTACTCAGTCCCAGTGTGCTAGGATGGCAGGCTGCCTGTCATCTGCCACAAGCCCACCTGCACACCCACATGGTGTCTGTCCCATTAGCCTTGTGTGCACGCTGTCAGCAAGAAGGCTCAATCGAGTTGCTTCCCAGGTTGGCATCAGTTCATGAGCACTTCATAATGCTTCATTAGTCTGCACTTTAAAAAAAATCTATTATTTCTGTAAAAGCAGAATTAATAAGTAGCACAGCCAAGACGTCACCTTTGAGAACCAAGCACATAGTATGCATGTGGTGGCTGCCATTCATGTCTCCTCCTGATTTCCTGATACTCTTTCATACTGATAGATGCAGTTTGATTTTTTTATTTTTTCATCTAAATTTCAGCATACTTGTTTTGGTTTTTAAAGATTTGTTTTGTATTTGTTTTATTTATTTTTTAAATTGAAAAATCAGATTTACAGAGAGAAGGAGGTAGAGAAAGATCTCTCCACTGGTTCACTTTCCCAAATGTTCACAATGGCTGCAGATGTGTCAACCCAAGGCCAGGAGATTTCCCAGGGCACAAGCAGTGAACTAGAAGGGAAATGGTGAAGCTGGGACATGAACCAGCACCCATATGCGATCCTGGCATGTGCAAGGCGAGGAGGATTTAGCCACTAGGGTATCACATAAAGCCCAATTTCAACACATTTGTTAGGAAAGCTCCTCTGCACAGCAGAAACTCATTCTGCAGAAGTAGTTTGCTATAGTCATTTATTCTGAAAAGCACATTTTAACATACATGCTCACACACACACACACACACACACACACACACACACACACACACCTTATTCTATCTACCTTTAGTTACATTTTTAGATGACTGCTTCTGCATTCCCTCGCTTTCAATTGGAAATTGAGGGTCAGATAAGTTGGGTGGGACTCACCTGCTCAGAGTGTATCTCCCACCCAGTTGCTGTGATGGGTCTTGGTTACTTTTCCACTACTCAGCCTGCAGAATCACAGGTTTTTGGGATCATTGGCCTTCACATTTGGTTTTCCAACCATATTGTGATGTGATTCATCCAGTTGAAAGGATCAGCTAAATGTGGTGTGTTGACCCAGTGCTGTGTCTTTTTCTCGTGTGTTTAGCTCACATGAGAACAAAAGATAGAAGTGAAGTGACTCTGGCCAGAACAGGTTTAAAAGCTCCTTAAGGGGCCCAGTGCGACTGCTCAGTGGTTAAGGTCCTCGCCTTGCATGCCTGGGATCCCATATGGGCGCTGGTTCTAATCCCAGCAGCTCCACTTCCCATCCAGCTCCCTGCTTGTGGCCTGGGAAAGCAGTCGAGGACGGCCCAGAGCTTTGGGACCCTGCACCCACGTGGGAGACCCAGAAGAGGCTCCTGGCTTCAGATAGGCATAGCATTGGTTGCTGTGTTCACTTGGGGAGTGAATCAGGGGACAGAAGATCTTCCTCTCTGTGTCTCCTATCTGTATATCCGCCTTTCCAATAAAAAAAAATAATAATAATTTTAAAAAGCTCATTAAGAAAATAGTTTCAACCTTTCAAAGAAACAGACTCATGGGGGAGGGAAACTGCACAGCTACCAAGCTCAGCAGCCTCCTTTCCTTGCAGGGGAGGTGGGAACAGCCCATCCGCAGGTCTTCACATACTCCACTGTGCTGCTGAGAGTTTCCTGCTATGTTGTTAGATGAGCCTGTTATTTATGAAAGAAACCATCCTTACTTGCACTCTGCAATGTTTCCATTCCTTACTTGTATTGTCTGCATTCCTCACCCTCCCCTTCCTCTTTGCAAACCCCAGCTACTTGTTCTCTATTCATCTCTCCACCTAAAAATAATAAACTACTGTATATCCCCTCTGTGTTTCTAGATATTCATATTCTGCTGTGGGTGAGGAACCATTTTACTGCCAAGGATCATTTGAATATGTCTCCACTATTTGCAGAGAATACAGAATTACCAAATTAAAAATTAGGCTACATAGATTCATTGAATTTCAAGTTCCATCTGTGGTGGCTTTGGCAGAGCCAATCCAAACGACTTTTGCAAGCAACCCTTATGGAGCGATGGTTTGTATGTTTGCCATCCTGAATCTTCTTTTCATGCCTCTCAAAGCATGTAATATTCATTTACAAAATACTTACTGAGCGTACACTCAGGCTTACACACTGTGAAAAGTGTTAGGGATGTGACATTCATATATGAATGAGTAAGTGTCATCTGGGAATCTGTTCAGGATCCCGCTACACAACAATGCCACTTATCTGATTTCTTTCTGGACAGGTGTGTTTGATGTCCAATGACCCGATTCCTTTATCAGTATAAGCAGCAGATGCAACTTATGCCATTACATGAACACTAGATAAATCCTGACCTCCAGGGATCAGTTGTGGCACCATGAGTAAGCCACTTACGATAATGGTGTCTCACAACGGGCCACTAGCTTGTTTCCCACTTGTTTGATTTCCAATCCAGCTTCATTTTAAGGTATCTGGGAAAGCAATTTTAATGTTCCAACAACTTTGGCTTTTGCCACACAAATGGGAGGTTTCAAAACGGTGTTAGATTCCTAGCTTTGGCCTGATCCAACTCTAGATGTTGTGGTTATTGGAGCCAAAAGCCGTTAGATATTTTTTTTTACTTTCTCTGCCAGCTGTGGCACTGTGTTTGCAAGACTTCCTTTGTAAATGTGAAGCCTCAGAGTTTATCAATCCCCTTCTTTTCTCTTGTTCTGTAATTGAACTGGGATGTGGGATATAGTCCATTGCAATTCGCTGGCATTCAGTATTATACAATCATATTAATACTGTTTAGTAGGAGTTGGTCAGATATTTTGTAAATCAGTGAATTTAATACAGACTTGGTTTACAAGCACACACACACACAGACATCACATTCCCTCAGAGAAAAATGTCATGGCTGTTACAGAGAAATAGAGTTGGAAATATGCTTCACCAAAGTATGGCTGTAAGAGATCTTAATAAACTACACTAAAATACGACTCTTTGGCATAGTGGTCATTTTGGGCTCAGTCCTTTGGCAAATAAAAAAACACAGGATAAGCTATGGAAAATCAGTAAACATTGCTATTTCTGTTTTTAAAATTAATTTATTTTTATTGGAATGGCAGATATACAGAAAGGAAAAGAGACAGAAATAACTTCCATCCAGTGGTTCACTCCTCAATTGGCCACAATGCCTGGAGCTGAGCCAGTCCGAAGGCAGGAGCCAGGAGCTCTTCCGGGTCTCCCATGCGGGTGCAGGGTCCTGAGGCTTTGGACCGTCCTCGACTGCTTTTCCAGGACACAATCAAGGAGCTGGATGGGAAGCATGGTCACTGGGAATAGAACCAGCACCCGTATGGGATCCCAGTGAATTCAAGGCGTGGACTTCAGCCGCTACATTATCACACTGGGCCAGATGTTGCTATTTCATAAAAGCACGTCATATCTATAGAAGCAATCTTCTTTTGCAAGGCGGTTTCCTCCGCTCATTCCCAGGAAGACAAGGTTGGCTGACTCATGAAGAATCTCATCCTGCTCTGCTGTGCTATTCCTGATCACCTTCCCATTATTCCTACCAACAACACCTTTCTTCCTCCATATAGCATTGTCTGAACCCTCTGTCCAATCACTTCTTTGCAATTAACTCATGTTCCTCCGATTATCTCCTGTGTAGATGAGGGTACATTTAAAATGTTTGCAAGATAAAAACAAAATAAAAGTTCATAATGAAACAAAGCATGTTTAAGTTCAGGAAGAGTTTGTTTTATAGAACAGTTTTTCATGAACCTTTTAAGTGATTCTGGCATGCATGGATGTAAAGAATGTTCATATATATATATATGATTTTCCAAAACCTGTCTGAAAATGCTTTATTCATGAAATATAGATGTTAGTAAATATCCATGACTTTTCTCTTGTGTATCTTCTTTGGTATAAAGAAACCAATAACTAGGATAATTAGGAATAATCTATTTATTTACTTGATAACTCACTCATCTATCTTTCTATATGATACGGTTAAGCAGGACACAAACATCTCCATCCCATTTCCCCACTGCACTCAACAGTCTCAACCAGTATAGAAGCATGTTTCAGGGCCCAGTGCGGTGGCATAGCAGCTAAATTACTCACCTTTCGCGTGTCAGGATCCCATATGGGTACCGGTTGTAATCCCAGCAGTCCTGCTTTCCATCCAGCTCCCTGTTTGTAGCCTGAGAAAACAGTCAAGCACAGGCCAAAGACTTGGGACCTTGTACCCACGTGGCAGACTCGGAGGAAACTCCTGGCTCCTGGCTTCTGGCTTTGGATCAGCATAGCTCTAGCCGTTGCTACCCTTGGGGAATGTATCAACAGATGAAAGAGCGCCCTCTCTGTCTTTCCTCCTGTCTGCGTATCTGACTTTAAAATAAAAATAAATAAATCTTCCGAAAAAAAAGAAGCATGCATCAAAAATTGATGGAATAATGGAGCTAAAAATTACA
The DNA here is from genome assembly GCF_017591425.1 of Ochotona curzoniae. Taxonomy (NCBI): domain Eukaryota; kingdom Metazoa; phylum Chordata; class Mammalia; order Lagomorpha; family Ochotonidae; genus Ochotona; species Ochotona curzoniae. The sequence goes on along the minus strand of NW_024467127.1, from coordinate 3,475,490 downwards.
TTTATTTTGGTGCAAAAATATTTTAAGCACTTAATCTTTCCGTAATAGGCATTCACATGAACTTTGTAAATAACATTCATTTTATTCTCATCTCTGCTTTCCACTTTCTGGTTGTAGCAACAAATTCCTAAAATGTAAGAACAAGATTTTCATTTCTGTATTCTCATGCAACCTAGCTCTGTTACGGCCCATCCTAAATGCCCATGGACTGAGCAATCATGAACAGCTGTTTTAAAACTGAAAGCTATGAAGGACTCCACCCCCAAACACTCTGCAGTAGAAGCTCTGCACTTTTATTTGCTATTACTGCGTTATCCGCATATTTTTAGGGTATCTGCATCTCCATAGTTTTCTACAGGCATTCTGAGAAATTCTGAAATCAAAGTTTTTAAACCTATTTTTTTCACATTTCTTTTTTTTTAATTATTAATTGCATTGCATTATGTGACACAGTGTTATGGGCACTGGGATTCCCCCCACCCCTCCCCGAGCCCTCTCCCCATGGTGGATTTCTCCACTTTGCTGCATTACCACAGTTCAAATTCAGTTGAGGTACTTTCATTGAAAGTATTAACCAAGCATAAAGTCCAGTGTCTTATTATCCTAGTGGGTTCAACGATTTCTTGGTGAGACCATCTCTGGTCTGAAAGTAAAGCCAGCAAAGTATCATCCCAATCAATTTAAAGCCCCAACATAACATCAACAGCCATTTACAACCTTATGGCATTAATTGACATGGTATTGATTAATAATATGTTGATAGGAAAATGCGGTTTCTTAAGTACATCCCAGGGCCTCACTTCGTTTAGGCAAAGGTGTGTTTTTGTAGAAACCAATTCCCAAGGCAATAACCAGGAGTAAATCCAGCCTTGTCCTCATGGTCCACATCAGGCATCACACACACACACACACGCACACACAGACACAGACACACACACACACACATACACTCACACACACCAGCTGATGGAGTGTACTCACGTTCTCTCCAAGCACTCCCTAGCTTTGCATGTGTTTCACTGATTTCAAGAGTATGAGCATAGATTGGGGAAACATATTTTAGCAGTGGATTTGTTTTCCTGACTGGTGAAGTTAAAAAAATATATACTTAGCTTCACTAATAATTAGAAAAAGCAAATCCCTACTTTGATCAAGTTTTTGAATGTTAAGTTTTTAATAAAGCATTCAGAGTTACTAATAGTCAGAGTCCATGACACTTTTAAATTCTGTTGGTGGAAATTTATATTTGATGGGCAATCTGTAGAAATCTGTCAGCTAGTAACCACTTCAAGTAACCTTTCCCACTATTTGTATGCAAGTGCATAAAGTGGTATTTATAAGAAAATCTGGTGCAGAAGAGCTGGGCTTGGCCAAAATAACAAACTATAATGAGACTGGATGTGCATCAATAAAAGAATGTGTAAAAATTTCATCATACATCTGTCTTCATTTTTCTTGTGCTATTCTAATAAAATACAGACTCACTAAGTATTAAAGAATAGAGATGTATTTCACATGGTCCTGGGGTGGAAATTTCAAGACAAAGGCATGGGTATTTATCAACTGGATAGGGATTTCTTACCATGTGTTACATGGAGGGCTGGAAAGGGAACATGAAGGAGAGGACAGAAAGAGAGCTGGCCCAAAGGCAGAAGTCCTATTTACAGGTCAGTAAGCCATCCATGAGAGTGGATTCCATGTGCCCTGTGATACCCATCATATCACTTTGCCGTGCCTACAGCTCTGCCTTAGGTTCAGCTATAACTCTAGGGGCATTGAGCAAGGTTACCCAATCAGTATTCTCCCCAGGGCATCTTAGCTGGCACAGGTACCTCATGATTGAAATATGTGCATATCTCCATCTCTTACATTCTTGCCAACTAATATTAGAATTTAACCAAAGATGCTAGAGTTGTGTTTCCACTACTGATGAATAGATAAGTCACACAGTGGATGGCCTGGTAAGAACTATTTCCTGGGAACAAGTTCTTACTGGCCATCCATGACTAAATGCTCCAATTCTCCAGCAGTTGATGCAACCCCTATTTAACCATCTTGGACCAAGTATGAAGCTCACCCTCGACAAAGATGGGGCAGGAATTGGGGGGTGGCAACACGAATCTAAAAGGGTCAAGTGCAAGACACAAAAGTATGCTTAGTTCATGCATATGCATAGATGGATATAATCACAGCTGTGCATTCTCTACGTTTAAACAAGAACTCAGACAATGTACATGAAAGCAAGAGTTTAGAGAGAAATCTTGTGGTCTAGATAATATCTACCTGTGGGAGATTGTCCCTGGATCTCTGCCTGCTACCTGGTGGGCATGACCCACAGCTTAACTGCCAGCCATGAGTGCTGTATATGCCTATGACATGATTAGACGATCTAAAGTGATAGAAGAGCCTCTAACCAGTTACAGTGCCATTGTTGGATGGGAGGATTATCAGGAGATGCCCCACCCCCGGCTTTTCCATTCTAAGTATATGTAAGCTTGCGTTTGCATTACAATAAATGGGCATGCTCAGACTGTCTCCAGTGGTCCTTGCTGATGAAGGACACTGTTGCCTCACCCCCTTGGTGGTTTTGGGGACCTATTGGCAAGAAATCTACTCATCAATCGAGATCTACTTATCAATCATGTATATAGATGTGATTTTTTCTTCCTTATCTGAAGTGATAAATCATCTTTTCACAATGCAGGTATTTGAGGTGGAGAAGATTGAAATAATTGTCCCAAAGTCATATTATTTACAAGCACATATACTAGGAACCAAAGCCATGTGAGACTTCAAAAACTTACAAAGTCCCTAGGAATATGTTCCTCTCCAAAGCAGTAGCCCTTTAGTGAAAATGCTTAATTAAACCACTTTTCACTGATTATGCATTTATTTTAGATGCACCAATATTAATTTCTATCTGCTCTGCAGTTGCTATTTGGGAAAACCTTGACTTGTCTCAACATAATAAGTATATAATATATATTATACATATTACATTGTATATTGTAAAATATGTAATAAGTCTCAATATAATAAATAAGTAGGCTTTATTATCGAAAATTAACATTACTGTGTAATCCCCAAGATTTCCAAACTCCCATGAAAAGAACCTCCACTATCAGGCAAGACTGCTGTAAGGAAAAAAGGTTAGTTCATAAAAGTACTAAAAATAACAGCCTCAACTCTGCAAAAATATAGCTGAATAAAATTTAGAAGCAGATGAAAGGTTGTTGTTGCTCCAAATCCGAGGAGCGTCTGTTGGCGTTCTGCGTTTCCTGCAGCCCAGCCTGGCATGCCTGTGTGGGAAGACAGAGCTGCGGCACAGTGTGACACAGAAGCCACTCACGTACAGAAGGCCTGACCTGAAACTCCATTATCTTCATTTTTGCTTCAGTCTATTCTGCCAAAATGGCTGATTCCTCACTCACAGTTGCTTGCCTAATGAATATAGATAGTAGTTAGTGCTGCCATAGTAAATTCACAAAAATACTCTAGTTATTGACTGTAAATCTTGCGTGCAGGTATTTACTCATCAATGCATTTGCCAAATGTATTCCTAGGCTCTTACATGCTTCCTAGGTGTCTGATACGTGTTTGAGAAAGCATGCACTTCAATTGTCATCTAGAGGAACAGGGAACAGGTAGAATAAGGCATGCAGAACAACTAATAGATATGGCCTACACTGTTTGATGTTTCTCTGACAAATATTAGGTTCTTCACATCAACGCCACAAGGGAGGAACAAACGGTGATCTAAACAAACTGCATGCATCTTTGAAGCAGACAGGGTGCAGAGGCAGTTTGATTAAAACATTTTAACAATTATTTTCAAAGCAGAATTATTTTTTTTCACATAGTTTATCTTAGATATTGAACTAACATGGGCTGACATTCTTATTCACCAAGACATTATCCAAATGGTTTTTCCGATCATATTAAAAGCTCATTGAAGAAAACATATTCCTGTTTACATGGGGCCAGGATTCTGAAGTGGAAATGAAATCCCTTTTTCTATCTTCCACCAAATAAATACTTTGTTTGCAACATCCTTGTATTGATGGTAAATGTCTCTAAACAGTGAACAAGAGATTTTACTCTCTGTGAGTGATGATGGGCTTACATAGTTACAGACCCTCTGAATCATCTCTGCTGTACAATCAAACAGTTCATAAAAGTTATGAGTTTACTCCTCTTCATTGCTCTACACTTTAATGATAATGAGAGGGAGGACAAAAGAACCAAAACATGTATGTTCCCGAGCCTACACAATAGGCCCCTTGCAACACATATGCATGGATTAGCAGAAATGAATTAGCAGCACTTTCGGGGTGTAATAAGGGTTAAGTATGTCATAAAGTATAACTGTACAGAAAATTCTCAGCTCATTTTGGAATAATTAGCACACTCACGTAACTTGGGTAGTTTAGAAGGAAATGGTAACATTTCCCCCTTGCCAGCACTTTTGGAAGCCTCCTCTCCTCACCGATAGGAACAATCTCTTACTTTGAACAAATCCAGAGCTGCACGTCTTCCCTGCACATCACCTTTTTCCTCTTATGGCTCAACCACGGTCCTGTTGCTTCTCCAGACAAGCAGAGAATTGCAGGTCTGGAGCAAGTGAAAGCACCTGTATAGACAAAGCACCTAATTTCTTAAAGTGATGCATTTACAATAAGTTACTCCAACTCTGTCATTCGAACAATTAAGGATGAGCTAAGGAAAACCTCAACCCTCCTTTAAAATGTCCCCATTAAACATACTCACATGAACTTGCCATGCTCATATGTCTTTGCCCAAAGCTCTTTCGTACCAGGAAATTCAGTCTCCTGGAAAGAGGAAACTGACCCTCACAGACTCTTCTGTCATTGCTGCAGCACACATCCCACACTCACAGGTTTCAGAATGTTCACAGAGATCTGTGAGGCCCTGGCACTCATCCCTGCTTTGCCAATGAGTGGATGAAGGCTGCAGAGTCCTTAAGAGCCTTCCAAGAGTCACAGAATCCAACCTGGACCAGAGAAGGGGTGGACTCAGATTGGTCAAAGTTAGACTCTACCCCAGCTCAAGATGATGGATGGCTCAAGGTGACAGAGGTTTTAGAACACACACACAAGCATAATATAAAACTTCACATCCGTGTTCCCCAAAGATCTATTTCTTTATTTGAATTAGAGAGAGAGAAGAGGGGTGAAGAGGGAGGGAGGGAGAGAGAGAGAGAAAGAGAGAGAGAGCGTGTGTGAGAGTGTAATGTCCATGGTTGGGTTACGCTGAAGAAAGAAACCTGGAACTCCATGTATCTAGCTGCATTTGCTCTTTTGGCAGAGGATGTGTCAGTGAGAACCAGTGTTAGGGTCCAGGATTCAGGCCTCAAGTCCTTACTGGATCTCTTCATCACCCTGAGTACTGGCACATAGAGGCACCCAGGCTTGGCATCGGTTAGTGCTACTGCCATCAAGCACGTCCTGGCGAGTTGTGCCTGATATGCTTGCTGTGACTTCCAGCATGTCAACTTTCAATGACTTCAGAACAGCAAAGAGGGGAAGACCCACAAAGGAGCTCAATAACAAACCATTCAGGAGAGGAAGACCCTGGGATGTCAACTCAGCCCTTGTGAGGTGGGAACAGATTGAATTTCCACTCCTGTGGGCACCCAGATGCAATATTTTTAGGCAATCCCTAGCTGCCTCTCCTGGACCTACACACCTCCCTCAGCCACTTGAGACATCAGCAATAAGTCCTAGCCTTTGTCTCCAAGCCCCCTCTCCGCGTTAGCCTGGCAAAATCCTTGGTAACATCAGGATTTTAAAATGTCATTGAGGTCCCTTTAATCCAAGCCTGGCGATTGAATAACACACCTCTCTTCTGGGGGATCTCTGTCTATTGGATTTTATCCATGCATGGGGAAAAAAATCTATCTTTTCAATGAAAGGCTTTTTCTCATCTAAAAGATGCCTGGCAAGGTAACCGATAGCCTTTGATTGTTATGCGTTCTTTCACTGACTCTATTTTTATTATTTTATCACTGCTCATTACACATGTTTTCCTTTGTTACATTTGTTGACAAATTACTGTTCATTTTAATATTGATGATAGGCAATTTATTTACTGTTTTGTTGTCTCAAGTTTTAAGACATTTTTTCCCTTCCCATGATTTATTTAACCTGGAATCTGATATAAAATTCTCTGAGCAACTGGTTCTCTAGCCAGCTAGTGCTATACCAGACCTAGGTCAGGGGCTGGGAACTCATTGTTGGACATCCCTGAGGGCAAGAGGCAAGGCCACAATCAGCAGCTACCTTGCAAGGAGTGTATCAACAAGCTAGCATTGGGAGCACAGCCAAGACTCAAAGCTAGGATGCTGTTGTTCTGAGTAGTGTTCAAACCACTGTGCCAAATGCCTGTATGTCACATCTGTACTTCTCCTTTTGAGATATGTTCACATGATGTAAATTCACAATTCTTTCAGATACTTTTTATATATTTATTTTCATTGGAAAGGCAAACTTACACTTTTACAGGGGCATGCTCATGCTTTCCTAAAGCCATAAGCAGGGACATGAACTGGCACCCATATGGAATACCAGGACTTGAAGCTGAAGGATTAGCTAGTTGAGTCACCAAAACAGGCACCCGAAATTCCATTTTAAAATTATGTAGTTCAATAGATTTTAATGTTCTCAAATTTCCCTAGCATCAACTTACAGAACACTCTATTCTGTCATACAAGTAAACCCATACCATTTAAACAGTCCTTCACCATTCTCAAGCCTTAGCAACTTGTGGCAAAATAATGTTTTATGCAGTTCTTTTATATCCGGGGATCTATTGTCAATATTTTTGGTATGTACCTAAAAACTGCAGTGTCATGTGGAAATCATTTAATTCGTTGAGAAGCCAACAAACCGTTTTCCACAGTGCCTGCACATTTTTATATTTCTTCCACTAATGAATAAATTCTCTGACTTATTCCTGTTGTATGCCTTGTTTTGACTCTGCCAACATAGTGGGTGTAGAGTTACAAGGTACTTTAGTTCTTGATTTGTGTTTTTGTGACAATTAAGAATGTTCACCATTATTTAACATGCTTAATGGAGATCAGTACATATTTCTTAAAACTATATCATTTTAGTTATGTGCTTTAAGTGGAGTTAATTGGTCTTTCCTGTGCAATAGTAGAGATTGCCTACATATTCTAGATATTAGCTTTCAAATAAGTTTGTTAATTGAAAATGAAGCCTAATGTTAGCTGTTTCTAAATAAATGCCTTTAATACATTTAATGTGTTCCTAATTATATAGTGTTTCCTTACAAAAGTATTAAAATGTGTCTAAATGTGTTTTATTTCCAGCAATTGAGATAACTGCATGATTTCTGCCCTTCAATTTAATCATGTGATGTATTATGCTGATTGTTCATCTTTTCCTTCTCCTCTTTTCTGCTCTCCTGCCCTCTGCTTCTTCCCCTTTCCCCCTTCCCTTCCTTTCCCTCAACTCTCTTCCCTTCCCTTCTTTTTCCTCATCTCCCTTCCCTTCCCTCTTCTCCATTTTCCTTTCTCAGTATGATCATACTAATTGATTTTCATTTCAACCAAACCTGTATTCCTGAGACGTACCTCATCTTGGTTTCTGTTGTTATTGTTGTTGTTGTTTGTTTAAATATTTATTTATTTTATTGTAAATTCAGATATACAGAAAGGAGGAGAGACAGAGAGGAAAATCATCCTTCCAATGATTCACTCCCCAAGTAGCTGCAATAGCTGGAGCTGAACCAATCCTAAGCCAGGAGCCCAGAGCCTCTTTTGGGTCTCTCACACGAGTGCAGGGTCCCAAGGCTTTTTGCCATCCTTGACTGCTTTCCCAGGCCACAAGCAAGGAGCTGGATGGAAAGTGAAGCCGCTGCATTTGAACTGGCGTCCATATGGGATCTGGGCGCTTTCAAGGTGTGAACTTTAGCTGCTAGGCCACCGTGTTGGGTCCACACCTCATCTTGCAAAATGCATGATCTTTTTTCTTTCATTTTAGAATTTGGGCTTAATATGCTGGTATTCTGCTGAGAAATTTATATATGTGTTTACCAGAGGGATATGCTGTAGTTTTGTTGTGATGAACTTGGTCTGCTTTTGGTGTAAAAGCAATACTTGCTACACGGAATACGTCCAGAAAGGTAATTTTTTTTTATGCCTAATGAGAATTCTGACAGTTTGAGAATTTTAACAGTATTTTTTTTTTAAATGAGAGACTCCAAAAGTCTGAACATTTGTTGATAGCAAGTGCTTGTTACTGAAGTTCTGGTCAGTTAACTATACACACAAACACGTACACACAGGTACATACACATGCATATATATACTCTGATCCAGCTCCCTGCTTATGTCAAAGAAAGCTAGAGGATGACCCAAGTCATTGGGACCCTACATCGGTGTAAAACTGCCTTTCCAGTTTAAACAAATAAATCATAAAACATTATTATAAACTCACGAATTGTTGCTTCCCTGTGATTGTAGAGCATGTTTTGTGCTGTACAATTCTTAAAATTTTAAAGATGTGCTTTACCTCCAATACATAGCGTTTTTTATGGGCAATGTTGACACTGCTCCTCAGGAAAAGGCGTATTCTCCTCTTGTGTATGTCACATCTTCTCTGTGTTGGTCTTCTGGGCTGTATTCTAAGCACCATTAAAAGTGAGAACTATGAGCCTCTGTTTCTTCATTTTGATTCTGTCATATTTTGAGTGCTTTGATTTCTGTCTCTTTGCAATGAGTACACATGTTTTAAAATGTTACTACTTGGTAAAATAAATTTTTATTTTATGTATATTGTTCCTTTTCTTTGGTAAAAAGAACAATCACATTTTTTGAATATTTTGACAATATTAGTTTTAATTTAATTTGGAAATCTCTTTTTTGGAACAGTTTTTTTTTTCAAAATGTTGTATATATATATTTTTTTTTATTGCAAAGGCAGACATATAGAAAGAAGGAAAAAAAGAAAGATCTTCCATCCACTGGTTCACTCTCCAATTGGCCACAATAGCCAGAGCTGAGCTGATCTGAGCTCACGAATGTTTTCCATGTCTTCAACATGGTTGCAGGGTCCAAAGGCCTTGAACCATCTTCCACTGCTTTCCCAGGAAGCAAGCAGAGAGCTGGATGGGAAGCAAAGCAGCCAGGAAATCAACCGGTACCCATACCAGATACTGTTGGATGTAAGTTGAAACCTAGCCATGCTGTGCCAAAGAAAAGGGATTTACTCGCTCAAATATATGTCTTTCCCATTGCAAGGTTGTAGAACATGTCTGATTATAATATATTTGTTCAACAACCCGGGGACAAGCATATACCACATTTATTATTATCTTTTTTTATTTTTTTATTATGTGATGCAGTTTTATAGGCACTGGGATTCCTCCCACCTCTCCCACAACCCTCCCCCCATGTTGGATTCCTCCACCTTGCTGCATTACCACAGTTCAAGTTCAGTTGAGATTCCTTCATTTAAATGGACTAAAGCATTCAAGAGAAGTAGATGCTCACTTTGCATTGTCTACTTTGACAAGAGTCACTTAAACCTGATTTCTACTTCTGACCCTTTTTGCTTTTTTGAAGAGTTCAACTACCCATGCCATTATTCCAAAGAACCATAGAATCCCCAGAAATGTCCTAAAGCAGTTAGGAGACACTTTGTCTCTGCCATCCCTTCTTCTATCCCTGGTATTTAACCAGAACTAGGTGTTACTCCTAGCAAAGTGTGCTTCTGTGCCTTAAACATCTGAAGTGAGGGTGTTCCTGTATCCCTCCTAGTTCTTGCCTCTGTATGGCATATGGTATTTGATGATTTAACAGGCTGTTGACTTTGCTGTGTTGTTTTGCTTTCTAACAAATAAGATTCATCGGTACACCCAAACTTTTCTCAAGGTCTCCATTTTATTTTACAGAATACCTGATCCTATTATGGTCTAGAAGATTCAGTAAAAATTCTAAATTAAGATGTGTTTTTTAGCCTTACTTATTCCCAGAGTGCTGTGCAGAAACTGTGATTCTATAGTTCCATCTAGGTATTCCTTCTGTTATTGGGTGTAATGCTACTGAAATTTTGCTCTCATTCTACCCAGAATTGCTTACTCATGAGAAGATATTGTGAGAGCAAGCAACTTTAATGCCTTCAAAGAAAGAATTTCATTATTACATGTAGACATAAATAGGAACATGCCGTGTAAATATACATTAAGATTTAGAGACCATCAATATTACCCCAAGCCTTGATCATGTAAGGTATTCAGAACAACATTATTTACTATGTATTAGAACAAACACAGTTGCTGACTTCACTGAGAAAGCACATCCAAGGACTCGGTCACATACGGATTATTAAATTGGGTTTTGTGTTTGTAAGTTGGGAAGAGAAGGATTCTAAACCGCACTTTGTAAAAATGAGTTAAGTGAGCCCTTGAGACGCACTCAAGTCACAACTGATTTCTTCTACAAATATCCATATTTTGATTTCAGATGATTTTGAACTTTCAATTGATATCAATAAAAGGATGATATTTAACATAAGTAAGAGGAAATGTGGATATAAAAGTTTACAGAATGATAGAGCAAAGTCCCTGGCATGGTTGGAGACACGGAGCAAGTGCTCAGTAAAGTCTCGTTAAACAATTTCTCATTACATGTGGCAGGGTGCCTAGATTAGAGGCCACATGCTGAATAGCAATCACTGACAAAAGTTCACACTAAATTCCAGGTAGGAATAGTCTGTTTATTGGAATAAGTCATAAATAGAGTAAGTTGAAGCTTTGCAATGACTAATGAAGATCACTTGGCATTCAGATATGCCAGAACAGAATACCAACATCCTGCAGAACAGGTTCAAAGGAGTTATTGCTAAAACTGTTATTTAAAGATTTTCCTAGAAACAGAATTTTTTTTATTAATTACATTGCATTATGTGATACAGTTTTATAGGTACTGGGATGCTTCCCTCCCCCCCCGTCCCTCCCCGAACCCTGCCCCCATGGTGGATTCCTCCACCTTGCTGCAAGTATCATTTGTCTGGTTAAACTGAAGGTGCAGTTATGTAGAAAAAAAAACAGCTATTTCTATATATCTACCTTCTGTCAAATGGGTTCTCATGAGTGCTCATTATGTCTGCATTCAATGTGTAAATCCTATGACTTCTCCTAATGCATGCTTTATGTCTCTCAGTGTTGTGTGCACCACCCAGGACTCAAGTCCAGACCTGTGCTCTATAAATGGACTTCATTTTATTTTTGTCTGCAAATGTAGCATAAAATCCTTGAAGGCAAAGGGCATAGCTTGTGATGTAATGGGTTAAGCCATGGCCCCCACACTGGCCTCACGTTTGGGTACTTGTTGGAGTCCCAGCCACATTTTTTTCCAACTCAGATCCCTGGCAACATACTTGAGAAAGCAGCAGAGAAAGGACCAAGTGCCTGAGCTATAGGAGGCCTGGATGGAACTTTGCTCTTGACTTCAGTCTTCTGCAGCTCCCGATGCTGCTACCATTTGAAAAGTGAGCCAGCAAAGGTAGATATGTCTATCTCACTCCTTCTGTCTCTCTCTAAATTCCTCTTCAAGCAAGTCAAATGTATCTTCAAAAAAATCAGTGAGGTCTGTACAGTCCCTGGCCCCTTTTTATCTATGATAGTGCAGTATGGCTATAAGCATGAAAGTGTGTCCTTAGTGAGAAGGTTAGAGAAGGAGAATTATTAAGGAAGAGCATTGCTTGTAGAATATTTTGTCCTACAGAAGTATGGCTATCATACAATGGAAAGGGAAAGCTGGGACAAAATCTTTAAAGATTTAAACATGTCGAGAAAGAGGTGAGGAAGTTAGAAAATTTGAGGAATGAATCTTCTAAGTTTTATATATAACTGGCTACAATTTGTAAGAGACTATTAAACATTGTTTAAGTTTTTAATGTTAATACCTAATGTATGGTGACATTAGAATTGGTATGTCTGCAAGAAGTTTTTGAAATGTACACTCAGAAGGATTCTAGTAAATATCTGAGAATAAGAAAAACCTCTAGTTTTGAAAGCTGTTAAAAAATTTGAAACATTGAACTTTAGATAGTCTTTGTTTAATTGGTGACGTTGTCAATTATCTATCCAACTTCAGTTAGGTGCTCTAGTACCAACTTTTGAACTTGTTAAATTCTTAAAAGTGATGAGATGATTTTATGTGTTAGTTCCTATTTTTAAGGTTATAGTTTCGTTTTGGTGAATGACTGAGGAAATATACATTTTGCCTTTCAGTTAGGTAATGCTTGGGTTCTATATATTGTCTGTTAAATTCTCATGGCTTGAAAAGAGCTGCATTTTCATGGGTGTTTTCTGATACGTATTTATTTATGTGGTCATTTTATAAGTGATAAATCATTTTTTTGATCTCTTACTGTTTGAATCAACCTGGCTCTTCTGATTTTTGGAATTCCTAGATGGTCCCTTGGGAGTCTCAAATTCATAAGGATATTTGTCAAAGGTTACACCTTTTGGTTAGTTAGTAAAGATAATTCTGTAGTAAAATTTGGTTGCAGACACCACATTGAGAAGCCTTGCCAATGGGGAGCCAGAATTAGTTGCAATCCTGCCAGGAAGGATCCAGGAATGCTTGATACGAAAACTTGTAGGGGAAGGGCCTGGTGTGATAGCTTAGCAATTAAAGGCTCGATGCGATAGCTTAGTGGTTAAATGGCCCAGAGCCATAACCTAGTAGCTAAACTCCTCACTTTGACAACTGGTAACTTTAAAACACTTAAGAGAATTTTCAAGAAGCAGTTACAAAAATTGTTTTGTTTTATAATATGTTACCTGATATACAGATACATGTTCATGTGGCAAGCTATGTAGTCTATCTTAATTGGCTTATAGATGAAAATGTTCATAGATGACAACTGCTAAGCTAAATCCTTTTGAAAACAATGTATAGATGCATAATTAGACTCTTGGAGAGTCATGTCTGTTTCTGGTTTCTCAGTACCTATGAGTCTGTACAGCTGTATACCTCTACATGTATTCAAATAAGTTTACTGCTAAGGGTGCAGTTTCAAAACTGGTCGTGGGACCTCAAATCCCCATGAACTAGGTGGTAAAATGTATGGCTATATGTATGAAAGTATTCAATGATAACTCACATGTCAGGGAACGTTAAATGCTCCAACATGGGAAACGGTTCTTACAGCAGACTCGTTGGTGGACAATCTTAAGTAGCACTCAGTGGCCTCAGAATCAGCCCAAAAGGCATTCTGTTCTGACAGGAGAGCCAGCAAGAGAACAAGCATATACAGTGTGGAAAGATAAGGACACTGCTGTAAAGATTGTCCCTCCATGAAGGACCTCAATGGTCCACTCCCCAGTGCAAAGAACTAGCCATCAACGATGGTTGTGCTCTCCTCTCAATGGAGGAGAGAACTTCCACTGTGTGTGTGGCCAGGTCTAATGAATCATGGGGCTGTTGTTGTGGATTCAAGAGGCTTCCACAGACTAAGCATCATGTGTTGGGAGCCTCAGGTGATCACTCATGTCACAATAAGAGTGCTAATTTGTTAAATCAACTAAAGTCGCTGTGTACTGACTTCCCATGCAGGATCTGTATCTTCAGAGTTACACTAGGAAGATATATTATTAATATTAATAGATTTTTCCAAGTAGTGTCTTGTGGATCTAAAATGCCTTATTAGCAAGAAGAGCTAAGAATATATTGGCTACCAGCAGTCTGTAAGTTAGTTGGCTTATGATTGGTCAACCAGTAATACATACTAGACCCCCTATAAGGATGTTTGCCATTTCCCTCTTCAGTTTCCACTAGGCCTCACTGGGGTAGGACACAGTGAATGTTCTAAAGCAGAGTTCATGCTTTCCTTACTTACCAGGTTGTTTGGGATTTCTCTGTTTATCCACTTAAGATTCTTGTGTTATCCAATTGCCAGTACATGGCTTGTTAAACTAAACTGGTAGACTGCTTGCCTCTGCCTTAAAGTGTATAAAGTTCTGTAAAATCTTGTTAGAATAATATAAACTGCTGGGTTATTCAAATGAAAACATGTTTAAATCTTTTGCTGTCTACTATGTGACCAGTAGGTCTTGCAACAGAATGTTTTCATTGCTGTGCTTTATGTTCTAGGCTGTATGTTTCATCCTAAAACTCTTAGGGCTTGTAACAATTGGTAAAGTATAATTGTTTTAGAAAAATGTAACACTTGCCTGTTACTTACCATTAAATTCACCAATTTCCAGGAAAAGAATAACTGCCAAATGAATGTAAAAGAATTTGGATAGCCTTTATTTCAGGGAGCCATAGTCATGGGCTTCCCTTCTCCATGCAGGAAACAGACAGAACTACAGTCGAAGGCTGCAGTGGAAGAAGAGCATGAAAGAGATGGGGAAGGTCCTTTTAAAACTCTTCTTGACTTGGAACCTGAAACAGGGGTCGCCTTGGCCTAATTTGATGGGATGGTATGGATTTGTGCCCCTCATTGGTGCAACAGTGGTTTCACAACCTGAGGGGCCCAACCAGAGTTCTACCATCCATTCCAGGTTTGCTAGGAGGGAAACTCTGCCCTCCTCTGATTACTGTGGTAGACATCACCTATCTAGATCTAGAACTACTGTAGCATTTTCAAATGTCAAATGCAATAGTCCTTAAGGTTAGCCAGGAAGTCAGCTGCATTTACCTGTCCTGCAACAGGCTTATATCCTGATGCTACATGCTAATCCTTGCATTGTTACTGTGCCTTCTGATTGATCTAGGTCTGCAATTTATGCAGCTTAGGGGTTTCATGTATATGTTCCAGAATTTGAGACTTAAAAGGATTAACTTAGACCAATACCTAACACAGTCACTTAGCCTTCTGGCCAATCATTTTCATTTTTCTCATAACCCATCAATTGATTTAGTTCATGTCTTCTCTATCAATAAGGATCCAAGATTAGTCACTCAGAGCTCATCTGATACTGGGTTACACAATTCCTTGCCTTCTTCTCTGTCATCATTCAGCCCCCACCCCCAACTTCCCTCGTGTAAGCTCCTGTCTCATTTCATGCACTTTGTCCTTACCAATGAACACTACTGAAGGATCAATTCAAGCATCCAGCCTTGGATGCAGCCACAGATTTTTTTTTTCCTCCCAACTTCTAGATCTTTGACTCCAACAGTTTTTCAGGCCAGAGTTTGATTCTGTTTTTACTGCTACCTTTCGTTCTCTACCTCCCCTAGTTTTTACTACTCCTCTGATCCAGTTTAGAGTCCATAGTTAGTCGAGTGTTTCTAGCACCATTCATTTGTCATTTTCCTTCTTGTCTGCTATTTCCCCAGTGATAATCACCTACAAAATCTTACCATGGTTGTAATCCAATCTTGCTATTACTTCTTGCATAAGTGCAGGTGATAGAGGCTGGAGGAAAAAAAAAATCTGGTTATGATCTAAACTCCACCCAAGGATCCTATTATATTTTTTCAGCAAATTCACTCTCTAACTTTCCCAAACAACTCTTTCTCACCTTCCCTTCATTCTTTAAAATGCTGCTTTATTTTCTTCTGCTTGTTTTCAGCTGCTGATCTTCTCATTTTTTTTTCTTAGAAAATAGATACGATCAATGTCTTTAACCTTTCGCCACCAAATCTATCAGCCCAAACAAACTCTTCTCATATAGTGATGTTCCACGTTGACCAAATCTATCCCCAAAATTAGTTGGAGGCAGACACCTAGCACTCAGGAGTCTTTAATCACTGGCCTGTGGAAAGTCTTGTACCATTCATGTGGAAGAGAGGAGCAGCCCCAAACAGCCATATTTAGGGATTCTTAAGTAGCAATCACCCAACCAAGAGAACATTGGTATAGGATAGGAATCACTGAATCAGCTCAGAGAACATCTGGGCAAAATACAAATTATCCAATCAACTATAGTGGTGCAGAATACAGACACTTAATCAGTTTAAACATCGTGTACCCTAAGCTTTCCAATCAGTATGAGCCCCAACCCAAAATGAAATATATTTCCATTTGTTAGGCCCTTTCACTCTCCTTTCAGAATATTCCCAGAACCCAACCCAATTTTATGGTAAAGGTCAGGTCATGCTCATGTCCCAGAAATGTTTCGGAAGACCCAGCCTTATTGGCACCATTTTTTATTGTCTGGGTTGTCACCATGAATGTACTCATACTGCTGCTAAACTGAACTCCTCTACTTGTGATGTTGTTGCCATTTATTTTTCTCTCTAAGGTGCTTTGCAGTCACTCTCATTTCCTTCCATGATATCCACTCCTCTTTCTTTACTGAATCATTCTTACCAAATTGAAATTCTGCTTGATAAATAACCAGTAGAAAAAGATTATCTGGATTCTGCATCTTTTTTCCAAATAGCTATCATTACAAATTCATAGCAAAGTAATCACACTAACTACTCCTGATTTCTCACTCCTCAGTCTCAATTCAGCTCCGTCCAATTAAACCTTTATGCCCGTGATGACTTTAAACCACCTTTGTCACAAAAAGTTAATCCTGTGGTCAATTTCTGTATCTCATTTTACTTGCTTAACTCCTCACCGGATTTGACACAGATGATCTCTCCATTTGGAACCAGCTCATGCATTTGACATCTACAGTATCTGGGCTGCTGCTTTTTCATGTGCATTAATGAAAGATCTATTTGTTACATTCCCTCTTTTTTGACCCTTCCATTTGAGGAGATAGTGATCATTACAAACAACCTTAAATGAAGTTTTTTTAAGGAGAGAGGAGCCAAGTAAACTGTTTAAGCAAGGGGCTACTTCAGTTTTTATTGTCCCTGTCTCCTCCAAAGTGCTAAGCAGAACTTTGCAAATGGAGCCCAAATCTGCCCAGTGGTTAAAAAATTTGGAGCACCTAATTTTTGTTTCTCTTTTACTCCTGTGTGTTGCACCAGGTCATCATGCATCCTAAGCACACATCCAAACCCTGACGGTCTCTCACTGATACTGGCTTTGGCATTCTAACCCAGATGACTCTTCTGATTCATTCATTCCAGTAAAGTGAGTTGCGAAGTTAATCTGTTATCATTCTGCACTTTGCTATCCATGGTCCATGGCCCAGTCAGGTAAACCTTAAGAATGTACAAGGCAAAGCATGTTCAATTTCTATCCAAGTATAACAAACTCCCCTAATATGATCCCCAAAGATTCCTGATAGCCTGGCTGTAGCTTCCTCTCTAACCTCATCTGATGACCATCCCAGAAAGTCACTCTCCTGCTTGCTGTTCTGAACACATGCCAAGCATATTTATTTCTCAAGATCGTTGCCTTTGCTGCTAGCATGCTTGTTATTTTTTCACCCTGGGATCCCTTGAGATCAACTGCTCCTGAAAGCTCTTCTTAAACAACTTCCAACATTTCCTCATTCCAAACATTTCCTTGATTCACAATGCTTCAGAGTATCTATCATCTGCTGACCTTGTCCAGTACTCCCTCAGTACCCAAATGATATTGGTTCTGGAATCCCCCATGATCTCCAAATTCATGAGGAGAGATGTAGTATTTACATATATCATCCTTTTGTAAAAAAAAATGTGTATCTATAAATGATTTAGAATACTTAAGTAAATGTGAATATTATGTAAGTAGTTGCTATCCTGTATTCTTTAGACAATCTTGACAATATGAAACCCTGTACATGTATAGTACAAACGCATAAGAATCTGAATACTTTCCATCCATGTTCTCGCAATTTACAGATATGGAATCTGTGGCAGCAAAGGGCCCCCTGCATTTATATATATATATATATATATATATACATACATATATACACTTATATATGTACTTAGATATGTACTTATATACACACATATACACTTATATATTATATATACATATATATAACTGTATATAATATACAATATAAATAATATATACAAATATTATATATACATATATACTTGTCTATAAGGACACATGTGCATGTTTTTCTAAACTTTTTGATTTAAACAAAAGCACAGAGATGCCAAATTATCCACAACATAGCCATGGTTCCTTACTGTTCCCCTGATGATCATTTCCTTTCCCGTGTCCCCGTCCAGGACAGTACTTAACATTCACTCGTCACAATCTTCAACTCCTCTTGGCCAAGACCATTTTCCACACAATTTTTGTTTGTGATGACTTAAATATTTCAGGAACGGTGGTCATGCATTTTGTAAAATCTCCCAATGTTGGGATTCTGAATCCATCCAGTGTTTTTCTAAGGACAAGAATAATCTTGGGTGTTTGGGGTGAAAGGCCATAGATATGCATTGTGGATTTTCATCATGTCATCTCAAAGCACAAGTAGACCATGACCTCTTATGAGGCAGCATCCATCAAGTGTCTCCCCTGTGAATTTGCTCCTCACATACCTGCCACCACACGCCTTCCTCAGTGCATAGGGAGGTAGGAGTTGCCTGCATGGGGATGGAGTGCGTGTTGCAATTTTGTTTGTAAGATTTTCTTCTCCATCTCATCAATATGTGGTCAGATGGGGAAATTTCACTTTTATTGCCTAAAACATAGCCTATGCAGTCCCTTCACAGTACAAGCTCTCATTAAATTTTAATTGGATAGAATAATTGAATCTATTATGGGTACTTTTTCATGTTCAGTTGGAAAGTTACTTTCATAACCTAAAATCTCTATCTCTCCACGTGCACATATTTTCATAAATTCTCACTGGGTTTTAAATCTCAGTTGCTTGTATCTGCCTAAATTTACTGACATGCTCACATACCCTTGCACTGCAATTAGTACAAACTTGTAGAGTTGTGAATATTACATTTAAACTGATTCTTCATAGGTCGGCCTACTGCCACTCCAGGTGCACCTCACAAGTCTAATTTACCTTTGAGTAACTCCAGTGCCTAGCCCTGGGCCTGGGATGTTATTGAATATTTCTCAGCTCTTGCTGGCTGGCTGAGGCAGATCAAAGCAAACGATGATTTCAGGTCCATTTTCACAAAACCGGCTTTCTCTTTTCCTGGTGACTGAGCTGATTCACTCGCTCACGATGAAGCAGAATTCTTCTTTTAGCCTCTATGAATGGTTTGTGTTTTCCCATAGTACGCATCAGAGCTTTGGTGTGTCATAATCACTAGAATAGACAGACCATTCCTCTCCCAGGTGTGATACATTCTGCTGCTTTTGTTTCAAGACCACCCTAACTGAATCAATACAAATTGACTAAGTGAAAATTACAAGGAAGTGTATTCCATACATAGAAAAAAAAAAGTAATAAAACACAATTGCTTCAGACTGGCGTGGTAGCTTAGTGCCTAAAGTCCTTGTTTTGCATGTGCTGGATCCCATGTGAGCATCGGTCCATGTGTTGAATGCTCTGCTTTCCTTCCTGCTTCCTGTATGTGGTCTGGGAAAGCAGGAGAGTATGGTCCAAAAACTCTCTCTGTAACTCTGACTTTCTAACCTCTGAATAAATAAGTAAATTAGCTCTTAAAATACACACACCTTGTTTCTCGTTGCTTCTAACACACTTTTCTGCTTAATACCTAAAACTGAACTATGCACTCAGTCATTAATCTATATCTATATCTATATTTATATTTATATCTATATCTGTATCATCTATATCTATATCTATATCTTTAGAACAAATTGGGAATAGATTTTATCCTGAGTACTCTACCATTTTCGTGAACATGTGTTTTAATACATATACAAGACGTGTGATATTAAAGCATAAATTTATCTCAATAGCTAATTCACTATATATATAATAAAGTTCTAAATGTTAGTTTGCCCTTTATTAGTCCACTAATTTCCCAATTGTTTCCCTACAAGAGCTCTAGCACTTCTTGGGAATAGACCAAGAAGAACCTGAGTCTACTCATTCTACTTTCTTGCTTCTGGACTATTGGCCAACATTTCTCTGTACCAAACTCATGGCTTGGGTAAATCAACAATATTTGCTTCATCTGTCATAAGAGTCTTAATTTGGGGCTATTGCAAAGAGCATGGCTGTCCCTCTGCAAAGAGCAGAGATGTTCCAGGCAGTGTTCCAACCCATGCACTTAAGATCAATTATGAAATTAATTATTGTTTAATTTAATTGACCACAAACTTTTTGAGTAGCTTTATGCAGGCAAGGCAGAAAATGATTTCAGTGAGTTAACGGGCATGGCCCTTACTCTCTGGAGGAGATATTACATTGAAGATGGTTGTTTGTTGACTAGAGAAACACCATAGCCTACAGCTTTAGCTACTAAGTGTTTCTGTCAGAATTAGCGGATGAATATGCAGAACAGCAGATTCCAATTCTGGTCAACACTCTTCGGTAGGAATGTGTGCCATGAAATGTGAGAAGCATATTTCTGATGCAAAGTTGTCTGATGCTCATCTGAATCTGCATTTGACCTTGCAGTCATCTATTTCATCTGACAACCTATCTAGTGGGAAAAATTGGCTTTTTCCCCTACTCCTACAAGAATATAGGAACAGCACATGACATATGCCATGCTAGAACATCAAGTTCATTCGGGCATCTGTACACAACTTTGTTTATGACAGCGATGGATTTCATTGCTTGCAAGTGAGGGCAGCCAGGGAATGGATTGGAAGAGTTACACATTTTCAGTAAGTGTGTTCTTTACCGGGTGTCCTGACTTATGGACTCACCCGATAACACCCCAAGACATCAGTCACCTCATGAGTTCACTGGGGAGATGGCATCCTTAATCTATACCTTCATTTCTTTCTCTTTTTAAAGACTTACTTTTTTTTTTAAGAAAGATTTACAGAGAGAAGGAGATACAGATTTTCATTCTGCTGCTTCATTCCCCAGTGGCTACAACACCCAGAGTGGAGGCTCAAAAGCCAGGGGCCAGGAGCTTCTTCTGAATCTCCCATGTGGGTAAAGAGTCCCAAGACTTTGGTCCATCCTTTGCTGCTTTCCCAAGTCATTATTAGCAGAGAGCTGTATGGGAAGTGAAGCAGTTGCAACATGAACCAGTGCCCAAATGGGATCCCAGAACTTGCAAGGGGAGGATTAGCCAGGTAAGCCATTATACCATGCCCTCTATTACTTTTATAAAGAAAACGGAAGCATAATTCATTATTCTTAGTAGCAACTTGATCCAAGCTGAATTTTGCTTCTGATTCAATAGCATAAGAAACGTCTGTTGGCTGCACAAACCAGTGGTAATGTCACGTAAGTTTTATGATGGCTTTTAATTTGGGGGGGTGAGGGGAATGCATCATATTGGTTTGTTACATAAAACGTAAGATTTGTAAGAATTCCATGGGATAAACTTCCTCCCAGTCACACATGAAACTGTTTTCCCCAGCTGCTCACATATTTCTGTGTCATTCCCTGAGCCCTTTACTTCTGTGTCATAATGTTGGTTGAGCTGGCCTGGCACACTATTGGACAACTTCTCTGCATTGTACAAATGCTGTTTCACTTGCAATGGTTCTCCTACCAAATAACCTCAGGATAAACTGAGAATACATTTCACAGGCACCAGTATTGTGGTGCAGCTGCCTAAACTGATACTTGCAATGCTGATATCCAGTTTTGGAATGCTGGTTCAAGACCTGACTGCTCCACTTGACACAGCTTCCGGATAGTGCACCTTGGAAAGCAGATAAAGGTGGACCAAACGATTGAGTTCCTATCACCAGATGGAAGATCTAAATCAGCTTCCTCTTTACTAATTTCAACCTCACCCAAACCTGGGTGTTTGGCTATCTGGGGATTAATCCAGTGGATAGAAGATCTGTTTCTGTATCCTCCTTTCTGCAATCCACCCATTCAAATAAATCAATCTTTTTACAGAAGAAAAAATTCAGTTATGGCAGCTGTTCTAACAGGCATCACAACTTCACTTAGCTTATCATAAACCTACTTGTACAATTTCTGCAAAACATCTTTTGCCACAAGATAACTTTAGAACAAAAGTTTGAGTATGTCATGTGATTTATTGGCTTTCAAACACACTGTCAATACCACACACTGTAGAATGTGGGCTGTTTTCTGTTTTGGTGTTGGAGCTGAGTGGAACCTGTGGTTGTTATCACTCTCCAGGGTCATGTGAAAATTACACAGCAGCAGGCTTGCTCAGGAAAAGACCAAACCCCCAATTTCAGGATAGTGAGTTTTGTTCAAGAGAATACCACATGGCATGTGGTAAGAGTGCAGCATTAGGGTCTAAACATTCTGGAATTGGTGGCATCATTGCCAAGGCCAAAGCCAGGACCAAGGTCACAGAACTCACAGACACAAGCCAAGAACAAGGTGGCTCCTGTTGCAATCTGGGCTGTCTGCTCAAGCACATAATGATAAGATCCCTGGAGGAGGTCTCTGTTCCTCCTGTCCATCCATGAGTCTGCAATCCTTGGTGGTTCACTCAAGGCATCCATCAGAGATGCAGTTTGGAACATCATGCAGAATCAGACTGGGGATGGTCAGCAGAGAACATTCAGGACATTTTTCTGCCATCAGGAACCTCAATGTTCATGTTAGCCGGAGCAGGGAGTATCTCAGGGCGGTTGCCAACACCACTGAATGGGCCATCATCCTAGCCACGCTCTCCACTGTGAGCCTTTGGAGTGGCTACAGAGGGCATAAGATCTGAAAATCCTACAACATGCCTAGTGTTGTGTTTCTGCTCTGGTGAGTCATTCCCACTTGCAGAGGCACTGGCATGGTCCCAGCCCAGTCACAAGGAGTCTGCTCGTGATGGCTGATGCTTGTGACTGCTATACCTCAGCGATTCTGATACGCTGCTGCCCTGGGCAGCTTTATCAAGGCCACCAGAGGAAAGGAGAGAGCACTGTACAATGACCTCACTCTCCTTCTATGATTGATGTCTTTGGATAGTGTAACAGTGAGACTGACCCCACTTAATGGAAGTAATCCCATCAGTGTTTCCATCTTGCCTACACTGAAATATCATTTGTCATTTTCAAAAACACTGTTTCCTTGGAGGTCGCAAACTTTTAGCAATCAAAAGAGCCCTGAAAATTCTCTGTTCTATATGGAGGAAGCACCTTCTCTACTCACCCTACTCAAACACTGATAGTGTGGGGGCGTTTCCAGCTTTCTTTGCAGGCACACATGTGAACATCTGCTGACAGTACATCTGGGCCAAAATGCCTTGATTAGAAACTCCAATGGCTGGGCAGAGGCTAAAATGTGCATCTCTACAATGGAAAATACAGGCACACAAGTGGAAGTTTACACCGTGTTTGGCAGTCCTGCCTGCCCAGTTTGTGCCCAGCATGACTTCTGCTCTATTCAGTGCCTGGCTGTTGGCTTCAAGGGCCTCCAACAATGAAGGCACAACTGGGTTGTCTGAGTGTCTTTCTGTGTAGGTCTCAGGCACCAGAAACAGTTGTTAATGAGGATTGAGGATGCACTGGGGTCACCTCATTTCTTTGTTGATTTGCAAAGAACCCTGAGACATAAACATTTTGAATACACTCTTCTCATTTGAGACTATGAACAATTATTAGAAATGGACAGAGGAGTTACAGTTGTGAATCATGTTTTGCACAGGGACAATGGAATATCAAACTGGATCCTTTTTCTTTAAAGATGTATTTATTTTTATTGCAAAGTCAGATATACGGTAAGGAGGAGAGACAGAAAGATCTTCCATTCGATGATTCACTCCCCAAATGAGGGCAATGGCCGGTACTGCATTGATCTGAAGCCAGGAGCCAGGAGTCCTTCCAGGTCTCCCACACGGGTGCAGGGTCCCAAGGCTTTGGGCTGTCCTCAACTGCTTTCCCATCCACAAGCAGGGAGCTGAATGGGAAAAAGGGTCACTGGGATTAGAACTGGCACCCATATGGGATCTCAGCGCATTCAAGGTGAGGACTTTAGCCACTAGGCCACCGTACTGGGCCCAAATTGGATCTTAATGTCATAGCTAACTAACTTCTGTTTCAGGGCAATTCCAATAATTCCCCCAAACCCTTTCCCACATGTCTATTGAAGATTGCCAGCAGTAGAGAATTAACTGTGCACCACTTACTAGGAAAAGACAGGGAGGAAAATTGGCAAGCAGATCAAGTCAATATGTGTCGCATTCAGCACATTATAGTCTCATTTATCTAGCATCGACATTGCATGAAAAACAGTCTCTTTGAGATTACGTTCAACATTGAACCTGTCATGTATTCAACCCATTAGCAACGATGTTTATTTCCTGACAGGCAAGAGCTGATGATGGAGGACTGAGAACAGAGGCAGAGAAATGGGAAGCACATATCATACTGGTTGTGAGAAGAGCAGACTGGTTTGGTGAACATCATTACCCCCATTTGAAACATGGGTTATACAGTCTCAGAGCAACCATACAGACAGCTGCTGATAAACGTGTTTGCATTCTAGAGCTGTTGTAACAGAATCCCCATAATCTAGGTGACGGGAGCAATGCTTTTGTTGCTGGAGGCTGGAGCTGGTCCTTCTGTAGGCTTTGACAGATATGGGTCCCAAGTGTCTATGAGAGATGGTCATGGTTGTGGCTGCCAATCTTGGCCTTGCTAGGTTCGCAGAAACCTCATTCTGATCTTTGTCTTCGCTTCCTAACTGCGTCCACTCTTTACCCAAATTTGCCCCTCTCATTAGGATGCCGGTCATGTGGAATTCAAGCCTGTACTAAAACTTCATCCTCACTGGGACATCTGTAGCAGCTCTGGTTCTAATTCAAGTCACCTTCTGGATTCCAAAGAGCTAGCATTTCAGAATAGAATTTTTAGTGCATCCCCGCCAGAAAGCTAAAGTTATCTTAATGATGAGTAGAGGTGCAATATGTGCAATATATGGTTGACTGATGCAAAACATCCATACTCATATGTAGGCAGACTGGCATGTACACCTGTAGAGGAAGAAGTGTGTGCATGTGTGCAAGGTCACATGATTCCTAAGACAGGAAAATGCAGAAACACAATGTTTATTGTTCATATTGTAACCTCAAAGAAAGAAGCATGACCACTCCATGCAGTTGTCCAATAGAGTGACACAATGAGGGACCTCGCTATCATAGGAGGGGGATACATAGACCTCACAGAGAAGAACCGTGGCACTGGGGTGCTGTGGGCTGTGGTATTCTGCAGTTCTTCATGTCCATCACACCCTATAGAGATGGAGGTTCATGATTATACTCTAAGATGTCAGTAATTCTCTACAGGGTGATGGGGACAGGCTTCTACAACCCTGAAAAGTAAACCAGTGTCCCTAGGCAGAGCAGGAAAAGGCTTTGCATTTAATTAAGGAGTGCTTCTCCAGGGAAACTCTGTACATGGTCTGGAAGTATACTTTACTGCCAGCACCATGCTCTTTGCCATTCAAATAAGTCTGTTATTCACAAAGCTGCACACATTAACTTGAGAAACCTGATAAGAACTGCCTCACTTCACCCTCTTGTAAGCTTTCAGGTGTCAAATGGATGGAATTGATAACTACATGATCTCCCCATCAAATTTTATATGCATCTTTTAATAGATTTAACATATTGCCTTTTGGCAACTTATTTTCATGTCTGTCTCTTGACTAGAAGACAAATTTCAATGAGACCCTAGACCAGGAATATCTCTCGAATCGAAATTCTCCTCAGCTTACATGAGATTTCGTTTGCACAAAAGAAATAATATAAGTTAAAATGCTAACACCTTGAAAATGCATCGAATACATTTAGTGGGTTGGGTAACCTACTGCACACCATAGCTTACCATATCCATTGTAACCATACTCAGGACACTTGCATGCCCCCATGTTTGGACAAAATCTTCTCACCCAAGGACTTGCATGCCCCCATGGTTGGACAAAATCTTCTCACCCAAGAATGTGAAATAGCTCACATAATTTATTGAAAAACTGTATACAAAATATACAGGCAACACGCTGCTCTGCAGAGCGTTGGACATTTCTGCTTGTAGCTGTGGAGTTGACAATTAGCTGGACTGCTTTGTGCTGTCCAGCGTTGTGGGATAGGACGGGGCCACACAGCTCTAACCTATGAAAGACTCAAATGCAAAGTCGTCAGTACAGATTCTACTGAATACATCTTGCCTTGACACTGTCCTAAAGTTAGGAAAACAGTTCATAAGTGAGGAACCATTAGTGCCTACAGAATGTACAGTGGCTTGCAACTCCATCAGGGATTGTCTAATTAATACATGAAACTCTTGACAAACTTTGCTTTGCAGTGTATGTGTACTTATTGTCACCTTTTGTGTTTTTTAACATGCAAGTTTAAAATGAAATAATTATTCATATGTGTCTTCCCTCAATAACCCTTCCCTCATGGATTAAAATATGCTGAAGACTTTTTTAATCTTTGTTTCCTTTCATTGACTTTTCTGGCTCGATTGTCTTTCTCTTAATCTTCTTAAAATATTCTTGTTTAATATAGGCCAAACATTCATATTACTATTTGAGATGTTCTAAGTGCTTAAGATTAAGTGAATTATTTTTGATCATAGAAAATTATATTCCTCAAACTCCAATTATCCTGCTCAATTAAACAGCTACTGCTTATGAAGAGAGATGTTTCTTCTCCAAATTAAAAAGGAATGAACTTTTGCTTAAATTATACCTTAGGTTTAAAGAACGCTTTCAGATAATCTCATTTTATTCATATTTTTGAGATTTCTAAAACATTCATGAATTGCAGGCCTCAAGGCAAACGACTACCACTTGTGGACAAAATGAAGAGCTGTTGGACACAGAAATTGGTTAGGCTCTGTCATTACCAATTTAGTAACAGTGGACTCAAGTGATATCTTTCATGAATGAATCAGTCTGAAAGCAGACGACAAGTGAGAGCGACAGGGGATATCCCAGCCAGCATCTTCACTGTTAGTCAAGCACCCATCCCTTCTCTACTGATTTCTTTACACTGTCATGAAGGGCCAGGTGGCGATGCATAGATAAGACAGCTCACACTTTATTTCTCCAGTTGCAACTCCTAAATGTTAGGGTTCTTGTTCTTTTTAAAGTTCCTTTTCTTGCTTTATCTAGTATTTTACTTGAAGCCTTGAAAAGATCAAAATATTACTTATTTTAACGTCATGCTGCTCTGAGCATAACAAATTAAAGAGCAAAACTAAAGCCCTAGAGGTTATGTGGGTGATTTACAAGATTAACATGAGAGTACAAGGAAACATACTTACAAGAGGGGACTCAGTTGTGGGTGTTTTGACAATTGGCTGACACTCAAGGGAAGAATCTGAAGGCAGACACTACTTTAAGAAGACATATTTATTTGTTTTGGCATTAAGTTTAATCATTTTTTTTATTTCCAATTATTTGCTTAGTTTGATTGAAAACATTGTATTAGGAAATTTTGTTGTTACCATTCCCTGCCTATAGTTACAACACGAAGAAGCTGCATCTCTAATATACAGAGTCAGCCATCTCAGTATCGGTTCTGAGGTAGCATTGGGATAGGCTTGGATTCAGCCATGGACAATTCCATATAACATTCTGAGCCCAATGTCATTGAAGTCAAATGGAAGAAGTGAATCCCAACTTTCAGACTGATCACAGATGCATAGTGATCTTGGAGCAGTCTTTGCCCTACATTAGCTATTCACCTGTGGTAGTTGTAACTAGTGGCTCTGGAGGAGGAACTATGCCATGACACCTTATCAACCCTGGAAAAGGAACTATACCAGAATCCCACACCACCTCTGGAAGAGCTATGCCAGAACCTCTTACCAACTCTGGAAGAACTATGCCAGAACCCCACACCACCTCTGGAAGAACTATGCCAGAACCTCTTACCAACTCTGGAAGAGCTATGCCAGAACCTCTTACCAACTCTGGAAGAGCTATGCCAGAACCTCTTACCAACTCTGGAAGAACTATGCCAGAACCCCTTACCACCTCTGCAAGAGGAGCTATGCCAGAACCACTCACCCATCTCTTGCTCTTTCATCTGCCAAATGAAATGAGCATGATAGTCTGGTCTTTTTCACACATGTAATGGGATTGCTCTTGCTATAGGCAGAGGCTCAACTGTCCTAGATTCTTCTTGTTGTTCAATGAAGTCTTAATCCAAGGGAAATACAGATTTGATTCTGAAGAGATGTAGCTTAAAAGACATCTTCTTTGGGAAACCAAAAAGTCTCTGAGACACAGAAAGAGAAGATTAAAATGAAGTATATGGAAGCAAGAGATGTTATGCATAAAAGCTTAAACCCCTGCGTACTGGTCCACTCATGGGTCTTGACAGCAGACACTGTGTCCATGCCTGAGGACACAGTGGAAGGCTTACCCAATGCACATCAACAGAAAGGAGATAATGAGATTTTTCCTTGTTGTTACATAACCATGGAATCACTACTAAAATTTTGGAAATTTTAAGATTTAGAAAAATGATTGTTACACTAAGCCAGAAGAGAAGTCTGGATAGTTCCAAGTTAATGTTTATTGTTTTATTTTGCTTAAAGACAAGGGAATTCAGGAACTGGCACTACTCTGACACATGAACCATTTAAAATTTTTTTTATTGTAATGTCATATGTATAGAGACAGAGACAGAGAGGAATATCTTTTGTCCAGTGATTCACTCTCAAGTGGCTGCAATGCTGGATCTGAGCTGATTCAAAGTCAGGAGTCAGGAGTTTCTTCTAGGTCTCCCATGCGGACACAGGTTCTCAAGGCTTTGGGCTATCCTTGACTGCTTTTCCAGGCCACAAGCAGGGAGCTGGATGGCAAGCAGGGCCACCTGGATTAGAACTGATGCCCCTATGGGATCCTGGCAAGTGTAAGATGAGAACTTTAGCCGCTAGGCTACTGAGTTGGGCACTGACATGTCAATCTTAAGATATTCTGCGTTTTGATCACCAGCCATTAACTTTTCCCAATAAATTCAAAGTTCCCCATTGGGAATGTCCATCTCTACAACAGTTAACTACCAGCTTGCATTAAAGTTGGACATCTTCCTTTTACATTCATGATATGTATTGGAGATTCACCTGTGAGTTAGCTATGGAGTAACCCACTCCACACAAGTGGGTCATCCATGAACCAACCAACCCAGCCAGGTGGATTAGCCACAGACTAACTCAGCCACCTGACTGAGATCATGTGGATGTGAATGGAACTGATGGAGGTCATGTCAAGAAGCTTGACTTCCAGGACTCAGGGAGAGATTTTAGCAATCAAATGCAAAAGTCACAACTGCAGTGAGTCAATGAGAAAATTTTTTTGCAAACATCAAGCTGAATACATCCCAGAACTGAGTTTTTTCTCCTCAACCTGCTGCTGCCCAAGGCCTCAACTCTGATTTAAAAAAAAAAAAAAAAAAAAGAAAGGAAGGAAGAAAATAAAACACAAGAGAGCAACAGCTCATAAATGGAAATTTCCCCTCAATTCCTGGACATGAGGATCCTCACTCACTGCTCTGTTTCTCTGTGCGTATGGAGATCAGTAAATGTTGACAACAAGTCTGAGAAAGCGTTTGAAATTAAAAAAAAAAAAAAAAACCTCGACTGGCTAATTTGAAACACTAACACATCTGGCCTTTATAATCAATGCAAAAGAGAAAGCAGGATATAGGCACCACTGCTTCTGCAACATGCTGCTGGATGCCTGGCAAACCGAGTCTAAACCAGCTTGGGGATAATTAAAGTTTGCTCTCAAATTTTTATTTTGTCATCACACTACATCCTACCGATTATTCCAGTTTCAGATCACTAAGATAATAGAAGTCAAACAGTTTCATTCCTTCCAAATACTTTGTTTTCCCTTGTCGTACTTGCTGCTGGCTCATGGATTACAAGGTGGCATTATTTTACCCAACAGACGTTTGTGTTTTATTTTTGTCACCCATGCACTGGGTACTCAGTGGCACATTTTATCATGTTGCTGTGATTCTGTTCTTGTTGTTGTTGCTGTTGTTCTAATTCATACTGGTTTTTTGCCTTATTTGATGGTTTCTCATTTATGGAAATGTATAATGATGGAGTAATAGAGACTACCACATCCAAATGTGGGGACACAATGTAATATGCATTCCTGCTTCCAAATCAAAGATGGACTCGTGGTGAAGCTCTTGGAAATATGTAGAAAATGAGATGTTGGACTGTCTGATAGTGTCTGCACCAGCAATGTCAGGGCACATTTAAATAACAGACTACTTGAATTATGACTCCTTATGAAGGATTGTACTATGGTAGCAACATGGGATAAATCTATTGGGGGCTTGGAGTGTTGGGGAGATCCCAGCCTATATGAAATTTTACCATAAAAATCAAAAAATAAAAATTAACAACAAAGAAAGCTAATGCTATTGTGGCTGGGTCTATATGAGCAGGCTTGGTTCTCCCCTAGGATCAAGTTCATTTCAGAAAGCAGGTTAAAGATGGCCATGTGGCAACTGATGAACAATTATGAACTGTTAAGGTGGGTTTCATCAGTCTGCCATCATTGCTAGATCATTCCTACTTCATGAATCCCCAAGTGTATCACCACCTGCAGGAAGCAGCCCTTGGATGGCACCACAGAGGGCTGCTGTGAAGAACCTGCCCCAGCACTCATCACAGCTCATGGAGTCTGCATGACAAAAGAGCAATAGAACCAGTAAGAGTACCTGATATAGGTCAGCATTCTGTAAGAGAGATGTCTAACTCATGAACCATGAGGTCATTTCCTCTGGAGTAATCGATGGAGCAGGTGCATTAGCAGTGCAAGATCCTATGTGAGCACATGCACATGTGGTTCCAGGAGAGCACATGGAGGACTCTCAGCTTATCCCAATCCCTTGCCTCCTGACTTCCGGCTGCGTAGCAGGACAGCAGATGTGACTAAGGGAGGGTGGGGCACTTTGGTTTGATTGTCCATGTCTTCCACGCTTTGTGGTGTCTCCTGTAGGAGGAAGCAGAGGTTTGCAAAAGCAGCCCATGACTGAACATCAACTGGCTACAGAGGAATCACAACTTGTGGTCACTCCTCACCTCTGTCACAGTTGAGTCTACTCTGGGCCACACGGCCGAAGGCAAACCCTTCTGTTGTTGGTGTTGGGCTGTGTGGGAAAACAGACTGCTGCACCTGCAGAGAATGAAGACGATTTCCTGATTTACAAAACAAACATCTTGTAACGAAGATTTCATTAGATGAATAAGAACGCATACTTTTGGATGAACAGAAAATCGCTATTTACACTTACTTCCATAGAGAAATAGCGCTAGGAAAGAATAAACAACAATTTAGAAGAAAGGGGAGGAGGATGCAGGAATCGGCCTTGTTTGGGGAAGAAAGGGTAACAGACAGACACAAACAAGGTCTGAGCAAGGGCCCATTAGTTTGGGTTCTGAACTAGGCTGTGTTTGTATCAATGCTTTCAGAAATTTAAATAGACTAAGCAAATGAAGCATCTTCAGTAAGACAATCACAATAATGGTAACAATAGCTACTGATGATGCAGAACCTGCAGGCTGGCAGGTGCTATGCCAAGCATCGCGTGTTTATTTCCTGATTTACTCTACCAACAGCTCCACAGAGTGGCTCACGTGTTTGTCATTCTTTTCTAGACAGGGAATTTCAGACGCAGAAATGTTAAGCCCAGCCTGACTTTGTCCAAATAGATCAAAACAATATTTACTTTCAGCCAAAGGAAAATGAAATAAAACAAACCAAGGAGGAACTAATTTATTCCTTTGGCAAGACTAAACACAGAGGGTCTTTCTTATCCACGTACTGATCAGATGCTGGCAGTTCCAGACTTCAGGCTGCTCATGGTCCAGGGAAGGAGACAACATCACAAATATTCACAGGTGAGTTGTCATTGTGATACACAATGGATTTTCAACTCAGATTCTTTAGGTACAAGCATAAGAATTTGCCTTTAGGTAACTAAAACAGGATCTTTTCTGAAGAGAAAAGAGAGAACAGTTGCAGAAGTTAGATGTTTTTGAAAAAGGATATTAAGAGAATAGCCCCCATCCCTGTTCCCTGCCCGGAGTCTCAGTAGGTGACCTCAGACCCAGGGTTTCAGGCTGCTCTGTGTTGCTCTTTTGCCTGTAAGCAACTTTCATGGAAAAGAAGAGTGTAGGAGGCAGACTGCTTCTAACCTGCTTGTCCAGGGGCTCTATGTGTCTGTCCTTCTCACTGTCCTAGAGCTAGGACAAATCATGTGACCCTGACACAGCTGGAAAGATTGAAAGTAGAAGGTCATGCACATGGTATCGGCTGCGTTTGGTTCACAGAGAGTGATCAGAAGTGCACACAAGCCACCAGGCAGCCTGAGGGAGCAGAGACTTAGCTGTGCAGTCAGAATAGCAGGGCTGCAGTGAGAGACCACTAGCAGTGTCCCTTCCACCTGCCTCCATTTGGGGAACTCTCTATGTGGTCTGGAGGAAGACAAAGGGTGCTGAACTACAGCCCACATTGAGTTTGTGAGGATAGTTATTGTGAGGATAGAAAAAAAGAGTGATTTAGAAGTGAGGGAGAAGTCTTGACCTAATAGCCTAATGGCTAAATCCTCACCTTGCATCTGCCAGCACGTGGTTCCAGTTCATGTACAGGCTGCTCCACTTCCTATCCAGTTTCATGCTTGTGGCCCTGGAAGTCAACGAAGGATGGCCCAAAGCCTTGGGACCCAGCTTCTCATGAGCAACCTGGAAGATACTGCTAGCTCCTGGCTTTGGATAGACACAGCTCTGGGCATTGGAGCCATTTGTTTCTATGCTTTTGTAATTATTGATTATGCTGCATTGAATAAAAGTGTGCTCATTGCTTTCTCACGCATCGTATCCTTTGGATATATTCCCCTGAGTTGGACTGGGGATACAGGAAGTTTGCAGTGGTTTTTTTTTTGATGCCCCAGGGGGCACATTGGATGAGTCTGAGGTCAGAGAGCACGGATAGAGCAGAGAGGTTTTATCATTTAGCTCCACCTGCTGGAAGGCCAGTGAGCCAACCTGAGACCAATCCTCTTTGCACTCCTAGGGTCATGTTGCTGTCCCCAGATCATAGGACTAGGGGAGATCACAAGGAAATGATATGTTTATTCTCCCTTTGCTACTCATGTGCAAACACATATGCACACATTCACATGTACCCCCTATGGCACGGGCTTGTCTATCTACAAACCACATATAACCTCACATGTAGAATCACAGTCACATGTGACCACTCTCATTTGAACCACACATGCACATACCCACATGTGCACACTCACATCATGTGTCCCCATGTGCACACAAGTGTCCACACCCATGAACATACTCACCCACATTCCAACTCATTCACATGTTCCACCATTCATACACACACACACACACACACACACACACACACATATATTCACATACAAAATGCTTGTATAGAAAAGTGAGGAAAGAATTAATGGGAGACCTCCCTTTTTTTCATTAGGTTGAAATCTGACCTGGAAAGTTGGAAAGATTTCAGTGGTCATATAGGTGATCAGATTCACTTGGGAGTACTCTGGGTGTAATGACTAGGAATGGACAGCTCTGGACCTGACACATCTATACAGATTCTTGTACCTCAATCTGCAGCATAACTTCTAATGAGTTGGTATTTTCTTAGACTCAGTTTCCTCGTGATTATCAATATGAGGACAATGTTTTCTTTCCTTTTTTTAATTGTGTGGTCCAGTGATAGTTGTCCATCCTTGTGGCCACATATAACACTTGACATTCCATAAGAGTGCTTGTTCATGTCCAAACTGCTGCACTATCAAATCTACCTCCCTACTAAACCTGCAACAAGCAGCCCAAAAAGGCTCAAATGTTCAGTCTCATGCAATGCATGTGGGGGAGCCAGATGAAACTCCTGGTCCTGGTTTCACCTTGGTCCTAGCTCTGGCCATGGAAACAATGTGGAAAGTGAATTACAGATGGGCGATATTTCTCTTTTTGTTTCTTTGTCTTTCTCTGTAATTCAGTCACAGATCATAAATCACAGGCACATTGCTTGACCTAGTGGGTGGAATGCTGCTTGAGAACCCACCTCATGCCAGAGTGTTGGGCTGCAGGCCCCAGTTCTGGATGCAGCTCACAGCTCCCTGCTAACACACATAACCTGGCAGGCAGTGGGAGATGCCATCCACATGGCCTCGTGTGGCAGATCTGGATTCAGCTCCTGGATCCCGGAATCAGTGCATGGAAAGTCTCACTCTCTGCCTTTCAAATAAATCACAAACATCTTAATCATATAAAATGATTGTAGTATTATCAGAGCATGTTTACAAGTATTTACCTGTGCAACATATAGATATAACCAATTATATTGTTAAAATTTGGGTTTGATTTTGCACTACCTACATGAATGTAACACATTTTAGAAATATCCCATATCAGTACACAAAGCATCATAATGGATAGATGTAATACATTAAAATGACCTTAGAAAAAATCCTCCAAATAATCATGCTTTATATAATTGAATTTTGCAAAATGTTCTGGGAAAGCAGGTTTGTAATTCTTCTACTCATATAAAACTTTCAACAAGTTGAATGTGGAAAGTTATTGCAAATAATTAGGGTCCTAATGAGCTTCAGTCGAAAAAAGAAAAACTTTTTCTTTGATGAACTTGCCTCAGGAGTAGAAAAACAAAATCTACAATTACATGTATATTGGATTAATGCGATTAATAACAGCAAACACATTCACAACAACAATTATAGCTTAACCAATTAGCCACTTTCAGACAGGGGAACATAAAACGTGCCATCGTCTGTGTGTATGCCCCTGTAGAATAGAACCTTAGAGGGAATCAACAAGGATGTAGGGGTGGGCATTTTATGTACCAAGTAATATTCTGCCCCGATGCTTTGGTCCCGTCCCAGAGTCCTGGGTCTGAGCCTCACCTCTGCTCCAGATTCCACCTGCCTGCTGAGTCATACTCTAGGAGGCAACAAGTGATGGTTCATGAAGTTTTGTGCCTGTCACTCAGGTGGGAGACCTGGACTGAATTCCCAGCTCCTAGCTTCAATCTCCCCATTCCATTCATCACTATGACAGCCATCTGTGGAGTGAACCCATACAATGGACATTTATTTCTTTGACCCCCCCTTTAAAACTTTCTGATGCTAGTCTTTGTCATTATTCCAACATCTGTGTGTTCACTGGAAGGTTAATTATTAGTGTCATTCAAGTTTCTATTTCTTCACTTACAAATATATTTCCAACAGTGGAAGATGAAAATGAAAGGTAAGCTTCCCTGGGGACAAACTTTTTAAAATTCATGCATCCAGACCTTTAGGTTCATTAAAATCTGTATAATGTGAAAAAGCTATGCTGCTATTCTAAATTGTTTCTACTGAGAGGAAACTTTGTCTTTGATTGTACTTTTCACACAAAATGTTTGGGAAAAAAAAAAAGAAAAAAACTGTTGTGCACTTCAGAGTGGCTAGATAAAAGATCTCAGAATCTCATCTCCATAAAGGACTGAAGCAATTTATGAGGCAATGGATACGCTAATAACTCTTTCCAAACATTTTATATCACATAATGCACAACATGTTTCAAAACAAAAACAGCTTCTCCCACAATATGGATAATTAACTCTGAAAGTTTTAGGAAAAAAATGGTGTTTTGTCCATCATAGCCAATGTCACTAAACCCCAGAGCCTTGTCTGGTATTCACCAGAATTTCCTCACGTTGGTCCTTCCGAGTACTTGCCTTCAGAATAGCACTGGTTCCTGGATGCAGGCAACAATATAGTCAGAGCAGCTCCAGCCCCACACTCACTCACTCTGGCTTGTTCTGCAGAGGGTGTTCCAAGAAAACTTATCATGCCAGGTGAATACAGAGGAGGCCACCCCAATGCCAAGGAGCCCTTCAAGACCAGTCTCATGTCAAAATTGTAAGTAAACAATACAAAAAGCTGGATACTGCATCCACTCCCCATTCTACAGCCTGGATACTCGCTCAGCCTTGCTTTTCAGGCCCTGGTAAGATATTTCTCAGGGAGGCAGCTTCTTCAAAGGACTCAATCTCTGTGCTCTCTCCTCTGTTTGTCACCATGAATACAGCTTTCCTCTGATCAATTCCTGATTGGGGACAATCATTTGATATCACTTCAAGTGAAAAGATTACTTGTGTTCACTCACAGCTGAAGTTATAGGAGTCATAGGACCGGAGTCTGAACTTCTGAGGAGAAACACAACCCAGGCCATTGCAGGGAAGGCCCAGGGAAGAAACACCCCAATCTCTCTCAAGCTCCACCATCCATCTTCTCTACTTTTGTTTTTGCAAAGATCTTGAAATTTTCCTTAACTTTATTCTACAGGCACAGGGAGAATTCTAGGAAAAGACAGATAATATCTATTTTATTTTTAACTCTTCACATTAATACAAAGACAACAGCTTATGGATTCCACAGGGACAATTCCACGAAATTAATTACACTTCTTGCCTTTCCTTGTTCCCCTAGTGCCCCTCCTTCCTCCTGTCTGTTCAATGACATTTGTGCAGACATAATTTTGATGCATTCTGTAATCACAGCTTTGACCAGTCACTAATCACAATACTCAA
This sequence comes from Ochotona curzoniae, assembly GCF_017591425.1. Lineage (NCBI taxonomy): Eukaryota > Metazoa > Chordata > Mammalia > Lagomorpha > Ochotonidae > Ochotona > Ochotona curzoniae. The sequence continues at coordinate 3,438,992 of NW_024467127.1, read as the reverse complement.
CAGGTAAAAAGACTTCAAAAGCACATTTCCAAGCAAGTATAAACATGGGCTAAGATGATGATCTTATAACAACATGACCATTTCAACACTGCGTGTTCTTAGCTACACATGTTAGCTGCTGTGTATCAGAGAAATCATATTTGCCTTCCTGAGAAAACTTTTGATAGTAGCCTTCACTAAACAGGTGGCTGTCACTTACATCCGTTTTGTTACAGATACAGGGTTTCATTCTTTTTGCGGCTGAGTAATATTCCATAGTATATATGTAACACATTTTCTGTATCTAACCATCCATTGACCACAATATCCCATAGTCTGGTTGCAGCAGTGCACAAGATAACTTGGTGTGGATGGCCCAGAGATATCAGTGCCCTGGAACACAGAGGGGCGGGAGAGAAAGGCTCTGTACTCACTGTACGTATTTGGACCTGCTGCTCTACTCATCATGTGCCTGGTTCCCATAGCTTTTTCCTCTATCAACTGCCCTGCTTCCACAACGAGCTAGGCTCACCACAGCTAGTACACCAATGCTTTTTTCAGGTATTATTCATTTTTCTTCCTTTATTTATGCAACAATATCCCTTTTGGCGAGTCATTGTGCTATGGGTGATGGGACCACTTACACATACAGGAAGCTGTCACTGATGGGTCAAGGGAATCATCAGAATGGATCTCCCTTCTGACAGCCACCATTGCCCTTTTACACACATGCATTGTGACCCAATTCTTATTTCATGGCATGTGTGATTGGTTGAAGCATTGCCAAGGCTAATGGTGGATGTCAGTTTGGATGTCAAGAAAACAGTCATTTTATTTATTCATTCATTTATTTTTACTATTATGTACTGAAAAGCCAGAGAGAGAACAGCTCAAATACTCTGGTTCGTTCCTCAGATGATCACAACAGCTAGGGCTGAGTCAGGCCAACCAGGAGATAGATTTGACCCAGGTATCCCACATGGGTGGCAGGGACCTGACTACCAGTGGTTTTACCACTGCCTCGCAGAGGGAACATTAGCAGTAAGCTGAAATTGTAGCCAAGTTGGAACTGTAATTCAGATATTCTAATATACCATGTGAATGCCCCAAGACCCCACACTGTTTCTTAGTTTTAAATCTAATATAAGCTTCTCAGTGCCTTATAAGTTATTACAAGTCATTTTCCGTATAGGACATTGACTCAACACAAGAAATGTATAGAAACCAAATTATTCCCACATTTAATTTAAAACATAAACTTAAAAAATACATGATGTTGGGCCTAGAGTGATAGCCTAGGGGCTAAATCTTTACCTCTGCTTCTTTCCCAGGCATATTAATATGGAGCTGAATTGGAAGTAGAACAGTCAGGAATCAAGGATGCCCAAATAGGAAGGATGTTGGCATTCAAAGCAGCAATTTAACCTGTTGTGTTGTCTCTAAAATTTCATATGTATTTTTTTAAACAGTTATTCATTTATATTGGAAAGTCATATATACAGAGAGAAGGAGAGACAGAGAGGAAGATCTTCCATCCGCTGATTTACTCCCCAAGTGCCTGCAACTGCCAGAGTTGAGCCAATCTGAAGCCAGGAATCAGGAGCTTCCTCTGTGTCTCCCACATGAGTATAGGGTCCCAATGCTTTGGATCATCCTCAACTGCTTTCCCAGGCCACAAGCAGGGAGCTGGATGAGAAGAAGAGCAGCCAGGACATGATCCAATGCCCATATGTGATTCCAGTGTATGGAAGGTGAGGACCTTAGCCACGAGGCTATCTTGCCAGGCCCCAACATTTTTGTTTTTTCCTGATTAGAAGCCAAAAGAACCAGCCACAATGCTTTCTCCTCTATTATTTTCTATGATAGGTGTGTTTAGCTTCTATTTGGTTGGTCATTTCCGTCTCCTTCCATCTTCACCTTCCTTCACCAGTTATTGTATGGGTTCCCAGCACACATTCCTATCATATCTCTCAGGATCAAGCTGAGATTGCCAATCATTACAGAAACTTCCTCTCACCCACTTCAACTCATTAATTCAGAGCTCAACACAGAAAACCAGAACACTCCAAACACAGTTATCTAAGGATCAACTCGGGGATTTGAAAAGAGGATAGGGGGACAGCCCTGTGGTTAGCTTGTCAAGCTTGCCACTTGAGACTCTGGAATCTCCTGTGGACATCAGTTCGTGTCCCAGTTGCCCCACTATTGATCCAGTTCTATGCTGATGTACCTTGGAAAGCATCTGAACAAGGGCCAAGTCTTCTAGCCCCTGCACCGATGTACAATACCTAGAAGAATCTGCTGCCTCCAGCCTTCTAGCTTTGGCTGGGGTCAGCTCTAGCAACTTCAGATGCTTTCTGAAATAAATAAATGATGAAAAATATTATACAGCTGAAAAACTAATGTGAGAAACCAGAACACTATTGAACACTTGTGAAATACAACTTACAGAGTCAGACATATGGATAGAAGTGGGTGTGGGAGTTGTTACTTAACAGACTGTTTAAGTTATTCATTTCCATTCCAGTGTATCTGGCTTTACTTCCTGCTTCTGGTTCTAGACAGAAGCTCCAATTCTTGATCGTGCAGAGCTGGAGAAGCAGTGAGAGAGGCTTGAGTTTTCAGCTGGATTGTGTTTTCAGCTCCCAGCAGTCAACTTTGCCATGGCCTAATCCTGGACATTGTGGACATTTGGGAATAGAACTCCCTTTATAGCATCTATGAAGCACAGGATCATCAGACAAAATCACTGAGGTTATGCTACATCCCAAAAAGACTCTCAAAGGCAGCTATTTAACACCCGCATTTAACTAGCATGTTCCCAGAGGTTGAACATCGGCTTCTTTGCATGCCAAGGTCTGTACTCAGTCAGGCTCTTCCATCTCTTTGCCTCTGTCTGCATAACATGGCCTCCGCAGTTGCTATAGCAGGAAAAGAGAGACTAGCAAAGTACATAGGGGACTTTCATTGTGCCAGCAGGTAAGGGAGACGGAACAGATTCAAATTTCCCATGCAGCAAGAGTAGTCACTTGCCTTAGTATACCAGAAAGCAAACTGAGAAATGCAGAAGAATAAATGGCATAGTTGGCGAATGTTGCTATCTGTGACATTTAGTGTGAACATTTTTTCTCCAAATATTCTAGGTGATCTTTCATGACTTGACTTCAGAGACACAATGAACCCTAACCTAGAAGAATCCAAGGAGGACAGACCCATTCCTTAATCTTACAAATATTATGTGAAGTACTTTTTATCAATTTATGTCCATACTTGGGTCCCTGTTACCTATGTGGGAGACCTGAACGGAGGCCATGGCTCCTGCCTTCAACTTGGTCCAGCTCCAGACATCTCAGCTGGTTGGGTAGTAAACCAGTGTGTGGGAGATTTGTATTTCTGTCTCTGTCTCTCTAACTAGTCCCATCCTCCTTCACTCTGCCATTCATTCTCTTTTCATCTGCCCACTTTTCAAATAAGTAAAGAAAACAGAATACCTTGGGTCTGTCCAAAAGAGAAAATATAAGTAAGTGTGTTTGTTCAAGTGTGCAGGATGTTTCCACAGCATCCTCTAGAGTTCAGAAAAGGAAGCATTGAGTAATATCAGCTTTGTTGGGGCACATGTGAGGATCAACAGCACATTATAATTCAAATAACATTGGTAGAAACTCATAAATCCAAGTTCAATTGCAATTCCAAGCTCCAAGAAAATGCTGAGTTTAGTTTTTCCTGACCACAATGAACTGCCTTCTAAACTCATTCTCCTATTTAGTTTATTCATAGTGACCAGAGCCCATAGCTTTTTCTGCTTCCAAATTAATTCAGCTTTTTTTTTTTTCTTTTCTAGCTGTTGTGCTGCATTGAACTCTGCATAGCCAGTCCTGAGGTACAAGAACATGAGGCAGTTAAAGCCCATTGATTTAACTGCTGCTTCCCCTAGTGCTTGAGTCAGCTTTTAAAATAATACCTTCTTTATCTGCATTTTTCCTTCTTTAGTGCTGCTCCTAGCTTTACACTTTACATGAATTTTAGTCCATTCCAATTTTCCACTTCTCTGCTTCTAATTGTGTGCTCACAAATGGAATTCCCTGCTACTCTAATTTCTTTTACTTGTTGGAACTTCAGAAATCAATATGCATTATAAAATACCATATATCTTACAGATCAGTCACTGTATGCATACAAATACAGAGACATATGAATACTTTCTGTATTTATGCATTATATAAACCAGTGGCCAAACTAAAAAGGCAAGCTGTCTCTTTTGCTTAATTCCCAAAGCCAATCTGATGTCTCCCCCGTAGGCCATTCTGGGTTGTTAAGTCTTTCACAACATGGCTAAACATGGGACATGGCAGAGATTGAATCAACAAAAATATCACTCTTCTATTGGCTGAGTTAATTCTAAACACAACCAGTCATTGTTAGGGCTTGGCAACCATTTGTTGTTAGGGCTTGGAAGGGGTCTGCCAGGTGGCAGCACTCGTATGGGTCTTTCCCAAGATTTATTTATTTATTTATTTAAAAGTTTTTAATTGTACACCTGTTCTTCATTATGTGAACTTTTCTCTAGGGATTAAAGGGCAGCTAAGTCCCTTTATTGGTTGATTTAATAAGTCCCTTTATTGTTCTAACCGATAACCCTTGATAAGGTAATTGGTTAGAACAGATATCTGGTACAATGGTTAAGCCACAGCCTGTGATCCCTTATCACAGTATCTACTCAAAGTGATGACTAATCCACTTCCCTGCAAGCTTTCTGCTAATTCTCATCTTGGGAGACAGTGGGTGACAGCTCAAGCACTTGAGTTCCAGCCATCCATGTGGAAGACTTTCCTGGACTCCTGCCACTGATCTCAACGTAGCCAGCCCAGGATGTGGCAGATGTTTGCAGAGTGAATAAGAGGATATAAAATCTCCAGATCTCTTTCTCTGTATCTATTTCTCTTTCTTTCAAATAAAATTAAGAAAATAAATGTAAAACTCCCTAAGAGGTGCTAGGCTCATCAAAAGAGGGAACTGTGCTTGTAATCAATGAAATGGAGTCAGACAATGGTTGACATACAGAGTGTCCTGACTGTAAAGGAACTCCAAGCCTGTGGAAGTCCAGAGGGATGCAAGAAAAAATGATACCAAAACTTGGAATTGAAGTAGGAATCAGGTAATGCCTATCTTCTTCTAGAAAAAAAAAGTATTTGTATTTATTTGACAATCACAGTTACAGAGAGATGTGGTGGAGAGAGAGAAAGAAAGAGAGAGAGAGAGAGAGAGAGAGAGAGAGAGACAAAACACATTACCTGATTGACTGGCCACATGGCCAAAACTGAGTCAAGAGCCAGGTGCTTCTTCCATGTCTCACAAAATGATGCAGAGGCTCAAGGACTTGGGCCATTTTCTATTGTTCTCCCATGTGCATTAGTAGGGAGATGGAGTTGAAGTGGAGCAGCTGCAAGGAGTTTCTGACTGCAAGGCAAGGCCCGGCAGAATGTCTCTGGTCACCTCATTGCTGCCTCACCATTGTATGGAACTTAATCACCTCTCTGATGTTTCATAGAATTCTTCTGAGGGTGTTGTTGTTGTTTTTCTGCTAATGCGAAGTGATTCTTGTAACTGGTATGACACCTTTAGTGATGTAAGGCTATGACACACAGCTATAAGTATACAATAGTACAATTGAGCCCACAATGTTTTCAAATATCTTGTTGTGTGCCTACTTTTGTACTGAAGTTTGCCTTAATATAAGTAATGTTTTCCTTAAGAAATGGCTTGATAATATCTTGCAACAGATGGCAATCGTGGAGGTACAAAGAGTTTGTTTACCATGTACCTCAAACTGTTACAACACATGATATGACACATTTTAGTTTCTTATCACAGGAAGCCAAAGTATATGGGGCATCTTTTATAAGGAAATATATTTGAACCCCTCAAAATGGTTTAAAATCTTTATCTTATATTGGCATTTATATTTAGGGAAAGAAAACAGTTTATATAGATGAAAGAAAGTTTCTTGTAAAGGCCCTCTGTTTGTAGATCGGCTGAGCTGCCTTGATCCCTTTCACTGCCCTTTAACAAAAGAATAAAAAACAATTGAATCAGCACTAGGTGAAGGTGACAGTAATTAATGCATGATTTGATTAAAAGATTTAGCAAAGAATCTATGTTATATGTTTTTATAAAATCCTTTCATTTATGATCTTTTAATTCTATACTCTTAATATTTCAAACAATACTAGTTTGTGTTTAGTAAAAATTGATTTTGAGTATAAGTAAACTACTTGTCACTATGTAACTGCATGCGCTGCCAACCGTGGAGTTCCTGGCTTCAGCCAGGTGATTGCAGGTTTCAATGAGTAATGGTTTGTTAAAAATGTTTTCTTTGAAATAGAAAAATACTTTTTAGGATTGCTTCTTGCATTTTCATAACCATGATGAACACAACATCCAATGAAACAATTGAATGTTGTGCAAAAGCTTGTGATGATTTATGTATAAATAAAGAAGGCAACTTTTCTGAGTTGTCAATCATGAGCATCAAGCCATAGTGGTCCGTGTTTTATCTCTTCCTATCATCTCGCCGATCCACGCATCCTTTGCAAGCTCTCAGTCAGCTGAAGCTGGTCTCTGGCAGCTATATACCTTGAATTCAAAGTCTAGAGAACAGTAAAAAATTTTTAATAGAATTATACATGTGGCCAGACCTGTTCTAAGACATAGGAATCTAAAAGGAGAAAATATTTGTCTCCACAAAGTGGTTATACAAGAACCTGAATTGTAGAACAGAATTTCACCACAGAGACAAGTGGACTACATCTTTAAAGGCAGAAAATAGATACTTGAAAAGCTAGTTATTAACTTTAAATTTGAGTGAGTTCTTTTGGTGCATATTGTACTTGTCAAAGGACGTTGGAGGGTTGGTCAAATAATTGTGGAGTGACTGGGGGTATTGGATCTGAATTTTGAGCACCACAGGCCTTCTTTCCTTCCAGCACTCATAAGCCAGGAAGGCTCCCTGTGTTTTCACCCTGGACGTGGGAAGGAATCCAGAGTAAAAGATAAACCACACCCACAGCACAGTGACTGGCAGAGGGCAGACTTGCTCCCCAGTCCCTTCGTCTTACAGGTATAGAAGCTTGAGAGCCTGCACCCTCACCTTCCATCACACAGCTAGAACACATGGCTCAAGTATTCCCTCCTTGTGAACCTGATCCAAGTCTCCGTAGGCTCCCAACTAAGCCATAAAACTGCTATGGCAAGAAGTAAACCAAGGCAGAACCATTTAATAAACCAAGCAACTGCCCCATGGATCAAGAACATTCTGATTGGAAGCAAGGTTTTGTATTTTGCTTACTCCCATCCATCCCTAGAGACTCCTAAAACATCATCTGGCCAGCAGGTCACATGAGAACTGCAGAATCATCTGGTTTGGTCCTGACAAGGGAAACATAGTCATGCACAAGATTCAGTAAATCTATAGCAAACTCTTTTGGAAGGAAAAAATACATATATATATATATATATACATATATATACATATATATAATGTATTTGAAAGTCAAAGTTACTATGAGAGAGGGAGAGGCAGAGAGAAAGACAATGAGAGAGAAATCTTCCATGTTCTGGTTCACATGCCGAACGGTCACAGTAAACAGGCCTGAGTCTGGGAACAGCCAGGAGCCAGGAGCTTCCACACAGTCTCTCACACAGGTGCAGAGGCCCAGACACTTAGACCACCTTTTGCTGCTTTTCAAGGCCAACAGTAGGAAGCAGGATTAGAACTAACTAGCCAGGACACAAACTGACTGTCACCCCAGCTGCAAACAGGACAATTTTTGAGCTGGTAATTTTGTTATGGACCACACACTATGTTATAAATATCCAAATGTTATTTAGTAAATGAAAAAAAAAAAAATCCCCATTCCAGCAGAAAACTAAAAGTAGATGAAAAGAGATGAGAGATAGTTGGTAATGATGATAGATGGAAGATTGACTGTCTACCAATTATATTTGGCTGGGATTCTGTTGCCCTGAATGACCATTTTTCAGGCACTGTAGGTTGCTTGCAATCTTTATAATTAACCATCACACACTCAGTCAGCTTCAACAACCACTGAGCAGGTGAAGTGTTAGAAGACCCTTCAAGTCACCACGTTTAGACCACAACCTTTAATTTAGGGATAGTCAAACCGTATGTGAGTATCAAATAGACGTAAAATCACCAGGCCCCACAGAGGCTCAACATATAATGAACCAGTTTCAAGGCAATGAATATGATTATCCATTAAAGAGAAGCTTCAGAAATTAGGTATGGAAATGCAACTTCTGTGTGTAGGAAAGGCAGCCAAATGAAAATACCTTTAAAGAGAGGCTCTGACCCCCTGTGGTGTGTGCACCCGGGAGAGTCATCACCTCTTTAATAATGTTGCTGTATTCCTCCCTTGCATTCCTGCAAACTATTTAATGAGCTGCTTCCTCTGAAAACATCTTAGATTCTCAGAAGCTATTGCCACAAGAGGCGAGACACTCTTTCTAGCCTGATTGAAATTATGTTTATTTTACTAATTTAATTGTTTTGCTTTTCTTCCTGCAGTAGTTGAATTCGTGATTACCTTGCTTTCTTTCAGAAATGGGTACCTGCCTATGAAAATTATCCATGATCGAGCGAGAACATGTGGATATTAAAAAGTACAAAGAACGGTGGATCTATGGATCGCTGTGTCCAAAGAAGATACTCCTAGTATTTGTAAGCTCCTGCGTTACTGTTACATGAATAAGATCAATCATATCTCTTAGTTACCCTATCTCAAAGGTGCAACCTTCTTAGTGTTTCAAATGCCTGGGAGATGGATGAATTTGCTCCATCTGTAACCTCTGTCTGCACTGTGCTTTGCATATCTTCCTGAGGTTTTCTCCCAGCCTGAACACTTCAACTTTAACAGAACAGACATCTGCTTTGGCATACACGTGCTTGCAGCAGGTGTCTGGGGCCTCTTCTCACAGGATTTGTGAATTCTTGAGTCCCTCTGCTTTTTTGTTTTTGGGTACCTTACAACTGTTCTTCTAGTTTTTTTTTTCTTCCCTATATTTTAAGATGATTTATAGACTCCAATCCTACCCTCTGTCGCCACCAGTATATTTCTTCTAACGTTTCAGTTTCTGTTCTCTTATCTCTTCTGTACTTGAATTCCTCTGAAGTCACATCCGGTTTAGGGAAGAAATATTCTTCAATGTACAGTTAACAGGACTTATTTACCTATTAGATCTGGAGAAACAAATCTATTAAAATTACTTGCAAGTTATTGAGTCTAATGCAATTTTACTCCCCCCCCCCAATCACAAACAACAGTCTCCACAATCAGGAAGAAGCTTGAGAAAAAATTCCTGCTGTCAAAGTTGCCCTACCCACAGCCAAGTGTTAACTGCATTTCAATAGCCACTACCCTTGACTTCCTGAATTGCTGCTGCTTCTCTGTTGCCTTGGTCCACTTATCACATGAAGCTGCAGAGGCTGTTCCTGGACACACACATCCCATGGCTGCCATTGGTGCTCAGCCATTTTTCCTGGGTTGGAGGTCCAGAATTCACCCCTTTACGCCACAATCCACCAGCCTCCGTTTTATACGCATCAGAAAGATGAAAGAAATAATGCAGAAAATACTACAACAGAAGGGAAGTTAAGAGTTGAAGCTAGAAATGATAAAGGTATAGGAAGAATTTAGTAAGACATTAGGAGTACTGGCACAGTGGTATGGTGGGTTAAACCACAACTTCCAATGACCATCTTGTCCATTTTGAAATTAGGTTGAATCCCAGCTACTTGACTTCTGAACCACATCACTGCAAAGCATTTGGGAAACAGATCATGGTCCTAGTACTGGGCTTCCTACCCCCCGGGTAGGAGAGCAGGATGGAGTTCTTAGCACCTGGCTTCAGCCTGATCCAGCCACAGTTGCTATAGCCATTTATGGAACAAATTAACAGATGTAATACCTCTCTCACGATGACAATCTATCTTCCAAATAAATAAATAAATAATGTTTTAAAACACACAAGGTCTTAATAATGGTCTTCAGCATGTTGCTGAGAGTCTATAGCGATATTTTAGTCATCAAGAATCTGACCCCATAATAGATGCTCAATAGTCACTGATTGGAGTGATGGGGATTTGTTCAGGTTGGAAACCAGGAAAATGCCTTTTTTCATGCAATTTGTGGTGATTCATCTTACAGATGCTTTAGATTCTCTTAGAAGTCTGCATCATGACCTCTGAGACTGCCTCACACCACAGAAAAGAAAAAAAATATTGTTTTTTGAGTTTTTCAATGTAAATGGCATGCCGAAATATCTTCACAGATGCTCATTACAATACTTCATAATGCATTGTCATGATTTATGGAGTTGTCACTAGCATCAGACTGTGAACTCCTGGAGGACATAGGAGGTGCTGTAGATCTCAGAAGACACCAGCAATAATTATGATCTGCCACCAATTGGAAACTCACCAACTGATAATCGCTCACATGTGAAACTTCTGTGTCTGGATGAATAGCTTGGTTGTTATGTAAGTCATCACTCCAGGCTTTTGAGAATATGTCATATTGACATGAAAATGAAACTGCTCTTAAGAGCATGCTGTGTCAACACTGATATGTTGGATTCCTTTTATGAACCAGCCACTGTGGAGGGGTAGAAGATACAAAAATAAAAACAGTTTTCCATGTGTTACAAGTACTCATCAGACGAGTAATAGCTTCTGTTGCCAACATGCGCATTAAGCAAGTTATAACCTAGGAAACAGGTCTTCTGTGACTGGCACCTAGTTTGTGGTTCTCAAGATTAACATGATAGTCACACATTTTATTTCATATTTCCCATTTCTACCAAAAGCGATAAGTTGTAGATAAGATTCATTGCCAGGAAATTCTGTCAAGCTTAGAATTTCTGGGGATTATTTTTAATAACTTCTTTCAGTCCACAAACCAATAGAATCCCAGGAATGATTTTATAACACCTTATGCTAAAATTCCATTGACATGGCTGACATCCCACTCTTATCATTAAATGAACCAGATGAAGTAGTTAGTAGAAAGAACTAAGTATCTTCAGTCATGTCTAAAAGCTGATAAAATAATAATGGATTTATAGCACGAATCAAGATCACCCAACAGAACTTTCCAATGGATTGCATGAATGCATACTCAGTTGCTCTAGTAGATACTTTCCACTCTGAAAAGAGTAGTGGGCCCGGCGCGGTGGCGCAAGTGGTTAAAGGTCCTCGCCTTGCACCCCCGGGATCCCATATGGGCGCCGGTTCTAATCCCGGCAGCCCCGCTTCCCTTCCAGCACCCTGCTTGTGGCCTGGGAAAGCAGTCGAGGACGGCCCAAAGCTTTGGGAACCTGCACCCACGTGGGAGACCCGGAAGAGGCTCCTGGCTTCGGATCGGCATAGTATCGGCCCGTTGCGCTCACTTGGGGAGTGAATCATCGGACGGAAGATCTTCCTCTCTGTCTCTCCTCTCTGTATATCCGCCTTTCCAATGAAAAAATAATAAAAATAAATCTAAAAAAAAAAGAAAAGAGTAGTAACAATTTAGTGAACTCAAAAATATAGGAAGTGCATTCAGTTTTGGAGCACCTGATCAAAGTTAATTAAGGGAAAAATATTAATTGAAAACTCTGCAGGAAAGAATTGTGCTACACATCTATTTTCTAGTATAAAACATGTACCAAAGGGGTGGAATTGGAGCATGGCATGTAAAGCTGTTATCTGCCAAAACAGCATCCCTAATTGGTGATGGTTCCTGCCATGACTGCTCCACTTTTGATCAAACTCCCAGCTAGTGGCCTGGAAAAAGCAATGAAAAATGGCCCTAGAGTTCTGGCCACCACTTTCGTAGTGAGAGACCTAGGATGTAGTAATTCCCTTAGTGGCCATGTGGAGAGTGAATTGTTGGATGGGATATACCTTTTTGTCTCTTTCTCTCTCTCACACACACACACTCTTCTTGCTCTTTCTGTCTGTCTTTCTTCCCTCAAAACATTTCCACAACCAAAGATTTCTCCTTGTTTCCATTGCTGTCAAAGCACAGAGCCCTAGCATCATCCGCCATATGAGTCATGGAGATGCTTTCTAATTTGTCTGCTAGCATTTGCCTTTGTCATTTGTCTTCTGCCAACCTAGCAATGTAGTCTGTTCTTGCTAGTGCCACATGAGCATCTCTTTTAGAAAAAAGGAGAAGAATAAGAAAAAGGAGGAGGAGGAGGAAAACACCAGTTACTTCATTCTCCTTCCCTTTCACATTGCTTTGGTAGCTCCCCTTGTTATTTCAAGTGAGAGCTGAAACCATTACTACCACCAGCACGGTGTGACTTCAGGTCCTGCCTCTTTCCCTTCCGTCCATTATGTGACCAGCTCCTGATGTTCATTAACCATGTTCATTAACAATCGAACACATATGAAATAGGAAGTAACTGTTTACTAAATCCATCTGGAACTAGAGACATTATTTTAATGAAAATAAATGAGAATGTATTATAAACCATCCTTAAGGAAAAAATGTTTTTTGTTGATTGTAACACAGCACACACATTTCAGTTTTTGAAAATATTATTATAATTCCATTTATGGTAAACCAATATATTTGCTTTAAATGTGGATAGTATAGGAGTTGGTAAGATGGCAGGATAAGGTGCAGACAGGTTTGGGTTGATGAAGAGCTGTTAGAGAGAGTAGGAACAGGGAGCAGATTACAGGGAAAGATAGAAGGCAGGCCATTGTGCTTTGGAACCAAAAGTGTTTTAATAGCTGTGGAGCCATTTTTAAAAAGGTGGTAAGCCATCTCGCCTCACTTTTTAAAGGATACATGTTTTTGTAATATGAGAAGTCATCTGCTGATTCTGCTTTTTTGGTGCAGGAAACTCGCAAAGCCTCTCACCTCTCAATGTGAACCTGGCTGATTTTAACTTATGCACTGCCATGCTTTTTGGAAAACAAAACAAAACAAAACAAAACAAAAAACCACTCAGCTAACCCTATCCAAACCTAGTAACTTGTTTGGTTTTAAAATATTTCCAACAGGTCTCAATACAGTATCGCAGAGGCAAAGTCCTCACCTTGAACGCACCAGGGTACGTTATGGTCACTGGTACTAATCCCAACATTCCTGCTTCCTATTCAGCTCCCTGCTTGTGACCTGGGGAACAAGTTGAGGACAGATCAAGGCCTTGGGGTCCTGCACCTGCATGGGAGACCAGAAGAGGATCCTGGTTCCTGGCTTTGATTCGGTTAGCTCTGGCTGTTGTGGTTACATGGGGAGCAAATCATTGGACAGAAAATCGTCCTCTCTGTCTCTCCTCTCTGTAAATCTGATTTTGCAACACATAAGTCTTCAAAAATATTTCTAACATATGTAGAAATTGTGCATAAGTGCAAAAATAGGACATATCTGTGGAACCCTGCTCAGTTACAACTCATCTTATTGTTTCCCCAAATTGTAAGACACGGCAGAACTATTTAATAAAGCATAATGTGAAGGCAAGCCAGTTTTCATTTGTCGATAATATTAGCAATATAATAATAATAATAATAATAATATTAGCAATATTATATATATCTTTATATACCTAACTTATGTTGAACGATTGGGGGCGGGGGGAAGCGATGGCTTAGGAAAGAGAATCCATTTCAAAACTTCAGAGAAAAATCCATTTAAGTTTTGATTAGAAAAAGGCAGAATCTCATCATGTTGACCTAACATACATGTACCACTGCCTCTGTAAGCCCTTCTTTCAAGGTTTAAACAACACTAACAAGAAAAATCCTATTAGATTCCCTCCCGAATGTGGCAGTATCCGTATTTCCTCTAAGGGCTATCCACCTGAGGTGGTGGAGGATGCCAACCCTCTCATCTCTTTATTCCTGAGTGAATACAATCAATCAACTGCAAGAGCATCACAAACCCGCTCTGAAAAGGCACTCCTATTCAACTGCCAGGGTAAAGATACCGTTCTGGAACTAACGGAAGAAACACGTGTGGAGCTAAAGGATGAGTTAGCAATTACACAGCCCAATGCTTCAATGGCATTGAAGGAATTTCATTCTGAAACAAAGGGCTGGGTGATGCAGAGTGAAACCTGAAAGCCAACTCTCCCTCAGCCTCACACACATTCAGCACCAGGAGCACCTTCTGTATCTGCTGTGTGTCTCTCTTCTCTCTCTCAGCTAATGTTGTTCTTGATCCTTTGCTTCTTCAACAGGGTTCATTTTAAACAGTGAACTTCCTTGAGACATCTTCACTCTAGGAAAAATTGTAATACAATAAGTGTACATCCTCCCAAGGAGCATCTTACTAATCAGAGCCAGCTCCCAGGCCACCAGTACAGGCCTCCACCAGGATGGCACCACCTGGAGAGCCCCAGACCCTCAGTACTCATTCCCATTGTCTTGTTCTTCAGTGTTCTGAACAGGGTCCCCTAAAGCCTGGATTTCCTAGACAGCCGCTGTGGGTGTCTAGGAAGTTAAAAATTAGATTGAAGAGGATTTTCTCTCTGTTTTTCATTCTTTGCGTTCTTGTTCTTGGTGGTGGAGGGATGCAGAGTATGGGGGGGGGTCTGTCTCTTTTCATCTGACTCTTAAATAAAAGAAAAATTGTAACTCTGAGAATGAGAACTGAAGTAAACGTTTCCGTTGAAACCGACAGAAACAATAAATGATTTTCAGTGTTTACTCTGTTTAAAAAATAATGCAATTTTTGTGCAGTAGCTTGGAAACATTTGAGGTTGAAGCATGTGCACGTTCTGAAATGAATCGTGTGAGCAAAGGTTTTTGTGGTTGTTTATTTGGTTCATTTACTTTTATTTTGATGTATTCATTTATTAATAATTCCTGTCACTCATTTGCTTTCTGCCCAGGGTAATATTACAATGGATAAGGCACCGGGTTTTCTTATTTTATGTATTATCTGAAAGAAATTGTTGAGTCATTTTTGTCTTAAATTGCTTCTGGACCCTCAGGAAAAAAAAAAGCAATTTTCTCCTTTTATTATCTTAAAATCACAATTTTGGTTATTGGGCCACCTTTGATTGAGTCAAATTTGGTTATTTAAGATGTCCTTAGAGAGATTCCCTGTGTGAGTTAGCAGAATGAAACATGAGCTAAAAGAAGATTTCTCTCTCCCCCCCCCGCGTGAGTTTGCTTCAAAACAAAAAATAACTGCACTTTAAAAATTGAGGCAAAACTCAGATCCTAATTATATATGCCAAATAAAAGTTACGTAAAGAGAATATGTACTGAATGAATTACTTGCGTGGTTTAAAAGGACACATTGAGGTAGTATGTCTCAACCAGACAGACTCGCCTAAGGTTTTCTCTTTCATACCAACAATAGAAGTAACTGCCCATGCTCAACTACAGTCAGATCATGTGGATTATATTTATCCATGAAAGTATGCTCACAGGGACCAGAACTGCCAATCAGCATGTTGGACTGCTGCTTTCAACATCAGCATGCTATGGGTACCAGTTGGAGTCTCTGCAGTTCTAGTTATGATGCAACTTTCTTTAATATACCTCGGGGAAGAAGTGGGGGAGGGCCCACCTTCTCCAACCCCTGCATCCATACAGAAGAGCCAGAGGGGTCCCTGATCCTGGTCTCTGTGTGGCCAAACTCCAGTCCTCCAGTCTCTGAGGTCATTTGGGGAGTGAAGTGGAAAGTGAGACTCTCTCTCTCTCTCTCTCTCTTTTTCTCTCTCTCTCTGTCTCTCTGCTTGCCCTTCAAATGAATAAATACATCTTTAACAATAACGTATGAGAACCAGTAGAGCACTGTGGAAATTATGATGTAACCTTGCACAGCTGGAGAAGAATGGATTTGAGTGTTAAGCAACAACATATAAACTTGGTCACAGTTGGCTCATCTTAGCTACATGTTTGTCAAACTCCAGAGTAGGTGGGTACAGAGGCATCCATGCTAGATTCCTCACCAAAACTGGGTCCAACACAATAGCCTCACAGCTCAAGTCCTCACCTTGCTTGCACCAGGATCCCGTATGGGCACCAGTTCTAATCCTGGCGGCTCTGCTTCCCATCCAGCTTCCTGCTTGTGACCTGGGAAAGCAGTTGGGGATGACCCGAGGCCTTGGGAGCCTGCATCCCCTCGGGAGACCTGAAAGAGGCTCTGGATACCTGGCTCACAGTTCTTGAAGTTGGAAGTACCACAATAAGATGATGTCAGGTCAGTTTTTTCTCATGCCTGGGTAGTAAATGGCCACCTTCCTCTCTCATTTTAAGAAGTCCGGTCATATGGGACCACAGCCTCAGTCTGTGTACACTGCTGTTGAATACTGCCACAGTCTAAGTAATCAGCGAATGACAGAATTATTTTTCATAGTTCTAGGGGCCGGGAAGAAAATTCAAGAGCGAGACAGCAGCGGCAGCGTAGTCTGGGGATGATTTGTGCTCAGTTTCATGGATAGCACATCTGGTTACTACCTGACATTGGGGGAGGCTCTAGAGGGACCATCACTCTCCTGCACTCTTGAATACGGACACTAATCGCAACCAAGCAAGCAGAATATATAAGAACTAATCACCTCTTGAGAGTTTCGTTTCTTCAGTTTGATTAACTCATAGCTTAATGTAAATTTTGGAGTAAACACATACAAAACCATAATTAGCAGGGACGGAACACTGTGATATAACTAGTTAAGCAGGCACTTCACTTCCCATCCAGCTCCACGCTAATGCACCTGAAAGCAGCAGAGGATGGCCGAAGTCCTAGAGCCCCTGCAAGCTTGTGGGAGACCCAGAAGAAGCATCTGACTTCTGGCTTCAGATCAACTCAAATCTGACAACTGTGGCCATTTGGAGAATAATACAGCAGGTAGACGACTCATCTCTCTCTCTTTTTCCCTCTTTCTTAATCTTTAATCGCCCCTTTCAAATAAATAAAATCCATATTTCTTAAAAAGTAATTAAGGTACCCAGCACAATAGGCAAGTGGTTCGTCTTGGATCTGTCTGGATCACAAATGGACGCCAATTCTTATCCCAGCTTCTCCCTGCCAGTGGTCTAGGAAGGCAGTGAGAAAATGGCCCAAAGCCTTGGGACCCTGCCCCTGCATGGAAGGCCCAGTAAAAGTTCCTGGCTCCCAACTTGATATTGGCTTGTTTTAGGCTGTTGCAGGCACTTAGGGAGTAAATCAACAGACAGAAGATATTCCGCTCTGTCTCTCCTCTCTGTAGATCTGCTTTTCCAAAATAAATAAATAAATAAATAAATCTAAAAAGTAATTAGGACCCACCCTAACAACCTCATTTTAATCCTGTTATATCTTTAAATATGCTTTATGGATACAAGTTTATGCTTGGAAATATTGGTGGTTAGGAATTCGAAATACAAAGTTGAAAGGACACAATTTCGCACCTATCATTCACAAGCTATATAAAGAGTTAATGTATCGGGCCTGGTGCAATGCTGTAGTGGTTAAAGTCCTCGCCTTGCAAGTGCCAATATCTCATATGGGTGCCGGTTCTAATTCTGGCAGCCTGCTTCCCATCCAGCTTCCTGCTTGTGGCCCGGGAAAGCAGTCAAGGGTGGCCCAAAGCCTTGGGACTCTGCACCCATATGGGAGAGCCAGAAGAGCTCCTGGCTCCCGGCTTTGGATCAGCGCAGTACCGACTGTTGTGGCAGCTTGGGGAGTGAACCATCGGATGGAAGATCTTCCTCTCTCTCTCTCCTTCTCTCTGTATATCTGCCTTTCCAATAAAAATAAATAAATATTAAAAAAAAGAGTTAATGTAAAAAAACTGCACAGATACCAAGCTTCTACTTTCCCCAAGTTATGTGCTTCACTCTTCTAAAAGACAACATCTCTAATTCAATCCATCTACAAATTATTAATTTATTCTCTCTTCATGAAGATAATATTTTGTATTTGAAAAAAGAAAAGAAAAATTACTCTAGCAAATAGAATGGGCTTCATCCTTCAGTTATTCAACCAAATGCAAGTGATGTCTTCATTTTTTTATGTTTCTGTCAACTGACTTAAGTACCTTTTATTAGCTTCAGTAGACATAGTGTTACCTCCTTGATTAAATGTGTCATTAAGTACATAATTGTACGTTCCAATTTTAAATGGTTCATTTCCTTAGTTTTCTTTTTCAGATAAGTCCTTGTATAAAATCAGTATTGATTTTCCTGTGTTGAATTTTGCATCTTTCAACTTTACTAAATTTGCTGTATCTGCTTGTCTTTGCTAGAATTAACTTATTTGTTTTACAAAAGTAAAATTCATTTTATCAAATACATACTATCTCTAGCCTTTAATGCATAGATTACTTCTCGACCCTGTTCTTTCTCCCTGTTCTGGCTGGAACTCCCAGCTCTTCGTGGAGAAGTGACGAGAATGGAAACCTGCATTTGCCTCTGATCTTAGAGCACATCGAGTTTTTCAGCTATGAGCACTGTTTGTTTCAGATTTGTCCAATAAAGCCTGTACTATATTCAGGCATATTCAATCTCTCCCCAAAGTGTTGACAGAATTTTTATGCATTTTTTTCCATGAAAGTTTTCTGAATTTTGATAAACATGTCTTAATAAATTATTACGATCCCCAGCCTTCACTTTGCTTGTGTTGAACCAACTTTGTACCCTACAGGTGAGGCTCAGTTGATAATGTTGAAAGATTCTTTAATGTGTACTTACATTTGGCTTGATAACACTTGGCTAAGAATTTCTGCATCCATATTCATTGAGGATATTTGGCTATATTTTTCCTTTCTTATAGTAACTTACCTGGTATTGGGTTCTAGATAATGATAGACTCATAAGATTACTTTTTGTCACAATTGCAATGGTTCAACTGGCTAATTCTCTGCCTGCAAACACCAGCATCCCATATGGGTGGCCAGCTGTCATCCCGGCTGTTTCACTTCCCGTGCAACTCCCTGTTTATGGTCTGGGAAAGCAGCAGAAGATGTCCCAAGGCTTGGCACCCTGCACCGATGTGGAAGAGCAAGAAGAAGCCTTAACTGCAAATCAGCTCATCTCAGGCTGCTGTGGCCATTTGCAGAACAATCCAGCAGATTGTGTATTTTTCTCTGTGTCTCTCCTTCTCTTTGTAAATCTGCCTTTCCAATAAAAACATGTCTTTTTGTTTAAATAAGTTTTACAGTATCCCTCTACTTGAAGAGTTTAAGAAGGATCACTATAAGCTCTTTTTTAAATGTTTGGTAGTCCATCAGTCAGTGATGAATTCGACAAGAGAAAAGAAATTATTTGGAATAAATCAAACTGAAATAAAAACATAAAAACACATGGGATACAGCCAAAAAAGCAAGCAAACAAACAAAAAAGCAGTATGGATTTGATTATTGAAGTTACACTTTCCATGTTGATTTCCTTACGTAAGAGAGAACATGTGATATTTGTTCTTTTGTGATTGGCTCATTTCACTGGGCACAGTGGAGTATACAATGGCATCATTTTTCCTAGGAGACTTTGTGTTTCCTTTTTGTCACCCATGTGTTGGTTACTCAGCAGCGCATTTTTTCATGGTGCTGTAATTTGTTGTTGATGTTGTTATTGTTGTTGAGGCTGTTCTAACTCTAACCTTGTGTCATGGATTCTCACTTATGGTAATGTATAGTGATGGAGTACTGGTGTCTATCATATACAGATATGGGGGTATGATGGAACATGCATCCCTGCTTCCAGACGAAAGATGGATTCCCAATGAAACTGTTGGACATTTTTTATCCAGTCATTTTTTAATCCAGTCATTGGGTTTTTTTAATCCATGTTTTTATACAGTCATTGGTTGATGAAATATGGGTTGTTGCGATATTTTATGTATTATAAATTGAGCAACAATAAATATTAAGATGCAGATAATTCTCTCACATTCTGATTTTATTTTTTTGGGGGGGGGGTGCAAATTCCCAACAGTGGGATGGCTGAGTTATATTGTAGGTGAAACATGAAATTTCTGAGGAATATATATGTTGTCTTTCATAGTGGTTGCACTAGTTCATATTTCAACCAGCAATGGATTAGGGTTACATACCCTCACATTACCCTAATGAAGGACTTCATAAAATAAATAAAAATTTTACATTGGAATGATTTTACATTTATGGAAACGCGATAAACAGCCACTTCATCTGATTCCCCTCTTGTCAGTCTTGCACAGCCATGACATCTTTGTCAAAGCTAAGAAATTATCATTGGTACACGAACATTAACTCAGTTTCAGACTTTCCACATTTTCTGTTGCATGATCCAGCACCTTGTCACCAGGTCCCCTTGGTCTCTTGTTGGAGTCAGTTTCTCATTCTTTGGTTTTATGATTTTGACGTTTTTAAACAGGACTCACTGGGCATTTTGTAGACCAGTTTTCTGTTTCAGACTATTTCTATCACTTATCCTGGAGTATGAAACATGTTAGGTTGAATTGATTTTATACAGTCCACGAAAGCATTTTTTCTAGGTGTTTGTTCAAGTTGAGTATGCCCACTGAACAGTGCTGCATTCCAAACCTTTGCTCTTCACCAAGCACCATGCACTATACCATTCTAACCTTGCTGTCTCCCTGACCGCCCACTGACCTCATTGTGTCATGGAAGCTGTCAACTTCTTCCTTTAATTTCTCGCACATTGCCTCCCAGTTGCGATGTCCATTTCCTCCTCCCTCCTGAGCTCATGAGACACCCTTTCATACATACAAGCCGTATATCCTTAGAAGCTTTTTCCAACACACATTTGATTTGTGCCTGACATTCAGCCTTGCTCAGAAAGGCTAAAGAGTACAGAATCTTGAGTGAATCCATGCATTGTTACCAACAGCTGTTTTGTGAACAGGAAAGTTACTCTGCAATTTTATCTGTTTTCTGCACACTTATGTCAATGCTCATAACCTTGATTAAATAGCTGCCAAATTATTATAGAAACAGGCAAGAGGTCTTATCTTACCATTAAGAAAACTGCTTGGGCCCGGCGACGTGGCCTAGCAGCTAAAGTCCTCACCTTGAATATGCCCGGGATCCCATATGGGCTCCGGTTCTAATCCCAGCAGCTCCACTCCCGATCCAGCTCCCTGTTTGTGGCCTGGGAAAGCAGTCAAGGACGGCCCAAAGCTTTGGGACCCTGCACCCACATGGAAGAGCTGGAAGAAGTTCCTGGCTCCTGGCTTCGGATTGGTGCAGCATCGGCGGTTGCGCTCACTTGGGGAGTGAATCATCGGATGGAAGATCTTCCTCTCTGCCTCTCCTCCTCTCTATATATCCGCCTTTCCAATGAAAAAATAATAAAAATAAAATCTTTTTTAAAAAAAAGATTTATTTATTTATAAATAATAAATATTTATTTATAAAATAATAAAAATAAAATCTTTTTTAAAAAAAAGATTTATTTATTTATAAATAATAAATATTTATTTATAAAATAATAAAAATAAAATCTTTTTTAAAAAAAGATTTATTTATTTATTTTTATTATTTTTTCATTGGAAAGGCGGATATACAGAGAGGAGGAGAGGCAGAGAGGAAGATCTTCCATCCGATGATTCACTCCCCAAGTGAGCGCAACCGCCGATGCTATGCTGGTCCGAAGCCAGGAGCCTCTTCCAGGTCTCCCACACGGGTGCAGGGTCCCAAAGCTTTGGGCCATCCTGAACTGCTTTCCCGGGCCACAGGCAGGGAGCTGGAAGGGAAGCGGGGCTGCTGGGATTAGAACCGGCGCCCATATGGGATCCCGGGCATGCAAGGCGAGGACCTTAACCACTTGTGCCACTGCGCCACCCTGCCGGGCCCAATAAATAAATCTTAAAAAAAAGAAAAAGAAAACTGTTTGAATCATGTAAGTGGTTTCAACATTAGAATACTCTTTGATAATTTACTCTGCTATGCTGCATTCTTATGAAGTTTTTTTTTTTTTTTATTTTGCAGGGTAAAAAATAAATATTACATGAATTTTTCAGAAAGGATATGAATTTTCTTTCTTTCATTGATTCATTCATGTAGCCAATGTGCAAAAACCGAACAGTACGTATGAATGAAGCCCCTAGTGAGCATGGATGGGATGAAGCTGAAGACGTACCTTGTACCCAAACGGCTCCTGGTATAGTTTGGAAAAGATGAATCAGAAAACTGAACACCAGATCACCGTGAGGGTTAGAGATGGAGGAGCAGATGTGTGGACCAGACTTCATGGTTAGGCTTTGAAATTAAATTGCTTCTCCATTCTGATCTGTCCTCTTTCTCTGTAGTAGCTAAATGTCCTGAAACCCACAAATACGTATAAAATATCATTAACCTTATTCTCATCATAATCGTGAGTTGATGTGAATTTGAACTGGATAGGCCTGAAGTATAATATCTTTGTACCTAGAGAATCTGAAGTATTTATTTAACCTCTTCTTCTGGAACACTGCACAGGGTAAGCCACTTTATACTGAAAGGTTCACAGAATTAAACACTAAAGCTCAAGGATATCACTAACGTTGCCACCCTCTGCTTTGATGATCATTCCTCTTTGGGCCAATCCCACTTTCTTGATGCTTGATGCCGTTAGCAATCATCAGTGATAAGAGGCAGAGGTCAGTCTGTCTGGACCACCTGCTGTAGGTACAAGTGCATTAACTTGTCTGAGCCTGTCTCAGGTGGGCAGGAATATCCAGCCTAGAGTGAGGACTGAGGTTCTAGAGAGAAAATAAAAATATTTCCTCTTATTGAGGGACAACCACTTTTAAAGAGGGAAGCATAGCAAACCCAATTCAATCAGCAGATCAGTTGTATGTTGAGGAACACTTGTCTATAACAAAGTGTATTCTTCCATGGGAACTAAACAAAGAACCCTGGAATTAACAGAGCTGAGTGAGAGGCAGTGTGGATTGGAAAGGAAATAAGCTTGAATAGGAGTATTCTGATGGCCACCTTCTGCTTGGTAACATTGTTCTTAGATCTGACTCACACAAGAACCTGGCTCCACAGCAACTTGTTGAGACACATTCGTTCTCTTCAAAGCTACGGAGAGCGGATTCACCTTTCACTCGTATCCTTAACTAAGACCACATAGTTTCGGTTTAGTTTTGAGCTTTTTTTTCTTTTCAAGAATGCATTTGAGCATAGTGATTTGATCCTTGCTAAATCTCAATGCACTGTTCTTTTTGAATAAAGAAAAAGGTCAAGTAAAAGGTATTCATAATTAAAGTGAATTGATTCAATAAACTCATAATGTTTAACGACTGTGACAATTTGTGTTCAGGGCAGAAAACTGACACTTCACATTCATTAATATATATTTCATTAAAATAAATGCAGGCTTTTATTTAAGACCTATTGAAAGAACATTAATAAAATCCAATCTATAAAAAGAAACCAATTCAAATTCAATGCAAGCTCAAACTCACTGTAGCTACAAAATTCACTCCACACATATTTATTGAATCCTTACTAGGTTTCCCAAGTGGGATACTGGGATCCAGGTAATTGGCCCATCCTATGCAGCCTCTCACATAACATTAGTAGCGTTGAATTGAAAGTAGAGCGTGTAGGAGTTGAGCCAGCATTCCCGTATAAAACGGATTCCACAAGAAGAAGCTTAGTCCTTTGCATCACAACCCCAACATTGCATGCTTTCTTCTCAATCTCCACTGCCTGTTGAAGCTTCTATTTGGGGCAGCATGGGGGAGAGGCTGGACTTGTGGCACATGGGGCTAAAATGCTACCTGCTACTCTGTCTCTCTTACCCTATCTAGCTCTGTCTTTCAAATAAATAAGTGTTTTGAAGGGCGGGCATTAGGTCCTGTGCTTAAGCTCCATTCCATCCCAACTTCGGACACGCATATCCTGCAGTTGAGTTTGTGTTTCAACATGCAGGATTGATCCTGATTTTTTTTCGTACAGCTGATATGCTAAATCATAAGCACACATTTGTTGTAAATTATTTCTGAGCAATTAGATATCGTCACCCACCCCTTCAGCTAGGTTAGAATTCTGTCATGAAAATGATTACATTTTCAAAGATATTTCAGAAAGGAAGAAATACGATATTCACAATGCACGGAAAAATCAGACTGTCTTTAAATGTTTGAATGCATTTTAAAACTGAGAATGTCCCAGGTACATAGGACTCATATCTTTTTGAAAAATCTTTGGAAGAGTTATTATTTATTTGAAAGATGAGTTATGGAGAGAAAGAGTGAAACACGAACAGAGAGACAGAGAAAGAGAGAGACAGAGAGAGAGACAGATCCATTGTCAAATTCACTCCCCAAATGGCCACAATGGCTTGGGCTAGTTAAAGGAAAAGCCAGGAGCTTCTTACACATGGGTGTATGAATGAAAGCACTTTTGCATTCTTCTGTTGCTTTTTGTCTAGTCACATTTGTATTTAGCAGTTCATAGCGTTGAAGCACGATTTTGCAGAACCTGGCTGTTTTTCAGGTAGTCTAAGTATAACTCTAACAAGACATATGTCAACAGTTTAGGTGAACAGTTTTAAGAGGGGTATGCAGAGAAATCCTGAATACCCTAGTGAGGAGTAACTAATCTTTGTGTCCCACCCAGCGAGGTATGAGTGAATCCACGCTGGCCATTTCCTGTCTGATTCTAAGCTTTCCTTGTTGTTGTTGTCTGTCTATTCTAGGTTTTTTTGCTTGTCTGTATGTTTGTTAGCTTGTTTTGAGGGATTTCTGGAGCGATCCTAATGGTCACCGTGAGAGAGGGTGGGGACCCAGAGCCCGAGCTAGGCAAGGACCAGAGAAAGCCTGCCTCCCTACTCCCAAAGGAAGTTTATTATTCTTTTGTTTCTGTAGATGGCTCAGGTTTCCTGGTTGTTGTTCTGATTACTATGGTTTCTGCACGGCAGAGTTTGGACTTCTTCCATCCCCTGTGGAAGCTCCAGATGGGGGCGGGTGACCTCAGAGTTTTTGGCCTCCGAAGGCACTCCTATTCCCCGTGGTCTCCTTGGCAGGTGGGATGTAGTCCTTGGTGTCCGTACTGAGAGTCCTTGGCGAGGATCTGGGAGACTTCAGGGTTAAGATACAAGCCTCCTCCTGTCTACCTGCTCCACTCTGGGGTTCCCTGCCTGCCCCATACACATGATGATTAACCCCCTTGCCTTTGCTACAATGCTGCTTTCCCCTGAAATTCCTGCCCTATTCCACTCTGATGAACACCTGCTGCTGCTTCAGTCTGCATGTAAGTCTCCTCTCTACGTGGAGGCCTACTCTAACATAGACAGCCCTTACTCTCTCCCATCTTCACTTCTCCAGGAAGCATCGTATCTGCATTTGTTTGCTCTCCAACCACCAGCGTTTACTTAGAATGTAATGGGTATTGAAGATGTCATCTTGGATGCAGTAATAAGTATCTAGGGAATTTTAAAATGAGGATAAGCTTTTCAAAAAGTGTAAAAGTAATGTGTGACTGGAAAATTCAAAATGGAGGAGGGATCCTTGATGGTTCAAATCTAAAACTCAAATGTGTATCACTATGGAGGGGCTGAAGGCTGGTGTGGCATTACCCCTGCTCGTGTACGTTTTTTGGGTGTGCTGGTTTTCTTGCCTTTCCTTACTAACCTACATTTCTTCCATATACCAAGGCAAAGTCCATTCTCAGCAAAGTCACTCCTCTTCTCCCCAGGTGCAACAAGCTCCAGATGATCACCCTGCTGTGAAATCTACCTGCCAGATGTATTTGCTATAACAAAAGAAAATGCAAAATAAGTAGACCCAACCATTTTTTTTTAGGGCTGGCAATCATTCACAACAATCAGCAAATGTTACCCCAGGTTGAAAGCATCTATAAGTCCCCTAGTTTCCATTTTTTCTATAAGTAAGGAGGGAGATTTTCATGGTGAGGTATTTTTAAAAATATGCAAAGCAAAAACTAAAATGCATGCATTTCAAAATTTGCATAGAGATTTTTGGCAACAAGGTTTTGTTCCAGAAAGCATCCCTAATCTTAACTCTAACTATGAGGAACAGCCTAGAAGGCTTAACAGAATTTTGCCACAAATATTTAATCTAATTTTACCTTGTCACTTAATATATATGCATGGATGCATACATAGGTTGGATGAAATCAAGGGAACACAGATCATACACTTGATTATAGGTGTCCTCTTCTGTCAGTGTCGAAGCTTTGCTTCTAATGATACTCTAAGGTCTTTGCACCTGGCAGAATTGGTGAACCTATTACATCATAGGAGAGCCCACCAGAAATTTAAAACTTCACCTGCCACTGAAACACTCCTCTTTGAGGAAACTTGACCAGAAGACCAAGGAGAAGAGGAAATAATTCAGGGAGTAGAGTTAACAAAATAGAAAGAATTATCATAGATACAGCACTTCTTACACAGCATCCCTTTACATTTCATGAATGTATGAAAGGACAGGTGTTGTATCGGCCTACATTCTGCAGAGGTAACTGAATACTTGAAGCTGTTGCTGTACTAGTAAAGGAGTCCAAAGAGCAAGAGGGCAGATCCAAGGAGGGTCTCCTGCCTGTATCATCACATAGAAGGGGACATTCTGGAGACAGTACATACAAGAAGGTAGCACAGTCAGACAGAGGCTGGGGGTGTTAAGAGGCTGGTTTTGATCTTTAAAATAACCAAATCTCATAGGAACTAATTCGCTCCACTAGGCCACCATTAATTCCTGCAGGGAGAACAGTCGCCTCCCTAATAGAGGTTTCACCATCCCAGAATCACAGCGCTGAGGAACCCATCACAAATATTTGCAGAACACATGCAAACTGCATCCAAAGCACAGCAGGTGTCGTGGCCACCAACACTTCATAGACGGAAGACTTGAGATTTAAGGGGGAAGAATAATGTGTCCCTGATCATATACCTGCAGGTTGGAACACAGCTGACGGTCAATGTGGATTGAAGTTAGAAAAAGAGAGGTAACCCCCGCCCCCTTGATGATTCTCCTTCCTTATCTTTCAACTTAAATTTAGAAGAGTACCGCTCTTTGTTCACATGTAAATTGTCTCTTAGCTGTGTCATTTTCACTCATCAATATTTTGGAAAGGTCTATAATGTCCTAACCATTCTGTGATCCCCCAACATTTATGGGCACTGAGGTTAGCATCAGGCTTGGCTTGTCTAGGCTGTAGCACCCAGGGGTCCACACAAGAATTAAGTGTGTGGAGGGTTGGGCAGCAATACTCACCATCATACACAAAGACCAAAACTGGGGATCAGACTCTGCCAGGTAATGGCCTAGCACCTACTGGGATGTGTGCAATCTGGTTCTAGGACTGGGCCTGATGGGGGAACTTTAGGAACTCTTATAGTGGTCCATGGCTCCTACTGGTGAGCATGTGACAACACCTGTAAGGCTTGGTGTTGATTAGGCCAGGCAGGGCTGCTTCATGTGTCAACAGGTGTGTGGGATTGGCACTGGGAGGGTAGGCTACACGGCCAAGCCAAACCATAGCACACTGGCATGAAGGGGAACTGGGAGAGTGCGCCAGCCATATTGTGCTACGCTAGGTTATCATACCTTCTGTTCGCATGAAAGCCAAGGGTATTGGCAGTCTGGACAGGGCTAGACTATAGCACTTGCCAATGAGCATTGGGCCAGGTGAGAGAGCCAGATAAGTTAGCTTATAGCATCTGATAGCAAAGGCCAACCTGGTTGATGGTATTTGGAACAGTACAACCATTAGCAAATGCAAGATCTGTGGCTGGGAGTGAGTCTGGTTAAGAAGCTAGGTGAAAGCCTCTGCCAGGCTGTGGCTCCCACTGGTAAGTGCAACTACCAGAATGGGGCATTGAACTGTCTTGTACATGGCTGCAGTATCCTTTGGCATGGGTATGGTAGGGGCCTGGAGTGTACCAGACTCGCGTAGGCCTTGCAAGACTCAGAAAGGCTTTAGGAATCAGGCATGGCTGTGATGGAACACCCAACAGTAAGATCTAGAATGTGTGTGGGCTTGTCAGGCTGCTATACCTGCCAAGAGAGGAGGTGATCCAGGTAAGATTGGGCCAAGAACCCATATGCATGCATGAGATCTGTGACTTGGAGGAAACTTGATAGAGGAACTGGGGGAACACCTTGGTCAGGATAAGGTCGCCACAAGTGAGTGCAAGAACAGAGGATGAGAGCAGCCCATATCAAGGCAGCTTACAGTAACCCCGCCGTATGTGTGGGTCAGGTCTGGGGGCAGACGGGCTGAGCCAGGCTTCAGTGCTTGCTGGTGAATGCTGATGTGAGGCAAGCCATGCCAGTTGGCTGCAGCTCCCACCAGCACGCATAGGAACTGGGATTGGGGGACAAACCCAGTAGGGGAGCTATAGGGTCTCTTATGCTGGGCCACTTTTTCTATTGGTGAGAGTGATAGCTGCAACTGAGTGTGAATTGGAATGCATAAGACTGCAAAGCCCATTGGGCTACATGTAGCTGGGTGAGGGGAGTGTCAGGCTGGACAAAGCAACCATATCACCAGGTGCATGCATGAACTAGTTGGGCTTTGCCATAGCATCGCCTAGCAGGTGCTGAGACTGGGGCCAAGTCCTGTCATAATAGACTGCAGAACTACCTGAAGTGCAAGATCTAGGGCTGAAGGCAGGCCTAGTAGGGAAATCCTTGGCACATCTGTGATAGTCTAAAACTCCCAAGGGTGAACATGAAAATCAGAGCTGGTGGAGGACCTGGCTGGACAGGCCACAGCACACTCCAGCATGAGTGTGGGCTGGATAGTGAGGTCAGTTGAGCTGAGCTAGGCTCCAACAGCCATTGATGTGTATGACAGCCAAATGGGATGCGGGGTGAACTGGAACAATCAGTTGTAGCTACTGTCATGCTCAGGAAACAGGGCTGGTGGTGGGCCTGAGGGTGTTACTGGGGGTACTTCAACTAAGTTGTAGTTCCCACTGGTGTCTGTAAGGGCTGAGTGTGTGGTGAGCAGGGTTAGGCTGAGCTGCAGCATCCATTGATTTACCTACGAGCTGGAAACACAACTGGCCAGGGAATTGTAACCACCAGTTTTTGCAGGCTAATGCAGGTGATGGACTGATCTGGGACCCTGCACTGGCTAGTACATGCAAAAGTCAGGTCTAGGGTCACCTCTGGCAAGATTTCTTTGGGGTCCTCCACTCAAGTGGATCATTGTACTCAGAATTCCTGCTACAATGTAAACTCACAGGATATGAACACTGACTGTGGAATGTATATGTTAAAACTGAGTCTCCTCAGGAACTGAGGCCTATGAAGTTGACATAATGTCCATATGCTCATGGGGGACATAACAACAAGTTAATGGAGGCCCATGGAGGACATCTAATACCATAGAGGACAGAAAAAAATAATAATAAACAGCTCTCCTGATCAAGCATTGACAGCAAATATCTAGGTTAGTAGAGACTCTAAGGTAGACTGTGCCACCCAAAGGACCCTGAAAGGATTTTTTCAACCTTGAAGAAATGAAATCAATAGCATCTCAGAACCATGAAAATCACTTAAGCAATACTCTCAGAACATGCTCCACTTTAGGGACCCTGGCATTACGTTGGGTGGCCTCCCCATCCCCAGGTACTGATGCAGTTGGGCGGCTACGAGTGGCATCTTCCCTTCTCTCCTGACCTTCACCAGATACTGGGAGAATAAGGAAAATTGGTGACAGTTTCTCATCTACTTTCCACCATTCTTCAAGCCTCCCCTCCCTAAATGGTGGTCCACATGGGAACGCATTCTTCTCAAATAGGTAAACATCATCCAAAATAAAATGAGTTTGTTATGTTAAAAAGCTGTGCTTCTAAATGCCATGTAAGTTCAATATTACCTTCAGCAGAGGTCACAACGACATAATTCCTCAAACATGGCTTACTGTTTTACAGTTACCTGTGATCAATCTCAATTTGTCCACACAAAATCTCTAGGAAAGATTATCCCACTGCATGAATGAGAACATCGGAAGT
Organism: Ochotona curzoniae; assembly: GCF_017591425.1. Classification (NCBI taxonomy): domain Eukaryota; kingdom Metazoa; phylum Chordata; class Mammalia; order Lagomorpha; family Ochotonidae; genus Ochotona; species Ochotona curzoniae. Next base: position 3,409,090 of record NW_024467127.1, on the reverse strand, counting down.
TGTCTTATTGAGTGAAGTATTTAAAAATTTGAATAAGTACCTGATTGCCTGTTTAATTGAAGAAAGAGACCAAGGTGATGGAGGTTCTGAGAGTAGAACCAAAGTCTGAGCATAGCTTAAGGATTCAGTTATTCATCACAGGTCTGACCGTCACCTAGTCCTCCAAAGTGACTCCAAACCAACATGCTTTGCACAAAGCTCAAGACTAGACATCTTTGTGACTTTTGTCTTTTTCTAATGACCTCTAACTTGAGAATGGCTCAAATAAAAGCATACTCTGGTCTTTTTTTTTTTTTTCTCAGCGGTGCTAAATATTTTCAGTGATGTATGGCCACAATTGCAAACTTTGAAGGATCCAAGTATTAATATATTTAGGTGTTTATTATTGTCACATTGCTTTCTACACTAGCTTTGAAAATTTGCCCTCAATAATGGCTCATACCCGAGGCTTTATCAAATACACAGGTTTTAATATTCTGTGAGTGCCATGAGGTTACAGGAACGCTGCGTCCATATTAAATAACATTATCCTCAAAATGCAATACTGGTTTGCTTTTATGGAAAAAATCCCTTTCTGATGATATCACTTACTATAAAATCCATGAGTCATAAAAGAGACAATGTGGCGTTTTTCTAACTAGAAGAGACAATTAAAGAACTTTGAGTAAATGGGAAAAAGGTCGAACATCAAAAGTAGGATTAACAGAGCAGCCTCATTCCCCAGAAATGCAAGGCATTGGCTCAGCTGGATGATGCGTATGAATGTGCCTCCTAACCTGCATCTAACCCACAACATTCAAGATCACCTCCCCTTCCACTTAGCAGCATAAGATATGCAAAGCACATAACCTACAGACCAAGGGATTTCATTTGGAGTCAACACTGAAATCCCCAGGCTCACTATCCCTGCCTGGGCATGAGCCCTCAGATCCCCACACTTCATTATTGGCGCCATCCCCTTTCCCAGTTTTCATGCAAGTCCGTACCCCTAGGCTCCTATGAGCCCAGGCACAGTAGCCAGTTGGCCACAGCGATGGTCATGGAGGCTTATGTTAGTGTTTTGAAAGAAATCAGAACATGGATAAACAAATGAAATTTCAAAATTTTTAAATGTCAGCCAACCTTCTGTGCATCAGGCAAGCTTGCCTGTGGGCTCGATTTGGCCTGAGGGTTTAAGAGTTTCAATGAACATGTGGGTGAAAAATAAAAGTCTGAACGCTGTGCAAATTCCACAAATGGTCAAAGGCTGTCAGCCAGAAGTTTTTTGATATCGTGTATTTTTAAATCTTCATTTTACCCAGGCACTTAGTCCAACTTCATGCAAACATCAGGTACTTCAAACAGATTTTACCTGCTAGAAATTACAGTTTGCAACAAAATGGGTTATAAATAAACAAACCACATAGGAAGCCAAATCGACTATTCCTACTTTTTGTGCCCCAAACTGAACCTGTCCTGATTGCAACCCTGCAATTCTTTGTTGTCAACTCTCATTATTTATGGGTTTAACTTTTAAAGTTCGAATGATGGGTTGTTAGACTCAAAGGGCGCAACATACAGAAAACTGTCTTTGGCTGAGATAGAAATGCAAAGCACAAATGGTCTGAGATCCATGCAGCGAGGCCAGGCTGAGGGCTCCCTGCTCTGCAGATGTGCTGCCTGCACTCAGCAGCCCACCTCCCTTCTGCATTCTTAAATCCCACTTTCCATACACCTCCTCAGTTCCCCTCCAGAGGTCATCTCCTCTTTCCAGTGTCTCCACCACTGAATGATCCTCAGTTCAGATTCTGCTCTTCTCCTGGCCGCTCCATCCAGGGCGTCCCCAGTGTAGCATGTGGAGTTATTTGGTAAAACCCTTATCAGACCATCCTTCTGCTCAGTACTCACTCCTGCACACACATTTGTTTCTCCAGGGTGAATGCAACTTCAGGAAAACTCACCCCTGCCTACCCATCTGTTTCTCCAGGGTGGACACAACTTGGGAAATAGAGACGCCATTGCTTCATTGTTCTGCATTGAAACATTGTGTCAAATGAAGTTGATTAAAGAGCTGCCTGCTGTTAGACTAATTACTTTGCATACTCCAAACCTCTCACCAAGAACTATGTAGCTGAACACCCTCCTCCTCATCACTCAAGGCTACTTGCTCTTCTAAGCCAAGCTGCCCCCTCGAACATGCCAGGTTCATCTCTGGCTCCAACTCTGCACTTGTTCTTTCCTCAGATATCTGTGTGTCTCATCCCCTTCCCACCTCAAAGGTCCCCTTTTCAAACATGCCCTCCATTACATCCTACGGAAAAAGCTCTCCCCCAAGTCTCTCCCCATCCTTAACCTAATTTTTCAATTATTGTTTTTAATCACTGTTTGACACAAATCTAAATCCCATGGGCACTGTTGACAAGAGTAAGCACTCAATAAGTCTTAATTAAATTACTCACCTGCTCATCTGATTACACTGAGCATTACAGAGGACCTAAATGAGACTGGTGTTTCAATCCTAAATGAAGGCCTTCTTGGGGTAGAACAATGGGCTGTGAAATCCATCTTAAAGGGATTCTGTGGCAAATTCGTGGTTTTGCTGTCCCTGTTTCCTCACTCTGAGCTTCTTAGATTTCAGTAGCTGTGTCAAGCTATCCGTGCGTTCCTGGTCTGGCCAAATGACCTGCCCAGGCTTTAGAATATTATCAAATCATTAAGTAGGATGGTGAGCAACAATGTTTTCATCAAATGAAACCAAGAAACACAATTTAAGACACCCTGAGTCACACTGTAATAATGGAATTTTAGTGAAAGCGTAAATAAATTATTTTTAATTGTTTTTGTCCTAAAGTACACAGATTTATCATATGTTGGACTTAGAATTTGAAGCAGCCCCTCTACCAAAAGGGGCTGCTTCACTCTTCACTATTGCTGGCTTGAGACCAAAAGAGAAAGCAGGCAGAGTCTGAGGCCAGGGGAGTTTGCAGGAACTGACACTGGCCAGGGGATTCCAGTCCCCATATCTCCTGCAGAACAGCTGGGTCCACATGAGCCCACTTTTCACTATGCATGGCTTTTTGATAATAACCAGAAGAATGTTTCAGGCATTTGAAAAATGAAGTGCATAACTAGCAGTGTGTCTCCCCTGGCTTCAGCTCCTCAAGAGTGAGCAAGCACAGGCAAAGAAGTGTGTGAGCACATAGGCACAGGCACATATTATCTCTGTTGTGTCCCTACTGCAGAATGGAGGCCTGCAGGCAAAAGAGATTGCTACCCCTGGGGCTGGCTTCTCACATAGCTGCAATTCTGTATTTCTCCACAGACTTCCATGCTTCAGGTCTCCTACCAGCCCAGCTGGCTCACTCCCCACACATAAACCCCACCTTCTTTCCATCAGAGAACTAATATCAGATTTTAAAATAAAGACTCCTAGCTAGGAATTTGGAACTGCTGAGGGAAACAGGAAATGCTCCAGTGGTGTAAATGGGAAAGGAAATACACGTGGCAAGAGGTTTAGTTCTCCAACTGACATCTATGCTTCTTTATACTTAGCTCTATTTGATGTGAGGAACGTGGCCACCCGGCCACCATTCTGTGCTCCTCCATGGAGTGTGCTGCAGACACCCTCTGTTCTCTCCTTCAGGTCCTGCTCAAATCTATAATGTGCAGGGAATATAATGGGGATGTCTGTGTGGAAGTGGAGTGGGATCCACGAGTGGCCAGGTTCACGGAGTCTGTTCTCACCATCAGGTGTCCTTTTGCAGGTCCTGACAACAGCCTCTGTACTGTACAAAGCTGTTCCCTTCCCCCTTTCCTGGCTTGTGCAGGGTCATTTGGCCTGCGGGTGCCCTCCACCTTCTCAGGCCTGTGAGACTCTATGGACTAAGGAGGAACAAGTTCCTTGACTGCTGTGCATTTCCTTAGTGGACCTCAACACCCATTTTACTTCTGGATGACAGACACGTGTGTGTTCACGTTACAGCAATGAACAAGTCATGAAGATGTGCCTGAGAAATGTCTCTGTATTGCTTAGGCGTTCCCAGCAGTTGTTCCCTGGTTGAGACTGCAAGAGGGGCAGAAGGGACTGTAGATGGGAGCCTGGGAAGACCCAGTGGATATATTCCCCAGTCTAGACCATATCTTTCTGTTTATAGACTCATATATTTATGAGCTTGGAAAGTGAATAAATGGGAGTGACCAGCATACTGAGTTGCAACTCAGAAAAGCCATGAGGGTAAGACTCTGATTGTTGTGCCTTTAATTGGTCTCAAAGTACCTGAAGTCACAAAAATACTGTAGGTTCTCATGGCTGCTCAGGCACCTTTCTTCTTTGTTACACTGTGATTCCTGCAGTGGAAGAAGGATTGGATCAGTTACCAAAATGTACGGCAAAGCCTGGAAGATCTTACACTTAAGTCACTTGAATTTGCCAGCATCCCATATGGGTGCCAGGCTATGTCCTGCATGCTGCTAACCCAGCTCCATGCTAATGCACCTGAGAAAGCAAAGGGAGACTACACAAGTGTTTGGGCCCTTGAACACACAAGGGAAACTCAAATGAAACCTCTGGCTCCTGGCTTCAGCCTCACCCACCCTGACTGTTGTAACAGTTTGGGAAACAAGCCAAATGAAAGATCTCTCTCTCTCTCTTTCTCATTTCTTCTTTCTCTTTCTCTTCTCCTTTCCTCCTCTTTCCCTTTCTTCTTTCTCTCTCTCTTCTTTTCCCATCTCTTCCTCTCCTTTCCCTTTTCTCCTTCCCTCGTTTTTCCCATTCTCCCTCGTTCCACTCTTCCCTCTCTTCCACTTCTCCTTATCTCCTCTCTCCCAACTCTTAAAACTAAACAACGAGAAAGACAACATCCAAATTTAATATTGAGCCAAATATCCAGATTGACATTTGACCAAGGAAGATATACAAATGACAAAATGTGCATTAAGAGATGCCCAGTACCAAACATCAGCAGGAAAAATCACAGTGGACAGCAAAGAGGTGTCAGTTAGAATGGATAAAATTTGCAACACTGGCAAACCAAGTGCTGGTAGGTTGCGGAGCTGCAGGGATGCTCACTGTTGCAGACAAAAATGCAAATTCCTGCAGCCATCTTAGTTGTTTCTTAAAATGGTGAATGGAGCCTTATCATGTAATCTGGCCATTGTGCTCTGAGATATTGAGCGCATAAGATAGCAACTCAGGAAGCTGAAAGGAACCATTGCAGAACGTGGTCCCACAGATTTGTGTGCATTCCCTGAGGTAGAGCCGCTTTTCCGTGGTCATGCTCAGTGCCTGAGGATCAGGCCTCCTTCATCACACAGGACAAGGGGTAGAGGCTGGCATGGGCTCATTTTAGTCTCTGTAGGGAGAATCAGCTGAGAAAAGCAGCATTTCAGTTCCATTCACGTCAAGTGCTTTTGTGGATTTTTTTTTACTGCCTAATTTTTTTCAAAGCATTTTAAAGTTTATTTTGAAAGTCAATGATAGCAAGAAAAAGGCAAACACACAGAGAGAAGTAGAGATTCCATCCACTGGTTCGTCCTCAACGTGGCCTCAATGTCCAAGGCAAGACCAGACAAAATCTAGGAATGAGAAGCTTCATTTGAGTCTTGCACTTGAGTGGCAGGGGCCAAAGTCTTGGGCAGTTTTCAGTTATTCTTTTCTGGCCATTAGTTAAAAGCTAATGGGAAGTATAGCAGCTAGGATATGAACCAGCCCCCATATGGTACACCAGAAGCACAGGGCCCTTTAGGTCTCACTTTTGTTACTGTTTTAATTATATATTATTTCAACAAACTTCCTTTAAATATTACTTCCAGATAGGCATGTGTTTTTAAGCTATGAAATATCACAGAATATTATGAACATAAATGCTTCTAGAGTAGAGAAGCCACTGCCACAAACTAAATTTCTAGAAGAAATTGTGCTTCATATGCCTGATCACCTGTCCTGTGTCATGCTGACTCTGCCTCTTTCTCAACTTGCCACCCTGAGAAGAGACCAACGTTCTTTCACAGGATGAACATGGCTGCTTGTTCAGAACTAAGAGTCCTCTGAGAACAGGCACTAACCAGGATCCACCACTGCTGTGGGGACCCATCTGTTGGGTGTGTGGAGGGTGAGGGGAGGAAAAAAGTTTTCTAAATGCATCAGTGGCTGAACACAACCTATTCCTTTCCTCGAGCCACCAAGAATAGATGGTGTAACAAGAGCAGATTGTTGGGTTTCCCATACTGCACTGGTGCCGCCTGGAAGATTTTCTAAAATCATTTTATTTTGAAAGCACAGGGGAAAATAAATTATTCCCAGCAAATCCAAGTGGCCATTCAGGCATATGCTTGCTTCCAGCTGCCATGCCAGACCAAACTCAGGCCAGCCAAGTCATTTCCTGAGTCAAGATCATGCAGCACCTAGGAAGGAAAAATGTTCCAAGAAAACACGCTGAGCTGAATCTCACATTACACAGGATTGACCTACCAGCTTGTAGAAAATATGGGAAATTGAGAAATATGCCAGAGAAAAACAAGTGGAAGTTGTCAGTTCAATCTTAAGTGTTGAAAGTTCTGCAAAACAACGAACAATCTAGCAAACAGTGAGCATGGAAGAAAACTGAGGAAGGGAACTTCTTTGAGGCAAAAGAACTAAGCTAGTTATACCAAACAATCGTAGTCCACGGGCCTGATTCTGATCTTAATGATTATACAAAACATTTCCAGAAAGACAGTCAGGACAAAGTGGGAAAACACAAATAATTAGATGATAGTCTCCAGTTATTAGGAAAATTTGTTAATTGTATCTGCAGTGATAATGCTGCTGTAATTCTGTAATTCTTTGCTGTGCATGTCTGTCATAGATACATATCGCAATATGTGTAGATAAATCATCATGGCAACGTGGGTTTGCTGAAAATAATTATTTACCTCCACAGGTGAATATCCAATTTCTTGAAATGATTATCTTTTCTTCATGGGTAGATTTTGTTTGCCTATCAAAAAACTAGTCGGCTATCTATGCATGGGTTCACTTATAAAACTTCTATTTGTGTGCAATTAATTTCCATTGAAAATAAAACCACAGTAAGATTCTAACTAATTCCAATGAGAATGACCTAATCACATAGGAATCAGCAACCTGGTGGGGATTCAGGGAAAAATAGTACCCACCTAAGCCATTGTTGGTGGAAATGTGCAATCTAGAAGTCAGTATGGAGATTCCTCAGACAACTAAAAACAGGTCTATCAGGAACTCACCATTTCATCAAATGAAATGAAATCTGCATATCTAGAACTCCATGTTTACAGCAGAGCTATTCACAATAACTAAGACAAAGAATCAACCCACTTGTCCATCAACAGATGAATAGATAAAGAAAATGTGATGCATTTATTGTCATGGAGTAATATTCAGCCATGAAAGTTACAAGCTTTTACTATTTGCAATTAAATTGATCCTGCTACAACCACTTATGCTGAGTGAAATGAACTGGTTCCAATAACACAAATATTGAATGTTCTCTATGATCTATGACAATTGATACATAGGGCACAAAAATATAAAATCTGTAACAGACAGTAGAATAATAGGAAATAACTGCTGGATACAGCATGTGGTTTTATTCTGAAAAACATCGATACATATTTTTATTTTTAATTGCATTTTTACTTTATGTTACTTTGCTTTATTCCTTTCCTCTACTTGCCGTGTCATGCTACATTTATATATATATATATATATAAGAAAGTTAAGGCCCAGCGAGGTAGCTTAGCAGCTAGGGTCCTCACCTTGCACACCAGCATCCCATTTGGGCACTGGTTCTAATCCCAGCATCCCTGCTTTCCATCCAGCTCCCTGCTTGTGCCTGGAAAAGCAGTTGAGGACTAATCAAGCAATGCGACTCTGCATCTGTATGGGAAGCCCAGAAGAGGCTCTGGGTCCCTAGCTTCGGTTCAGCTCAGTCCAGCAGTTGCAGCCACTTGGGGAGTGACTCGATGCATGGAAGATCTTCCTCTCTGTATCTTCTCCTCTCTGTATATCTGACTTTCCAATAAAAGTCTTTATATATCAGAAAGTTAAGATTAATAAGGATGAAATGAATAATTATTCTATTGTAATACCTTGGAAATAAATAATAACAAAGGCATATAGGCAAGGGCACAGATAGTCCCTTATGCTTTTAACCCAGTAACATAAAATGAGAAATCTACTCATCATATAAATATAAGAATAATAAATAAAAAGCAAGTGTCTACCAAAAAGACAAAGGAAATGAGTGGGATGAGCAAGAGCAGGATGACAGGATATGGACAATTGAGGCACATGGTGAGAAAGGTTGAGTTTGAGTCTGAAAATGTTCAGGGAAAAAGGTTGAAAAAGCCTTTACAATTTAAATATTATTTATGTGATATTGTACAAGTGATGAATCTTCTGAGTTCTGATTTTCTCATCCATGAAAGAGAGAAATTGTGGTTGCTTTAGAGATTGATGCTATAACAGGCTTGAATAAGGTGAGGGAACTAGCACACATCTCCTGGAGAGACCATGGAAAACCATTAATACTGGGTGCTGCTCCAGTGAAGCAAGCAGCTTCCACCTCTGACAAGTTTCAGACATTCTTCTTTTCAAGTTCAGGCATAAGGTTGTTCCGTCCTCAGGACCTTCCTTGAGGGCACATTCTCAACCGTGCCTAAATGTCTCATATACCACAGAGTGTCGGGTATGTAGTCTTAACAGCTGACTTACTGAAGGAATGATTGATACCTAATGACCCATATTTAAAGCACGGTCAATGTGAAGGTGAATGAAAATAGAGGACATGGGATATCTATCAATGCTGTGATTAAAAGGGAAGAATTGATGAGATGAATGGAAATAAGCTCTGAACCAAATGGGCACTGGGGAACAAAGCAGATATGAAAGCCTTCCACAAGAACAGTGGAAGGATACATGTAAAATCAGGACAAAGAAACAGGCCAAGAGATGTTACACACGCACTCACACACACCATAGACATACACATGCATGAGAGAGAGAAAGAGAAATACATTCAGTTTAGCCCAAGAGGAACGCAGCACACACCCACTTTCCTGAGACCAGTAGAGCACTGCCTCAGGCTGAGATCACACACATTTTGTGCAGAAACATGGTCATGGTCAGATCTTTGTCTCACATGGTGTTCAGGTTCCCTATAAGAGCCAGCCTTCCTAAAAGTTTGAAAATTGGGTTCTAGTTCTTTGATCTCCTAAAGCAAAACATGCATCTTTATGTAAAGTCCTTGGTCAGGGACAATGAAAGGAAATGCATGGGTGTGGTACAAAGGCTTAGAAGTGAGCTCTAAGGAGGAAAGCCTTGTGATTCATTGGCAGTAGGAATGACGGAGAAGTTTCTAAGAAGAAGATCCATCTAGCACATCCCTTGTGGGGCCTGCACCACAGGGGTTCTTGATACAAAACTTTAACAGAACAATCACATTTTGCTCCAACCTAACAAAGGGTGCTTTCAGTTGAGTTCCTTTAATTGGATACAGCAACAGGATGGGAATTGTGTTATACATAAAATATCTCATTATAGAGAAAAGAGAATCTTTATGAAAGCAATATCAAAATCAGAGAGGGTCTGATCATAAATTAGAACGCAATCTATTGTCTGTATATTTTCGTTTTTAAAGTATTTTTTAAGCCCTTTTCTCCAGGCGCTTGTTGATAAATAATAAATTATTAAGAAAGTCAAGCCTAAAGCAAATGCTTTATCTTGACTTACAGGAAATTAGCTGTAACCAAGCAAATATGTCCACCCCAGAAGTATGTTGGAGAAGTAGCAAGAGTGAATGAAGCTGCTTGCCTTTGCATCATGTCAAAAATAATGTTGATCAATGAAGATGCAATTTTGAGCTGTCTGCAGCTTTCAGAAGTTGGAAGCCTTGTAAGAGATCTGATTAATTTAACATGTCAAACCTAATGGTGAATCAGCTTGGTTTCTTTAAAGAACAATCAGTCAATGGAGCAAATTAACATGAAATATTGTCAAATGCCAGGACCATTTTCATTTCCAAAGAGAAAGCGTTTTTATGGCTACGGTTGAACATGCCTCTTTATTCTAGGCAGGGCTTCTATGGCACAGTTCTTGTGGCAACTCAAATGCTCAGAATCAGTGGTCAACATTTCACACCTGAACCACTGTAAAAATTCCATAATTGCTCATTTTTTAGCTGCCCAATCCACTTCCTGCTTGTTACATGCACATATTCCAAAATCAGAAATGTCTTTTCAGCCTCTTGGTCATATCCCATTCCATTGGTGAAAGATAAGAAAGATCCAAGTACCTTGAAAAGCCAGGGCTCCTGGGCATCCTCAGCCAACCTGCACCCCTGTCTGCATCTCCTGACTCTCTTTCCTTTCTGTCTGTGCATTTGTGTGTTACTGCTGGCATCACATCCTCTTCCCTCTCTCTGAAAGCTTTTTCACCTTCTGAATAGCTCATGGAGCTCATGTTCCCTGTTCTAGAGATCGCAGATCAGATCTTTAGAACTGCTTCTTTGGTTACACTTTCCCGAGTCCCCTGGATGCCGCTCTGTAGAACAACCTCCCTGACTCCTGAGCTCAGGGAAGCACCTGATACAGCCCCTTCATACTTATAAGAATTCTTAGAACCCTCTGTGCTTCCAAAGGCACCGCTCCACACAACGTTGTCTTTCCATCACCACTGTGACTCCATTTTGTCAGACACAATGGTACTTTCTGTGTGTTTTTGGCTGCTTTCCAGCAAGTGACACATTCGAGAAATCCTTTCAGCTTAACACATGCATTTTATCCCAATTTATGCACATCACAACCTCCAGGCTTCCTCAACCCCATGAGAAAGCCTGGGTGTCAGTATGCATTGTTATTTATTTCCCAGCTAGTCCCCATGACCTAAGAGCATGCTGACGGAAGGCCTCCAGTGTCTGTCCCTCTCCATCCTCACCCACTCCCGTGTCATTCCTCAGGACTGATACATCACACAGCTAGCAGCAGTACTCGCAGTGATGATCAAGGAGCAAGGATATTCATGGAGCTCCAGACTAGGCCCCACATTTGTTGTTTGCACCCCGTCCTGTATGCCAATCAGCATCTCCAATGCACCATGTTGAAACCAAACCCTCACCTGGTCAACAGCACAGGTAAGCCCACATTCAGTCTTTCTCATCTCAACAGATGGTCCCATCTTCCTTCCAGTTGCTGAAGCCAAAGTGTGGGATTACCCGTTTCTTCTCTTGCCTCCCAGCTCAAGACACACTGACAGTCATGGTGCTCCACAGAGAGCACGGCCATATCCAACCACTGTTAGACTCCAGCTGGCATCTCTATCCAACCACTCTCTGACTCCAGATGGCATCTCCAGCTAGTCTTTATTTTACAACCCCTGCAAAGATGCATACGTAATTTCTTCACTGGTCTGTATCATTTCCCTTTTATTGTTTGCTTGTTTTATTTCACATTTCCTTATTTATACTATCATTTTATGATACAGTTCCAAAGGCTCTGGGATTTCCTTAACTCCTTCCCAAATCCCTTCCCCCACTGACTTTCCCTATATTTTTAGAATAGTATAGTTCTCCGTAAACACTCATAAGTCCATCATTACAGGCACAGACAATGACAGAGAATCCAGCAGCGTATTGTCATAATATACTTAACAGTTACATTGGGAGTCCATCTTCGATGTGGAAGTAGAGATGCATACTGCACTGTATCCTCACATCTGGATATGATAGTCCCTATTACACAGTTACTATACATCCCCTTAAATGAAAAGTCACATACAAAATCAACAACAGGAAAAAAATACAAATTTACAATGGCATGAAGTTAGATAGCATGCTATTGAATGACTAATGTGTCACTGAAGAAATGAAAAAAAAAATCAAGAATCTTCTTGAAGAAAATGATGTTATTGTATGAAAAATTTAATGGAAAAAAACATTTTAAAGTAATGAAAATAAAAGCAAAGTCATAAAAATCAATGAGATATAGTTTCTCCTCCTCTTTATTGCTTAGATGTGGCTCCTATAGGCAACAAATTGATTCTTATTTTTTAATTCAGTCTATTAATCCATGATGTTTGATTGATGAGATTAAGTCCTTGACATTCAGGGTTAATATGAATAGGTGATAATTTGGTCTTGTCGTTTTAGCAATAGGTTGTTTATTGTTTGCTTTAGTCTTCAATTTTTCATTTTACTGAGATTCCCTTCACATTTGCCTTTGGTTTCAGTGGGTCCTATTCCTTTCTTCTGTCACAAGAACGCCTTACAGTATCACAACTAGGGCAGGCGTGTAAAAGGTGTGTCCTTTCAGGTTTTATTTATAGTGGAAAATGTTTATTTCAATTTCTAACACAAAGGAAAGCTTTGGTAGGTATGTTATTTTGGGGCAGCTTTTTTTTTTTTCCTTATAGAATCAGGAATGTGTCTCTCCATTCTCTTCTGGCCTGTAGTTTCCTGTGAAAGGTCAGTTGTGAGTCTGATTGCCATTCCTGATTGTTAGTTAATTTTTTTTTCACATGCACATTTAAGGATATTTTCCTTATGTTCTATTGAAGAGAGCTTGATTATCTTGTGTCTCGGAAAAGATCAATTTTGGTAAACCCTAGTGGGAGTTCTGTGCCCCTCCTGTATGTATTCTGTTTCCCAATTCTTTGTCCATAGTAGGGACATTTTCCTGTATTATTGCATTAAATACATTATTTTTTTCTAAATCCAGCTTCACTTTCTGTGCCTTCTGGAACTTTCATAACTCTTACATTTGGCCTTTTAATAGTTTCCCTTAATTCCTGAATACTTTCTTTTTTTTTTTTTTTTTTTGGCTCAGCACAGCTCTGCTTTCAGCTTTTTGATTGTTTCCTCACTGTGACAGGAAATATCTTCCAATTCTGAGATTCTTTCTTCTACCTGATTCATTCTATGGCTGAGGCTTTTCACTGAATCTTTTAATTTGCTCTAGTGCTTCTTTCATTTCCAATAATTCTTGATTTTGTTTCAGTGTTACTATTTTTTGAGACATATTCCTTAGAACTCTTGAACTCCTGTATGTGCTTCCCATTGCTGATTACCAGGTTTATAATGAGTTTTCTGAATTCTGTATCCTGCATTTTCTTCAAGTATTCCTCAATTAACTCTGAGGTTGGCAAGTTCACTTGATGCTTTGCAGAGAAGTGTTCAATGATATTAATTGTGCTTCTGTCTCTTTTTTGATTGTTGTTGTTGTACTTCTGGTTAGCAGATTCTATTCCTTGGATCAGGATTCTAAGTTCTATCTTCCACAGGTCTATAGTTTGATTTTACTTCTTGTGGTTTGTACCTGGTTCTTTGCTTTCAATCACTTAGGCCATTCCTTCCAGTGAGTTTCAGATCTGGGCTCTCTTGTTAGATTTCCACCTTGGTCTCTGTAGCCCCACCTCCTGGCCCAGCATTCTACCTCCTGTGGTCTCCTGCTGAGGCTACTCTGTTGTCTGTATTACCTTTCTCCTACTTTCTGTTTGAGCAACTCCCAGGATTAGGGAGACACCAAGGGTCTAAAATAGCTAGGTTGTTGATGGTTATGGTCTTATTCGAACCTGTTGTCCATTAGGTCTGAGGGCCTGTTTTGAGTTGCAAGTTGCCAAAGTCAGTATTATGATTTTATGTCAGACCAATGCAATGCACTGAACTGGAAGTGAGTTCACTCCCAGGCTAATTGCATGCACAGCTCACCATTGTCCATGAAGTCTCAAAGCCTTTCCCGACATGTACAAAACAGCTAGAACCTGCAGGATAACAACTTGGTGCAATGCACTAGCCAAAAATGAGTTCACTCCCAGTTGAGTGGATGCGCTCTCCTGCCCCAAAAGCCTTTATCTCCCTATACAAAATAGTGGGCAATATGTGCCGGAGTCCAGCTCCAGCTGAGTTCGGAACTCGCGAAGGGTGCATGGATGAGGCACAAAGAAAGAAAGAGACGGACCACTAGGAACTCTTGATCATCATAATGGACGACGCACAAAAGCTGTCTGCTTTATTTATACAAAATCAGTCAAACTCTGGCTCAGACTTTTTACGTCATGGTCAAGTGGGTGTTTCTAAAGATAACTCTGCCGTTTGTTTCACCTAAGGCTAGGATGTTATTCACCTGGTGCCTGGCACCTGGCACCTGGCTAGGAAAAAGTTCTCAATAGATGATGCATATCAATCACTAACACATTCCTACCACAATTACTCTACAGCTTGGTCTTGAGACAGTCAAGGAAGGAAGGGACCTAAAAGATCAAAGAAAGAAGGAAAGAATGGATTCCCACTACACCTGAAGACAGAACACCCTTGATTAGCATAGGATCAAAAGGGAAGTTAGCACCCTCAATTAGCATATTGCCACAGGATGCAGCAGTAACATCAATAACAGCTTTTTGCCTAAAAAACCGGCAACAGCAACATCAGCTTCTAAGCTCCAATTAATATTTAACAGTAACTCCGCAGAGGCAGACAATGCCTAAATAGATTACAGAAATCTCAATGGGGTTGTCCGGTGTCCGTGCAAAGGGAGGCAGAGCTGCGTTTAGGTGTTGTAGAGACATCCACCGGGCCTTGCTACACAGCGGGAAGTTCCTTGTGGCCTTGCCTGCAAAGGAACAATACTCTTCACACCTTCCTCTCTTCCACATCCATCACACGGACCCCAGCAAATATGGCTCCCTTAAGAGGTCTGGGCTGTGAAATCCACCCTGATCCCACACCACCAGTTTGGAATCTGCAGCTCTGTCTCTGTTCCTGGTCAGATTAAACAAGTCAGCAGGATGGATTGCTCTTTGTCTGGGTTCACCTCCTGAGTCCCAGTTAACTCTCCTTGCCATCTGGCTACTATTGGAGCTCCAGCTGGCAGGTTGTGGAACTCAGGTTGCTACTCACTGACTGCCCTTGGAATATCTAGTCACTGAAACACCATACCATTGTCTCTGCTGCTTTTTTGTGTGCCTTAGTCTCCAGGTTCCCCTCTCCTATTTCTGGACATGTACCCCCCCCACCCCCCCGCTTCACCCTGCATAATGTTTCTTCATCTGTTTAAATGTATCCTTACCCTATTTCACCATCTTAATTCTCAGTCTGTATGATTTCTACAATCCCCTACAATTACTCTCCCGATCTATCACTGAATTTCCAAGATATGATGTCTGTTTTGTGACTGTCCTGGTTGATCTTTACCAATGGCTCCCAGATGAGTAGAGAATAAAACTGAAACTCAGCAGAGCTTTCAGGAACTACCCACACACCGACTTAGACCCAGCTTGTCACTATTCATGGAGTTACTGAGCTCCAAGCACACAGCTTGGGGAGAAACCTCAGCAAGGGCTAACAAGAGTATTAGGGAAGGAAACAAGTTGATTACCGAAAACTAGGACTCTATTGTTCTCAATAGAAAGTTGATAGATCACAACAGAACAAAACAAAACAAAACAATCTTTCACAAAAACAACAACAAAACACAGAGCATGTAAGTGTGTTACTTCAGCACACAATGAAAAGTACTAAAATAATCAGTAGAAAATGTCAAAAATTGTACTTGGGAATAGGAATCAGGCATGATCTTGGAGAGCACTGAAGCAATAGGAAAAACTACTTTTTATTTTTTTTAAAGATTTATTTATTTTTATTGGAAAGTCAGATATAGAAAATAAATGAGACAGAGAGGAAGATCTTCTACCTGATGATTCACTCCTCAAGTGATCGCAATGGCCGGTGCTGTGCTGAACTGCAGCCAAGAGCCAGGAACGCTGCTGCTCTGCACCTCCAAACCCCAGCTCAGGTGTTCGTGCATGTTCTCCACATGACACAGAGTGCTATCTGTATGAACACTGTCTTATGCCATGGTAGTCATGTGCATTCAACTTTAACCTGTCTCATGCACAGTTCACTGAGTATTGCTCGTCTGCCTACTGATTGCCTGGATTGTCCAGAAGGCATACATAAGTTCTCTTCTGTTTGCTCCAAGAACATGTTATATTTTAGTATATTTGAAATGTTAATTCAACACATGAAAGGTAAGCTGGAGAGAACAGAAATGCTTCCATTCCCATTGAAATCTTTCCTGTTTCCAGCTCCCAGATGTGTGGCTTGTTCAGTCACAAAACAAAACAAAAAAGGTTGGGCGGGGGGAGACCTGTAACTTAGTTCCACCTGCTCTGGGGTGCTCACAAATTATTATTTCCAGAAAATAGACATCACAGTGACACGATCACATATCATACAAATTTGCAAAAGCTTGAGAGAAACAACAGGATGGACTTCAAGGCCAGGATTTCGCACTGCAAGTGTCAGAAAGCGCTGTCCTTCAAAAGGCACTGTTTTCTGTGAACCTCAGAATGTCTTGAATTAACAGATATCATATTAAATCCTCACTTTCAGAGTTCATTTCTTCTCAACAAAATGTCAAATAAGGAAAGGACATATTGTTTTAGCTCTTGTAACTGTGTCAGATCATGACATTAGGCACACATGGGCTCAGGAAGAAACTGACCAGAGAAGAAAACCAGCTACCCTTTCCCCAGCACACAGGTACTGAGTCTGGCTTTCCCACTGGCCAAAGCACAATCATACAGAGAGATAAGAGTGTTTAAAGCCATTGTGATCACCTCTAACTCCATCAAAGAGAGGAATATTCTACTGGTCCACTTTTGCCTGTGAATATCCTTTATTATTAGCACAGAAGCTGGGATAAACTTCTGGTTGTTATTTACACCAGAGGTTAGCAAACTTGTTCTGGCTCAGTTCTTGTCAAATGGTTGATCTGGGCAATCTCCCTAAAATACACACTTTCAACTTCAGATGCGTAACTCTTTGCCTTGTAACTGTCAGGATATCATACGGGCACCAGTTCGTATCCCAGCAGCCCCATTTCCCTTCCGGCTCCCTGCTTGTGACACGGGAAAGCAGTCAAGGACGACACAAAGCCCTGGAATCCTTCCTATATATGGGAGACCCAGAAGAAGCTCCTGGATCCTGGCTTCATATCAGCTCAGCTTAAGCCATTGTGGCCACCTGGAGAGTGAACCAGTGGATGGAAAATCTTTTTATCTCTCCTCCTTATCCATCTGACTTTAGCCACCAGACTGCCATAGCATGCCCGTAATATGATTCCTTTAAGGAGCTGATGGAAACATTTTTGTAAAAGATCTTCTACTTAAGCTATCTATTGTTCCAGAGTGAAAAGAAAAGGAAAAAATACTTAATATTAAGGCAAGAAGCTAACCCTGATAGAGTAAACCGCTGGAGCTAGCAAAGAATGCCCTCTGACAAAAGGGCAACTACAGCAGCATCAGAAAAGCATCCATGTGAGAGCAGAAAATGCAAAAACAATGGTTCTGGAAAAAAAAAACAAGAATGAAGCCTGGTGACCAAATTCAATTAGGGACAAAATTAAAAACAACGAATAAAGATGCGTCTTAAATCCTATATTATGCTATGAAATGTGACTTGCTGCAGGAAAAGAAAATGGAATAAAAGCCAGTTATGACTCTCATTTATTCCAAGACTCTAGGGAATTCTAGAAATCAATTTGTAATATGTAGATCTGTGTAACTGTTAAGCATATTCCCTAATCCATGGGTAATCATTAAAGAGTAACCACTTTAACTTTTGTTAAAAAGACTGGAGGTTACAAGTGATGAGGATGTGGAGGAAAAAAAAAGAAAAACGCTGTGCACTGTGGGTGGGAAAGCCAATCACTGCAACCGTTGTGGAAAAGCATCTGGAGGTTCATTCCTCAAAGTACTCAAGGTGGAACAGTGATGTGACTAGACAAACCTGTGGAGATCCATAAATATACAGGGAGAATGAGCCTGCTCTTTCAAAAAGATAGCCACATGCCTATGTATATTGCGAAGTTATTCACGATAGCCAAGAAATGGAAACAACCAAAGTTCCCACCATAGAGGATGCTTGAAATATTAAAACTGAAGCATTCAAAGAAGAAGAAAGATGGAGAAGAACTCTTGTCATTTAAAATAATACAGATAAGGCCCAGCACAGTAACCTATCAGCTAAAGTCCTCACCTTGCACACACCTGCATCACATTTGGTCTTTGGTCGAAATCCCAATGGCCCCTCTTCCCATCCACCTTCCTGCCTGTGGCTTGGGAAAACAGTGAAGGACAGGCTAAAGCCATGGGACCCTGCAACCATGTGGGAGACCTGGAAGAAGCTCCAGGCTCTTGGCTTCACATCTGTGTACCACCAGTCTTTGCAGTTGCTTAGTGAGTATATCAACAGATGGAAGATCTTCCTCTCTGTCTTTCTTTCTCTCTGTATATCTGACTTTCCAATAAAAATAAACAATAATGAATAAAATAAATATAAAAAAATAAATAACACAGATTTAACCAGAGGTCAGTAAGTAAATTATAATAAGCCAGACACAGAAATGCCAGTTCTCTATGATCTCCCTGTGGGTAGAATCTAAAGGAGCAGATTTCATCAACATTCATGGTAGAATAGCTGCTGCTTGTAAGAGGCTCGGATGGCTGTGGGGAAGAGAGGAATGGAGGAAACTGATCGACAGGTGATGAATCACACTCAGGAGGAAGAAGGGCTGCTGCTGTGCTGCACGGTTCTGTGACTAGAGATCATGGCAATCCAGGTTGCTCCTTTTTAAAAATTTTCCAAAGAAAGAATTTTGAATGCCTTCATTGCAATGACATAATAAATGCTAGAGAAGACAGATGTGTTTTTGCCCTAACTTGACCACTACAAAGTGTGGGCATGTATTGAAATACCTCATGGTGTTACCTAAAAATGTATGAAAGGATTGGGATCTGTGCTGGAGCACAGCATATAAAGCTATAGCGTACACCATTAGTATTCCACACAGATGCTAGTTTGCATCCCAGCTGTACCATTTCCAATGCAGTGCCTCACCAATGCACCTGGAAAAAGCAGCAAAAGATGACCTGAGTGCTTGTGCCCCAACACCCACAGGGGAAACCCAGAAGAACCCATATCCTGCCTTTGGAATGGCACAGTTCTAGGCATTGTAGCCATTTTGGCAGTGAACGAAGGATGGGAGTCTTGCTCTCTGTTTAATTCTGCGTGTCAAACAAACAAACCTCTAAAAATGTTCAGGAAACTAATTGTGCATTAGTTAAAATTAAAACTTGAAAGGACAAGAACAAATATTCTTCCAATTTTATTTTCACACCTATTCTCCAAATATGCTTAGGAGAGATTCAGAAAAAAAGTAATAACAAACTATATTAAATAGGAACTCTAAAATCAAAAGCAAAATTGGTAGAAACATACTTTAAATCACTGGAAACATAAACTTCAACCAAAGATCTTCCATTGAAAAATCAGATGTGTTTTTGTAGGCTCACAGTGAAGGATATACAAAAGAAATATGAAAGCAATCCCATTTACACTTATGTTTCAATGAATAAACAATCTGGGGACGATATAATTAAAGAAGTAAAAGTGCCATGCAAGGAAAAGCATAAAGCATTGCCACAAGAAATTTTGTCAGCCTGGGTACATGGGTATGGGTATCTGACATATAGTTAAGAAAATCACAGTACCACAACAAGCTATAGATTCATGATAGTCATTAGAACACCACTTTAACATCTTTTTTCTTGGGAAATGGAAATTCAGTCCTCAAATGTGTGTGGAATTGTAGACAGCCAGAGCAACTGGGAAAAAAATAGAACTTTATCACTCACACCTCCCGATTTTGAGGCCACTTCAAAAATACACTAATCTAAAGAGGCGAATCTTTAGGGCGATGGACAGCATTGAGAAGAAGGGAGTAAATCTATCATCGTGCCATGAATATTCCCTGGAGAAATAATAAGCTTCTTAATAAATGGTTCTGGACCCCACTAGACTAAAAATATGCAAAATAGAAAAACTGGACCCACAGATCCAAGACAAAATAAAAATGAACTCAAAACAGATAAGCAACATATGTATAGGAGATAAAATCATGAAACTTTTGAAAGGAAACATATAATAAACTTTCCTGACTTAAATTTGGAAAGAGAGCTTGAAAGCATCAGCATGGAATAGAAAGGTAGATTAAAATGGCATTCATTAAAATTTTAAAGTTCTGTCCCTCAAAGGACAATATCAAGACAGTTAAAACTACGTACAGGATGGGAAGTGATATTAGAAAATCCATTCCTGACCAGCAAGAAAGGCAGCCCAATTTTAAAGTGAACAAAGGATTTGATTAGACATCTTTCAAAGATATGCAAGTGATCATAAGCTTATGAGATAGTCCCAACATTATTAATAATTATGAAAGTGAAAAACACAATGAAAGAGAAGATACCAATTCATGCTTATTAGGGTAGCTATTAAGACCTAGTAAGAAAAGTAACGGTGGGAAAAAAACAATATTCTTCAAGGCAGTCTCTCAAAAACTTTAGCAAAATATTACCACATAACTCAGTATTTCCACTGTTAGTTGGGAGTGAAAAGGCAACCCTGAAACAATTTAAAAATAGAGAGACTCAAGCAGATACCTGTTAGCCAATACTCATTGTATAACTACTGACAAGATGAACCAATGTCTACCAAGTAATAAATGGATAAAAGGGTGGAATAACCATTCAATGGGCTATTTCCTTAAAGAAAGGATCAATTCCTATACCTGTCACAACAAAAATGAACCTTGGATACACAGTGCTACGTGAAATAAGCCAGACACAGAAAAGACATGTACTCAGCCCTATTTGACAGATTTTCTTGTTATTCAGTCTTTTTAATGATATAGTTCCATAGGGTCTGTGATTTCTGTCTCACCCTCTAATTCTCCTCCCTTCACTGGTTTCCCTATTACTACAGTATTACAGTCCTTTAAAAACTATCCTAAGTCCATCATTCTGATATTGAAGTGTATTCTGATGCTATAGATTTAGACAACAGCAGAAAGTGAAGCATCCTATTTTCAAGATATATTTACCAGCTTTCCTGGGAGTCCGTGACTTTTCAGAAAAAAAAAAAAGCATATTTTATCTACTTGAAAGGCAAAATAAGAGAGAGAAAGGGAGAGTGTTATCCTTCATCCACTGGTTCTCCAAATAGTAGCAATAACCAGGACTGCCAGGACTGCCAGGACTGCCAGGACTGAACCCGGCTGAAGCCAGAAGACAGAAACTTTTTTTGGGTCTCAACATCTCAAGGATCTGAACATTGTTTCCAAGGCACCTAGCCACATTAGCTGAGAGCTGAGGCAGAAGCAGCACAGCCAGGACTCAAACCAGGATTCGGAAGTGGGATGGGAGTGTGCCAAGTACAGATTTGATGCCACGACCTGTCCATCACAAGCTTTCTAAAGCATCATTATCTCTGTGTGTTTATGTGTCTGTGTGACTGTCTGTAGTAATAGGTGAATCTGGAAAAATGTACATAGGCTTTATACTATGAGCATTCTTGCTGCTTTTCTGAAATTTAGCATTACTTCCAAATAAACAAAAGGAAAACCAAACATTGCACAGGCAATCTGAAATTATATTCATTTCTGTGTTTATGCTTGCCTGTGTGGGTTTTCAGTCAAAGACCCATTCCACAATGAGCAGTAATAGCATAACAATAACAATAGCCACTATTTGCTAAGTCTCTGCTATGTACCAAAACCTGATGAGACTCTTACATACACTACGATTCATATTCACAGCATCATAGAATGCAAAATTTGTATTTCCTTCACTATTTCGTGTTACTTTCCCATCACCACCCGTGCCTACAACAATTACAGTTAGATATAGCCTTGTCTTTAAAATGTCATCTCAACCACAGATATGTAGATGTGCCAGACCTACTAAAACAAGGAAACCTTGAAAAACAAACAAAAAAACAAGGAATCCTGAAAGCCATTAGCAGATTCTTCATCAGAGGCAGCAATTGGTAACAGTGGAGCTATTTTTTTTTTCTTTTCTGCTTCTCCCAATTTCTAAACATATATAAAGCACTTTTACAAAAGCTTTAGTTTAGCCATATACATTTAAAACTTGGAGATAGCTCTGTTTTTCTATTCTTGGCTTTCTCTTCAATATCCATGACGTTAATAGAGCCTGTATCAGTAACACCTTGTATTCAATCATCCTATTACACTGAAATATTTCCTTGGAAAAACAGAAGCTGTATTCTATCTCTTTCCAGCAAATGAAAACCAAAGCTGGATTTAAAAAGCTCAATGGGAAAGACACCTGGATAAATGAGCTGTCAGGTGGAAAGAGAAAGCTGAGCCTCAGAGAAGACAAATGCCTGGCACCTCCAGTCCGCTGCTCCCATGCAGGATGGCAACATGAATTGAATCTCTAAAAGCTCCTCAGACTTTCCCAAGTCCGTGGGTGCTTTTTGGCCATGCCATAAGTGTATCACTTTAAAAAGTAATGATCCAGCTCTAGGAAATACTCCTAACTCCTTGGCCTGGGATATCAACTCCATTGCCTATGCTTTAATATGGCTTTTGAATTGTTGTGTTTGTGATTTATTATGTATGTAGTTGTTAATATGATTAATTAGTAAACCACATGGCTATCAGTCAGTGATCAGTGATGAACGCTGAAATGTAACCTCTGATGTTTAAGACAATTTATTGCAGCAGCAAGATGTGGAATGAGTTTAAATTTGACCCCACAAGACAGAAAACTTGAGATAAAATGCCTCGTGAGAAAACGGATGTTAGTACTCTGTCATCCACCAAGAGAGCTGTCATCCTGGGCCTGTTGTGATGTCTCAATGGCTAAATCATCCCCTTACAAACACCTGGATCCCATATGGTTCGTGTCCCAGCTGCTGCGCTTTCCATCCAGTTCCCTGCTTGTGTCCTGTGAAAGCAGGAGAGGATGACCAAAGCTTTAGGATCCTGCACCTGCATGGGAGACTTGGAACAAGTTCCTCACTTCAGATCAGCTCAGGTCCAACCATTGCACTTGCTTCAAGAGTGAATTGGCAGATGGTAGATCTTTCTCTGTAAGAATTTGATAATCTTGTGATGTTGGAAGGACTGCTTTGTAAATGAGGGTGCTGGAGCACAGAGATTAATAACCCGAATGTCCTCAAGGAGGCAGCACCGGAAGAGAAATTGCGTCTGGGACTCGTGGCTGCAGCTTGGTCCAAGACTGGCAATTGTAGCCATTTCAGGAGAGCATCACAAGGCCAGGATGTCTCTATATGTATGTATATATGTGAGTATATACGTATCTATCTGTATCTACACACATACATCCCCCTTTTTCTATAACTCTGGATTACAAAGAAATAATCTTTAAAATGAAGAAACATAGGGTGCAAGCATACTTATTAATCCTTATTAATCCTTATCTCTCCATTTGCAGCATCTTGTCTTCAAACCTCTCCCATCTGTTCATTTTGTCCCCACCACCATATCCTCTGCCCTGCTCTGGTTCTCCCTGTCTTGTTCCCTGAGCCGTAGTGCATGGTAGGCACTTCCATACTGAGAACTTCAAAGTCAGGAACCACCTGTTGACATATATTATTCCTGGCACAAAGTTGACAGTTGGAGCAGCTCTGTATGTTAACAATTGTTGAACCGAAAAGGCTGTTTTCCTGAGCAGCCGATCAAAGCCCTCATAATTGATATTGAGTTTGTACATGCATGCTCATCCATCTTCTGACAATCTTTTTATTCTTTCTGCTTGGCGGCATTTTATTCTCATGCTTGATTCAATAAAACCAGATGATAGAAAAATATTCAATACTCTAAGCTGTGAGGAAAATTTCAGCATACTCTTTCAGCCATCTCTCTCCTGTCACACAGCTAGACTAAGAGGAGAAAATCTAAAACTGTGTCAAAAGATTAATACATTTTCCTATATAGTCCAAAGCTATCTGGAGCAGTTCATTAGAATAATAAACCTATTATATCTTTGAAGAATTAACATCTCCTTATCTTATCCTTATTATAAGAATGAAGGTTTTATTATTTCATTCAGTTTAAATAGCATTTACCATATAATACAATCCCAGTCCCCATAGTTCAGGCCTTGAATTCATTTTCTTAGCGATTTTTTTATTTATTAGATTTTTCTTATTGGAAATGCAACTATAAATACAGAGGGAGAGACAGAGAGTAAGATCTTCCATCGGTTGATTCACTCCCAAGCAGCCGCAGCGGCCAGAGCTGCATAGATCCAAAGCCAGGAGCTAGGAGCTTCTGGGTCTCCTACCCAGGTGCAAGGTCCCAAGGTCTTGGGTAGTCCTGGACTGCTTCCATAGGCCACAGAAAGGAAGCTGGATGGGAAGCGGGGCTGCCAGATTAGAAATGGCACCCATATGGGATCCCAGCTTTCAAGGTGAGAACTTTAGCCGCTAGTCTATTTCGCATGGGTTCTTGACTTCAATTAATTTTTTTTTTTATGTTGTCATTTAAGGAGATTCTAAGAATGTCAATGCTTGCCATGAGAGCTTGATGGAGCGCTTCGCCTTTTGTATTTCACATTTGATTCATTTGTTGTTTCACATTTTCTTTCCTAAACACCTTCATTATCACACGTGGCACTGAACAATTTAATGTTCAAACCAAGATGTTGAAAACTGTGGTGAAAATGATCTCAAGATTCAAAGCCAGGCAGCCCCCTGGATGGAGAGCTGCTCTCTTTCCTTACTTTCTGGGGGCTGATCACACCCTCATGGAAAGCCCTATATCTTCTTTAAGTGGCTCCCCTTGGTGGGCCTCCCCAGTCTCCCCAGCACAGCTGGCTCTGTGCACCTGTACTATCTCTAAGAACAGTAAATCCTTTATAATAGAAACAATGAATATTATTTTGTTTATCACGTTATCCTGAAGAAAATTACACTACCGTTCCTCATTCGTAGGGCATCTAACCATTGGGGACAACTCTCCCCTAGGCATGTCAGGCTATTCTAATAAACTGAGGACCTTCCCTTAGGAAATGTTCACAGTGAAGACAGAGAAAAGGGAAAGAAAGAGGAAAAGGCATAGCCTTCGCCAACTCATGACAACCTCATTTGTCTTGGTCTCTTCCCCCAAGTCATGCAGAAGAAACCCGTGACTGGCATTTCTACTGATTTCTCAGAATACCAGAATAGGGCTGCTCAATCAATGCTACAGGTGTCGCTGTATGATTATTAAAAACATAACACTCATCGTTTGACTTTCTCAAGTCTTTTATACCCAACACAATGAGGGAATCTAACTACTTACAAATCACCTGCAAGTAGAAAAATGGCCATGTTACTCCACTACATGATATCCTAAAGATGAAATACATCTATAGGGCAGACTGTATATCTGACTTGAAAAACTAGCCGAGTAGTTTCCATTGTTGGTCTCATTTTATTCAGACTTGGTGATGATTATTCTTTCAACCTACATAACGCATGAAGACGTGCCCTCCCTCCAAACTCTGCCCTTCTGGATGACACCTTGAGCTTTGGAATAAAGTATTCTCTCTAAGGGTTAGCTTCCTTGATGACAGATATTTGTGCTGATATGTTCTTCGCCAGCTAGTTCAGGGTCAGGAGTTCATACCTCCACTGCCACCTGTTCAATACTTTTTGTACAGCTTTGCATTAAAGAATGTAAATTCAGGGCCCGGTACGGTGGCGCAAGTGGTTAAGGTCCTCGCCTTGCACACCAGGGATCCCATATGGGCGCTGGTTCTAATCCCGGAAGCCCCACTTCCCTTCCAGCTCCCTGCCTGTGGCCTGGGAAAGCAGTCGAGGACGGCCCAAAGCTTTGGGAACCTGCACCCGCGTGGGAGACCCGGAAGAGGCTCCTGGCTTCGGATCGGCATAGTATCAGCCATTGCGCTCACTTGGGGAGTGAATCATCGGACGGAAGATCTTCCTCTCTGTCTCTCCTCTCTGTATATCTGCCTTTCCAATGAAAAAATAATAAAAATAAATCTTTAAAAAAAATTTAAAAAGAAAGAATGTAAATTCATTACCTGGGACCCCAGGGGATGCAGTGCTGGATTGTTGCATAACCACTCTCCACTTAAGCCCCCATAAAAACCACACTGGGGGGCCCGGCGGTGTGGCCTAGCGGCTAAAGTCCTCGCCTTGAACATTCTGGGATCTCATATGGGCACCAGTTCTACTCCCAGCAGCTCCACTTCCCATCCAGCTCCCCACTTGTGGCCTGGGAAAGCAGTCAAGGACAGCCCAAAGCTTTGGGACCCTGCACCCGCGTGGGAGACCCAGAAGAAGTTCCTGGATCCTGGCTTTGGACCAACATAACATCGGCCGTTGCGCTCACTTGGGGAGTGAATAATCGGACGGAAGATCTTCCTCTCTGCCTCTCCTCCTCTCTGTATATCTGACTTTCCAATAAATAAATAAATCTTAAAAAAAAAAAAAAACCACAATGGGGAGGGCGTCACTTCCTTGGATGTATTATTTATCTCTCATGCTTCAACTATCCTCACCTCTCAGACTCTCACATACCCACTCAACCTTCCCAAGTGCAGACTCTGAAATCATAGATAGTAGCCCATGAACATATCCCAGGTGTGTCTGTACTCCTTTACCTCTGTTCACTGCTTGGGTGAGTCATAAAGATGCAAATGTTAGGATGTCTTGCATTTCTCATTTGTGACTTTCAAGAATTCCAGGAAAGGTGAGGCCTATGCAGACTACCAGAGAAGCATGAGTTAACAATGAGGCACAATCACACACACCTCTCGACTTGGCTAAGCTATGGACCCCGACATCACCGAGTGCTGACAGACCATGGCCCAGCAAAAATGTCTATCCATCGCTGTTGGGAAAGCAAGATGATGCAGCCACTTTGAAAGGTAATTCAGGAGTTTCCTACAAAACCAGACACCCATAGTCATTGTGTGACCCACCAGTCATCTCAGTGCTCACCCCAAAGTGCTGGTAACTCTGATGAATTTCACAACCTGTGTGTGGATGTTTTAGAGCAGCTTTTGACGTAGCTATTAAAAGTTACATGTTTCCAACAACATAACATTCTGGGAGAGGAAAAGCTGTGGATACAGTACAGAGACCCATGAGTAGAGAGGAATATCTGGATAAACCACAGAGCATATTTTGGGCTGTGAAACCACTCTGTAGCACCACGGTGGTGACACCTTAGTAAACCTACAGAAAGTACAACACCAAGGGTGACACCTGACTTTGATATGGGCCTTGCTGATATCATTGGAGACAAGAAAATGATGATGCACACTTAAGTATATTTACAACTTTCATGCTGATGTAATAATCTGTAAGGCATGCACACATAGAAACACTCCCAGGCAGCCATAAATGTAAGCAACATTATGCAAAAATAGGTGTAGCAATCTGGGGAAATGACATATGAATTTTGTGATTCCACAGGCTGACTAAGTGTTGGGAAGAAAGTAGAGGACAGCTAAGTTGTCTCATCCAGTCTCTTGGGGGTGTTGGAGCAAAAAAAAAAAAAGTTAATTGTAGTTTTTTTCCACGCCATGAGCTTTACTGTGGCCAGTGAAGGAGACAGATCTGTCCATTCCCCACGATGCCTTCACCCCTGCCCTTCCCCTCCTCCCCGACTGCTTAGGATTCCTGGCGGCCACGCGGGGTTCCTGGAGTCTGAGTTAGTTTGGCCAGGAGGAAGGAGGGCACGACCCTGGTGTGTTCAGCCACATTGCTGGCTGGTGCAGGGGTGCCAGAGACAATCCGCCGAGTCCAGGTAGGTGATCCTAGTAGGACGTGGGCACAGGAGCATTCTGGCCCTGAAGACCCCCCATGGTTCCCACACAGGGCTCTAAGCTGTGGCAGAGGTGGCCACCTTCACACAGCCAGGTCAGCAGGACTCTGTCAACTTGCCCCGGTAGGATTTCTCTTCCACGTGGCTTGTCTGCTCCAGCAGCCAGCGCTGTTGAGACTCGCTCATGGTCAGCCTCAGTGTCACCTCCTGGAAGACGCTGCTCAAAGCCACCTGCTCGAAGTGAAGTTTCCGGAACATCCGGAGACTCGGTTCATTTCCTTGTCCAATTTTAGCTTCAAACATGGTCAGACCCAGCTTGGTCACTCCGTACGACAACATCATGAGTGCAGCCTCAGCGCCCAGGCCCTTGCCCCTGCAGCTGGACTCTGCAATAATGACCTGCACCTCCCTCAGGGTGGGGTCTCCCGGGTCCGTGAAGAAGAGGTTCACGATGCAGCTCTCTTTGGCAGCAGCGGACTGGGCCTGCCACTTTTCAGCGTCCAGCACGATGAAGGTGCGCTTGTCTGCATCCTCCCTCCAGCTGTGTTGCATGGCGTACTCCTGTTCCAGGGTCAGCGGCTCCGAGGAGGTCAGACGCTGTAGTTTCTCAGACTGCATCCATTCATGGTACCTGGGCACATGCTCCGCGGTGTAGGGCACCAGGACCACCTTTCTCCCCAGCAGCAAGGTGTTCTGATTCAACCTCATCGGAACCAGCACCCTAGCCCCCAGCCAACGAAAACATCTCCAAACCCAGCGCCGCGCCACCCCTTGCAAGCCAGCCATGCTTCCCCACTGAGCCCGAGGCCCCGGCCGCTAATTGTATTATTTAAAGTGTGAAGATCATAACAGATGAAATATGAGGCCTGAAGACCATAACAGGTGCTGCAATAGTCAGGGATGTAGAGACCACAGTCCATGATGTATTAGAGACAAAGATTGAACTTTAGGGGGCTGGGATGGCATTCGGCTAGAAGACAGAGAAGGACAAAGATCATAGGTCAACATCCCAAATGTCAGCAAAAGGAAAAATATCTGCATGAACTAGGCTTTCACAGTGAGAGATAAATACACAGTGGCAGAGCTTCTTCAGTGAAGGAATCTTGGTTTAATTATGTTACAGTTGGCAGAACAGCTGATGCAATACACTTTAAAAAAAAAAACCTGTTTATTTGCAGTGCAAAGGCAGATTTACAGAGGGAAGAACAGACAGAGAGACATCTTCCATCTGCTGGTTCACTCCCCAGATGGCATCTGAAGACAGGAGCAAGAAGCCTTTTCTGTATCTCCTACCTTGGTGAAGAGTCCCAAGAATGTAGGCCTTCCTCCATTACTTTCTCAAGGAAAACTCAGGGAGCTGGATGGGAAGTGTAGAGGCCTGAACATGAGCCAGAGCGTATATTTGGTATTTGCACTTGCAAAGGGAGAATCAGCCGGTTCAGCCATCTTGCTAGCCCCTAACAGACCCAATAGTAATGAAAATCAAAACCAAAGTATAAACAATTCAAGATTTCTGAAAGAATACGAAGAAAGCAAAAACAAAAGAAAACAAAAAAAAAAAAATAAAACACAATCCGGAATCTAGAGTGTATTAAGAGTACAGGTCAAAAAAAGTTGAATGTATCAATTATAACTGTCAGAGCATTAAATGATACTAAGGTGAGGTTGTTTCTTAAACAAGAAACTTCGAATTTCATGAAATACAAGATCTGTCCATGTATTTGAAAAGAGGAGACATAAATAAAAGACAAAACATTTTAGAAGTGATATATAACCATATACAGCAAAAGGGATGAAAAAAAATCCCGACTCAACTATTCGCATCAGTCCTCACTGAATGCAAGAACGTGGAACAGAAAATGAAATTAAGAATAATTGATGACAGGATGTCCCCTCCACAGGGAGGTCTTCCATAAAGCCCCACACAGGAGAAATACATGTTCATGAAACAAAGCAAGGGGACAAGGGTGGAGGGAGAGAGACTTGGAAGTGTAGACTTAATGGCTTCTTGTTATCAAAACTAAAGTGGAAAAATATGAATTGAACCAAAATGCACCTTCATTACCGGACTAATCAGCGAGAGCTAATAGATGTGTCTTAGTCTACAATGAAACAGCACAGATGCCCAAGGAACAATTCTTACGGGCCATCTATTTTACAAAGCAAACCTCAATATGCCGCACTAGTTCGCATTCTCTCTGCCAATTTATAGAAGCTGAAAATTAGTAGTAAAAATACATAGCAGAAGTGCTAAACAAATGTTGCCTTCTGAAAAGTCTTTCAAACAATAAATTGTGACTGAAAGAAGCTATCAAAAACCACTGGGCAGTTTATGGAAAGTATCGATATTAATTGTGTTATGCACCAGGATCTGAGTGCTGAAGTTAATTGTATTATGTAGAAGAAGTTACAACTTTTAACATGAAAATTATGTATACAAACTAAGTGCCACCTAGCTTCCACTAAATATCCAGTAATCCATGTTTACCATTCTTTGTTACCCCTTTCTCTTCCCGACCTCTGACAACCATAGCCCATGTCGGTGTACTGTTCATCTCCCTGTTTGAAAGCATCAGAAATCGAATGATATTGGAGGCTAATCCTCCCCATGTAACACTGCCATTTCTTATCGCTGCGACTACAAGTCTTTGCTGCTCCACATCTGATCCAGTGTCACTGTCCCGCAGCGATGGAGCCATGGAGCGGATAATAACACATGTGGACCCTGACTGATGGTCAAAGCCGAAGTTTGTTAGGGGCATCAGACTTTATACACTGAAAGTGCGTATGGGGTAGGATGAGGAAGTATTGAGCTCATCAACAAAACCCATCTACTGTTTTCCTACTCTTGATTGGAATTGCTTTTGTTTTGTATATTCCACCAGGTGTTCTCATTTACATGCCGTTTATACTAAGGTTGTTCTCATGCAAATACTGTCCAAGGAACTGCAATCCTGTGCTTGCTGACCTTCCAGGGTCACAATGTCCTCCTACAATCCAGCTCTCTGCTTACAGACTTGGGAAAGCAGCAGACTGTAGCTCAAAGCCCTGGCACCAGCATCCACGTGGAAACTCCTGGCTTGCAGCTTATGACTACCACAGTTCTGGTCATTGTAGCCTTGTGGGGATTTGGGGACTGAAACTGCAGATGAAAAATGCCCTTCTCTCTTTGAATTTACAGTTAAATAAACAAATGTTTAAAAATATAAAATAAAAATAGTAACAGAAGAGTTTGGATGCTTTCCCCATCTAAAAAATGTTAGCATGTGTAGATGGATATATTAATTCTAAATAGACACTACACAATGTATACATGGTTTGAAAACTGGTATAGTACTTTGTAAATATATAAGTTTATTTGTTGAAATATTTTAAAATAAGTAATTTGCAGAAAATGTTTATTTATTTATTTATAGCAGAAAACCAGATTTACAGAGAGAAGGAGAGTCAGAAAGATTTTTCATCTGCTGGCTCACTCTCCAAATGTCTGCAATGGCCAGGAGGTTTTCATTGAGTCTTCCATATGGGTGCAGGGTGCCAAGGAAATGGAACATCTTGTACTGCTTTCCCAGGCCTTAAACAGGAGCTGGAGGGGAAATGGAGTAACTGAGATGTGAACGGGTGTCCATATGGGCTCTTGGCTCTTGTTTATATAATTGTTATATAGAAATCAGAATA
Organism: Ochotona curzoniae; assembly: GCF_017591425.1. Taxonomy (NCBI): domain Eukaryota; kingdom Metazoa; phylum Chordata; class Mammalia; order Lagomorpha; family Ochotonidae; genus Ochotona; species Ochotona curzoniae. Next base: position 3,377,758 of record NW_024467127.1, on the reverse strand, counting down.
ACAAAAAGGCAAAGATGAACAAAAAGAATAGGAGATTCTCTACATGTTGGATCACTATCTGAAAGAACACAACAGCCAGGACTGGGCAGGTTGAAGTCTGGAGCCAGGAACTTCATCTGGGCCTCTCACATTCATAGCAGAGTACAAGGTGGGCAGGGGGAAGCTAAGTACTTGTGGCATCACTCATTGACTTCAAAGGCACGATCACAGAAAACTGGATCAGAAGAGAAACAGCTGGGACTCACAGTGGTATTTTGATGTGGAATGTCCAGATTGGAAGTGGCAGTTAAATGAGCTGTACCGCAATTCCAGTCCCAACTGAACTTAGAATTTCATCTTTCCATAAATATTTTGAAGGCCCCACATATTTAGGCAAATGTGTATCTATAGTGAACACAACTGGGCAGTTTACTTTCATGGCATTTCCCCTAATCAATATAATACAGCAATTGTTTACATTGTATTTGCATCGAGTTAAGTGCAATGAGTATCTAGATATGATTTGATGTATGTATGAAGGGATGTACATGGATTCTATGTAGACACTATGCCATTTTGTGTAAGGGACTGGAGCATGCATGGGTGATGGTGTTTGTTTTGTGCCCTAAGAACAATCCTCTGTGGCCACCAAGGGGTCCCGCCTATAGAACCCTAAGGAATTATCTCCAAGAAATCCAAAGTTCTTCTGCACTTTTTATATAATCCTAAAAAGACATGTAAGTCTAAAAAGTATAGGTCATAGCATTGTTATCTTTGGTTCTCTTATTTCTGTCCTCAAATACAGGATATGAAATTCACATAGGTATGTTTGACATGCATATAAAAGGAACATTCCAGAAGCATTCACAAGACCCTTCCAAATGGGTCTTTTTTTTTTCCTAAAGATTTATTTAGTTTGCTTTTGCAAAGGAGAATTTATGGAGAGAAGAAGACACAGACAGAAAGATCATCATGAGAGCTGATCTGGAGTCTGGCGCTTATGCTGGGTCTTCCTTACAGGTGCAGGGTCCCAAGCTTTGCGTCATCCTCCACTGCTCTCCCAGGCCACACTCAGAGAGCTGGATTGAAAGTGGAACAATCAGAAAGTGAACTATTGTACACATGCGATGTTGGTGCTTTCAGGAAGAGGATTAACCCATTGAACCAAACCCTGAAGTGGGCAGTATTACACAGGGTAAGGCACTGAGCTTGGAGACAGGCTAGAGTTTAACAGAGTTTGTACAGATGCTATTTCCCTTGGATTTATTTAAGTTTTAGGATGATGCGAGATTTTTGACTTGTAGTATTTTACATTTATCAATCCAACATGTATTTGATTTCATAAAAATGAAACAATTATTCCTATGAAATTAGGAACAAGGCAACAATCTAGGAACACAGCCTCTTCCCAGATTTGCACGGAAACTCATTTCTCACGTATTAAACACTTTGAAATGCTTGCTAACAGGTCTTTGTTACATGAACTTACTCCCTATCCCTTTAAAGTTTTATCTGTTGATTTGAAGGGCACAGTTACAGAGAGAGCAAAAGAGAGAGAAACAGAACTCTTTCAATCTCTGATTCACCTTGTAGTCGGCACAAAAACCAGAGCAGGTCCGCTCCAAATTCAGGAGCCAAGAGCTTCTTCCAGACCTCCCACATCAGGGCAGGAACCACTTGCCTCTCCCTGGTTGTTGGCAGGCAGCTGAGCAAAAGAGGAGCAGCCAGGACTCTAACAGGTGCTGCAACACACCTTCCCCAGTTTTTAAAAATCAGACCAAATTAAAATTGTATCATATCTAAGAAAATAAGTGCCATTTTGTCAAACAATGTTTGCTGCTTCTGCATGGAGATGTGAAAGTAAAGTAAAAGGAGAGAATACCATTGAACAATAAAAAGAATAAAATAAAATTAAATGAGTGTCCTTTGGTAACTATAACTTTAGTAAGGATAATTAATGCATTATATTTGTGTAAGCTATTGGTCAACTTCAGTTTTTCAGAATAAATCTTATTGCAGAAAAAAAAATTTGATCTTTATTCCTTCACCGATATTCAAGATGCTTCAATGACACATTGCAGGAACTGCTGTTCTTGTTATGCATACAGACTCCAGAGCACCAGAGAGGCCCTTATGGGTGGGTTCTTGTGCAGCCAGCTGGCTTAGATTTAGTGTCCTTTTTCATTTATAAAGAGAACAGATTTTGTGTATTTCATAGGCACAATCCCTTCTCTCCCTCTCTGCGTCTTCCGCCCTACTTCAATCCCCTCTCTCTCTGCTTCTTTTTTCTTGGACTTTTGAAAAGAAAATCATCTTATTACACACTACAATCACAGACCTAATTGACCACTGCTTATGCTGCAGAGCAGGTGAAAAGCAGGAGGAGCACAGTTCCACAAAGATATGAACAAGAGCTAAAAGTTACATACATCGGTTTCATTCCCAGCTTTTCTGCTGTGTTCTGTATTAGATGACACTAATCAGAGAAATCATACTAGCAAGCACCAGGGTCCTGCTGTGTTGCTTTTTTTTTTTTTTTGCTGAGTGGTTAAACAGCAGCTTCCTGGGAGCTGCAAGTGCAAGGATCCACCAACACCCAGCGGGGAGGGGGAGTGAAGTCAGGCTCCGGAGTACAAGCCCAGTGCCAGCAGTGGGTGGAACCAGGGACTCTCAGAAGCATGTATGGCTGTGTGTTCATCTTCACAAATCTGAAATGCCTCTTGTCTGAAATGCGTAGGCTCTCAAGGTATTTGTCAGGGTTCCCAGGAATTTATCGCTAATTCCTGACAGTTCAAGCATGGGAGCAGAGCCAACATAAAAAGCAAATATTAGAAATGTGCTAGAAGGTGCCTTCTATTCAGTAGTCACCTTCCTTTACTCAGTCCCTCCTGGGTCCAGCAAGCTCCAAAATGCTGGGGCATTCTGAAATGCTGCAGAGCTTAACTAGGCTCTATGCAGAAATCAAGCACAGAGTTATCAACTACAAAGACATAACTGAGATCCCTACAAAGCACTTTCTCTTTTGAGTACTCATCTTTTCATTTCAAAACCATTTTTGTCTTTATCTCCAATGAAATGCATCCTGTGGGCACCCTGATGGAGGGTGGGTTGCCCCCTGTGCATGGAATGCTGATGACTTTGGTGGAACAGCAAGAACTTTGGCTGATGCTGACCTTATTCCACCATCTGTTCTCAGAAGGACGAGCCCATCCTGGACCTCAGCATGGCCCCATTCAAGTGTTTCCCTGGGTAGCAAGCCAGTTATGTGGTTTAGGTTAAAAAAAAGAGTCATGTGCTAAGAAGTCAATCCCTTAGTTCTGAGTCTCACCTAGTCATTTCATCAACCAATTTTAATATTTGTAATTGCACAAGAAATCCAAGTATCTGTTTTCTCCTGTTGAAGACATTGGGTGGGCACTAGGAAGAATCCCAGGTATCTGGGATATTTTCTAGTGTAGTAATAAAAGGTTGCTTTTAACAGTTGCCTCTCTTTCTTCAGCCAGTTGTCTTCTACAACGTTCCCGAGACACACCCTTTATCTTGTATTAGTATAGTGGGCTCCTCAAACATTGTACTTCCCCCAAAACTCTATAAATCAGAGGGTGGACATTAGTAATGATGAGCATCCATTGAGCATGCCCTGGCTGCACCTGCTCTGGTGAACTTCATGTTATCTCAATGCAGCCTTGTGATGCAGGGGCTAGGACGACCCTCATTCTCAGAGGTGAGACGCAGGCACACAGGCAGTCAGCAGCACAGGTAGGGTCTGAAGCTAGGCTCCTCCTCACGTTCTGATGCTCCATGCCTCTCTGTCTCAAGCAGCTATAAGGGCACTCAGAACCATCCAGCATTTTCAGTGTGCGTGAATGTAATCTGTGGAAGCTATGCCTTATGCAGAGGGGACGGCTCTACTGTTAAGTGTTATTGAAGTGATCCAACTGATACCATATGCATGGTCTCTCCATGGTTATGGATGCAGTGTTAAAATCCATCTGCAACTTTACTTAGTGCCTCACATCTACCAGGCAAACATATTACTAATTATTATAACTGCAATGTGTGAATTGCTTGTATCCCCTGATTGCCCACATATCTTTCACTGTGAGGAGTATACACTTTCTGAACAAACCTGACAATTACAGCTCAGGGACAGCAAAATGCTTACTTTCCATCGTGGGACAGCATGTAAGCATTCACGTTGCCCAGCCTGTGCTCACAGCATTGCCCATGAAATCTTCCTTCAGAAAGAAAATCTCCTCTTCCTGTTGACCCATCTGTCACACAGTCCCTACTGCAAGGTATCACACAAAATGTACCTTAATGCTATAAAACAGACCGATGGCCACTGTGGGCTGTAGTAGGTAAATGATCAGGGTAAGTACATAGGCAATGCTTCTTGGCTCCAACTGAACAAAAGGCCAGTGCTAACTTCTAGGCTAGCATGGATGTGCTCCCACCTCCATGCCTGTGAGGTCAAGGTGGCTTGACAGTGAGTACCATGGTCAAAGGCCGTAGAATCTCCAGATATTTGCAGGCGTTGCTGTAGCTTGCATATGCTTTAAGTGTGTGACCCTTCATGTTCATATGTTGGCAGCGTGGTCCAGTGAAGTGATATTAGAGAGCTGTAGAACCTTCAGGAGGTAGGATTCAAAGAGCGATGATGAGGCATTGTTACTACACTCAGAAGGGCTTCCATTGCTACAAAAGCATAATGCTGCTCTTTCATCATGCCCTGCTCGCTACATTGTGTGTAATCTCATCTGGCTGCCAGGGAGCCTTCCGCCATGAGGCTCTCACCAGAGGCAAAGTGGATAAGGCTGTCTAATTATAGATTTTCTCCTTTCAAATCTGTGAATGATTTAAAATGCCCGTCTTCGTTAATATTCAATTTCGGGTATTCTGTTAGAGCAATAGAAGAATAAGCTAAAACAGGTGTTTCCTTAGGTTGAAATAATCCTGACCCAGCATCACACATTAGCCACTGTTCCCACTGGAAGCAATTAATTACCAAGGATGCCAATTGTGCATAGCAGAAGGAATTAATGTATCTGGCACTTGCCAGCTCAGCAGATACTTAGAACTATGGTGCTGCTATTCTGATTTAAATAATCCAGTGCTCCCTGCCAGGGTTCACCTTGACTGCTTGTGATGAAACATGGCCAGAGTTCACAGGATCCAGGGGGATTTTCAGCTCCTTATTCTGAAAGTCATGGCTCAGAACACCAAGTTTGCTGTAGATGTCTACATTTCTCTAAATGGAGTTGTTCATCTGAGGTGTGCACAGTTGAATGCATCAGGCATGGTGTGTTAGGTCATGTATCATTTGTACATGAACATGTCTCAATTGGAATCCTCTTCTGCACTGCATTTACTCTGTCCCCTCCACGTGGTATTGATGAAGTTAAGAAATAAAATACACACAGATGGTGAATTATGGTTTATAAGTAATGAAAACAATGTATTAACGCTCACGGCTATAAAGTCATGAGACCATTATATGAGTATTAGCTTCATAGGTGCTCAGAGACTTGGTGTTGAATCCCCCTCTGTAATTCTATGCGTGATAACTACCTAACAGAATCAGTATTCTCCCCTGTAGCCATTCACCTTTGCTTGTCAGTGCTCATGCTGAGAGTGAGGCATGGATCCACAGCCATCTAAGAGAGCAGTTAGATCTGTTGATGTGCTGAAATTCTTCCCTGCCTCCAGACTGGTTTATTTTATAAGGCAGCCCTTATAAAAAAAATTAAAAGAAAAGTGAGATAAGGAGGAAGAACAAACACAGCAGAGGGAGAGTCATTAAGAAGAAGGAGGTACAATTCAAGGACAATTACCAAAATATAACAAAGAAAATGAATTACAGGTTCTTTGTGGAAAATATCCCAACATTTCTTACCTCCTCCTTGCAATCAGTAATGGTGGTTTTTTTCCAGGAGTTGGCCAAATAACACACTTGGTTTGGGTATGAAAGAAAACAAAAAATAACAGGGAGATGCAGCTTGGATGTTGGCAGTATATATCCCAGGGTCCATTCTGATTTGTTATTTAACCTGTTTGGAGGGCCCTCGTGTCCTCACACCTGTATATAAGTGTGCTGTTAGCCAAGACAAGGACAAAGTCTGGCCAAGTCCACATCAGTAGTTATGCTTTGTATGTACTTAGACACCTGTTGTAAAAAAGTAAACATCCACAGGGCTTTGGCTGCAAGTCACGCAATGTATAAGACAACATGTAAGAGATGGGCAGCTTGGTGCCCCCTGCACTAGGACATAAGCTAAATCTGAAAACACTGATAAAAATTCTGCACATTCAGACTTTCTTTGACATGATTTAAGTCAGCAATATTCTTTCTCCTAGATATCCTTTTAGAAGTGCTCCACATTTGATAATATGAAACAAAACTTTCAAGAGAGTAGACTTGGAATAGGTAGAATAAATAAAAATTCAAACAATATACCCACTGAGCCTGATTTTGCAAGGAACAGAGATTTTTAGACCTAGAAATTTACAAGTCTTCTTATCCTCAGATCTTCGTTTAAGAGGAAAAGATTGAAGTACAAAGAGAAAAGCAGTTTTATACATCATTAACTGGAGGTAAGAAAAAAACAAGCTGAGTCTTCAACTCCCACATCCCATTTTGTCTAGATTTCAAAAAACTTTTCAATTATTTAAGCAACTATTAACTTATCAAGCACCTTAAAAAAACACGATGGCAGGCCCTGCAGAGTGGCCTAGCCACTAAAGTCCTCACCTTGAACAAGCAGGATCCTATATGGGCGCCGGTTCTAATCCTGGCAGCCCCACTTCCCATCCAGTTCCCCACTTGTGGCCTGGGAAAGCAGTCGAGGATGGCCCAAAGCCTTGGGACCCTGCACCTTTGTGGGAGACCTGGAGGAAGTTCCTGGCTCCTGGCTTCGGATCGGTGCAGCATCGGCCGTGGTGCTCACTTGGGGAGTGAATCATCAGACGGAAGATCTTCCTATCTGTCTCTCCTCTCTGTATATCTGACATTGTAATGAAAATAAAGTAAATCTTAAAAACAAACAAACAAAAAAGCAAGGTGGCAGTGCCACGGCAGGAGTGAATTACGTATTACTGGAGCAGAACAGCTCCCACTTCTCTGTGCCCTGGCTCCTGCCTCCTCCTCCATCACGCTTCTCAGCTTTCTGTTGGTTCTACTACCTCTAAGGAAAATTACAGCGATATGACCATTTCAAACATAGGCACACCTTTAGAACCCAGCGTGTACCACACTCATCCCTGAGCTCTGAGAAGACAGTATCGACTAATGAGAGATGAGAGCTGAGAGCGGAGAAGGCATTGTGCCATCAGCTTACTGATATAATCCAAACATCACTGTAGGCCAGGCACAGCTCTCGGACAACTGGAAGAATGAAAGATGAATCAGTTAAAACAAGACAACGAACAGACAAACAAAAGAAACCCAACTGCATCTGATATAAGCATTAGATTCTAAAGGTGTGGAATGTCATGAAAGTCAATCACAGAGGAGTCAGGAAAGCCAGAGAACACGGGGAAAACCTATGCAAGGGGGCCCGGCGGTGTAGCCTAACAGCTAAAGTCCTTGCCTTGAACGCCCCAGGATCCCATATGGGTGCTGGTTTTAATCCCGGCAGCTCCACTTCCCATCCAGCTCCCTGCTTGTGGCCTGAGAAAGCAGTCAAGGACAGCCCAAAGCTTTGGGACCCTGCACCCGTGTGGGATACCCGGAAGAAGTTCCTGGATTCTGGCTTCGGATCAGCATAGCATCGGCCGTTGCGCTCACTTGGGGAGTGAATCATCATACGGAAGATCTTCCTCTCTGTCTCTCCTCCTCTCTGTATATCTGACTTTCCAATAAATAAATAATAAATAAATAAATCTTTAAAGAAAAAGAAAACCTATGCAAGGAAGTGATGCTTATTTATTAAAAAAAAAAAAAAGGTCTGGACCCGCTTCATGGTGTAGCAGGCAGGTCAGGATACAATCCTAGGTGTGCAGCGGTCCATGTCCCCACTGCTTCACTCTTGATTCAGCTTCCTGTTACAAGTTTGGGAAAAGTAGTGGAAGACAGCCCAACATCAACCCACTCACAGAGGTGGCATTCCTGTAAGGCCTGTAAGAGTCTCTACCTCCTAACACCATTGCACTGGGAATTGCTTTCTACATGGAGTATTAGGAGATAAAAATGTTGAAACTGTAGCATTTCACTGCAGCTTCCTAAAAATGACTATCCTTATCAAGAAAAAAAAGTATTAATCATATTCCAATAATATCAAAAGCCTCAAACCAGCCTTCTGAATCTAGCACAGATAAACTACAAGTGTAACCCATCCTGAGATCGATTCCCCGTCTAACTATGAATCTCTGAGGTCAACAGGCCTTTGGAAAGGACACTCTCCTTTCAGAAAATAGAAGCTAAAGAGGATAAGCAGGTGTCATGTCTCAAATAACTCTGAAGCAAACAGGGAAAATGACAGATCTTTCAGTCCATAAACCCCATTGGGCACACCCTGAGGCTCCTGGTGGTACCGTCCCCACACATTTGCTAATTACTCTTCTACAGGTTAGGAGTAGGTATCTGCGTTCTCCAAGGCTGGAGGTCCCATGGAGCTGCCGTCCCAAGGGAGGCCCTCTTCTCACAGCACTGCTAAGTGGTGAGGACCTCTGCCTTCAGTGCTGTGCAGGTCGTTGCCTCAACGGGGATGGCGAGGCAGATCCGCTGCAGTGGTGCCAACCATGTCTGTACAGCTTGCACACACTGAGCACACTAGAATTAGCACTGTGGGCCATAGGAACTCCTGTGAATAGTGCCACGCACCTGTCAGCTCAGAGACGGGCGTGTGGTTGGGATTTCTTAAGCCAGCAGCGAGGCAGCCAGGTGGTTCTTCTCTGGGTCGTGGGAGGCAGAACGAGAAACGGCATGAGCAGATAGCATCAGAATCCCACCTCTCTCGAGGCAACTTCAGCACTCAGGCCCTGCTCTGAGCCTGTGATCAGACCGGCAGCCTGCAGTGAGGTTCTCATGGCCCCCCTGCATGTTTTTCTGATGGCAGCACCTGCTCAGGAGCCTGCTCATGGCCACACTTGACTTTTTCCCCTCAGCATGCTACTTGTAAGGCCAAGCTGTGTACTTTCCAATTCTATGTTCTACTTCACTTCGTATTACAAATTTCATCTTGAAATCATTTCTCTCTTCTCGCATTTTAATACATGTTTTTACAAGAAGATACAGTCAGCCCAGCTTGGCTTTTCCCTGAGCTGGCTCACATGTAGGCCTTCAGATGTTGTGGCCCTGCCTGGACTTGTCTGCCCTCATCCCAGCTCTAACGTTCACCAGTGGGAGTTGTGGCCCAATAGAGAGGCCCTCACAGCCCCCCTCTGTGTCCAAACTGTCCTTCCTCCCGGGTTTCACATGTATATGCTGCTTGTATGCTGTAGTCCAGTTTGGAACAGCCTGCCCCACCTAGGCATTTGCTAATGGGTACTGTAGCCTGGTCGGGCCTGGCCCACCCCCTATTCTAGCTCACACTGGTGGGGGTTACAGCCTAGCCCAGCCCTGCCGGTCCACAACCCTAATATGGACTGACTGGTATTGTGCCCTTACCCAGTTTAAACCCCAATCCATTCTGGTGCTCAGATTCACCAGCAAATGATATAAACTGACCCAGTCTGACCTGCCCTCAAACTGCACCAAATGTATGCCAGTTGGTAACATATTTTGATCTGATTTGGACTGCTCCCCCTCTTGGTTCTTGCACTAACCTGTAGGGATGCTGTCCTGACAGAGGAGTTACCCAAGCTCCTCAATTGGGTTCCCTCCTAATGCCAGATCTTGCGCACACTGGTGGGTCCATGGGCCAGCCCTACTCAGTCCACCTCTTGTCCTAGAGGAACAGTGGTCTTTCTTGACTGATCCTCACCCATTCTGGTTCTTGTGGTTGGTGCAGCAATCCAGCCAAGCCTTGTCCACATTCATGCACAGCTCACACATGGCTTAACAGGGTAGAGACATAGCCTAGCCCATCCTACACCCACCCTGTTTCTCACGAGCACCAGCAGGTGCCAGAGTCTAGTCCAGTCCAGTGCAGCCCAAACCCAATGCACACCCATGGCGAGGGACTCTGCATCCATATGCAGACCAGTTCACAGCCCCGACCCTGGTCCTCATACTCACCAACGGGAATCACACCTCAGCCAGGGTGTACACTTTGCTCCCCAACCAGGCCTGTTCCTATCCACAGGTCTCGCAGGTGCCAGTAGTTGCTCTAACCTGGCCTGGTATAGGTCCACATAGGTGGGCCTCTGAGTGCTGGGACATGGTGATCCCCCCACACATCACTGTGCCCTGTTTCTGGCCAGGGCTAAGTAAACCTGGAAGATTAAGAGCACTGTCTATATCAACATAAAAGTATCCTGGCAACACATTTTCAGGAAAGGAGTAGAAGGGATGAGACAGGTTAGGAAAGGCTGGTTAGTAGGCATTCAGTGACAGTGAGGTGTTCTCCTGCATTGAAGAGCGTGGCTGCAGATGATGATAATGCACTCTATACTTGCAAATCCAGAACAGGAGCAAGGCATCTGGGTAAGCATTGAAGGCACTGCTTGGGATAGTCACATCCCATGTCAGAAGCCTGGAGTCCAGCTCTGCTCCAGACGCTAGCTTCCTGCTGATGTGCACTCTGAGAGGGAGCAGGGGACAGGTCTAGTAGGTGGCTCCTTGAAGTAGTCACATCCTAGGCTAGAAGCCTGGGGTGGAGTCCAGCTCTGCTCCTGACTCTGGCTTCCTGCTGCTATGCACTCTGATAGGGAGCAGGGGACAGGTCCAGTAGGTGGGTCCTCCCACTCCTGTGGGAAATATGGACCAAATGTTGCGTTTCTTTTACATAAATAAATCAACAAATAACTACTTAAAGACAGAAGAAATCGAGCTGCTGCTTTACAGACACGATGAATGCTTCAAGAGACAGATTTTATCTTGATTTGATGATTTGGTATTATATTGTGTTCTAGGGTAATCTTTTTAAAGTTTATGGAAAAAAATGGTCAAAAGTTCTCTTTCAAGTTTACTTTTGGAATTCTTTTTTTTAAAGATTGATTTATTTTATTGGAAAGGCAGATAGACAGAGAGGAGGAGAAACAGAGAAAAAGATCTTCCAACTGATAATTCACTCCCCAAGTGCGCTCAACGGCCGATGCTGCCCCGGTCCAAAGCCATGAGCCAAGAACTTCTTTCTAGGTCTCCCACATGGGTGCAGAGTCTCAAGGCTTTGGGCCATCCTCAACTGTTTCCCAAGCCACAAGCAGGGAGATGGATGGGAAATGGAGCTGCCGGGATTAGAACCAGTGCCCGTATGGGATCCCTGCACATTCAAGGTGAGGACCTTAATCATTATGCTATCGTGCTGGGCCCTACTTTTGGAATTCTGAAAGGTATACACACACTGTCTTAAAAATGTTAATGGAGAATATGTGTTGTAGGAAAAACAGCACAGCCATTGCAACATTTTGCATCAAAAGAGATCATGATTTTGACTATTTTTAAGAATATATATTTATGGGCCCGGCGCGGTGGCACAGTGGTTAAGATCCTCGCCTTGCATGCCCGGGATCCCATATGGGCGCCAGTTCTATCCCGGCAGCCCCGCTTCCCATCCAGCTCCCTGCCTGTGGCCTAGGAAAGCAGTCGAGGACAGCCCAAAGCTTTGGGACCCTGCACCTGCGTGGGAGACCCAGAAGAGGCTCCTGGCTTTGGATCGGCATAGTATCAGCCATTGCGCTCACTTGGGGAGTGAATCATCGGATGGAAGATCTTCCTCTCTGTATATCTGCCTTTCCAATAAAGAAAATAAAAAATAAATCTTTGAAAAAAAGAATATATATTTATTATTTTTATTGGAAATACAAATTTGCAGAGAAAAGGAGAGACACAGAAAAAAAATTTTTTTCCATTTACTCATTCATTCCCCAAGTGGCTGTAATGGCCAGAGCTGAGCTGATCCAAAGACAGGAGCCAAAAGCTTCTTCCAGGTCTCCCACATGGATACAGTTTCCCAACATTCTGGGCAACCCTTTAGTGATTTCCCAGGCCACAGGAAGGGAACTTTATCGCAAGTGGAGAGACCGGGACACATACCAGTACCTGCATGACATCCTCGTATATGTAAGGTGAAGATTTAGTCAATAGGCTACCGCTCCAGGCCCCAATCTGACCATTTTAATTTTATTTATTTAATGGCAAAGCAGAGACAGACATAGCAAGAGAGAAAGTGAGAGAAAGAGAGAGACTGTTGAGAGACTGTTATCTTATTCATTATCCAAACATCTGCAGCAGCCAGAACTTAGCCAAGGCAAAGCCAGACCAGGATCTCCATTCTCCATCCAGGCTTTCCACATGTGTCAGGGACACAAGTGAAGACCTGCTGACTCCCTGAGTGGGCACTAGCAAGAATCTGGTATCAGTAAACTCTTAGACAAGATGGAAGCATCCCACACTGTATCCCAAACACGAACCTGAAAATGTACCTATAAATTCCAGGTACCCATGAGCTTTTGAGGAGGCATTGTCTAGGTGTATTGAAAGACCACATAGTATACATATCAGTTGAAAATACATTTTTACTGAAAAACGAGGTTCTGAATAAATGGCCTGGCCATCAGTCTGGATGAGTTCAGAAAAACAGTCTTTGTTTCAGTTCTTGCCCAGGTTGGGAAAAAGACCAGAGAAACAACTCTTGGTGTTCAGCCCAGGGTAAGCAAGGTTGCAGTCCAGCCCAGGGCTGTCCTGTCTCCGTGGTGCATTTCCCAGGACAAGGGTGCTGTTGTAGGTCACACAACATTTGCTTGCCGCGAGTGACAGTGAAGATATTGTCCTCATCAGAACAGGTCAGCTGTTGAAGGAGGCAGAGTGGGCACAAGAGCAGGTGTGGTGAGGGCTGCAATGGGACGCAGGCTAGTGGCGGGATTCAGCTGCCTGCACTGAGCAGTGGCAGGGGAAGCTTTGCTGTTGGCATTCTGACTTCCCTTCAACTATGAAAGAGCTCTGTGTTCCCTGGCAGTTAGTGGGGAAGTATGTCCTTGTGAAAAACCCACTTAAAAGATACCCTTTGTCTTCCACGCAATGGGCTGGCTCCTTTAGCATATTACTCTGCCTGGAGAAAAGATGCTCTCCACACTTTACTGCCTGCAGCTTGTGTGCCCAAACCTTGGTAACATGCACAAAGCCTCCAGCATCCTTTTGACTTCCACAGGAGGAAGGTGGGTTGGGACACAAAAGGAGCTTCATTAAAGCAATACACTTGAGGCCATGGTTCATCTTCAGCAGGCAAATGGTACATGCAGGTTCAAGTAATCTTTCTCAGAAAAAGGGGGAAAAAGTGAATTATTTTGAAGGCAAGCATAATTTGATCTGATTGATCAAATCAAGTGTCATCTCTGTCAAGGTTGGCACTCACATTATAATTACAGTGGCAGCCCTCCCAGCTGCACCTGCGCCCTACTTACTACTGGATTTGAGATGTCTGAGATGCATCAGTTCAGCTTTAGAATCTTCCAGTACTGTGCTGCAGGCTGTGATCCCTACGCCGGATGCTCAGGTGCTGACTTTGCCAGCCTCAGCCCCCTGATGCTCGCTTGCAAGTGGCACAGGTGCAATAACTGCATCCCGTGTCTAGGAATAGACGTGTGAGCCAGACAAGGTCTGTCAGAATCTTAAGTCCTCTCTGGCTAGGGAAATTAAGTTAGGGGAGCTCAGGAATCCTAATTTGGTCCTCAGGAAATAAAGTGCTATGGCTAGAAAAAGGGATCTTAATTTGCTTTGGACCTGGGCTTGATATGCCTGGACCCAAAGTGGTAGGACTCATTCAAGCAATAGCAGGTCAGAGAAGGCCAGAAATGAGTCTGGAAATATGTAGAGCACATATGACTCATGCCATCACTCGAGTATTTTTCTCCCAACTTCCTGATGTCAGATCTATCTGTACTTTTTCAGTTGTTATAAGGCAATGCAATGCAGAGTGAAAGGCAGCATCAGCTCCCTGGCACTGAGTTTGTGTGTCTGGTAACATAAACAGCCTCAGTGCTTACATCATTTATTTAAAAAATAATTACCATAGTTGGTGATGGAATGCAAAAGGAGACCATACCAAAGGCCAAAACCTGCCCCAGTGAGGTGAGAACAAGACCTCAGATACATGCCCACCTCCAGTAAGTTGATGCACGGCCAACATGCAGTGCTCTAAAAGAAAGAAGACCCAGATGGGCTGTGATGAGAAGACTGCAAATGTTGGCTCCCAGGAGTCACAATTGAAACTGTTCCTGGACTGCACAAGATTGCAAGTGTGGCAGCAAAGTTCCTGCACACATACCAGGTAGAAAAGGCAACCCAGGACCTGCACCTGTCTAGTGGTTAACTGACCCAGCACCCAACTCCCTGCTTCAACCTTGCTATGCCCTCCTCCTGTAGTTGCTGGCTAAGCACTTCAATGTATCTTTCATTTTGCTCCCTACTTCAGTTTTATGTTATTCTTTTTCCTATTAAATGACCCAAGTATCCTAAATGCGATTCCTCTCCAACTATAGATCTAAGTGTGTGACCTGGCTTTAGAATTCCCTTTGGTGGAAAGTCCCCACTGGACTTGTCCTGGATTCCCAGATGGCTCCTGTCACAGGTCTACTATTTTACAATTTGCTCTGAAGTCTTGGTTTCAGTAATAAAGACACCTTGGGGGTTTTGATTTAAACTGTTCATCGCAATAGCCATATAAGCATTATTCATACTTTGCATATTCTGGACAGCAAAGCCAAGAAAATACTTGTATTTCCAGCTGAGAAGCCCCTCTGCAAACCTGAACCAAGTAAAATAAACCAGTACAATAAATGTACTGCTCTTGCTGGAAGATGACCTCACCCAGCATTGTCAAGACCTCTCAGCAATCACTGCGTGCTTTTCCCATACATTGGTGCCTTCACTCTTCTGATTCTACTGGATCCCCACCTCATGCAGACATGGTCTCTCTCTCTGGAATCTTCCAAAGAGAAACTCTTGTGGAAGAGGCAGAGGTGAGGAAAGAGACAAAAACAGTCTCTTTTAGAAGCATGCTAGAAGCTTCTGTAAACCTCCCGTGAGTGATGGACAGCTGTCACGACTGGCAGCCATCTCCCTAGTGTCTGCCTGGTTCTGCCCAGGGATACAAATCCACAGGCAATGTAAGGCAGTGGGGACGAAGGTGAGGATACCTACATCTCCACATAAGCGCAGCCCCTGAGTCAGTAAATCAATGTCTGCGTGTAAGTATATTTACCTTTTTCAGAGTGAGGAGGAGAAGCCTCTCCCACTGCTGACAAAGATCGCCCAGCAAAAAGTGGAAGTTTGAAGCATCATCAGCTTCGTCAGAACTTACACAGATGCCCTCACGCTGACTCTCCATCAGGGTTCTAATATCCTCATCTAAAATGCTGCCAGTCAGCGAAGTCAGCTTCGGTTGAATTACTGTAGCCTAAATGAGTCCACCTTACCCTAAGGAATGAGTGGTCAGAGGCACAGACCTTCTCTGACACTTAAGGTGATGTTCTGGTCCCATAGCTGAAGGTTTACAAGGAAGCAATTGGGTCAGAGCAAAGATAGCATGGGATTCTGAGAGAGGAAAGGATCAGTCAGATTGTGCAGCGTGTGGACATGGCTGTATCCACACAGCTCTTTGGCAGAGGGGATGCTCATTAGTCCAGCAGATAATCACTTACAAACAAGATGTCCTCTTTTTCCACCTGCTCCAGTGCTTTTTCGTAGGTCCCAGAGCAGTATGGGCAGGGCACAGACTGAAGGTACGCATTTGTCCAACAATGTGGATCTCTGCTGGAGAGTATTGTTGCCAAACACCCCTCCTGCCAAAATCTGAGATTCTCGTAAAACAGCAGGAGAACGAGCCAGACACCTGGTGACAGTTGAACTGCATTGGGGACCATTCTAATGAAGGGTCCGTGATTTTTCCAAGCTAAGATGGACACACTCTACATTTGAGTCGGCCTTTTTTATTTTTTCCCAGACTACCACTTCCAAACTTAACAAATGCTTTCATTATGATCATAATGATTTTTCTCACAGAGAAATTAATTTCCCCATGCCTAAGATGAGGTTGTGCTTGTACCGTTGCCATTCATTTCTCTCATCACTTTTCCACACCATGCTTAAGCCTCTGACCTTCATGAATATTGCAGTAGCCTATTAAAAATTCAGCCAGAGTGCCAGCCTTGAGACATCATTTGATGGAATCAGGAAACAGGCCAACAAGCTAGAGCATGGGCCATTATCAGAAATAATAAAGTACTCTGCTTTTCTAGTGCCAAAATGTAAAGATGAGAGACTCAAACAGCAAAAGCAAGAATGGCCACTCTCTGAGATTCCTACAGTCAACTTATAAAGTTTTCTTACTTCTGCCTAACTTCAGGATCTATTAGCTCAGAAGTCTGTTCTTACAATGTTCATTTCTTTCCAGATGGACATAATGATCCCATTGGGTTATTAGCTGAGATGAAACACTGGACTTTAGCTAAAGAAAAAAGAAGGCAATTATTGCATCAACTCTAAGGAAATTTTTGGCTGTGTAGGTGAAAGCAAGCTGAGATTAAACAATAGGGGCAGGAAAGTATATTAAAAGAAAACTGGCTATTCCCTGGAGAGATACTAACTTATCACACAGCCAATGGCAAATGTTTGTGGGTATTGTTAACCTGGTGCAATCAATGCCATCAAGGACACAGACATCAAAAACAGCCATCCCATCAGGTAAAGAATTCAGTAATTTGAAGTTCCAGCAGACTTTGGCATGGTAGTTAGGTCACTGCTTGGAATGCCTATAGTCCATATAAGAGTGTTTGGTTCATGTCCTGGTTTGTGCTCACCCCAGCTTCCCACCAATGTATATCCTGCAAGGCAGCAAGTGATGGCTTTGCCATGCACATGGAGGAGACGTATTCACATCCAGGTTCCTATCTACCAGCCAGCCAATGGAAGCGCTCAATCTTTCTCTCTCCCTTTCTCTCTCTCTCTCTCTCTCTCTCTCTCTCTCTCTCTCTCTCTTTCTCTCTTTTTCTCTCTCCCTCATCCGTAAGACCCCTCTCTCTGTTTCAAAAAAAACAATTAAAATAATGTGTTTTTAAATACATCATTGATTGAACATAGGAGATTTTAATAATTAGTGGAAAAAAACCATACACCATGAATGGAGCCCATTGCCTGCTAGGGAGCTACATAAACTGGAGCCATGTGAATCCCTTGCTGCTTATGCACATGTTCATATATACTAACCTCAATTCCTCCTTATGTTGTGCAATAAGGTTGTTGACATTTAACCTCATCCTTGTGTCTTTAAGTAACAACGCATACAATGAGAATTGTGACTGACCTTTTGCCAGACAACTAGGAAAGGCACATGTGTGTTGTTAATATACTTTGGGGATTTAAATGGGAATAGAAGTGACGAGAGCAGAGTTGGTCTGTCCTAGGGTGCTCCCTGTCTCTTTGAGCTCCCCACCAGAGAGGACATGCTGAAAGTCCAAGAACAACATTTCCCAGGTGCTATGCCAACATGGTTCTCAAGAGCACTTCTCTGAGAGAGGCATCCTCTCAGATTGGAAAGACATAAAGGAACAGACAGCAAAGAAGTGAGCGTTGTTGTTGGCAAACACCAGTTCGGTTATCAGCTTCCAAGCGAGCTTAGCACAAAACATGAATGCTGTATACTCTGTCATTCAGCAAAAGAATAAAAAATGCACTTTTGGTTAGGTGGATAGATAGATATATAAATATGTTTGGAAGGATGATGTATTGATTCAGATCTGAAATGATAGATAAAAGATATAGATTTATGTACAGTTATAGATTTTGATAAGATATAAAGATGATAGCCAACAGCTAAATATAAATTTATAATACACAGTAAAATATGAGAAATTATTTGGATAGATCATAGATAGATGATATGAAAAGTTATAACGACGGATGGTTGGAAGGAAGGATCTTGAGGTGAGAATTTTAAATCACGCGTTTAAGAAATTTGCTATCCAAAGGAAGATTTGAGTATAAAAAAACATAGAATGATCCAGTGCTGGCTTCGAGCTGTATTTTAAAGAAAAAATAAATGAGAGAGGGTCAAATGTTAAAAGAACATTAAATGTTAGAAGAGAGATTCCCTGAGTGGAAAGATTTCAAGGCATTAGAAAGGGTGGTGATCATATGAATGCCAATTTATGGGCTAGAGGGAGCAAGGCCTCCATAAGCTAAGGCGTCTTCCTTCAGAAAGAAGAGCTCCGAGCCTCCTCAAAGCACTGTGGCGAAGAATGGGATTTGGCGGATCTGTTCCTGGCATTTACACACCGTCACTGGGTTAAACACTGTTTGCAGGTCTGATATTAAAATGTGAGCTCTGTTGAGGTGGGCTGGAGTCCTTGCCCGTCCTGCAGTGTAACTTTAACTCTTCACATGCTGGTGTAGCAATCCCACATTCCTGTGATGGACCTGGATCTCATCCAGGACCAGGATGGTCAAGATACCCTGATGGCCGCACAGAAGCTCCATTCTGCATCCAGGTGCAGCAGCTTCAGGCACGCTGTGAACTCATCCCTTATGTTTACTCAAGTCAGGTGACACCTTCCAGCTTAGAAAAGAGCCTGAAAAGGGTGGGGGAGTCTCTTTTCCATGACCATGTTTGAATGTTCTACACCAGCTTTTTCTTACTCACAATCCCTCTTCCTTCCCTTGGGTCATTCTCCATTTGGAAGGCCTATGTTCATGCACGATGGTGCCCCCACTCTGTCTCTCTTTAAAAAAAAATAAAGCTGTTCTTGTGACCTATGTCATACCTTTGTTTTAAATCCTCATCTTTACTAGGGCAAGTACTGAAAGTTAAGATTAAAGCACATCTACCTACATCACGCGGACATGAAAGCTGCAGAAACATGTGGGGCCTCAACAGAAGACACCTCCAGTCAGTAGGGGCCTCTGTCCACCAGAAACATCTTGTGGTCCCCAGAGAGCTTTCATAGAATGCCAATGGGCAGGCAACCAGTTAGACCTAGGTGAGCTGGAACCATTACGTTCCTGAAATGTGTTATGTCTTTACCTGTCAATCACAACCAGCTATCCTCCCAAGTTGCACCAGGGCCAAGCATGGAGAGATGACATGATCATATGGATATTAAAGTTCATGTGACAGACTCATAGATTCTCAGATGGCTTCACACATGTTAACGGACTACTCTTCCCCAGAAGAATCTGAGGGTAGAACAAAATTTTCCTTTGTTGGGCCCAGCGCGGTGGCACAAGTGGTTAAGGTCCTCGCCTTGCACGCCCTGGGAATTCCATATGGGCGCCAGTTCTATCCCGGCAGCCCCGCTTCCCATCCAGCTCCCTGCCTGTGGCCCGGGAAAGCAGTCAAGGACAGCCCAAAGCTTTGGGACCCTGCACCCGCGTGGGAGACCCGGAAGAGGCTCCTGGCTTCTGACCGGCATAGCATCGGCCGTTGCACTCACTTGGGGAGTGAATCATCGGACAGAAGATCTTCCTCTCTGTCTCTCCTCTATGTATATCTGCCTTTCCAATAAAAAAATAATAAAAATAAATCTTTAAAAAATTTTTTTTTCCTTTGCCCCAGGCTATGATCATAGGTGCACTTCAAAATTTCTTCTCTCTCTCTCTCACTTTTTCTTCCTCACTATTTCTCTCTCTCTGGCCCAATTTTAATGTGTAACTCTCTGTGCAGGGTGGCCCATACTCATGGGAGAATGCGTATTTTATCTCTCACTGGTAAATAAATCTTGTTGCTGTGTGTACCTGTTTGCCTCTGCTTACAGTGTGTATTTCTCAGGGAGGAAAGAACCTGGACCACGCATGGTGATGCTCAAGCCCACATTAGCCTTATCTACAGAAGGCTATGAGGATGCTTGGATCAACTGAGCATCTGAGCAAGAGGAGCAGTGGTGTCTTTGCAAGCATAACTTCCAGGCTTGTTTTCTAGCCCATAGAGCCAGATATGGGGATGCAACCACAGACAGGTGCAGGTAGGAGGCATCTGATGCAGGAGCTATTTCAGGACCTCAGGGCTCATTCCACTCCACAATTTGCAATTCCTAAGTAATTGGCTACTCTGCATATGCAGGAGGAGGCATGAAGTGAACAGTGTGCTTTAAAAAACTCAGCAGCCGAGAAGTGCTTGAGATGCTTTCATCTGTGGCATCCTCACACCCGACTGGAACATGGCAGCCGTCTCACCAAAGTCAAGTTGTTTCTAAATTAGCTCTGAAAAAGGAGATGAGTACAGAAAATCTTCAAAGAAATGAGGGGAGTGCTGAGGACTGGAACAAATCTGAACTTCAGAGCTTGAGCCTTTGATTTCTCCAATTTGAAGATCCTCTCAGTGCTGTCACACCCACTTAGGCAGTGGGAGCGTCTGTCCCGTGCTGGGGCAGTTCCTATGCCAGTGAGTTTCAGGCCAGGGCATAAATGCTACACAGCATTCTTGCTTTCTTCCAGGGTACTGGGTCTGAGCTTCTAGGCACAAATTCTAAGACCTAAGAAGTAGAATAGGTATCTATGAATGACTTTTTTGCAGAGGTATATAGAGATTAGCTCAGATCAAATGTGTAAAAGCCTCACATGGCTGTTGCTCACAAAAAAAAAAAAACAACAACAAAACAAACAAAAAAAAAGTTATCTGCTCGTTAGCCTCAAAATCACTAATCTTTTGAGATGTCAACAGCATCTTATTATTCCAAAGTGTTGGTCTCTCTTCATTCTTAAGTGAGGTTGTGCATAATTCCCAAGCAATTACTAGGGACTGCAAGTTGATTTTTTTTTCAGCACTGAATGGGCACCACAAAGGAGCCAAGTCCTGCGAATAATAGCATAGACCTAGAAAATATAAAGGAGACATGTCCTTCTCACAAGTAGCACAGGTCATGTGTTCACCCAGAACAAATGAAAAATGCATATCCTTTTGCTATTGTCAGAGGAACCACTTGGGTTTCTACCATTCCTCCCACCTACATTTTACAGGATCATTCTCTGGGCTTAGAGACAATTTATTATGCTGTGTTGGTCTGATAGTCCCTCAAATTGGCATTACTAGATTTGGAACTCAGCATAAGCCCAATCCCGAGTGAAGAAGGGACAGTGCCAAGGAGACAAATGGTTGATTTGTGGATGGACCCTGGCACTCACATATACTCTTCCAGTGACATCTGTAGAGGCCAGGCAGCATCTTTTCAAATCCAAATATTGCATACTCACAGGTAACATGGAAATGAAAATATCTTCCTGATGGATGTTTTGGGAGATGCATTCACCTATCAGATAGTTGGGAGGTAGCCTTCATCTTGCTCACTGCCATCACACTGACTGATGAGGCAAATGTGGAGGAGATGCATGGCATGTCTATGAGTGTATGTGAAGTGCCTGGCTCATATTTAAGCACTAAATTTGACTTTGGGCCATGCCCTGGATTAGTCAGTTTGTGTTACTACATCAAAATGCCCACTGCATCTATCTACCAATAACAAAGGCAGTTTTGGAGATTCAAACTCCCAGATTGAGCAGCCCCAGTGATTTGAACTCTGGTACCAGGTGCACCTTTGGGGAAAGGGCTTATGCCTCAGGCCAGGAAAGAGAAAGAGAGAGCGAGAGAGAATGTGCTTGAATTCAGTCTTTTCTAACAACCCATGGCCCACCTCCAGGACATCCCACCAAAACCCATACACCCCATAATGCCGCTGTGGGAAGAAGCCTTTACCAGAAAGGCTTTTAGGGAGCATCCAAGCACATACTCAAACCACAGCATCCCTTTAGTCATGACTCCATCAGCAGAGTACAGATGAGAAAGGATCAAGGGACATGCTCTGACTCTACTCTCCTCCCAGGACCATTTTTCTTCCCATCTAATTCAGGCAATGGCAAGATATCTATTCCAGCAGGTTCATAGGTCCAAGGTCATTACTAGATTTGAGACTTAGTAGTGACACCAGTCCAAGGTGTGCCATGCAAATTAAGTAAGCACACCACAAACAGAGCTTCTCACCAACCGGCGTGAGTTTACTACCTAAAGATATATGACAGCACAGCTTGTACACGGTATTCAGTCTCCATTTAACAATTGTGTCCAAATCCATGGCAAGAGTAAGCAAATTGAGTCCAGTGGGGCGATTTAGCAATGTAATACTTCACCTGCAGTATTGAAGTCCCATTCACTACACTTCTAAACCACCTCCCTGCATATGGCCTGACAAAACAATGGAGGATGCTTCAAGACCTTGGGACCTATGCTCCTGTGCATGCTCAGCAGATGCTCTGGTTCCCGGCAGGTGAGCTCCGGCTTTTGCAGCCCTCTGGGGAATGAACCAGAAGATGGAATCTCATTCTCTCTCTCTCTCTCTCTCTCTCTCTCTCTCTCACACACACACACACACACACACACACAGAGAGAGAGAGAGAGAGAGAAATAAATGCTATCTTAGAAACAGTGAAAAGTTGCTTGGATTTAGTCAAGGAATCTCTCATCTACGGGGCAAAAGATACTATGTTGTAATTGTATCAAACATTTGCATACATTATGTGGAAATAGATCAGGAGAACCATGCATTGCCATATCTTACCGATGAGGAAAGTAAGGTTGCAAGGAGGCTGCAGAGCTGTAGGTGGAAGACATTGGCACAGAACATCCCTTACTAACCACAAAGGACATCTCAAATTTTCATGCACCAAGATGCCTCCAGAAGGAGCACTGGGATTCTGTAAGACTGGTTAAATTTTGGGTTCTTTGAGAAAGAAACCAGTGTGGTCATCATGTCTCACTTGTTAAGTGGATGCCACTTTTCTTTCCTCTTCAAAAGCAATGTTATATGTGATAGGGAAACTGGTGGGGACGGTGTTCGGGAGACTGAAAGAGGGAGACGTCAAGACAGGCCTTTCTCCCTCACAGAGCAGAGCTCAGCAGACAAAGACATATTGTCTCTTCATATGCTTGAAAGGAGCGGGGTTTGGATCCACACTCTTAAGCACCTGGAGGAGTCAGAGAACAGACATTTCTAAACCAGAGGCTCAACATCCAATCACACACATAACCTTTCCATCTTTTGAAGACAGACAGCAATCCAGAAATCTTACTAGGAGGATGTAAAGATAGGGAAATGAATCACTTATACTTACATGCCCACGAGGAGAGATCAAACCGGGCAGCAAACCCCATGCATACAAATCCAGCAGGAGAGAAAGATGACACTAATGCCTGATTGACGGAGGAAAGCCAGCATGTTCCCTTATGTTATGAAGGAAACACAGACATAAAACTCCAGTACAAGCCTTTGGGGCCAAGACCAAATTTAAGATTAGAAGGTTAACATTGATAATGTGGATATAAAAAGAGCAGTCTGCAATATAATTAGACGTAAAATGGTTGTTAACTTTTATTTTGTCTCTCTATATTTATGTATTTTAAACTCTTACACACCATCAATCTTTATATCAACTTTTATATTGGTATTCTGTGAAAAACACTGCACTCCCTGGAGATCTGTTTGGTAAAATCGCAGAGGGTCTGGGTCATAACCATCCATCAACTGTGAAGGTTTGTCTTTCGGAGTATAAATGGTGTGTGCAAGCTGCGTACACAGACATGCTAGTGAAAGGATAAACATCTCATGAAAGTGAGAGGGTGGCTGAGAATACCTTAGCGCAAAAGGTGTTAACATCATCATTGCATCCAAAAGCTTCTCCCCTTGGAATTACCATATAGCTCAACTTGGGAATGTGAGAGAGGACAAGCCGAATGATGCCCTACTCACTCACCTCTGAAAGGAATGGCCTGAAGAGTGCCTGGACCAAGATCACGGATGCTGCATTCAAGCCCATACTCAAAGCTTGGTTACACTAAACAACTCAAACCTTGATTTTACACCTCTAGGTCTGCCCCTGTAACGGAGAGAATCCAGCTAGATTCAAGAAGTTAGAACTGAAAAACAGCTGAGAACATTTTTGAAGAATTACTTCATGTATTTGGAAGGTACAGTTACAGAGAGAGAGATAGAGACACTGGGAGTGAGAGAGAAAGCCAGCCATTGTTTCTCTTCCCAAAAGGCCACAGTAGACAGGGATGTGTCAGACCAAAGTCACAAGCATAGAAGTTCAAATGAGTTTTCCATGGAGGACGTAGGGCCTAATCTCCACTGTCTTCTCAGGTAAATAGGCACGGATCTGGATCAGAATTAGAAGAACTGAGAGTTGACAGAAATCATAGGCTGAAGCTTAACCTGCTGTGTCACACCACTGGCCCCATCCAAAAGATGTTCTGGTAGACCCACCCACAAGCAAATCCATTCACAGAGGTCACCTGATTAGGTAGAACATTTATCCCAAAGAAGAAAATATCACAAGTATCCATGGACCAGCCCTGGGGCATCACTCTGCATGGGAAGCATCCCAAATGCAAGAAGCCATAGGGCAGGTAGAATTGCTGGCCCTATCACTAGATAGCCATGTGATGAGCTGGAATGGGCTTGACCACATCCATTGGCTGTGAACACTGTGTGTCACCTGTCCTACTCATCCTCTGAGTATTTGTGAGTAGGAGCTAGTCCTATTTGCAGGTGGGTGTGTCAGCTGGTTCTGCAATCAGAGTCAAGCCATCCCTAGTAGAGGGAGAACTTTTCTGCCCTACCTCTCCCACTTGGAAAAATTATTCTTCCCATCCTGATTAGATTTTCTCTCTTGCAAGGGTAGGAATAAAAAAAGACCTTTTCCAGAACACACACCATATTGGGTGTTTTTTAAGGTTTTTTACATACTCAGTTATTCAACTTTCACAAGAGAACACGGAGGATGGGACTACACAAATTCTCATTTAAAAGATAAAGACATTCAGTCAGAAACCCCTCATGTCATCTGGCAGCAGAAGAGCATGTGGGCAGGTGGCTGTGTCAGAGCCAGGTACGAGCAAAGATGCAGCCATGTATGCTGGTCCAGCAGAGTGGGCTGACTCATTGTTGGGTACATATCTCATAGTTTGATTTGGGGCTCACATACAAGCAGGGACACTGTGAGCAAAGGCCCTGCTGAGTCAGATAACTGAGCTTTGACCAGCAACTAGATGAGAGCAAGTTTTCTGGGACTATTAAAAGAGACGCCCTTAGCTGGGACCAACAGTTATTGAATGGATTCACCATAACTACCAGGTAATGAAGCCAAACCTTGACACTTAGTAGAGGCACTTTTTTTTAAATTTCAAATTGCAGAGATTTCTTTAAAATTTGTATTAGACAGCCAGACACACATGGAGGAGGAGAGACAGAGAGGAATATCTTTCAGTCAATGATTCACTCATCAAGTGGCCACAGTGGCCAGAACTGAGCCAATTGAAATCAGGAGCCAGGAGCTTCTTCCAGGTCTCCCATGTGGGTACAGGGTCCCAAGGCTTTGGGCCATCCTAAACTACTTTCCCAGGGCACACAGAGGGAGCTAGATGGGAAGCAGGGCTATTGGAATTAAATGGGATTTAATGGAATTAAATGAGCTAGATGGGAAGCAGGGCCATATGGGATCCTGGTGCGTGTAAGTTAAGGACTTCAGTCACTAGGTTCCTGTGCCAGCCCCAGATGCAATGTTTTGAAAGTGTCCCCAGAAGTCCAAATTTACTACAACTATATTCACAGCAGTCAAGACATGTGGTTCACCTAATAAAAAATAACTTTGGTGCCCAATGCAATAGTCTTGTTGCTAAAGTCCTCACCTTTCATGCACCTGTATCCAATACGGGGACCAATTCTAATCCCGGTGGCCCTGCTTCCCACCCAGCTCTCTGCTGTGTCCTAGGAAAGCAGCTGAGGACAGCTCCAAGCCTAGGGACCCTGCACCCATGTGGGAGATCTGGAAGAAGCTCCTGGCTCCTGGCTATGGATTGGCACAGCCCAGGCTGTTGTGGCCACTTAAGGAGTGAACCAGCAGACAGATCTTCCTCTCAGTCTCTCCTCCTCTCCATATATCTGACTTTCCAATAAAAATAAATAAATATTTAAAAAATATATTTGAGGAAGGCATTAGGATTGTCATCATCTGTGCCTTAGTTAAGATTTTATTCGTGCAATAATTACAATAGCAGAAAGCACTAAGCAGGGTGCTTAGCATATAAGTAGATAAGGAATAGCCAACATGTTGCCATTGAATGGAAGAATCAAAGGGGAGATTAGTGTTATTACAGCCACATGGCACACCTAAGGCACAGGTGGGCCAATCTTTTCCTAATGTTAAATCCTATTGATAACCCAAATGCCATCACATCTGGAAAACCTATCTCTATCCAGTGGTTGTCTGCCACAAAGATTGTAAAAAAAAAAAAAAAAAAAAAACAAGAGCCAGTAACAGAATCTCTTTTTCAAATGAATGATCATGAATGATACCACTTTGTTGAGTTACCAAAGAAATGCTGAGGGCTTGAAGGCATGGCTGCCTTTCATTTTATTTCTTTAATTTATATTTATTTGAAAGAGGGAGAGAAATATCTTCCCTCTGCTGGTGCACACACCATATGGTCACCTTAACAGAGAGCCACAAGGAGCTCCTGGCTCCTGATTTCAGATTGCCTTTGGGCTGCTGTGGGCATTTGGAGAGTAAACCTGTTCTCTCTCTCTCTCTCTCTCTCTCTCTTTCCTCTTACTCTTTCTTTCTCTCTGCAAACACTGCAAGTATGCCTTTCAAATGAAATTAAATAAATCTAAAAATAGATTTATTATAGATGTATTTCTATAATAAATAGATTTATATAATATAATAAATAAGAATAGATTTATTAATAGATGTACATATATCAAAGCATCACTGGTGTAAACATATGTGATTTTGCCATCAGTGTTTAAAAATAATTAATTTAAATAATCAGAAATAGTTCCATTGTCTTCATGTTACATATAAGTAAAATGCAGTTCATCGAGTCTGAGGTTTTAGAGTCACATATGAAATTGCGCCAAAACCTGGGCCGGGCGGCGTGGTCTAACAGCTAAAGTCCTCGCCTTGCACTCCCCGGGATCCCATATGGACGTAGGTTCTAATCCCGGCAGCCCCGCTTTCCATCCAGCTCCCTGCTTGTGGCCTGGGAAAGCAGTTGAGGACGGCCCAAAAGCTTTGGGACCCTGCACTGGTGTGGGAGACCCGGAAGATGTTCCTGGTTCCTGGCTTTGGATCGGCGCAGCACTGGCTGTTGCGGCTCACTTGGGGAGTGAATCATTGGACGGAAGATCTTCCTCTCTGTCTCTTCTCCTCTCTGTATATCTGACTTTGTTATAAAAAATGAATAAATCTTTAAAAAAAAAAAAAGAAATTGGGCCAAAACCTGAGATCTTCTATGCCATGACCTGAGCCTGTCACTCAGGACAAATGATGGGATAGATAGATGATTATTTGATTGATTGAGCAAATAATAATTGGTAAATTATGAAGGGATAATAAATATGTGATAGACATTTTACAAGTAAAAAATAGTAAGTAAGTAATACGTTGGATGATATTTAGACAGAAAATGGATAGGTAAACGAATAATAATAGGCAGATATATGACCAGTAGATGATAAGCAATAGATAAGATTTACCAGTGGTGGGATTATAGGCAGGTAAGATGATGGGTAGCAGAATAGATGTGTAGTATTTGATAGAGACAGGCAAACATTTGATATATAAAGAAATACATGATAAATGGCAATAAACAAGCAGATGGTAGGTATGTTGCAGACAAATGATAAATTCATAAGTGGCAGACAGGTAGATGATAAATGATGTGTGCGTACATAGTACATAGATGGAAATGATGACAGGTAATGATAGACTATTTGACCATTGATGATTTTATCCACTGATGGTAATTCTCCCCCCAAAAGTGGGTGTAATTACAGCAAATTATATTCGAAGATTTCTGGTAAATGCAAGAAAACTACAAATTTTCCAAAACACAAGAAGTGAAAATGAAAGCTGGAGAGGCAGCACAGCACAGCACTCGGCCTTGCCTATATCCTGTTTCTTTCCTTTTGGATGAATAGCTTTGCCTCCCTTAGCTGTCAGATGGTGACAGTGTTTAGTCCCTGCCTCCTGGGGCTTTGTAAGGGCTCAGTGAGCCCAGGTACAGACAGGCCATAGAAAAGGGCTGGCATACAAGCAGTGCTCCTTAACTGCAAGTGGACGCAGAGTAGGGTTAAGGAAGATCCGCAGAAGAAAAGGTACAACCTCCATGCATCGTTCCCAGGCAGGGCTGTCCGCTTCCTCCTGTTTGATTTTGCAGATGGCACAAGAGCCATGGCTGTGGCCACACCCAAACAAGGAGTTGGGAGGACGATCCTGGTGTCCCACTCAGGTGTCAGAGCTCTAAGTACTTGGCCATGTTTCTCTCCTCTACAGTTAGGTCCCAGCATAATAGTGAAATAACTAAATTCTTAACTTGCAAGCACCAGCACCACCTATGGGCAACAGATAGTGTCCCAGCTGCTCCACTTTCCATCCAGCTCCCTGCTAGTGGCCTGGGAAAGCAGAAGAGGACAGGACAAAGCCTTGGAAACCTGAACCCATGTGTGAGATATGGAAGAAGCTCCTGGCTCCTGGCTTTGGAGCAGCTCAGCTCTGGCAGTTGTGGCCACTTGGGAAGTGAACCAGTGCATGAAGATTTTTATGTTTATCCCTCTCTGCATTAAGTCTGATCTGCTTTTCTAATAAAAATAAATCACTCATTAAAAATGTATCAAAAGTGATTTTCTCATTTCATTCAGAAGTCTCATATCGGGAGAGTAGCCTACAATTCATGTTCTTATTTTCATTCTCTGCTCCATAAATTCAGTTTCCAGTGAAAAATGTATCAGTTAGGCCAAAGAGAACGAATCCCTGCAGGTATGAAAATGTACCGTGAAGTTGTCTGCAGCAGGCATAAATATTCTTTGTCCTCTGGTGTCCCGTCTTTTAATAATTCATGCAGATTTCTCATTTCAGTGCCTAATGTGTCTGTGTTTGTTTAATATAAAAGTAATGATCTGAAATGCCTAGTAATTAAAGGGAGGTTCATCCCCATTCTTCCTCTCAGCAGTAGAATCAAGCCCATTGAATTTCTAAGAAGTTGCATTATGCTCATGCTGTGTCTGGTCTGTGTGAGGCATGGTGGCAGCCATACTGCAAGGGCACAGACAGAACAGGTAATGTGGGCCTCCAGTGCTACCACAGTGCCCTGTCTTCTCTAGGGCTCCCACCCTGTCCCAGCTGCCATTCTCTTGACTCCCCACACTCCAGATGAACTAAGCTTCTGGCACTCCCCAAAACATACACCTTTGGCAACTGGGTCCAGGGGTACTTCCCCAGCATGGGGTAGCTCTACTGGGTGCCACAGGTCTAAGTCACAAGGTGTTTACCACTTAGATTGGCTACAGCTCTTCCTCATCTAAATTGAGCCACTGTGGAGTATGGTATGCTGTTCATACTCAAATAGTGGAAACTTAGATCTCTGTGCCTTCCCTGAGAGCCAGCATAGTCCAGCCCATACAGGCTATGCCTTTGCCAGCTGTGTTGGGTGATGGTTTCTGCTGCTACACTCATATGCCAGCCCCATAAGTTACCTGACCATTATATCTACCCCATCAATGCACACTTGAATATGTACAATGCCATCTATACAATTTATCAAAGAAGTATCTGCTCAACTTATGAGGTTTGGAATCCCAACGTGTCATATGATGATCATCCACCATACCCTCTAGCTGGGAGCATAAAGTGTGAATCACTTCTTCCGTCTTTGTACTGCAGAGGGATTTTACTTAACTTTGGTCATGGCACATGAGTGTTCTACATCCAACCCCTTCACACCGATTTAGGGCATAAACATCTGGTTATGATAAGACCCCTAATTATTTCTAAACACAAACAATAATCACTGCCTTATTTCCAAGTTCAAAATGAACATAAAAATGTGGATATGAGTCCTGAGATGCTAAAACTTCTCCATTCCATAGTCAAGCCAATGCACAGATTTTATGGATTCCCCATTCACTGCCTTCAGAAGGGAGTTCTGGCACAGTCCACCATGAAGGTGAGATGAGTTGATGCCCTGGTGGCCATTAGTGGCCAATCCTGATGAGAGTGCTGAGACATCTGCTCACTCTCCCCACAGGCTCCTGGCCTGAATGAAACTGCAATCCTGAACTTGTTCTGAGTCCTTGAGTGTGAACGTGTTTGCATAGCTGCAGCTGCTGAGCCCCTCAATGAATGGCTTTGCAAACACTTCCTGTTTATCCAGGCTATATGCAGCAAACTCCAGCATTAACCATGACAGGTCAGCTTGGGGACCGCGGGGATGATATGATGGCCGATGATATGCATCTTCTGGACTCAGCTGAGAGACACCCAAGAGCCTCTCAGACACTACTACTGGTGAGTCTGCCATGGTGATTCTGGAAATCAACAGCATGTGAAACAACAGAGTATGCAAAAATTTGCCTTCAGTGATGCAGGCGGGGAAAATGCAAACCATTTAGGGCCTGGCATAGCAAAAAGGCAGGGAGAGAGGACTCTCTTTCTCCCCTTGTCCGAGGCCACTCACAGCCTCCTGTTAACACATTCTGGAGCTCCAGAGACCCGGGGCCTTAAGCTCCAGGATGCACATACATCCCCTTCTCCAAGGTTTTAGGCTTCAATCTCAGACCGGGAGCTGCAGTCCTGACTCCCTGTTCCTCAGGCTGTCAGACCTGGCCTGAATGACTCGGGCGCTGATTTTCCTCCCACAGTAGTCAGCTATGGACTTCTTGTCTTTCCTAAAACCTGACAGGCTGGCCGTGTGACAAAGGAAGTTGAGCCAATGTTTACAAATACCTGCATCCCATGTCGGAATGCTCACACTCAATGGTTGGAGACATCCCAGCTGCCTCCCAGGCTCTTCATTAGCAGGAAGATGGGGATGCAGAACCACAGCCACAAATGCAGGTGCTCTGATCCTAACTGAGACTTTAATCATCCTTACTGAGGCTTTAACACTGAAGCTGAATGACAGTGCCCTGTGGCATCTTTGATGTGGATTTGAATATGTTGACATTCATTAAAACCCCACAAGTTCTTACAATCATCTTTTCATGTTTATCAAATACTCTTGCAAATGGCTTGCCACCTTCTGCATCTATCTATTCATGAGTCCAGCAGCCCACAGGAAACTGAATTGCAGAATGTGCCTGTCCCATATCCTAGTGCCCTTTCTCAATGTGCCCTTCATGCTATTGGCAATAGAAAACAACACAGAGGAGGGCAGGAGCACAGCCCACCCGGTACCCTGACATTCACCAGCCCCCGCCCCAATACATTGCAGACAGCAGGTCTGG
The DNA here is from genome assembly GCF_017591425.1 of Ochotona curzoniae. Classification (NCBI taxonomy): domain Eukaryota; kingdom Metazoa; phylum Chordata; class Mammalia; order Lagomorpha; family Ochotonidae; genus Ochotona; species Ochotona curzoniae. The sequence continues at coordinate 3,346,411 of NW_024467127.1, read as the reverse complement.
CCAGCAAGACCCCTGTAGAGCTCCTGAGTCTCAGATCTCCTACTGGAGCCTGTGAGTAGTCAGAATCCATACGGCTCACCTCAGAGGAGAGGCTGCAGTACCCAGAGGACCCTGGAGACCCCTTTAGACTTGTTACTCACAGGAGTCAAGAAACTGTCTGACTGGGTCAAGTGCGAGGGGCGGGTTTGTCCCATCTGGTGAAGGAGCTTCAGCTAAAGGCCAACTCAGCAGCTGCCACACACCTGCTGAGTTCAGCCACAGGCCAATCTCTGTTCTAAGTTCTGGGAACACAGTAAGAAAAGACCGGGTCTAACCAGAGAGCTGATCTCTAATCAGCTCGAAACTCAGGTGCAGAGAGAGAGAAAGATGGACACACTAGGTCTCTCATTAGCTCTAACCTCACGTGTAGGACCAGAGAGTAATAGACAGAGGAGCACACCCTGTGGCTGTGGGGAAAGCCAACTAGCAGCCATTCCCATTTCAAAACCCATGGAGGGATCGAAGGCCAAGTTTGTGGGACTCCAGAGGAAAAACAAAACAGGAAGATCACCACTTCAGGGACTTTGCTGCCACTGAAACCAAGAACGTGAATCTGGGGACAGACAAAGGAAAGAGGTTTATTTCACTCCCAGTTCTGAGGGCTGAAAACTTAAGTTCAGTCGTGGTGAAGGGGTGGCAGGGAGCTCTAACAGGTGATGTTCTCAATGTATCACCATGTGGCAGGATGCTGGCTTCACAACCATGGGACCCTGTGAGGCAGAAAGAGAAAGAGTACAGGGTAAGCTAGGAAGCCAGCAGCAGCAGGACAAGTCTTTCCTTTTGTATACAAGCCACACTCTTGTGAACCAACCACTGGCATCCCTCAAACACTATATGGATCCATTTGTAGGGCAGTGGTCCTTGTGACCTAACTACCCTCCACTAACCCTCGCCTCTTACAAGTTGCACCACTTCAAACCAAGCCTCCAGCATTGAGCAGGTCTCTGGGAAACACACTCAATTCACCTCCAAACTACTGGTCTCCTGAAAGGCCTTTTCACCACATAAAGTTAGCCAGCTTCGGTCAGAGCTATCCTAGTCCATGCATGGGTTGGAAAGATGGTGACAGCAGCTGACTGGAAGCAGGTGTGGAGAGAGGAGCCAGGGCAGCTACTGTGGGAGTCCACGTCTGAGACACAGAAACCCTGGGATGCAGTGTGCCAGGGACTTACCTGGTGAGGATCAGCAGAGGCACCACTGAATGTGGAATACAGAAGGAGGGCAGGTGAGGATCAATGCATGCTTTCTGCTGGGGCCACAGCATTGGGAATGCCCTGAGAAGCACAATGATGCACTCAGGTTCATAACCTCAAACTTACGGTTAGTGGATTGTCCCTAGGCTTATATCCAGAGTGTAGTTGGGAAAATCTGGTTGATGCATGAAGAAGGATGCCCAGAAAGCAGAAGGAATGCATCCATAATCCCCAGCTACTCCCTGGTCCACTGGCCTCCCTGCCTAGCCTGCAGGAGTATGCTAACTGAGCCTTCTGTACACCACGGTGTTCTTGACATGAACTTCCCTCCACCAGAGGGGTTTCTGATCTTCTTTCCTGAGATGTCTGCTTGTCCCCCACCGGCCAGGCTCCACACAGGGCCGCTCTCCTTATACCCTCACCCGCAGCCACATTTACTTCCTGGATCTCCTGTAAACAGACCGAGTATGTTCTCTCCTTCTGACATACTGTAGCCTCTCCTTGCTGCCCTTCCTTCTGAATAGTCAGCTATCCAGAAAAGCTCCCCTGATTGTGTGATCACAGGCCTCCTCTCAGTCCTGTGCTCTCTATGCTGTGCTCTCTCTTTCCCTGCCACACTCATCTCCATGTCTCAGTCGCCCTTGTCTCTCCCTCCTGTGACCCAGAATCAGAGCTGACTGGGTCCTCCGGGTCCTTCTCACAGCCCTGCTTCTTCTGGGAATGCTTCTTTTCCCCTGGGATTTCACCTGCTCCAGCATCAGGACCCTGTTCTGGGGTTGTAATATGGGAACAAAATCCACCAATGTTTAAGGTCACTGCTGGTTAGCCATCAGGTGACATATAAGGCACACAAGGAGTTTTGACCCAGTCCTAGATCTGGGATCTCATAGCTTTGCTGCCAATCTCCAGGGAGCATGGCTTCATGTAAAATCAGATGGGACCATCCTCATCCTTTTTACAACCCTGCAGTGGTGCTCTGCAGTAGATACCAGGTCAGGGAACACCGTCCCTTTCCTTCCTTCCCTCCATTGGGGGATAAAAATTCACATCTCTGCCCCTGAGAAATAGGATTGAATGCTCCCTTCAGACACCCCAAACCCAGGCTCCTCCCACCCCACCTGCATGGTAAGAACCAGAATCCATCATGTGGGTTACACCTGTGAGGCTTCCCAGCAGCCGAGAGCAGCTGCCTCCCCTTCCACTTCAGCACATAGCTTGTTATCTTCTAAGATGAAGCTGCCCTCCCGTGTGAAGATAATTCATTACCTGTATATAGGCAGCACAAACAGGTTCTGTGTGCACGGAGAGCTGAAAATTATTTTCTCAGATTACTCTGCTAATGCTGAGAACACATTCCCAGGACACTAGCCCATGGGTGCCTGGAAGTTGTCATAGAAATAAGAAGTGGTATTGACTGCTTCTGCAGACTTTTTTTGGCACCCCAGGGACCAGCCACCTCTGGGAGACCTGGAACATCCATCCCCAGAGTGCCTCCACAGGAATGGCACCTGCTTCAAGAGTTTAATGCAGACCTTGCCAAATTTGGACTAATGTGGCTCTCAGCTCTGCATTAAGGCAATGAGGGTACAGCAGGTGTGCAGGCTAATGAGCGCCACTACCCGCTTCCCCCAAGGTGGGCATCATGGCACTAAGCATGGCAGCCTGGCACCCGACTGGCCTCACCCACATCAATTCCATGTCTGCTCCCAAGGCCTCTTCTGAGTTGGGAAATGTTGATGCCTTTTTCTTAATTGTCCTTTGTGGTAAGTCAAGTGTGAAATGCTGGTGAGCCTTGGAAGAAAGAAAATTAAACTTGTTTTTACTTAAAAGCAAAAATAGCCCCTTTCATCCTGCAGGAAAGAAAAAAATAGGAAATGAGAAGTGTATCAAGTGAGTCTGTGGCTATAGAAGAAGGGGCATGAGTAAACAGAAGCACACTCTGGCTTAAATGCAATCCTTAATCTCTTTTATTTATTAATTACTATTTTAGTTGTATTCTTATAAAAATTCTCATTAATTTCTAAATTACCACATTCAGTAACTCCAGGAAGAAGAAATAATTGGGATGGGTAAAGCTTAAGCTCATTTTGACTTAAACTCTTTGTCTGGCATTGTCACTAAGCAGAGCAGGGGAGCTCACCAGCAGGCTAATGGAAAATAATAAATTCCTTGCTACGTTCAATAGTGATGGTGGCTGCCAAGTCACCACAGACAGGTTGGCCAGGACAGTGCTGTTGAGTACCAGCAGAAGTCCATGCTGGGAGCAAGGAGCAGAGCCCTGGGCCCCTTTGTGTCCAGAGGAAAAATTTTTGCATTCCAAATTAGGGGCGTGGTAACTAAGTAGCTAATTCAGGTCAGCCTGAGCCCAAAGTCAGTGGCTGAAACACCAGGTATAACAGTATTCTTCTACCTGCCAGGTAAAATATTCTCTTCTTTCAGGTGCACATGCTCCATTCTGGCCATAAGTGGGGACAATGTCATGCACTATGGGTATGACATTTCACGTGGGACTTGTCAAAGTGCCCTGAAATTCCCAGGTGGCGTCACACCTCCATAGGCACCGACTCCTGTCTCCTAAATGAGCCCAGTAAGAGTTGTGGGTGGTGGGGATATCTCTCTTAGTTGGAGCTTCTCTCTCTGTCTCTTTCCTAGCTTTCCTCCCTTAGGTAATCCTCTCACCCATTCAAAATGGAGCAACCCACACTCACAAGAATATCCACATTCTGTCCCTCATCTTTTAGGTAAATTTCCCTGTGGCTTTGAGCACCTTATGTGTGTCTGCACTTTGAGTGCCTGTCATGCTTTAAGACAAGACAGTGTAGCACAATTACTGTGCCCTTATATACTAGTAATGCTGTACAAACCAGGCAATATTACTTAGGTCTGTAGAAAATACAAAAGGCCTTGGATAACTCCCCCACCCTTTCCTCAGCTCTCCAGCGGACTCTGTCTATAGGACTATGGAAGATGTAGCAGCCTTACTATGTGGACCAGATCTAGAGGTTGAGTAAATACAGTGTCCACTTTCTGGGTAGCTGCTGTGGCTGCATAGCGAAATATCCTCTAATCTAAGGACAAAGGGGTGCCGAGTGGAAACAACGCACCATGGTGGGCACAACATAGGTGCTGTCCTGACTTCAGATCACCTGTCTGGAGCCCTGACCTGAAATTCTTGGTTTTGGAAAATGGTCACTTGAACCCTGTCATTTTCTTTTTTTTTTTATTATTTTTTTTATTTAATTTAATTTAATTTTTTTTTATTTTTTTTTTATTGTTGCTTACATTGTATTATGTAGTACAGTTTTATAGGCGCTGGGGATTCCCCCCACCCCTCCCATACCCCTCCCCCCATGGTGGATTCCTCCACCTTGTTGCATAACCATAGTTCAAGTTCAGTTGAGATTCATTGCTTGCAAACACATGCCTAGCATAAAGTTCAGCGTCTTATTGTCCAGATAAGTTCAGTGGCCTCCTGGGGAGACCTTCTATGGTCTGAAGATAGGTCTAACAAAGTAAAGATCCGGTCAGTTAAAAGCCCCAACAAGGCCTCAGTATCATTATGCAACATTATGGAATTAATTGACATAGTATTGGGTAAACAATATGTTAAAAATAATGCAAGTTCCATTCTTCGAAACATCTGGGTTGAGACAGTATCAATGACAGGTTCAAAAAATAACAAACAACCATACAAAAATTACAGGTTAAATCAAGGCAAACATGTGGTATCTAATCTTTTGGGATTCACTCATTTCCCTTAGCATTATAGTTTCCAGTTGTGCCCATTTAGCCACAAAGAACTGCATTTTGTTTTTTTTAATAGCTGAGTAGTATTCCATGGAGTAGATGAACCAAAGCTTTCTTATCCAATCTTCTGCTGATGGGCATTTCGGTTGCTTCCATGTTTTTGCAATTACTGATTGTGCTGCAATGAACATAGGGATGCATGTTGGTTTGTCGTAAAACAGGTGTTTTGGATATATTCCTAGGAGTGCTATTGCTGGGTCATATGGTATGCAGATTTTGAGTTGTTTGAGTGTTCTCCAGACTGATTTCCATAGAGGCTGTACCAATTTGCAGCTCCACCAGCAGTGGAGTAGGGTTCCCTTTTCCCCACATCCTCGCCAGCAAGCGTCGTTGGTGTTCTTGTTTATGTGGGCCAATCTTGCTGGTGTTAGGTGGTACCTCATCGATGTTTTAATTTGGATTTCCCTTATTGCTAGGGAGCTGGAACATTTTTTCATATGTTTGTTTGCCATTTGGACTTGTTCCTTTGTGAAATGTTTGCCCATTTCCCGTGCCCATTTCTTGAGTGGCTTGTTTGTCATTTTCTTTAGGTACATATTGCACATGCGGCCCAACTACATCTACACAGACTTAGATTTACTGGAGTGTAATTTTTAAAAAGATTTATTTACTTATATTGGAAAGGAATATTTACAAAGAAACGAAGAGAGAGAAAAATGATCTTCCACCCACTGGTTCACTCCCCAAGTAGTGACAACAGCCAGACCTGAACCTGTCCAAAGCTGAGAGCCAGGAGCGTCTTTCAAATTATCCCATGAGAGTGCAGGTTTCCACAGCTTTGTTCTGTCCTCTTCTGCTTTTTCAGGCCACAAGCAGGGAAGTAAAGCAGGTGGGACAAGAACCGGTGCCGATATAGGAACCTGCCATGAGGAACTTGAGGATTTTAATCACTAGGCTACTGTGTAGGGCCCTACTGGAGTGTTTCTGAGCACAAAAGTTTTCTCCCAGGACCTGCTCCACACCAAATCCACACATGTCATTCCTGGCAATCTCTTACAAAGAACAGAGGGCAAACAGAACATAGGAAACAACCAAACCCAGAGCTGACCCATGCGTGGGCTGGGTGTGACCTCAGCCTACTCAGCTTGTGCAAGACCGTATCACCTTGCCCCTTGCCCCAGCCATCCCATCCCCCAGGTACCTGCTGAGTCTACAATTCACATGCCGCATTTCTAGCTAAAATAAAATTAAAAAGTGTATTATAATTCTGGACCTCCCACACCTTTCAGGACAGGTGGAAGCTGCCCAGTACAATGTCCTCAGGCATTTTCCAGTAGGAGCTAGAAAGGGTGGACAATGCACAGTGTGCATTCAATGAAATATGACACATTTTCGGAAGAATGTGCAGAAATGCATTCTCCAAAGAGAGAAAGATATGCATGGAAGCAGTTAGTGCCAGGGTGAGGAGGAGAAAAGGGGAGAAAAAGCTTGTACCTTGTGTTTTCTCCCATTCTGACCTGTTCAACTTCTTCTACCCATGAACTATACTCAATAATACATGAGCTATTGGCAGCTTCATCTCTTGTTGCATTTCTACAACTTTAAACAGGCTTAGAATAGTCTTAGCTTTCTAAACAACAGAAGAATAAATGAAGTAAATAATTAATCATCTCGTTCTAATTCTCGATCTTTTTCTCTCCTAGCTTTTGTCTGTTGAAGAAGCCAGAAGCACTTTTCAGAGCTAAGGCATTCATGTGAGGTACAATGAGCATGGAGCTTGAGACGGAAAGTGCAGGAATAGCACCACAAATTAGGGGATAAGTTGCTCACAGTTTCAAAATATCATTTTGGAAAACCATTTGTGAAAATACAACAATTAAATCCCTCAACATGGGACCCACAAACTTTGTCACAATGATCTTACTATGAGGAACATTTTCGTAAAATACAGAAATTCTGTGCAGAAAAATAATTGTGTAATTTCTTTTAATAACAAAAACCATAACTATCCATATTTACATCTCAAGTTTTATGTCTAAGACAAAAGGATGAACTAAATGAATGGAAATGAATCCACAATTACATGGGAAAAATTTGATTAAAAATACTAACCAACCAGATTTAATTTTATTAGGCAATCTATAAATTGCATTTTTATTTTGTTAGGAAAAAAAAGAGTAATAATAATTAGTCTGTATGCCAAAATTTAGAATGTTGAAAAGATGACCATATAAATTGGCATGGGAATAATATATTTGATGAATAGGATAGACAGAAAATCTTCACATTCATTCACTCCACCAAGTGTATTTGTGGAATTTGCACTCAATTTTTGCTACACCATGTTCAGTGCATTTAAGAACATATTCAAGGTCTTTGCCTTAAAAAAAAAAAAAAAACTCCAGAGAGAAATTAACCAAGAAGAAATAATTGAGAAGAAATAAATCTTCTAATTTAAAAAGTTAGACAAGGGTCTAGCACTGTGGCAAGTATGCTAAGGTTCTATTTCTAGTACCAGGTTCACATATGGGTGTCACCAGTTTAACTCCCAGCTGCACAACTTCAAATCCAGCTCCCTGCTTATGGCCTCAGGAAGCTGTGGAGGACGGCTCAGTTTCTGGGGTCTTTGTACCCATGTGGTAAACTTGGCAGGAGATGGCTGAAGCACTTGGGTTATTGCCAACCAAGGATGAGACACAGATTAAGTTCCCATCTCCTCCAACATATTGCAGGCATGTAAGGAGTGAACAGCTGACTGCAACATTTCTCTCTCTGTCTGTTAATCTGTAGATAGATAGATAGGTAGATAAATACGTTAGATAGATAAATAGGTAGATAGATGTATATCCATATATACATATTTATATATACATAGGAAATTTATATATGTGTGTGTGTTTAAAATGAGAATAATTTTAGTGAGAATATTAAGCCTTTTTTTCATAATATACTTTTTCATGAGATTTTTTAAAAAAGATTTATTTTTATTATTTTTTTATTGGAAAGGTGGATATACAGAGAGGAGAGACAGAGAGGAAGATCTTCCGTCCGATGATTCACTCCCCAACAGGCCGATACTATGCCGATCCGAAGCCAGGAGCCTCTTCTGGGTCTCCCACACGGGTGCAGGGTCCCAAAGCTTTGGGCCGTCCTTGACTGCTTTCCTGGGCCACAGGCAGGGAGCTGGAAGGGAAGCGGGGCTGCTGGGATTAGAACCGGAGCCCATATGGGATCCTGGGCGTGCAAGGCAAGGACCTTAACCACTGCGCCACCGCGCCGGGCCCTTCATGAGATTTTTAAAGACCCTCATGGGCATGGACTTTCAAATCTATTCTGTCAAAGTAAATTTGTGTTTAAATTTCAGTTTCCTTGAGTGTGTACAGTACTCTCACATTGTGGCGCACACACTGATTGGTTCTATACATCTCATACAGATCAAATCAGGAAGCAGCATATCCTTCCCCTCATTCATGGTTTCTCTGGGGTAAGATCACCTGATGCCAAGTTGCAGCTATGTTGAAACATGTAAGTAGAGTACAGTATTAACGGTCGTCATTCAGTTGTATAATAGGACAAAATCCTATTCCCTAGCCTACCAAAATAACTTTATTGGTCATTGATAAATCAACCGAATCAGTGGTCAGTGAGTCCCAGTTATCCCACCAGCAATGCTGCTAACAACATGAACACAGCTCTTACCACTTGACTTTGACGCTCGGAAGAATCACTTGGGGGGAGCCCTCATGCTTTTCTTGGCTTGGTTTTTGCACTGGGCACCAGCTCTGCGCTCTGAGCTGCTGCCGCTCTCTAAGCTGCTGCTGAAAGATTGGCGAACAGTCCATTAAGAAACAGGTTTTGAAGAAGGAAAGAAGGAGAAGGAAACCACAAGAAATGTTCATTTGTTTCATTACAACAATCTAATAGGAACAGCATCCAAAAATGGAAAACGTCAAGTGGACTATTGAAGTCTACCAGCAGGAACCAGTGAGTCTGAGAGCAAATATTAAATGAGGACAATCTCATAAAGGAAAACAGAAGGGCATGTTGGGTGCACCAGCACAGGGACCACTGTTATGCAAAATGCATTTTCCCAAGATATTCATGATAAAACAGTAATACAGTTAAAGTGAATATGGTATTTATTTTTTTTAAAGATTTATTTTTATTATTTTTTCATTGGAAAGGCGGATATACAGAGAGGAGAGACAGAGAGGAAGATTTTCTGTCCGATGATTCACTCCCCAAGTGAGCGCAACGGGCCGATACTATGCCAATCTGAAGCCAGGAGCCTCTTCCGGGTCTCCCACGCGGGTGCAGGTTCCCAAAGCTTTGGGCTGTCCTGGACTGCTTTCCCAGGCCACAGGCAGGGAGCTGGAAGGGAAGCGGGGCTGCCGGGATTAGAACCGGCGCCCATAGGGGATCCCAGGCGTGCAAGGCGAGGACCCTTAACCACTTGCGCCACTGCGCCGGGCCCAAATATGGTATTTCAACACATCCTGCACAAAAGTTTCAAAGGTTGACATTATTAATAACCAAATGCTCAGTTGTTTAAAACAATGTGTTCCAGGACTGACTGCAATACATAATACTCAAACCCAAGGAAGAGAAGCATGACATGACTTACTGGCACAAAGCACCATAATCTGATTTATGTAGCACAGCAGGCTGATCTCTGCAATAGAAACAAGAACGGAAGAAAATGAAATAAACCAAAATAATCAGAGAACGTATAGTCAGAATTACCTGGTGGATGGAGTCTTGGAGCGTCAGATCTTGTTTATGCAAACTTCTGCCATCAGCCGTGTAATTTCCTAGCTCAGCAATGTTTTCCTTTGATCACTTCCAACTTTGCTGTGTGTCAAACTCATGACCAGTATCTGGCCCTTTTTAGACGTAATCCTCCAAGCTGCTTTCCATACACTGAATCTGCTACCGTTTCTCACAAGGATGAACTTAGTGAAAATATTGAGACATAATTAGTTAAAGCTGGTCTTAGAGAAACTTCACCATGACCGGTTCTCAACTCTTCTCTGAAAAGCCACAACATTTCCTGCTTTGAGTGGATCATGTTCCTATCTCCTGCCAGCTGAGTCAGGCAGGGTGCTGCAGGCATCAGGCCGACTGCAGGTGCACGGAGCAGCCCTGAGTGTTGAGAACAACACTTGCTTTGCCACAGGCTGATTCCACTCAATCCATCTATTGTGGTTCAATATTTCAGAGACCCACCCTGGCTTAGCCTTTAAAGGAACAGCGCAGTATGTGCTAGAAGCTCCCTGGGTAGGAAACACTCACATCTAATCTTGTCTCAATGAGCCAAGAGGTCAAAGACAGTTCCAAACGAAAACATTCAGCAGAAGCCAAAAACAGCAGGTGCAAGGGAAGGATGTGGTGGAAGCCATGGGGCCTCCCAGCCAGAACACTTCCCCTTGGGATCCCCATCTTCTTGGGGTGGATCTTGTTCTTGGCTGTCATACTGGTCCCTGGGAACAGACATCCTTAACTTTACTTCCCTGGCACACGCCCTCCTGAAGTGGCTTGTTGCCTGTGCTGGGCAGAGCTGCTCCGTCCTCCTAGCCTGTCATCAAATCTACACCTAGTAGGACAATGTCTGAAGCCCAGCTAAGCCTACTTGCACAGAAGCAACTGAACATCTAAGGAATCTCAGCCACCCTCCCAGAACCTCACCAAGGAAGCCACTCAAGAAAGACACACCTGTTCCAGAACAATCTAGAGGTGCTACATATTTCTATTTTGATCTGAAATTGCCTGAGCTAGTCACAGCCATGTTGCAAATTGTACAGGGTCTGGGGCCTTGCAGACAGAGGCTGGCAGTATGTGGAGTGGATCGCAGTACCTGCCTCATGGGTGTGCTGTGAGTGCGATGAAACAAAGCAAGGCATGACATGTTCTGGCATCACTCGGCGCCTGCAGCCAGGTTGCTGACCAGGTAGGATCTGAGGATGTCACGAGCAACCCACAAGTCCAGCCCTCTTAAGCAGGCCTTTGTCCTGTGGATACTCCACAAGCAGTCACAGGAGATCCAAGCACAGTCACTTCCAGTATAGTGATGAATGTTCCCAGTTCAGTCTCAGACTTAAAAATCATCCTGACTTAAAGTGGAGCTTGTGACCTAAGCCTAGACACGTAGCTGGCTAGCAGCTTGAGCAGAAAAGAAGGATGGAGGAGGAGGTGGCCCTTTCTCTCTCCCATTGTTGCTTGCTACTTAGGGTTCTGGTTCCTCAGCACTGGAGCTGGGGAAAAGAGGTCACAAGGAATGGAAAGTCTCAGGACTGTTCTGGGCAAACATGGCCTCTTCAATGCCAGAACATGACACCTGCAAAAAGTTCCTGATTTTTTTTTTAAATGATGGAAGTAAGCAACTTTCTGTAATATTAAGTTGAGTGAAATATGAGGTACATCCAATCCTTTATTTGAAAAGTAGAGTTGCAGAGTAAAGGAGAGAAAGAATGAGATTTCCATCTGCTGATTCTCTCCCCAAATAACCACAAGGGACAGACTGGGCCAGGCTGAACTGAGGAGCCAACAAATTCTTCTGCTTCTCCCACATGGGCAGGAGGTACCCAAGTACTTGCACCACCTGCTGCTTTCCTGGGTGCATCAGCAGAGAGATGGCTCATCATCGGAGCAACTAGGACAGAAACTGTTGCCCATGCAGGATGTTGACATTGGAGGTAGTGGCTTAACCAGCTACATTACTTGCCGGCCCTAAGAAATCCCCTGTCCCAATACAGCTTATATGAACATGAAACAGCTAATCGCACCCTTCCTTGGGTGGCTACCATAGTAACAGATGACAGCTTATTCCAGAAAGGTAATTTGCTTCCCTTTATGGCTGTTGGACCACTTATACTCCTGATTTCCTTCCTGCCAATTTGCATCAAGACGTGACTTTTTTTTAAAGGTTTATTTATTTATTTATTGGAAAGTCAGATATACAGAGAGGAGGAGAGACAGAGAGGAAGATCTTCCATCCAATGATTCACTCCCCAAGTGAGTGCAACAGCCAGCTGATGCTATGCCGATCCAAAGCCAGGACCCAGGAACTTCTTCTGGGTTTCCCACAAGGGTGCAGTGTCCCAAGGCTTTGGTCTGTCCTGGACTGCTTTCCCAGGCCACAAGCAGGGACCTGGGTGGGAAGCAGTGCTGCCAGGATGAGAACCGGGGCCCATATGGGATCCTGGGGCATTAAAGGTGAGGACTGTAGCCGCTAGGCCACGCCACTGGGCCTAAGATGTGACTTTTGCCTCTAGTCTCTCATGGACAACAGTTTCTGTCCTAGTTGCTCCTGCCTCAGGGCACAGACTCCTGGGAGGAACACAGAAGGGTCAGGTGAAACTGTTACATCTGTGCACAGACCCTGATGCAGACCCTGATGTGTGCCAGGGCTTCAGCACAGAGTAAAAGCCCAGAGGCCCTTGTTCAGATTCTCAAGGCAGCCACCACAAACAGGCCAACACTGGGGTGCTGAGCAGGTGCAGCCATTTTTCTGTCCTCCTACAAATGTCAAGAGACTGGAAGCTGATGACCGTGGTCCTGCTGAGTTCTTCAGGTGCTTGGGAGGGAGGAGGTCCCCAGTTCCTGTTATAGCTGCTTTACTTCTGACACATTTCCATGCTAATGTGCCTGGGAGGATGACAGATGATGACCCAAGTGTGTGGGCCCCTGCCAAAAAGAGACTGGGATGGAGTTCTAGGCTGTTGGCTTAAGGATGGCCAAGCCTTAGCTGTTACAGACATTTGGAATGCACCAATGCAAAGACGAGCTCTCTCCCTTGGTTGGCCAGCCCTCTTTGTAAATGCACTTTTTCAAATCAATCTTTAACAAAAAGGAAAAGCTCCTGACTGCAGCTTCCTGCTGAGGCATACCCTGGGAAGCAACAGAAAATGACTCAAGAAACTGGGGTTCATGATACCCCATGGGCGACCCAGATTTGGTCCCTGGCACTCAGACTGAGCTGTAGTTATCCCCTGGTGTCACAGACATTGGGAGAGAAAGCCAACAGGTGGGGCCCTCTCTCTACATCTGTCTTGCTGCCTCTCAAATACAGTGCTCTCTCTCTCTCTCTCTATATATATATATATGTTTATATATATATATTTAATTATAAATTCGGGGACTGGAGAGGTGGCTTATCTTTTGCCAAGCAGCACGGGCATCCCATATAGGTGCTGATTCATTCCCAGCCACTCCATACCTCGTCTAGCTCCCTATTCTTGACCTTAGAAAGCAGCAAAGGGAGGCGCAAGCCTTTGTTTCCCTGCACTCATGTGGGAGACGGAGGAGAAATCCTTGGCCCCTGGCTTCAGGTTTCACATAGCTTTGGCTATTTCTCTCATCCCTGGTAGCATGAACTATTGAATCAGAGATCTTTCTCTCTTTCCTTCTCTCTGTAAGTATGGCATTCGAGGAAAATGAATCAATGTTTAAAAACAATGCAACTCTAAATTGAAAGAAACACTTTGTATCACTTGTCCTCCAGTATGAACCTTCTGAGTGAAAATCACAAAGTGCCTGACGGTGCATGTTTTGCCGCAGTATCTTCCCATCCTGATTGTTAATGATATTCACCACTGGTTAATACCTTCTCACGTTTTATTCATGTGCAAAGAAGTGGTGTTTTAATTATAGACTGTGTAATCAAATTTTTTTTCATTTCATTTGATTACAGTTTGTTTAGATGCAGACATACAGGGATTTATTCATCCCCTGGAGCAATTTCTCTCTTAAATACTTTCAGCCATTCAGTGGCTTTAAAGTGATAAGTGAGTGAAGGACATGTAGCATGAAATTATATCACATCTCTGAAGCTTTTGTAATTAAAAAAAAATGCGTCACTTACAGGCCAATAATTCTTGATGGGGACATTTTCTGAGGAAGATTGGAGTTAATAGTATTGGCATCGTGTTCCTGAGAAGTCACTAGTTCAAAGAGATCCGGAAAATTCTTTGCAAGAAACATGGATCATTCCCTCTGGACTAGAGGCAGCTCACTCCATGGTAGCCCAGAAGCAGAGGGTCTCAGCTGACCCTTCCCTCTTGGCCAGCCTTCTGTACTTTCCAGCCTCTCTCATCCTCAAGGAAGCATGTGGGCAGCTCAAGAATGTCAGCAGCAATTACATGCACTTGTGTGATGCCCAGCCTGCTGGACTGAAATCTTGCATGATGGTGATTGGTGGCACCAGGCAATGACAGAACACCTACATCTGTGTCCTAAGTACCTCCCAGCATCTTTTTCCTGGGAGAAGTTATAGACATCACTGTTGCCTCAGGCCATAGGAGTCCCACTGAAAAGCTAAACATGATTTTAAACAAGACCAAATCATGTCCTTTTCCAGAACAAGGTATTTGTGCATATTCTTATTCTTTTTTCAGCGCCAGTGATACCTGGTGGCAGAGAGAAAAGAAAGGAGACATGTCAAGCCAAAATCTGTTGCAGGAAGAATAATGAGCAACGGGGGCAGTAGAACCCAGTGCTGCTTTGCCCTGCTCACCATCATTTCACAGCCTCTCAGTCCCCCACCCCCAGACACAATGCTGAACTTTATTCTTAGTCCACCAAGAGAGATCTCCCACTGCAGTTCCCTCAGGACAGCACTGGTGAGGTGCAGGGAGCCCTGCATTGGGGGTCAAAAGGCACAATGGTGAAACTGTCATGGCTCCCCTGTTGACAGGGCTACAAGGAGTTTCTGGCTGCATGGCAAGACCCAGCAGAATGTCTGTCTAATCGACTCATTGTTACGTAACTCCATTGTATGGACACTCGACCACATTCTGATATTTCATGGAATTCTCCTGAGGTGGTGCTGTTTTTCTGCAAATGTGAAATGATTTCTGTAACTGATATAACACCTGAAACTGATTTTATCAATCATGTTATGGTGAAAAGGTCTTTTGGAACTCAAGACAATGAGACACAGCTAATAGCATACAGTAGTACAATTGAGCATGCATTGTTCGCGAACATCTTATTTTATGCCAATCTTTGTCCCAGGACTTAACCTGAGATGTGCAATGTTTTCTTTAAGAAATGGCTTGATGGGCCCGGCGCGGTGGCGCAAGTGGTTAAAGGTCCTCGCCTTGCACGCCCAGGATCCCATATGGGCGCCGGTTCTAATCCCGGCAGCCCCGCTTCCCTTCCAGCTCCCTGCCTGTGGCCTGGGAAAGCAGTTGAGGAAGGCCCAAAGCTTTGGGACCCTGCACCCGCGTGGGAGACCAGGAAGAGGCTCCTGGCTTCGGATCGGCATAGTATCGGCCCGTTGCGCTCACTTGGGAAGTGAATCATCAGACGGAAGATCTTCCTCTCTGTCTCTCCTCTCTGTATATCCGCCTTTCCAATAAAAATGAAATAAAAATAAATCTTAAAAAAAAAAAGAAATGGCTTGATAATATCTTAGAAACAGATGGCAATAATGGAGGTAAAAACAGTTTGTTTACTGCACAGCCTCAAACAGCTACAACAAATGGAATTCCGCACTCATTTTGGTTTTCCACCATGTAAAGAAAAAAGTACAGGGGCCACCTTCTAAAAGGGAGACAAATGCTGTGAACCACTAGGGGAAAATTGTTTGAAACTTCCTTATATTGGCACTTCTGTTTAGGAAAAGAAAATAGTTTGTAAAGACAAAAACAAGATTCTTGTAAAGGCCCTCCATTCAGAGAAAGGCCTAGCCACCCTAATCCTTCCCTATGCCCTTCAACAAAAGAACAAATTAAATGATTGAATCAGGGCCCAGCGCGGTGGTGCAAGTGGTTAAGGTCCTCGCCTTGCACACCCGGGATCCCATATGGGCGTCAGTTCTAATCCTGGCAGCCCTGCTTCCCTTCCAGCTCCCTGCCTGTGGCCTGGGAAAGCAGTCGAGGACGGCCCAAAGCTTTGGGACCCTGCACCCGCGTGGGAGACCCGGAAGAGGCTCCTGGCTTCGGATCGGCATAGCATTGACCATTGTGCTCACTTGGGGAGTGAATCATCGGACAGAAGATCTTCCTCTCTGTCTCTCCTCCTATCTGTATATCCACCTTTCCAATAAAAAAATAATAAAAATAAATCTTTAGAAAAAAATGATTGAATCAGTATTAGGTAAAGCTGATAGTGTATGCTTGATTATAAGATTTAGTAAGAATCTATGACACGTGGCTTTATGCATTTCCATAATGTATACTTTTAATTTTGTATTCTTGATTTTAAAGCGATACTAGTTTAGGTTTAGTGAAAATTGATTTTGAATATAAGTCAATCACTTGTTACTATGTGACCGCATGTGCTGCCAACTATGAAGTTCCTGGCTTCAGGTTTGAATGAGTAAGGACCTGCTGATAATGTTTTCTTTGAAGTAAAATGATTGTAAAGTTTTTTTTTTTCCTCGTCTTTGTAATTATTCTTTTATCCATCAAGTACAAATGAAAAACTGGGATGTTTGCACAAAGGTTTGTCATTTGCGATACAGAAAACAGCTTTTTTGAGTTGTCCATTGTGAGCATCATGCCGTAGTGATCCGTGTCTTCCTTGTCTTCCTACCTTCGTGGATCTGTGCGTCCTTTGCGAGCCCTGAAGTCAGCTGAAGCTGGTCTTCGGCAGTGAGCTAGGTAGCTGAGTGCTGCTGACAGTCTGGGATCAGCAGCCATCACTGGGCATTGTCTTCTGTCCCTGTATGCTCTTTTCCTGATGTAAGAGCTACCTCTCAAAGCTGAGAACTTCCCGTGAAAAGAAACAGGGTGTGGCCAACAAGAGCAGGCAGTGAGTGGTGGCTTAAACCTCACTCTTTCGGGGATACCCAGGACCGACCAGCTGCAGACTCTGAAATGGATGTGTGCTCATCCCTCCACACCACAAACTCACGGATTACGTGCAACATGTAGCAGGGATGTCAGCATGGACACCAAGTCGAGCCAGGAGGAAACTGACCAAGCCACCAAGGAAATGGAATGAGTACCCAAAAGTCAGCCCAGAGCCCTTTTCTGCATCCCACTCCCACCATTTCCCAGAAGACATAGTGGATAAGTCCCATCCCCGATTCTCCCTCTTCAGTCCCCCAGCGGCTGCCTTAGAATGTTACCAATTTAATAATCCACCTTGTTGTATTTATTTTAAAGGTCTAGTTATATAGAGACAGAGAAGTCTTTCACCTGCTGGTTCATTCCCCTGAAATTTTAACAGGCAGGGCTGAGCCAGCCTAAAGCCAAGAGCCAGGAGCTTCCTCCCAGGTCTTCTGTGTGGTGACAGGGATCCAAGGACTTGGGCCATTCTCTGTTGCTTCCCAGGTACATTGGCAGGCAGCTGGATCAGAAGCAGAGCAGCAGAGCTGCGGCTGAGCACCCCGCAGGGCACTGCAGCAATAGGCACTCCAATGCACCTTTGCCAACAGCCTCTGAATCCCCTCTCTCCCAGACTTATGGCTGCTGCACCTGGGGGCTGGAGACACCGATGCCCCATCTCTGGCTACTCCAAGACCAGCCATCCTCTGAAATCCATAATATCTGCCTTCTCTTGGGAGTGAGGAGTGTTTCCTGTGTTGCCTAGAGCTCCCTGCACCTGCTCTCACAGCTGGAGTCTGCTCAATGAGTTCATTCTATTCTTTCACTGCTGTGTGCACTGGTGCAATCAAGAGTTTCAAGTTTCTGTCAATGTCTGAGTGAGAGGAATCATCAGCCAGTGTAGACTCCTAGCCAGAGAGCATCTGGCCTGGGTCTCTGAGAGGGTGGTCTCTTCTTTCTGAGAGGCAGGACCACTAAGCACAACTATTACCCTCAGGGTTCCTAACCACAAGGTACTGAACTCCAGCTGTCACTCCCAGGTTAGGGATGGTACAGCTGGGTCAGGAAGGGGAACCCTGCCCAGGGCGAGAGAGTAGGCAGAAGAGTCAGCCCCACTGTGGAGGAATACTTCCACTCCCCATCCAGGAAGAGTTAGATATAGGCTATAGCAACTCAGGTGAAGGTAGCAATACCCTGTTCTTCAGGGAAAGTTGGACAGTGGACATCACTAAGCATGCCCTCTGAATGGCAAGGGCTCGGACAGGGGCAGGGAATGTCACCAAATGCTTCAGCCTGGAAACAGGTGGGAAGTGACAGAATATAGACAGCCCCCCTCCAAGGGGGTAAAAGCCACGGATGAGGCACAGCAAGCAGAGCACGGCAGCTGGGCCTGTGCTGGAGCAGCTGCTGTGAAGGCCAACCATGCCCCTGGGAAATCCTGTTGCAGCTGAGGAGAGCTTCCAGCTCTCAAAAGGCATGAAAAACAGCTCTGGCACAAGGAGCCTGGCAGAGGAGCTGGCATCAGGGTGATCCAACTTGGAGAAGGGCACTTGTAAGTCAGCTCTCTTCTCTCAGTTTTCCATCTTCCTTATTTTCTCATGTAATTATTTTTTTTTCATAATGTCTTATAAAAGAAGTCCGCTAAAATCCTTGTATGAGGATAGGGTATACCTTATAAATACTGAAAAAAAAAATAGAGCGCATGTATACTAATATTCTGATTCGTGTTTACAAGGTTGGGTCTCCACTAAAGGAAGTGCCTGGGACCAGAAGTCTTTCAGATTGGTTTTTATTGGTTTTACTTAGATCTGTGGATATTTGCATAATACAAATATCTTAGATAAGGACCCAAAGCTAAGGAGGAAACTCATGTGTTCTATATGCACTATATGCACCTAGCATTAACATAATTCATACAATATTTTAATGTTTTTATCAATGAAATTAAGCTTTGTGCTGGGAAATTCCCCGCTTGTGATATCATGTTAGGACTCAAAAAATTTCAGGGTTTTCAGTAGCATAAAGTTAGGGCTTTTAGATCATGGAGACAAATCTTTTTAGATTGGAGGGAGAGACAGAGGACAGATTTCATGCATTTTTTTTTTCAGTTTCATAATGGATTTTATTGGGGAAAGCTAGTGTAAAAAACATTCGAAATCATAAAATTTAAATAAGACAGTAAAATTATAGCTTGCAGCTCTAGTGATTGCTACAGTAATCACAAATACAGTAAAGGATAAATCATGGCCTAAGCAACCTCCACTTGGGCTGCCACAGGGCCACGGCAGGGCCCAGTGCTGCACCAGCAGAAACAGGAGGCGTGTTTTGCTTACAGCACCACTACTGCTAGCTGAGAGAAGCAACTTCATGAAAGCCCCTCAGCAGAGTGTGTTAGTCATTGCCATGGAGAGCCATCATTGTCATGAAAACAATGTTTCTTACCATCAGCCCAGCCCCAGTCCTTCTTTCCCAGGACACTCCTCCCGAGGGATGCCCAGGTTGTTGACCAAGCCACCTTTGAAGCCAGAGGGGCCTGCCTACATTGGGGGGACTACTGAGAACCACACTCTCCTACCACTGCCACTTAGAAAATGGGCATCGGAATTTGGCCAAGAGTAGAATTCTCTTTGTTTATAGTATTTTTTTTTTCAACTTATGGATATAAAAAATATAGGTAGAAATATGATCCTGAATTCTAAAAGCATTTTTGGCCAACTTAAAACACAGACATGTCTTTCCAAAATTTGCTGCCTTTGCAGGCAGCTTGAATGACGCCATTCCCAGAGATTTCCGGTATTTGGTGGAGGTCACATAGGATGCCTTCGCTGTCTACACCACGGCATTCATCAGATTCTTGGCTGCCTGGATCAGGGACATGGCGCTGTCCACCCCAGAAACAACAAGCTCTCCACCAAGGTTCTGCACCTCCGCCTTGACCTTGCTGCAGATGTTGAGCTGGTGACAGTAGAGGGTGATGGGCTGCAGGTAGACCAGCAGGTCCTGCTTGCTTGCTTTGCAGAGTCTGATCACTAGACTTTTGGGCTCCCATTTGAAATTTATATTGTCCGTATGGACAGCAGTCACTTCTGTGGCAAGCGGGGTGAGTGCAGGACACTCCCGAAGCGTGAGGCTGAAGGTCTCCACTTTGTCTCAGATGTCATGTATTTCACGTGTACAGGTTTGAGCACATAATGATACTTTCCACACTACAACCCTTTCTCCCCCTTTATTGCTTTCTTTTATGCTGCTAATTTTTACAATAACATTCAATTGGCTTTATAGACACAGATTTAATCCTCCACTAAATGAAGAATATTACAAATAAAAAAGCAGCATTGGCTATATTTTACAGAAATACAGGAAAGGAATATAAATAATAATCAAATCGCAAGAGATCACAATATTTAATTCCCAGGAACTTACATAGTTCTCCATAATGATTGCGCTTGTTGATATTCCATCAGCAGTTTTTTCTACCACGTTCTCCTTACATTTTCAGCAGCATTTGTTTTTTCTTATTTTTTTATTTTTATTTAAAGATTTATTTTATTTTTATTGGAAAGGCAGATATACAGAGAGGAGAGACAGGAAGATCTTCCATCCGATGATTCACTCCCCAAGTGAGCACAACGGCCGATGCTATGCCGATCCGAAGCCAGGAGCCTCTTTCGGGTCTTCCATGCGGGTGCAGGGTCCCAAAGCTTTGGGCCGTCCTCGACTGTGTTGCTGGGCCACAGGCAGGGAGGTGGATGGGAAGTGGAGCTGCCGGGATTAGAACCGGCGCCCATATGGGATCCTGGGCATGCAAGGCGAGGACCTTAAACACTGCGCCACCATGCCGGGGCCTTTCAGCAGCATTTGTTATCTCCTCGTTTTTAGATGATAATTATTCTGGCAAAGCTATGGTTTGAATTCCCCTGATGGCTAGTGAACCTGAGCATCTTTCATGTGTCTGGTGGTCATTTGTATTTGTCTTCATTCGGAAAACTGCTTGTTACATCTTTCACCCATTCCTGTAGCAGATTACTTGATTTGTTGTTGAGATTTTTTATTTCTTTGTATAACCTGCATATTAGTGTGCTGTCAGTTGCACAGTTTGTATTCTGTCAGTCATTTTTCATTTCATTTAGGGTTTCTATTTCTGTGCCAAAGATCTTTATCTTGATTGAATCCTACTGCTCTTCTTGTCTTTTCCTTTTCCTTTTTTTTTAAAGCCCTAATTGCCTGAGCTAATGGGGTCTTTTCGATCTCTGTCTATGCCATGGTCATTCAGTAGTGCCTCTAGTAATTTAATGTCAACCTGTATATTTTATGTTGTTGGAAATATTACAGCATCCTGAAAACTCACTAAGCTTGACCTAACTCCCTGTTACACAGTTTTCAGAAGTGCAAAGCTGATTTCCTCCAAGTTCTCAGAAAACCTCTGTGAGTCTCCTCAGCTCTGCTCACAGTAAGTCTGCCCACCCAGGCCTGCTGAGGGAGGCAGATGGATCTGGGTTCCCAGGGACATCCCAGGGACACCCACTTACAGGCCGCAGTGTGCCCCTCACCTCACTCCCTTCCTCAACCTTGCCCTGTTTCTCTGACCCGTATCTTCTTCCTTGCTTTGGCTCATTGACTCAGCCATGGCATCAGCAGAATCCAGTGTGAGTGCTTACTCGCCATCCCAAGCGACCCTCAAGTGTGGTTCTCCCACCTGCAGCCAGGCCTCTCCATGCAGTGGGCTCCATGTGGCCTCTTTTCTACACCTCCTAACCTGCCTCCAATCAGTTCTGATAACTTGCAGCCTTTAGACAAAGTATCAACTGGAAGGCTCAGAACACACCATCAAGTCCTCACCCTAGATCCTGCTGTAAGGAGAGCCATAGCAGGGGGCTGTGTGAAGGGCTGTACTCACAGGCTCCACCCAGGACCAACTGGAGTGCCCTAGGTAGAGCAGGGTCAGCAAAAGGTCATTGTTTAGAAGCATGCTCTCCTGAAATGCACACATCAAGGTGCATTTCATTTGAGGGTGGGGAATGCAGGAGTGAGTTGTAACTGTGGAAAAGGTAAGCAAGATAGCATGCTGGACACTTGACTTGTGTCGAGGGAATTTCTCTCATAAGATCATGGATTACTGAAAAATAGAATCAATCTCTAAGCCATCCCATAGCACATAACACTGATGGAAGCAATCAACTCAGGATCTAACTGCACATGGTAAAACTGATACCTACAAAATGTGACTCAGAAAATTGGACCTTGCAAAATTAACAAAAATCAGCACAGCAATGGCAGAAGCCGTAATCAGCAACATTTCGTATAAGTTATAATAAAACTAGCCAACAAATTAGACCTCTGCAGTAAGAATTTCAATGAAAACACTTATTTAGGTTAAAAAAAATTCAGGAAAGCAAATGTGGTCATAATTGGAGGCAGTTAAACAGCACTTCATGGAAAATTGAGCAATTAATTAAGTTGGATAATAGTGTTTACTCAGAAAAATAGCTTTTCAATAAATATTCCTCCATGCATATATAATTCTTATTTTAATGTTCTGTATTAAAATTCCTGTGTAGAGGGAATGAGGGGAGAGGAAGGAGGGATGGTTTGGGCCAGAGTAGATGGTTTAGCATCTGTGACCAAGGCTGAAGCAATGCTATAATACTATCACTGTGGAATAGTTGTGTATTTATCAGAGACTCTCATCAGAATACTCTTCCAGGAACACATCTTTCCCACTTTTCTCCTCCCTAATCAAGTTAGAACAAAGCAATGCACACCACCAACTCACACACACATACACACACACAAAAACACACACCCTCCAACCCCAAAGCCTTCCCCTGCAGGAGCATTCCCATTCCAACAGGGAGTGATTAATGCCTGTCAGCTAGAATAGCAAACAAAAACACAATCTGGAAACACAACATGTGGAAGGACCCAAGGATTTGTCAATAGACAATTGCTTCAAAATGATGGTCAGATTTTCTAATATAGAAATTCATCTTTTAAAAAAGTGGGGAGGGTGCATATTATCCTTTTAAACTTTATTTTTCTATGGTAATACGTTTTTTAAGATGTATTCATTTTTATTTGAATGGTTGGTGGCAAAGAGCAAAAAGGAGAAGCAGCCACTGTTTACTTCCCCAGATGGCCACGAAGCTGGGAACGGGCCAGGCTGAAGCAGGGAGCTTGGAGCTCCATCCAGGTTTCCCACGTGGGCAAGGTCTCAAGTCCATAGCTGCTTTCCAGATAGGTTAGCAAGGAACTAACCTGGAAACGGAACTCCAGAGTAACTGTTGGTTGTGTGGAATGCTAACACCCTAGTGTCTTACCCACTGCGTTGCCATGTGCTGACTTCATTTCCCAAGGAGTGGGGCATCTGGGACACAAGGCAGATCCAGAGTTGGTTTTTGAAGAACCTCCATCCTGTGTTCTTTAATGCTTATACTACTTTACTTCCAGATAAGATGGGATTAGGATACCTTTTGTCTAGAGTATCGATGGTATTTTTTCCACCATCTACACAAAGGTCTACCATGGACAATCCTTGTCATGATTCGTACCTTGAATGTCATTTATAGCTCTGCTTTCAAGAAAAATAGTGAGAATGTATTAATATTTACATATTAGGCATGGGGAAATGTTACATATTGTTCAGTCTATATACACACTTTTCTATTTTTCCTTTTTTAGAAGATGTATTTATTTTAATTGTGAAGTCAGATATACAGAGAAGGGGAGAAACTGAGAGGAAGATCTTCTTTTCATTGACTCACTCCCAAAGCGGCCACAATGGCTGGTGCTACACTGATCCAAAGCCAGGAGCCAGGAGCTCTTCTGGATCTCCCACGTGGGTGCAGGGCCCCAACGCTTGGGCCATCCTCAACTGCTTTCCCGGGTCACAAACAGAGAGCTGGATGGAAAGTGGAGCTGCTGAGATTAGAGCTGGTGCCCATATGGGATCCTGGTGCATTCAAGGCCAGGACTTTAGCCTCTAGGCCACTGTCTGGGGCCCACACTTTTCAACTGAAAAAAAAAAAAAAGAAGAAGAAGAAAGAAATCATTCAATTAGGGCACTGTGCAATGATTCAGTATATAAAGTCTCACCTTGCAATCATCGGGATCCCATATGGGTGTCACTTTGTGTCCTGGTTGCTCCACTTCCTATTCAGCTCCTTGTTTGTGGCCTGGGAAGGCAGTAGAGGACAGAATAAAGTCCCAGGACCCTTTACTTGTGTGGAAGATAGAAAAGAATCTCCAGTTTCCTGCCTTGAGTTTGGCTCATCTCCAACTGTTGTAGCTGTTTGGGGAGTGAATCAGCAAATCAAAGATCTTTTTCTCCCTATAGCCTTCTTTCTGCAAATTTTGTCTCCCTTTAAAATAAAAGTAAATAAATCTAAATGAAGGAAATAAATGTATTCGAGGTTCCTGATTATTGTAGTCATACAGAGAGCAATGGGGCTTCCTAGTCAACAGGGGCATTCAAGCTCCTGCCACTGAAGGCGGGGCCTGGTGGGGCTTGAGAGGAACTGGCACCATTGCTATGATCAGAAGGCTTCCCACATCATTCCTGCCTCACAAAGGTGGGTGTGTCACCCAGTACCTGGCTCCACCTACATAGGTGGCAGGGCAGTCTCTAGCAGGAGCTGGACAATGCAGAGACTATCAGAATCCTCAGAACCCTCAGACACGATTTCTCTTTGTCTCTAAGGTAAAACAGCAGCATCCTTGCTTAACAGGAATGGTCCATGGCCATGACTGGACCATAATTATTTAGTGGACTTGGTGTTCACTCCATGAGGCCCTGGAGGGAAGAAGCCATAACTTATGTGTGTGGGTGATTGCCCCAGGCCCCTCCCCTGCTGCTTGGAGGGCATGGCTTAAGCCTAACCTGCTCCATATACTTCAGGTCTATACTTCCAACATAGCTACAAGATCAAGGGCGGTACACCTGGAACACGACTTCTGACATGACCAGAAGATCTAGGGAAACAGACCGGTCATACAGCCAATTTCAGTGTCTGGTGGGTGTGGGGTCTGCTGGAAGACTCCCTGCTGCCCTCCCCTTCCTTACCCCTTAAAATCTGTAAACCTGTGCGTAATAAAGCAGACGTTCCTCACTGGCTTGTCTCTGGTGGTTCTTGTGGTTGAAGGCCACCATCTGCCTCACCCTCAGTGACCTCAGGGCCTGCTGGCAGTCCTAAACACGGAGATATGTGTCCGTGCCTCCAACACTGAGCCCAGAGCCTAGGTGGTTCATGATACTGTAACTCCATCGTTAACACTAGGTGGCCAGCACACATTCCTGCCATAAAGCGGAGACACCCCTGGGATGTTGGAGGAGGATCCTGGCCTTTGATGCTCTAGCATTCTTGCCAGACTTTTTGTGGTTCAGGGACTAGCCAACAAACACACCATTAGGTGGCCAGTTTATCAATAGCAGGGCTACAGAAAATCAATTGCTTTATTCATGATCACAAAGACATTTTGGATTCACATCCCATACAAGGCAATACTGCTTATGCTGGGCTCATATGCAGCAGTTGACAAAGCAAGCAAGTTGCCTCTGTCTTCACGGAGGTGATGTCATAATGGGAGAAGACAGGCAATAAGCAAATCAACAAATTAGGCCCAAATGTGCTAGATACTGATAAGTGTTCATCAAAAGCACAGTGGTAGAGGGGATGGAGAAACACAGCATGGCAGAACAGCCAATCACTTTAGCAAAACCAGGCTGTAATTTCCCCATACTGTGCTGAAGAGGATCTTTGGGTGGACCTGGGATAGCTGAGGTTGGTACCATGCTGTGGGGCAATGTATGGTGGACCCTTTGCTGGCTATTTTGTGGATGCACTATAGGATGAAGGAGGAAATCCAATTATCTAGCTATTACCAAAGGCAACATTATAAGTTATCAATAACCTAACCCTGGCACCAACACCGCAGGCAGCCTCCTGTTTTTATCCTCACTTTAAAAGGGAGGAAAGCATGGTTCAGAACCCTATAGCAAGTGAGTCTTCAAACTCTGATTCAAAGCAGGCCTATTGCGGTTTAACAATTAGATCTAAAAATATTTTGTTAAGACACAGGTGTTCCGTGTAGCAGTGAAGGTGCCACTTGAGTTCTCTGCATCCCTGACTGGAATGTTGGATATAGTCCCAACTCCTTGTCCTACTCCAGCTTCTTGCTAATGAGCCCCTGGGAGGCAGCGGGCATTTGGGTCCCTGCCATCCACATAGAAAGAGACTCACACTGAGTTTCAGAGTCCTGGGTTTCACTTGGTTCAGTCCTGACTGTTGTAGGCTTTTTGGAATTGGATCAGAAGATAAAAAAAGACTAAAACTCTTTCTCTCTAATCCCATTAGTTTCGCCTTTCAAATGAATAAGCAATACAATCAATAGCAACAAGCAACAAGAGAAAGTTTAATAGTTTACTGTGCCTCAACTAACAAAAGATGGTGTTAATATTAAGCTTATACAATCTCATCTTGTGGATATTATTCCCTACCTTACAAATATACAAACCATATACATACTCTCTAAATGCAGGTAATATTATAGTGGTAATACTAAAAATTCCAACAAGTGAAAAAAAAGTAAACAAAACAAAAAACAAATAGGCAAAGGTGAGGACAGAATTCTGTGAGTCAACAGATAAATCAAAAGAGAGCCCAAGACACTCAGGTTACTGCAATTCACAAGTGGACATCACTCTTTCAGTGACTTAAAATTTCAAAGGCGTAACAGTCAAATTTAAAATTTCACAAACAATTGGAAAATTCAAGTGACAATAATGTTTTTGAAATGGAAAAAAAATTGTCAAGGTTCTAGACCCGAAATGTATTCATGACTCATTTTGAGAACCCAGTGGTTGGATCTACGGCTCCGTGATCACACATCCCTTGGGAGGCAACATAAGGGCTCTGATCACTCACATGGGAAACCTGGACTGATTGCATTCCTTGCTCCCGGCTTCAACCCAGCCCAACCTCAAACAAACACTGTAAACTTTGGATCAATCTGCCACTGTCATGTAACGCTAATGGTGGTGCTGAGGAGCTACAAAAGGCTGCCATAGCACTGAGTGGTTGCCATGCAGTCCATTTTACAGAGAACACGTTCTCCCAGGTAAACAAATGGCGGTGTGGAACTGCTGAGAGCGCAAGGAGACACCCAGAGTCTCCATGTCTCACATGTTGGGCTTGTCTGAAGGTAGGTGCTTTACAAAGAAGAGCATCTTCTCTGTTTAGGCATTCGTGATGGACACATAGTGAGCAAAACTGATTTAACTCTGCTTGTATTCACATTTATATAGGACTGAGGTCAGTTGGAGTATAACTTTCACAGAGTTAATGCCCATGTAAATAGGTAAGTTGAACAGAAAAAAAAAATCTACAGATTTGCGAGGCTCTAGTCAGAATTTCCTTTGGTTTTGCATTTTAAATTATAATACATCTTGTGGGAATTTTTTACAGGAATTTTCAACCAGGGGAAGAAGTGGGGAGCTGGGAGGGTGGGAACACAGTCAGTGAAAAACTTCCTATTTACCTATGCAGGAATTGAGATAAAGTGTTAAAGGATTGCTTCACATAATGGAGTCTTTAATGAGCTTCAGAAGCCTTTGTCCACAGCATTTACCGAGAACTTATGCAATAAGAAAATTCTGGGCTCCTCTGGACCCAAAAATTGGTCCCCTGGGGAGAGAGGATGTGGCCAAAGAGATATGGCCGCTCTGAAGGTGCAGCACCAATGCCACCAACGTGTAGGGTGAGGATCAGGGGAAGGGGACCCTTCGACTTGGAGATCACAGGGTCTTCCTTCTATGCATTGATGCTCACAGTAACTACAGGACGCGTCATTGGCTCTCAAATCAGTCCCCCAACAGCTCAGGAGCTGCTTTGGGCTCAACCTCAGGATCACACTTGGGAAAGCCAGGGAAGTCCATGACATTGAATTTTCTGGATTTATAAGGGGGATGGGGACGGTATGCTTGAGGTTGAAACAGGGATCCAAGGCTTACTGCTAATCTGCCTTCTGTTGTGCTGCTGTGCTCTGCTGCGTTCACAGATCCAGCTCAGAATCCCATATCCCTTCAGAAATCTGGGATGTTGGCAGCCACGACCGTTGTTCACCTCCAACACCTAGAGCTGTTACTAGGGACACATGATTATCATCAGGGTTCTGGTGCCATGAGACACAGGAAATCCTAGCAAGAAAAGAACCATCATTGGGCCCGGAATGATAGTCCAGTGTTTAATCCTTGCATTGCATGCCCGAGACCCCATATATGTTCTGGTTCATGTCCAAGTGATTCCACATCTCATCTAGCTCCCTGCTTGTAAACTGGGAAAGTAGTAGAGGATGGCTCAAAAGCTTAAGCATGGGAAATCTGGAATAAACTCCTGACTCCTGGCTCCTGGCTTAGGACAGACTCAGCTCTGGTGATAGTGCCCACTTGGGGACTGAGCCAGTAGTTGGAAGATCTTTTTCTCTGTCTCTCCTGCTCTCTGTAAATCTGAACTTCCAATAAAAATAAAATAAATCTTAAAAAAGGAGCCATTATTTAATGACATTGATGACTTGCATGCTACATGGGGAACAGAAGCAATCTTGGAAATGAGACTAAGCAGTAAACTTGCCCTAAATCTGCTCAAATATGACTTGTAAATTAAATAATTGGGCTTGACGGGTTAATTAATAGACAATTGAGATGCAAATGTCTTTCTTACAAGAGGACTTGAATAGATTTTACTTCCTGTTCATTAGAAACTTGATAAATACGTTCCAACTGGAGAAGCTTGTATGTCATACAGTCAACATGTTGGACATTATGAAGTCACTCTTATCAAACCATCCCCTGATATCCAGCTCAGAGTTTACTTGGACACAATTTCCACAATACCTCCATTTTTATCCATTAAATCTTCTCCCTAACATCGATATATGGGCCTTTAGCAGAAACCACAAGAAAGCTATTTCAGGAGGGAAGGCATCATAACATGTGAACAATGAAAGCGGCCCTGAGGCTGCCTCAAGGAGGTTGCCACAGGCCCTTGTACACAGTCAGCACAACCCTGTACTCAGCCTTGCTGAGACTCAGCCAAGTGTTTGCACTTCTGTAGGGAGAAGAACAAGACGGCTCTTGGGGAACTGGGAAGCTACTCTTGTGTTCAGAAACTTTTTCTGTACTTGAAAGAAATGAAAAGGTAAGGATCTTGATCCTCAAGAAGTTTACTGCGAAGCCAAAGAGTGGGACTGGTGTACTGATGGTCACGATCTACAGAAGGAGGCTGTTCAACGAGCAGCGCTTTCAGGGAGACCAGCGAGAGCTGAGCCTTGCCTCTGTTTCAGAAATATCTGAAAGGCAGCAGCAGCAGCCCAGCTGGCACTGACTCCAGAGAGTGCTGTCAAGGGGGGGCATGCATCCCCTGGACAGGTACACTGGACCCCTCCTAAGATGGGCCCTGCTCTGTTTCCCTTGGCTTGGACTTGGGAACAGGAAGTGACCTCACTGATCAGACCCAGAGGTGATGTGCAGATTTTCCCTCAGGTGCCACTGTCCAGCAAAGGCAGGGCTGAAGTGATATGATAACAGTTGCAGAAGAGTCACTTTGAGAAGGGATGGTACTGAGAGTCAATTGACCACAGCCATGTTTCTTTTGTAGCCCCACCCATCTTCCCCTAGCAGGTCAAGGTTGCCCTCATAAGCACTAACTCGGGTGTTCCACAAAAATAACCCTAGTCCCTCACCAAGACCGTGTTCCCCTATGCCTGATGATCTTTCTTCAGGCTTCACCTCTCACTGACCTACCGCCTCCTGATATCACAACACTGAAGACCAAGCCTCCCACGCCACAAAAATACACCCCCAAATAGTCAGCATCCCTCTCCAAGGAGCTGTCTCCAAGGATTCCAACATCATGAACCTCTGGCCACACGGTCACAGGGTGCAGCACCCACATATGGTCACACTGCAAGCAGCTTGATAGGCAGCCTAATGTGTACAAAGATGCACAGAGCTCGAAGTGAGCAGGGGCAATCACAGATACTCAGTTTCCTTCAGTGTGTGTGCTGAGACTAAGAAATCATCTTCCACTGACACTGACTCAAACCACAGACAAGTGGTGCTGCATTGTCTTTAAATGTGAAAAAGCAACTTCTCTCGGCCCTTCTTCTGATCTGCTTTACAGCTATTTATCGATCTCCGTAAGCTTCCAGTGGCTTCCTCTCCCTCTGTATCTCTCCCATTTGGCCAGGAACTCTCATCTTTAGCCAGACAGACCTGCACATTTGGTCATCAGCACCTGTGAAGTGTGGCAGTCAAAAATAGGGGCACAAGTCAAGTGACCAATGACCACCTAGAGAGAGTTCACCATCCCCGGGAACCTGTACAGGTGGACCTGGGCTACGGCACACTTGGGAAGTGGGGGGTTTGTGGAAAGCAGGCTAATTGATGCTGCATGCAGTGAACAAGGACCAGATTATCCAACAGAATGAGAGCAGCTTCCAGGCAAAAGAATGACATCTTAGCTGCCTACCCATTTGTTACTCTCAGAATGCAGGCCTGAGGCTGTGAGTTACGTCCACTCAGACTGGTGGCACCCTCAGTCTCAAGTGAAGCGACCCTGTTAGGCAAGATCCAGGCTATGGAGGCCTTGGTGAGGCAAGCTGAATGTGTCTTTCTTCATTCTGAGCCAGTTAACCCCTGAAAGTTAAGGAAGGAAAGTTAAGCCAAGGAAGATTGGCATTTCCCACAAGCATGCCAGTGGCTGTCAGGTGACCCTCTAGGGTGCCTCCATCAGCCATGACAAGGATGCTGAGGATGCTCCAGGAAGGGCTGACCACACATGAGCAGCATCCACGGAGTAAGCATGCAGCTCAGATGTAAGGACAGGTCAGCACAACTGTGCACCCTGCTTCCTCTTCTCCTCAGCCTGGTGGTACCCTGTCCTCTTCTCCTTCATCATCCCTCTTGGCACACTTTCATCTTCCCTAGGAAGCTGCCCCAACCACCTACACCTAAGCTATGCTTTCCTGTCTTGGTTACCTGTGACTGTGAGAGCCCTGACAGGCCAGTACTATAGGCTGCACTGCACAGCTCCCTGTGGTCCCATAAGGTTTGCTAAGGTAGACTTCCAAGTACCCATTGCTTCCCAAGCACCTTTCATCTTCATCAGAGTAACTCCCTTAACACCTGCATATGTGAACACAGAACATTCATTTCATTGACTGTTGTGAAACTGGAAATCCATTTTGGACAGGCATGCTAAATCACACTTCTTGTTTTCTCTACTATCTGTGAAGGGACTTCAGTATGTCCCTGGAAAATGGAATTAAGAGGTTAAAAGAAGAAAGCATAGATGTTGTTTCTCAATACAAGATCCATCAAGTTCAAGATAATTTTATTGAAGATCATCCTAACCATTTTGTTCACCATTAAAGAGCTGAATTTAACCACATTAATGACATGCTTTATATTGTTAGCTAAACAAAAATAGATGACCTATAAAGATTTACATTTTGATAGGAAACAAAAAGAAACGGTGAGGAGCCAAACTGGGTTGTGGGAAGGATTTCCAATTATTCTCTATCAAAACTCTCACATACTCACCCATAGGAGGAGTGTATCAAGTGGGGAGGACTCTGCTGAAGCTTTTTGTCGTGTTTCTGCTGAAGTTTTGTCTCAGTTTCTCCCAACATTATCAACATTCTTCTATGACTTGCCAGAAAGTCAACAAGGAAAATACCTTGAGAATCCAGTAAGAAATCTTGCTGTGACCTTTGCTCTTGGTGGGTCTCATGACCTTACTGGACTACCTTCTCTTCAGAGTTGCAGTCAAATGGCTGTGTGGTCATCACGATCGAACTTGCACAAATTAATTTTCAGTCTGTGTTGCAGTACTTAGAAAAACTTCCATAGGGATTCCCAGTTGACCAAATGCTTTGGATTCGACACTCAGTGAGCAGGTCTAATATTTCAGGTGGATCCTGTACACTAAGCCATCCAAGCTGTCTGTGATGCCAATGGCTATTTCCATTATTAACCATGTTGCTCTTCCCTAACAGAACAGACAAAACAAATATTTGCCTCACGGGGAGATATTCATGGACTGGCCCAATGGGTTTTGTCTTCAACATCACCTCATCACTTATTGGAATATGAGGTATTCATTTTTCACAGAACTAGTTTGTCCCCACACACCTTCCATATAGCCTCAATGATTTCCTGCTACTACTCTCCAAATTTCCCCCACTCATTTCACATTTGTTATTGTTTCAGTTTTACCAGAATTCCTGTTGCTCTTTCAAACTTTTATTCCTCATGCCTCAAGCCAAGTCCTACTTAGATGTGCTATCAAAATTTAATACACATTTATTTTGGTGAAAGACAAACTCTTTTACTTTTGTTTGAAATACACATTTTTCATGACTCTTTGGAGGATCACTTATAAAGGATCATTTAACTATTTATCATAAATTTATGTTATCTGTAGATTTACCACATTTGCATTTCTCTGTATAGTCCTAGCACTACAACATCAGAATAACAAGAAATACATGATTAATTTTTTTCCCCTTGGAAAGATAGATGTACAGACAGGAGAGACAGAGAGAAAGATCCTCCTCCTGCAGTTTTATTCCTTAATTGGCTATGCTGACTGGAGCTGAACTGATCTGAATCCAGGAGTCAGGAGCTTCTTCTAGGTCTCCCATTCAGATACAGAGACCCATGATTTTGGGCTATCCTCCACTGCTTTCCCATGCTATAAGCAGGAGACTGGATGAGCAGTGAAGCAGCTAGGATGTGAACCGGCATCCATATGGATTCTTGACATTTACAAAGTGGAGGGTTAGCCAACTGAGCCATCATATCAGACCCAATTGCATGATTTTCATAAATCTGAGGTGCTAAAATGTTTGTTCGGAGTCTGTGAAGGGTCTAAGGTGTGTCACCCTTTCTATAACCTGATGTATATGCTTGCCACCAGTTATTTGACGTATTGTGACAGAAGACACACATATCTGGTCCAGGAATAAGGGCTATTTGTTTTACACAGCAAAAAATCCCCCTCCCAAAGCAAGATCTTACAATGACTCCATCAGCCCTATTCTCCACAGGCCACTGGTGCCTGTACACACGGGGGCACTGGGTTGAATCACAGGAGAGGAACCTTAAGGATACAAAAAGCTCACAGAAAGGGAGGCCCCAGCAATCTGTATCACCTCCAGCTGCCGAGGCTGTATGTTGTTCAGAACACCTGTCCAGATGATCTGAGAGCTTTAGGGCCTCCTAGCACCCAGCTGTGCTGGGTGCTCTCCCAACAAGCCTCCAGACCTGCCTGTGGTACCTTCTTGGTTTATAAATCCCTGTGCCAGGACCCATGTGCCCTTCAGCACAGGCTTGTCCCAGGGAGCCCGAACTGACCAGCAACCATCCTCCCTCACCTAACCCACACCACAGACCCTGAACCATGCTATACACTATCTGCGGTACCTGCCACAACCCTGCAAGGTTAGAGCTGCCGTCATGAAGACAAAGGCTTGGTGACTGAAATAGAAGGGGCCTGCTCATTTCTGAGCTGCAGGTGGCCTGGTGAATCTGTGCTTTCTTTCTGCTCTGTCTGTGCTGAACATCTGCTTAGTTCCATATTAAGGTGAGGCTCCTCCCTGCTCTGCTTACAATTAATTACAAAGAATTAAGCAGACCTGTCTGAAAAAGATGGCCTTTGAAGAATCACAGTGAAGAGCCTACATTTTAAAAGCAGAAAAGAGTTTAATTCAGGGCAGGACATGATAAAAGAAAGAATTCATTAGGTTAAATGCCATGCTAACTGTGTTGGGGGGAGGTGGGGGAAGAACTTTTAAAAATTCAAGAGCCTTGAGAAAATGAAAAGGACATCCGGGAAGCCTTCTACTTGCATACTAAACACAAACGTGACCTTAGGAGCTTCACAGACCATTTCACAGGGAAAAGCTGTTGCGTTTCCAGATACCCAGTAGATGAGGGCAGGGCAGAGGGTTGCTGAATATAAGGCAGAAACCGCTCTGAACTGCCACCATGCACCTGTCCCTGCCAACCTTCCTTGTCAAAGTGGCTCACAAAAATAGCCCAGAAATATGTACTTTACGATTGTGCTTTGTAAATCCTGACCCTCTGACCAGCAGTCCTCTTTCTCTGAGTCGAAGCCATTAGTGGTACCTGCCACAAGTGCTGGACACTTCATTAGGGCTGATTGGATGCCATGAGACATCTCCCAGCTAGGAGACAAGGTTGCCAGTGAGATAGAGGATAACAGCCAGAAGCTAGCCACAGAGGCTCGGTTCACACCAGGTGGTAGTCAGGGTGGGAGCCACAGGGGTGTGCCTGCCACTGTGGTTCAGAGCTGAGTGACGCATGGGCCACAGATCATGCTGTCCTTTCTTATGGACACACCGGCAACGAGCATTGATTATGTGTGGTTGGACTGGAGCATTACATTTGCTGGTGAGCATGCTGGTGTATATATGCCAGGGCTGGCATGCAGCGCAGTACGACCCCTGCTCCTTCCTCCAAGGGAAACACCACCTCTCCTCTGTAGACTCCCTCAGTCACACTGCCGTTGACCTCCTTGTTGAAGATGGCCAAAGAACACAAGGATGCACATCCTCCTATCTTACCTTCCACTCCGGAGCAGCTCCCGGCCAGCTGTGGTGACGACCAAGTTCTTCAATGCCACACCCATGACTTCTCTGTGGCAGTCATGCCTCTCTCTGACTTCACTGCTATCGTTCGTGCCTGATGCCAATTGAAACATCATGAGAAGAGCAATGCTTCAGTTGATTTGATGGGAAATATGATCAATTTATACGTACAGAGAAAACAGTACCATGGAGATGAGCTGACATGATAAGCTACTACTTGAGAATATATATACAGAGTCTATGCAGTGTTAGAGGCTGTGAAGGCTGGATGTGTTGGGGGCAGTGAAGGAGACTGCAAGGGGCCACCTTCGGCAGGGGACAGAGGGTAAGGTGTATGAATGTCAGGTAGGCAGGCAGTTCCTAGTGAAGTCTGACATGCCTAGTGTTAGCCTGTGTTCCCACAGATTTCAACATAGAGAAAGCTAGTGATGTGGCAGTCCTGCAATAGAGGGTCTGCAGGTCTGAAAAAGTATGCATGCATCAGAACACAAGAATACAGCCTGTGAATTCTGCAGATAGAGGGGGTGCAGTTTTCTCTTCCAGGTGTGGGTTCATCCAGAATGATGCACACTCACATTGTTCCGTAGGACATTTCCTGGCCAGAAGCAATGCTGTCAAGTTAGTGGTGCATGATACATGCTACCACCTTTTACTGTACCGTGTCTTGTGGGAACAAGTGAAGAAACATGAAGGGAAAGATAATTATGAGATGTGGAAAGCAGCTTTGCTCCCACCCCCAGAACCATGTGGCTAATAAGCTGTGCTATGGTAGCTCACTGCTTGCCCCTGAACCATGGAGCAACCAGGAGCAGCCATGTGTGAACCCCACCTGTGGACTGGAATATCCTAGTCTGCCTTCAACTCCCTACCCCTGCTCTTTCCCATGAAGAGTCTAGGCCTGGGCTAGCATTGCCATGGCATGAAGACCCTGTGACTTTTGCCACAGTCCTCCAGGTGAGGTAAATTCATGCTCATATTTGAGAATCAGTGCTCTGTGGAGGAAAAAAACATCCAACATCACTTTAGGAAGTTGACCTGTTCACTCATGGGACCTTGCATCAAATACTCCCAGGGCAAGAACCCTGTTTGCCTTATCTGTGCTTGGCTCTTTCAAAGGTGTGTTGCTCAGCAATGGGCTGCGAACTTGGAGTTCAGCTCAAGGATCTAATTTAAAACACTTACAAGCGGTTTGTATAAATAACCCGGGGATTTTTTATATAGAATTTTGTGATTTGTCCATGTAGCATCATTCACAAGTTTTTTAGAAGTCCTGTTTTCAATTTATTTGAATAACATAGTTTCACAGAGAAGAGATGAAACACCCAGGGGCAGAGAAAGAGATAGAATTCCTAGCTGCTGGTAAAACAGCCCAAATGACTACACAATCCAGGCTGGGCCAGTCCGAAAAACACAGGAGCCAAGAACTTCTTCAGGGTGTCCCATGTGGGTACAGGGGCCCAAGAACCTGGATTGCTGTCTGTTGCCCTCCCAGGTGCATTAGCATGGAGCTGAGTCACAGGTGGTGAAGCCAGGACTCAAAAAGGAACCAAATGTAGTGCCAGCATCACACATAGTTCCACAATGCTGACCCTACTCTAAGTGTTTTGTAAGGATAGAGAAATGCGAGACTTGGAATTACCCAAGCTCAGTCTAATCCATGCCAGTTACCGTAAGTCATTGGCGACCTCATCTCTGTAGCCAAACAGTACAAAATCAAGCCCAAGATTTTAACACTTATTAGCAGGACCAGCACGCGGGTGAAGAAAAGAAATCAATGTGGAGAAAATTGACTCTTTGATGTGAAGTTGATCGAATCAGGGAGGTATGTACCTGTGACCTGCCCCAGGACACTCCTTTGACCTCGGATTCCATCCCATTCTATAAGAAAATGTCTGTGGCACCAACGGAAAGCATACGGCTTTTGCAGTAACTTGGTATTATGTAACCATAACCTCAAAAGAGAAACCTAGATTCCATTTGCCTTTTTAAAAAAGAAAACCTCATGACTGCCTATAATCCTGCTCAGTTACCATTTTTACAAATGTTTAGCAGCTAATGGAGGGCAGGGGGCAGCTGGCAGGATGGCAAGATGAGACATGGGTAATACACAAAAGTCATTATCCTGCCTTATTTTTTTTAATACTACCCGATTAAGATATCAACACCATATCTCTATATCACTCACATGGAACGCATGTATTGGCTATAATGGGACCTAGGTGACTGCCCAGGAGAATTCAAAATACTCCCTCCTGAAGACAACTTTTGGAAGGCTTCAATGAGGGTTCATCATTTGTGAATGCATGGGCAGTAGTATATGCCACATGCGTTTGTCTTGACATTAAAGCTGAAATAGAAATACAGCCAGCAGGAGGACAACATGATGATGCACCTGTGTGCCCTGGGTGAGGTGTATGTGCATGAAGCTGGCACACCAGAAGGGAGGGTTCCAATACATAAAATCTGCAGCTTGTCTTGTGGCACTCAGAGGGCCCTACAGCCCTCTTCTGCTGTCCTGTCCATGTTGTGTCTCAGAGCTGAGTGAGGGGAAAGTGGGCCGCATCATCTGTAAAGTTTGCAGATCATGGCCATGCCCTTCTTCCTCAGACCAACAGCACTGGAATCCTGGGGGAACCAGGACTGCATTCCAGACACTCCACAGCTGCCAGGACTCCCACTGGGCACCAGTGTATGCCTTGTCTGCGTGAGGATGCAGGTGTCTCACTGGAGCCATACCTGCAGGCAGTGTTCAGTGTCTCGGTTTATAAGGGCAGTGATGGGATTAGTTGGAAGTATCTGAACATGGAACAAGGAATTCTTTGGCGAGTGACCCTTACTACCAGCAGGCACCCTACAAGTGGCCATCATGGGCAAACCTGTGGAGTCCACCCAATCTTTGGAGAACAGTGGGGACCTTACTCAGGCTGCTGACTCATCCTCATTCATATGCAGGTCCTGGTAGAGTTCTCAGTTGCAGAGGTTCCATCTATGCCAGCCTGCTCAGTCATGGACTCAGGACTGCAGGGAAACTTGGCATCTTCCATCTTCCTCTGGGAGTCATACTTTCCAGGAGTGCATAGTCCAGGACGGAGTAGCAACTCATCAAGTTTTTGACCCAGAGTCAAGCTCTATGCTAGGGCATGGCATGTCCATCTTGCTGCACCTGCACAGCTCTCCTTGGAGGGCCTTTTCTACACCTACTTTGTAGTGATCATGTGAAGGCAATAGAGGTTGAGAAACTTTCCCAAGAACATAAAGCTAATCGATGACACTGGAGTCATTTAGATTGGGAGCCATTGTGGCCAGGACATGGATCCAGCCTCTAGCTCTTGCTTTGGAGTTTCACTTACCTTTCACAGTTATTTTGATCTTTAAGAGAATTGTTACAGAGCTGAGCCAGGTGTAAGAGTTGATTGTATGTGCTCATATCCCAGGCAGAGGGATACGTTGAGTCAAGAATTATATCAAGTGTGTCTGTATGTCTAGAAGACAGCAACAGTTACATACATATACAAATATATATATATATATATATATTTAAAAGTTGGTACTAGAGACAGAGATCTCCCATCCACTGGTTCACTTCCCAAATGGATGCGATGGCTGGAGAAGGGCTGGTCCAAAGTCAGAAGCAACCAGATTCATCTCTGTCCCCTGCACGGGTGCAGGGATCAAAGAGAACAAGCATACTTCTTCCACAGCCTTCTGGGAACATTAACATGGAGCTAGATTGAAAGTGGAGTAGCCAACACTTAGTAATACATCCAATGGCTTACCTGAGTCTTTATTGGGCTTAGTAAAACCATTCCACCTATGTGTTTGGGTGTCACCCAATCGTACAATAGAAGGGCAGTGGAAGAAGAATCAATATCTCTCTCTCTCTCTCCATTCCTCCAATTATTCCCCACCCTGAGCTAAACCATTGTCTTCCCTGGCCCTCACAGGAGGGCAGGAACTCCTGGTTCAGGCCTTGAGATTCTGCCTGAGCCATATACCATCCTTTATGCATCTGGAGAGCCTGGAACTGTCCAGCTTCTACAATTGTGTGATCTGGTGCTCAGGGCAGGTGTCATCACACGATACAGCTTTGAAAAAGTTCATGTAGGGCCCGGCATGGTGGCGCAAGTGGTTAAGGTCCTCGCCTTGCACGCCCGGGATCCCATATGGGCGCCTGTTCTAATTCTGGCAGCCCCACTTCCCATCCACCTCCCTGCCTGTGGCCCAGGAAAGCAGTCGAGGACAACCCAAAGCTTTGGGACCCTGCACCCACGTGGGAGAACCGGAAGAGGCTCCTGGCTTCTGATCGGCATAGCATGGGCCGTTGCGCTCACTTGGGGAGTGAATCATGGGACAGAAGATCTTCCTCTCTGTCTCTCCTCTCTGTATATCCGCCTTTCCAATAAAAATAAAATAAATCTTCAAAAAAAAAGTTCATATACACAGATACAAAGAACTTCTTTCTCCGGACTCCCCTCCTCTAATGCCAAGCACCCACGACTGGACTGGAATTTGGTGAAGGCTAGGAGCTAAGAGGTCTATCCAGGCCAGTGGGTAATAGAACCCAGTCACCTGCTACCATTTCTGCTGCCTACCAGGATGAATACATTAATGGGAAGCTGAGGTCAGGAGACAGGACCAGGGCTGGTTCACACAAACCCTGGAATTCAAATGAAGTATTTCTAAATTATTTGAAAGAAAGCTTTTTTAACTTGAAATGTGTTACAGAGAAAGAGAGAGAGAGATTTTCTATGCACTGGCTCACTTCCAGAACCAGCAAGGCTGGGGGCAGTCTGAAATCTACTCCCGACTCCCATTTGGGTGGCAAGGCTCCAGTACTTTGGCCACCTTCTGCTACCTTTTCAAGCACGTTAACAGAGAGTTAGTTTGGAAGCCAAGCAGCAAAGAATAGATCTGCAGCTGGTAGCTTACATTGCTGGGCTACAGCAATGATCCTTCCTTTAACTTTTCAGCCACTGTTTGTCTTTCCTCAGTATTTGGCATTAAGGGTGGCATTAGCCAATGGAGGAAGACTGGGCTAAGTATGGTTAAAAGCAAAGATCAAAACCTAAGACATTGAAGGCATTCCTTTTAAACTCAGACTAATTATTCTTTTCATCCACTGCTGGCAAGGTGCAGCTTTTTGGAATGTGAATTGTCTCTTTCTGATCTAAACAGGCACAACCCTCCCTCTACATGCTGCCCTTTCATGTTCTTGCTAAGAAAACTGTCTGGCACTGGTACATAAAGAAAGAACATCAGTGGAATAGAATAGAAACCCCATAAGTGAGCCCACAAACGTATAGCCAACTGATTTTCAAATAATCCAGGGCAAATGTTGGTCTCTTCAAGAAATGTTCTAGGGCCTGGTGCGATGGTGCAGTGGTTAAGGTCCTCGCCTTGCACGCCCGGGATCCCATATGGGCACCGGTTCTGATCCCGGCAGCCCCACTTCCCTTCCAGCTCCCTGCCTGTGGCCTGGGAAAGCAGTCGAGGATGGCCCAAGGCTTTGGGACCATGCACCCGCGTGGGAGACCCGGAAGAGGCTCCTGGCTTCGGATCGGCATAGCATTGGCCGTTGCGCTCACTTGGGGAGTGAATCATCGGATGGAAGATCTTCCTCTCTGTCTCTCCTCTCTGTATATCCACCTTTCCAATAGAAATAATTAAATAAATCTTAAAAAAAAACAAGAAGTGTTCTAGAGATAATTGGATCACAGCCTGAAGAAGGGTTGGTCCAAAATCAGAAGCTGCCAGATTCATCTCTGTCTTCTAAATGGATCAAGCACCTAAATATGCAACTGGGCACCATCAAACTTTTAAAGGAAAGTGTAGGGAGGCACTGTACCATATATAAACGTTGATAAAAACTTCTTAGAAAAGTCACCAAAAGAACTGTAAAAACTAAAACAAACAAATGGAATTACATCAAACTAAGAAGTTCCTGTGCAGCAGAGGAAACAATCAACAAAGTGAACAAACAGCCAACAGAATGGGAGAAAGCATCAAGATTTGCAAAGAGTATCAGAAATCGGTAGCAACATAAACGACCCCATAAAGAAATG
Source organism: Ochotona curzoniae (assembly GCF_017591425.1). Classification (NCBI taxonomy): domain Eukaryota; kingdom Metazoa; phylum Chordata; class Mammalia; order Lagomorpha; family Ochotonidae; genus Ochotona; species Ochotona curzoniae. The sequence continues at coordinate 3,305,932 of NW_024467127.1, read as the reverse complement.
GCTGAAAGAAACAATCATGCATTTTTCAAAAGAACACACTCAAATGGCTAATGGACATGAAAAGTAATACTCAGGCTTCCTCTCAGAGAAATAATACAAGTAAAACTACATTGAGATTCCATCTAACTCATGTAAGAATGGACTACATTCAAAACACTGCTAACACTTCCTGTTGGTGTTGATATGGGAGAGTCACCCTACTGAACTGTTAGTGGGACTGTGTACTAGTAAACCTATTATGGAAGTCAGTATGGAAAATGAAAACTGATCTACCATATGACCCACTGCTGGAAACATATCCAAAGTAAATGAAATCTGCATATGGGGAAGTGAAATATAGCCCCATGTCTATAGCAAAACAATCTGCAATAGTGAAAACACGAAAGAGGAATGGATAAAGAAGCCACAGTGCATCTATTTTATAGAACACTGCTCAGCCATTAAAAACAAAATCTTACCATTTGCAACAAAATGATCAGCTAGAGACCATTATGCCTAGCGAAATAAGCCAATCCCAGACAGGACAAATATTATAGGTTTTCTCTGATATAAGCAACCTTCATGCAAAATACAAAATAAATAGACATGTTGATAAACATGCACATACATTTATTCAACTAAAGGAACTGTAAAAGGGAAACCAGCAAGCCGAGAAGTGAAGGCACAATGCAGTACACATATCTACTCCCAAATAAAATATGGATTCATAATGAAACTGCTAAGTATATCTTGACAGGGTGTTTTGTTTTCTACTGTTGTCTATATCTACAATGTCAAAAGATACTTAAATAGAGTATTATTTGGTGCACTTGTGACTGTTGTTGAATAACTATATTATTGTAATAATGTTAGGAAAAACGGTTTGGGGGTGGCAATAAGCATGGTTGGAGGTAAAATCCCTGACCCTATGGAACTGTGCCATAAAAGATTAATAAAAAAAAAAATCCAGGGGCATCATTTGGGTGTCCCAGGTAGATGACAGGGGTTCATGGACTTCAGACATCTTGTAGTGATTCCCTGGCTGCAATAGCAGGGTGCTGCCTCATAGTCAGAGCACCTGGTCTTTGATGTGGGGTGGCAGAAGCACCACAGGCACCTAAGTGGCATCTTCGCAAGCACGACCCCAGGAAGCGTCTCTCCCACGTAGATGCTGACCTGTCAGGAAGAGCCCAGGTGGAAAGTTCTCATGCCCAACTTGCTCCATCCCCTCTAATAATCTCTTCCAGACACCAGGCTCAGCTACTGGTGGGAGCCTGAAATGATCCCTGACCACTGCCCACAGATCATTCAGTGGCTGTTTTATGCGAGAGATAGATCAGCAATGTGTAACACACAGGAGCCATGGGCCCCAAGGGAAGGCATGTTCTCTTTGTCAGTAGGACTGTGCCACCAAAGACCAGGCACATGCAAAGTGGGGTACACTACACCAAATGTGTGATGACAGGAGGAAGAGAACACACGGTGTGGACTGACCTTGGGAAGAGGTTGGATGGCAAGATTCCAAGCTTTGGCCAACACAAAGCCTAAGACTCCCCATTCAGTTTTCTCTGGGGCAAGAACACCCCATGTAGAACCATTAAAATGTATGTTTAATTACTCAGGGTGGCCACTTCCATCTTGTTAGTTAGGTGTAGGGTTTGGATTAGGTTAGGACACCTGATGGCTGCAGTTAGGCTTAAGGTTAGGGTTGAGGTAATGGTTAAGGTTAGGTTTATGGACAGCTGATGGTTAGATTTAGGGATAGAGATAGATTTGGGGGTAGAGTTAAGGCTAAAGAAATTTGCATTTCCAGATGTAATGAGTGAACGCATGTTTTGCGTTGGCTTGTGATTTCTCAGACTGGTCCTTACCTTGGTTCCAACCATGGCTTGGGGATGCTAGGGGCATGGGCTTTGCTGTGCCCCCCGAGGCCACCACACTCCATGAATTCTGTTGCCACTATCTGTTAACTTCACGCCCCTGTGTCCCATCCTGCTTCTCTTTTCATCGCTGTCTGCTGACTCCTAACCAATTGCTTGGTCAGTGATAACTGCCTATGTCAAGAATGATCATTCCTTACACAGATATTCTGAATGCATGCTCATGCTGCTGATCCTTCTGGAAATTTCCCAGTATCACTGCAATGCAATTGAGTGGAAGCCCAACTGTCCTCTCTAGCCTCCCAGAACCCAGTCATGCTCCCAGCTGTCCAAATTAGCCCTCTGCTTCATCTGGCTGCTCACCTGGCATTGCTCCCTGCCTCTGTGGGAAGTGCTCCTGGCTGGTGCCCTTTCCCCTTAGACCAGGGACAACTCTTTAGCAGAGGATTTTCAAATACAATGAGATTATCACTTCCCCACCCTGCCCCCCACATTCTGACTCCGTACTCTTGCCCTCCATGTCCTGAGAAAGCAAAGAAAGAGCATGGCTTATCTGCTGATGAGTGTGTTTTCTGGGTCCTGCACCAGAACATGGGGATCAGCAACCGTAAACCCATTTTGATTGAATCGCTCAGCAACCAAGGCAGCACCTGACCCATAGCTGGAACACAGGCATTTGCTGAGTTAAAATTAGTGAGACAGGTGTAGAGAAGGAAAGATTTGGCTGGAAATTCCAAAATGAGCCTAGTACACAGCCTCAACCTGCATCAATTCATCCTGAGGTAGTTATACTCTATCTTACTCCATTTTCTTCTGATTATAACATAAAAACACTAACTGCTGGTTCTATAGAGAAATCAGGTTTACTGTAGCTCACAGTTCCAGTCAAAGATCAGGGATTGCGAGAGATGTACATCTGGCTCATTTTTGGATCTGGGTGTTCAGCAAGGAGTAGAGACCTACCAGGTGTAGCAACTTGTAGACAAGTAGCTAGCTAGCCTCATCACTAGGAAGCATCCTCCTGAAAGTTCTCAGGCAAAAAGAAAGTTAGTGGCCAAAATGCTGAATCAAACAATGGGAAGATTATAACTCCAAAGTACTCAGCCAATGAGGGACAGGGGAGGAACCTGCGTGTGATGAAAATAGCTCGTGTGAACCACCAGAGGTGTGCTGTCCACCAGGCACCCCATCTTGCAGGATCATTAATAAAGCTTTGTTTTTGCTGTGCTTCCTGACTCCGAGTCCAACCTTTGTGTGAGGCACTGGTGCTGTGTCTCACCAAGGCCAGAAGTGACAATTGATTGGTGATTGACGGCTAACCAGCTGCAAATAACATATTTCACAGGCAATCTGGCAGACTCCACTGTGGGAGAGACATTGCCTTTTGACTGAGGTCTGGTATTTTCTCCCCTCCTCTTAATTTTGGGGAAGGAGAAGAGGACAGAAGGGTAGGCTTTGGACTCTGGGCTTTATTTTGAGAATTCACCAAAATTCCATAATTGCTGATGTTTCTATGCTTAAAGCATCTCCATCTACTTCAGACCACTGGCTTGGTCTTAGCTAATTAAGTTTGCGAAATGAGGAAGCAGATATATGATCACTGTAGAAATTCAGATTAAGAGGAACCTATACGCTAGTTGATCTACCTGCCACAGCAGCCACATCTAGGATTGCTGGGAATCGAGACAGCCCCTGGATAGAGATGAGGCCTCTCTCATAAACCTATCATGTACAGCTTGAGATCTGCAACATGAGCCCTCACTGCTCGTATTCCTGTGTTACCAATGCTAAAAAATGACCCAGCAATAAGCAGACAATTCGCCTCTGGCATGTGCCTCCAAGCTGGGATTCAGCAGTCATGGAAGGGACTGAGTGTTACTGAAACAAGAACTGTATGATGAAGTCTATAACACTGAGTGAGGCCTGCCAGCCACAATGTGTGTGGTACTATCCAGAGACCAATTCTCTCAGTGGCTGTGAGTACCTGCACCACCTGGAAAAGAAAATCTGTGCAGACAAGCTGAAAATCCTAAGGTTGCAACAGAGCAAACAGGTCAATGGAGGATGACCCTGGGAAATTTGGTGGAGGCACTTCAGACTCCAAAGGGAAGAGGGGTAGGAAGGTAGAGAACAGAAACTGTGGCATAGTCGGTAAAATCATCACTTGAGATTCTGTAATTCATTTTTAAAGATTTATTTATTTTATTGGAAAGACAGATGTACAGAGAGGAGGAGAGACAGAGAGGAAGGTCTTCCATCCGATGGTTCACTCCCCAAATGGCCACAACAGCTGGTGCTACGCTGATCCAAAGCCAGGAGCCAGGAACTTCTTTCCAGGTCTCCAATGCAGGTGCAGGGTGCCAAGCTTTGGGCCAGCCTCAACTGCTTTCCCAGGCCACAAGCAGGGAGTTGCATGGGAAGTGGAGCTGCTGGGATTAGAACTGGCGCCCATATGGGATCCTGGCATATTCAAGGCAAGGACCCCGACCACTATGCTATTGTGCTGAGCCCAAGATTCTGTAATTCCATACAGGCACTAGCTCAAGTCTCAGCTGCTCTACTTCCTATCCAGCTCCCTGGTAATGTACCTGGAGAAAGCAGCAAAGCAAGTCCCAGGATCCTGGGACCCAGCACCCATTTGGGAGGCCTTGTAGAAATTCTTGGATTATGGCTTTGGCGTGGCTGATGTTATGATATGATAGTAGAGAGAGAGGGAGAGAATCAGCTCCTCTGCTTCACACAGAGATGCAAAGAGTTCTCAGAACACATTAGCATATTAATCCAGGGCCCCATTGTTGCCAACAATCTTTCCATCTCATTTTCTCAGATTTCCACAGTTCTTTTATTTCAGATTAATGGATTTATATGAAAGACAAAGTTACAGAGAAAAGGAGGGGAGACAGGGAGAAAGCTCTTTGTCTAGTAGGTTCATTCCAAATGGGTTGTAATAGCCAGGATTGGTTTAGTCTGAAATCTGGAACCCTGGGTCTTCAACATGGATACAGGGGCACAAGTACTTGGGCTGTCATGCACTGCTTTCCCTGATACATTAGCAGCCAGGTAATGGAGCAGTCATGATCTGAGCCTGTGCCTTTAAGTGATACTGGCACAACACTGGTCCCAGCCCCACAGTTCTCAAGCCTGACCCTGCCTGTCTGTGTAGTTTGCATGTTCTCTGCATCACTCAACGAGTTTCAGGTAAAAGTCAGTCTCTACAAAGCAAATAGCCCCTGTGGGATTCAAGTCAGCATTGCAAGTAGACCTGGAGAGCAACACTCCCTGCTCCATGAACCCACCGAAATCCTTAGCCAATACCACTTTGAATGCATCAATTCTGGGTCTGAATAAGGTGCTGCTTCTTCTTGCATCTCCTTAATGCTTTAGATTAATTTTTAGGTGCAGCTGCTAAAAGTTAGTTGCTTGGAAAATAGATACTTGGAGTGAAATAAATCTGTGTTTAATGGCCACACAGAGTATACTGGCACAGCATTTAGGAACAGGGAGGAATTACCAAAACACTCTATATGGTTGCCAGGAATCCATCAACCATGAAACTGCTCCCAAATGATCTGTCTTAAGTGGGAGCACCCAAGAATACTCGGTTCCCTCCACTTCCATGGATCATGTCCCATCTGCTGGGGTGCCAATACTGCTGAAAGGAGTCCCAGAGTAGCCAAGAGCCTCCCCCAGCTCCACCCTCTCCCAACTGCTTATTACACCCTGTGCACTGATGAGGCAGAGTCCTCACTGAGCACTGATTCCCAGAGCATGGTTCTCCCGTTCTTTCGGCTGTTTGTGTGTTGCAGGTGCCAGCGAGCACATTTACTGGGGATCCCAATGCAAAAAAATAGATACAGACAGAGCTGAGACCTATAGGTGCGGAGGCCCTGGAGCAAGGTAGGGAACACCAATAAGGATAGCAAGCAAAAAAGAGAACCCATAGGTCCCTCCTTCTGAGAAACCCTCTAGAATGGCAGAGAAGCGTCTGGGTTCTGCAAAGCAGACCCCACAAGCTCCCTTATCTCCTACTGCTCTGGGCATGCTAGGGCAACCTAACCTGGACCTCATTTATGCCTGACCAAGCTTCGTCACTTGGTAGGAAGGGAGGCTGCCAGGAACTAAGATTGGGACCTGAGTAAAGCTAATTCATTTGTTGAATCATCCAAGTCTCCATTCAACTGCATTTTCTCTCACTCTGAGGGCATCTCATGTTTACCCAACTCAGCACTTCCACCAAACATCAGGGAATTGAAAAATACTACATTTCTTTGCCTAAACCTGATGCAAGGACATCCACTTTATTGGGCTGTTATGAAAAGCAGAGATCATATAATTATTGTGCATAGCACAAAGCTTTTCTTTCTGTTCTCAAGATTGGAATGCAACCTGCCTCTTTCTCATCTTGAACACCAGGGAACTCAGAATTCAGCATCAAGCTCAATTGAATCAATAAGGCAAGTCCCATTGCAGGTGAACCTGCTTCCCTCTCTCCAGTCTCAGCGAAGTTGCTTTATCTTATTTTCCTTGGATGAAAATTTTGGTCCTTATGGATTTCCTTTTTGTTTTGTTTCTATGAGATTCTTGCTTTAAATAGCGTCCTGCCCTTTCAAAATGAGCATCCCTGCCCAGCAGGCTGCCTTACCTGGGCCTCACTTAGGGAATGCCAATTAGAATTCGAGTAAGATGAAGATTCTGCCAGCTCTGAAAAAAAGCTTGGTTTTAAAGTGATTGTTTTTCTAATTTTATTCAAACACACACCTTGAAGGGTATGAAGGGCCCATCCCGTGGTCCTCACAAGTATCCATGTTTCCTGCAGAGCAGACAGCCCTTCTGGTAGTCACATGAGTCTCAGGTCCTTAGGAGCTCAAAGGAGCTGGGCTGGACAGAGGCCCTCCACTCTCCGTGCGGTTCCTCAGAAGGACAAGAGCCTTCAGATGCCTGAGACCGCACAGGGGTTGCCAGTGCATCCCGAGGGGGACATCCCGCCAGGGGCTAGAGACAGGAGGCCCTATGACGTATACAGGCACCCTGAACCATGGAAGAACACACCTCAGCTTCCCCCTGCAATGGTTGGGAGCCACAGGGCCCCACATTTCTTTGCTATTTAGTGAGACCACCATGAGAAGGAATGCAGAAGCAGAGGCTACATGGGGCCTGGGTATGGTACACTTGTAGAGTGCCTGTATCTGTAGCGCAGGCCTGAACTGCTCCTGGATTGCCAAGGGTGTCACCCACCTTGGTCCTGTAGGGTCTCCTGGCTGTGGTCAGAAGCCTTCCTGAGCCTCTTAGAGCAACCCAAAGACCCACCCAGGCTGCTTGGGCTGCTAAAAGCAAACATGCCACTGCCGTGAGGAGATCTTGTGCATCCTATTGGCTATGGGTACATTTAAGAATGCAGTCAGACACATAGGGAGCACTCTGGGCCCCAGCTGGATCAAGCATTTCCTCACAGCCAAGGCTCATAGAACTCTGAGTTAATGTCTCCATCTTGGTCCGATGGCCTCTTTCCTCATCTTTCCCCACTATTTCTAGAGCAGTGGGAGCAGCTGGTACTGCAGCTTGAATGCCTTGCAAACAGCACAGCTCATAGGGAGCCACAAATAGGTTGGCTCATATAGAAAGCAAGTCACACTTGGGTGGAAGTTCCAAGGTGCTATGACAATCAACGCTCCCATGATTTAGAGACTTTGCATTTGAGCAAAACCCTCTTAAATTCTTGTTTGTCGTATCCAATGGTAGACAGCAAATCAGATGGCAAGCTTGCATCTGATGGCCTTTCGGTTGGAGGGTCAAACCTGTGCAGTTTTCAGTTTATTTCCTCCTTCACAGGGAGCATAGGGCCACCAAAATCCCAGGGCTAGGGAGAGGGGAAGGGTCTGTGGGTGCTACTGGATCACTGTGATCATGGTAGGATGGCAGGGTGGATCTCACTGCCAAGGAGGGCCTAGAAGAGGGATCACAAAGATTCTGGAAGCTGCGTGGGAAGGGACCACTCTACTCCTCTCCCTGCAACATGAGCAGGATGAATGTGTCCTACGTCAGTCCATGCTGGGGAATCCAGCGGCAAGGGAGGAACACACATAAGCATACCTCCCAGGGTCCTGACTAGGCTGGCCTGAGGCCTGCCAAGTGAGGAAATGTCTGGCCTTTGCCACCAAGCTCCCTGCAACCAGAGACTGTCTTTTTTGTCACTAACAAGTATACAAGGGACACTTGATCAGGAATCAGTGCTCTAACACCTTCAGCCTTAGTCTGTGAGGTAACAGCCCACTGTACCCAGAGCAGGGGGCAGGACTCTCTGCCCCCTGCTTCCTCCATCAGAAAGCATCCTGGTGGATGCACAGCCTTGAGAAAGTGAAACCGTGAATCCAGTGGCTGCATTATTGGGTTTGATCAACATGAACTCAGACTCCGTTTTCCTGTGAGGCTCCACTGACCTAATAATGACTGTTTAGGTGGCCGCAGAGGGACGCAGAATCTGAGGTTTGTCTGTGCTGAGGTTGAAGAAAGCACCCATAGACTGTACTCATGGGAATGGCACTTCCCCCAATGAACCTAGCATCAGTAGCTGGAGATTGAAGTATATTCTGAAAGCCTCCTGCCTGATGAGTCATGCCCTCTCAGATGCAGCCAGAGGTGGGGAGCAATTGGCAGGACATGTACACCAGCCTCGAGCTGCAGGATGGTGATAAAACATGTTCTTCAAGCTGACTACGGTTATGTGAGCTTCCCACAGGCAAATACTCCTTGCTTCCCATTCCACTGAGCACCAAGATGGTATTGTCCATTACCACAATGTTTGTGAGCTTCATCACCGTGGGCAGAATTTAGGCCACATTGGAACTGCAGTTGTGGTGCAGCAAGTGAAGACGCCGCCTACAGTGCCAGCGTCTGATTCAGTATCAGTTCTTGTCCCAGCTGCTCCTTTGTTCTTGAACAATCACCTTGGAGATCAGTAGAAGATGATGACTTAGGTATCTGGGCCCTTGCCATCTTCACGGGAGAACCCAAAGAACCTCTGGGTCCAAGACATTGTAGACGTCTGGAAAGTAAACCAGCAGATGGAAAAATCCTGCTTTCTGCTTCTCCTCCTGTCTCTTTGTAACTCAGCTTATCAAATAAATTATTTTTTTAAACAAATGTTCTGATGGAGAGCCTCATCCACAACTTGAGAGCTTGCTCAGTATGTCTGTGAACCTGCAGGGGGCCTATACTGGCAGCTGGCTTTGATGACAATCCTAGCTTAGGCTTACAGAGATGCATGTGTGAGGCACAGAGTGGAACCCTACTGTGATGAGAGGAGAGGGATGGGTTCCAACACCCACTTGGGAGACTAGGAAATAAAGATGGTCACAGAGGCTTAGAGTCTCCAGGGAGTAGATTGGAGCCTCTGCGGAGAAAGAATAATCTCAGGATGTTTCAGGGGCACCAGACATCCCGGAGACAAGGAACAGAGGTTCAAATTGTGCCCCTACAGTCCACAGGAAAAGGAGGCTGCCACTGGCCTATATGGGTGAGCTGCATGAAGCCCTGTGGGGCCTTCATATAGCAGCCTGATAGATACTGTCAACCCTGCATGCCCAGAGGCTCAGATGGTACAAACTGTCCCCCAGCTGGACAAGCCTCAGTGACACACGGCCTTCAGTTCCTCCATCTTCCTGCACAAGGTGATGTGAAATGGATTTGGGTCTGGATTTGGCAACAGATAAGATGAAAAATCAGAGAAGCCACTAATGTCTCCTGATTCTGAACCAGGCTGTGGGAGGTTAGCGTGAGTTACAAAAATGCCACAGATGCTGTTGACAAGCTCTTTAATTGCACCACTGAGAACTGGACCAGGAAAGAGGACCAAGACACTGAGATCCTAGTGAGCCCCACCTAGGCCAGAACAGGAACACCATCATCCGGAGGGATATCAGCAAGCAGGAGCTCTCTTTAGCCCAAATCAAGCAGCCATGCATCCCGTGCATTCTTAAACTTACAACAATGAGACACGCTGCAGAGAAGAGAGCCCTCGAGGCCACCACTGCTTCACCTTGGACACAGAAACATGGTTGGGCACAAGTCTACTGCTCACTTTCATCCCTGATGATTCCCTGTTCACACCCTCTTGTCACTAACAGCACCCCCTCTTTAGGCTCGGGAGCACCACTGGTAGGAAACGCAAACCCAAAACCACAACAGGAGGGAGAATTATGTTTCTCTTACAGACCTTGCATCATTACACAATCGGTTACTCAGTTTATAGTAAAGTTGCTATTTGTATTTTACCACAGTTTATCCTGATTTTATGATTTTTCTTCATATTATTATTATTAGTATTATTTTATGATAAATTTTCATAGGCTTAGGATTTACCTTATCGCACTCCTGAAATTCTCTCCCCCAACACAATGATATTCCCTATATTATTACAGTAGTATAGTTCTTCATAAACAGTCATAAGTCCATAATTGAGCTCATGAACAATGGCAGAGAGTCCAACATCCTATTGTCAAGATGTATTTAACAGTTTTTCTTGGGAGTTCATCTTTGGTCTAAAAGTAGAGATGCATACCGCTTTGCATCCTCACATCTTGATATGGTTTTCTCCATTACGCAGTTACTGTACATACACTTAAATGAAAAATCACAAAACAAAATCAACAACAGGAAGAAAAATAGAAAATCACAAAGCCATGAAGTATAATGTCATACTACAGAATGACTAATGTGTTGCTGAAGATATGAAAAAGAAAATCAAGAACCTTCTGGAAAAACAAATAATGCTACTGTATGATGTCTGTGTCAGTGAAAAATTTAATGTGAGAATAAAACTCTTTTGAAGAAATGAAAATAAAAGCAAATGCATGAAAATCCATGAGATACAGTTTCTGCTCAACTTTGTTGGTGAGATGAGTCTTCTATAGGCAACAGAGAGATTTTTATTAATCCAGTCTAAATAGTTTATGACATACCATGGGATATAGGATAGCAACGGAGTATGGCGCATAACCTTGGGACCCCAATGCCTTGTGAGAGACCCAGAAGAAGGCTGTTGGCTTAGATCTAACTCATTTCTCATCCTCACAGCCATTTGGGATTGAATTAGCACATGAAAGACATTTCTGTCTCTCCTTATCTCTGTAGATCTGCTTTTCCAATAACAACAAAAAGAGAAAAAAAACATTTTTAAAAAACCTGATCAAACTTCAAAATGTGTATTACTAGAAGCTAAGAGAAGTGTAGGGAAGTGGAGAGAATTGGTACTATAGGGTGGATATAACATAATGTTTACTTCTGATGATCTGTAGTGCAATGACTGAATACTATGGCTCACAGGGATGTATTCTGTCCTGCATAATGAACTGGAATGCTGAGAAATGTGATGTTAGTCAAAAATAAAAAATGTTACATGTTATTCCAAAATTTTTAAAAAAAATGAATTGTCAAGAAAAAAAAAAGTGAGTTAAGCTTTTCATAAAGCTTTGTTTAACTTGACTCATTAAGTCCTCTAAGTTTTTGGAAAGAAGCCTACCTCACAGAGATGTCCCTGTGTGGTTATTTATATTTACTGCCAATTGAAGCAAACCTTTAGAATTTTTTCAATATTCACCATGGGAACCAGTGTACCTGAGCCTCATGCTGATTTCAGCAGCTTCAGAAATTCTCAGTTCAAATCTAATCCAGTTCCAGCCTCAATCCATTTATGTTTTTCCTCAGTAAGCCATTTTAAAACAAATCCTTTGTTATGGACCTCAGCTTCATATAGGAAGTGATTTTTGCTAAGAGTTCTAACCCAAATCTGATCAACCATTTTGATGATATATTTTTTGTGGGGGAGTATTATCCCATAACTGCTTTTTAAATCATCATAGGAGACAGTGTGCAGCTGCTTCTAATTTCTTCAAAATTTTTCACGCATTGTCCTGACCGATATGCCTAATATTCTGTCTTTGTGCATCTTCTGGTAGCTCAAACTCCAACAGCTCCTACAGAAAGCGTCTAGTGCACTCATTCGATAAGTACATACATGTTCATGTTAATGATTTACAGCATGCTCAGTTAATACAGCTGCTCAAACTCCACTAAGGAAACAGAATAACAGAAGTTCTTCAAGGAAACAGGCTTTTCAAAGCAGACTGAAAAAGTGTCAAGGCTAGGAGACATCCCTTCTGGCTGCTGGACCAGGGTGACCCTGTTTCCCTCTCTGTTCAAGGGACATCACTGTTATGATGGCCACAGTCCACCGCATACACAACATTCTGCAAGTAAGTATAGGAGAACCCTGCAAATACTTCATGAAAAAAGTCAAAGATAAGTTTCGAATCAGGTATCCAACCTAACAGTAAAGATGACCACATTAAAAATCAGAACTCCTGACTTTGCTTCCCAACTCCTACTCCTGACTTAACACCTCACCAATACAGAACTATGGAGGAAGCAGTAATGCCTCAAGTAATTGGACCCCCGTCTCACATGGAAGATTAGGATTGTGCTTCTGTCTACTGGCTTTGCCAAAGCCTGGCCCGAGTTGACTGCTACAGACGACCAGGGAGTAAGTCAGCAGCAGGTTGAAGCTGGACATATGGGTTTGTTTGCATGTTTCTCTCTTCCCTTAGTTTTTGAACTTTTTTTTTCCTTTTTTAATTTTTTAAAAGCATGTGCTGAAGCCAGAAAGAAAGAAAGTAAATCATAATCAAAGATGGCAAAGGGGAAGATCTTCTTATTAAAACCCATAAAAGGAGATAAAATCAAATAGACACATGCATGATGAGGCTAAACCACAACCTCTTAATATTAACTCTGAACACAAATGGCCTAAACTCATCAATCAAAAGACATAGATTAGCAGAAAGGATTAAAAAGCATGACCAAACTATCTGTTGCCTACAAGAGACATATCTAATCAACAAAGCTGCATAGAAGCTGAAAATGAAAGGATGAAAAAGGACATTTTACTCCAATGGAAAGGAAAAATCAGGTTTTTCACCTGGACCACATGGAATTCAATCCTGGCATGCATGGGTGGTTTAATATTAATGAATCTATAAATGTGGTACAGGACATCAAATAACTGAGGAACAAGGATGATATGGTAGTTTCAACAGATGCGGAAAAAGCATTTGATAATACACAAAACCACTTCATGCTAATAACTCTTAATAAGTAGGTGTAGAAGAAACAGCCTATGACATAATCAAAGCAATATATGAAAAACCCAATGCCGGCATCATACTGAATGGGGAAAGATTGGAAGCCCTAACACTAATATCGGGAACCAAACAAGGATGTCCACTATTGCCACTGTTATTTAACATAGTACCAGAAGTACTCGAAAATGCTATAAGACAAGAAAAAGAGATCAAAAGAATTCAATTTGGAAATGAGCAAGTCAAGCTATATGCTTGCAGTTGACATCACTGTGTATATAGGAGAACCAAGACACTCGATAGACTGCTAGAACTTATACGAGAGTTTGGCAAACCGGCAAGGTACAAAATAAATGACTAGAAATCCACTGCCCTAGTGTATGCAAACAACTCCAAGACTGAAAAAGAACTAACCAGCCTGGAACCCTTCAGCATAAAACGAAATACCTTGGAATAAACCTAAGTAAAGATGTGGAGGATCTATATGAGGAAAACTATAAAATATTAAGAAAATAAATAGAAGACTTCAAAAGGTGGAGATATATACCATGTTCCTGGATGGGCAGAGTCAATATCATCAAAATGTCCATATTAACCAAAGCAATATACATATATATTTAACACAATTCCATCCAAATACCAAGAACATTCTTCACAGAGCTAGAAAAAAAAATGACACGTAGGTTCATCTGGAAACAGAAAAGACCATGAGTAGGCAGAACCATCCTGAAGAGTGAGAACCCAGTGGGAATGATCACATGCTCAGACCCTCAGACACATTATAAGATAGTAGTGATCAAAACCACCTGGTACGAGGTACAGAAACAGAGAAGATCAATGGAGAAGAATAGAAACATCAGAAAGTAGCACACATGCACAGCCATCTAATTTTCAACAACAGCAACAAACCAGGAAACAATCCAGGGAAAAAGGAAGGTCTCTTCAATAAATGCTGTTGTGACAATTGGTTAGGAGCCTGCAAAAATAAGAAGCAAGATGCACATCTTTCAACATACACAAAGATCAAATCTAAATGGATAAAAGATCTAAACCTACACCAAAAGACACACTTTTGGAAGAAAAAGTTGAAAGCACTCTACAAGATACATGTGGAGGCACAGACTTCCTAGAAAAACCATCACAAGCAAAAGAAGTCAAGATCAAAATAACAAAATGGGACTACATTAAGCTAAGAAGCTTTTGAACAGCAAAGGAAATAACAAAATGAAAAAAAAAAAGCAACTAACAGAATGAGAGAAAAAGCTTTGCACATTACACAGGAGACAAAGGGCTAATATCCAGAATATTCAAAGAATTCCAGAACAAACATGACATCCAAACAAACCAACCAGTCAAGAAATGGGCAGACACTTTTCAAAGGAACAACTCCAAATGGCTAGCAGGCATATGAAAAAATGCTCAAGCTCCTTGAAATAAGGAGAATTCAAATAAAAACAATATTGAGGTTACACTTAACTCTAGTGACAGTATCACACATAAAGAAAACTACTAACAGCACCTGCTGGGGCGGAGGGTGGGTGCTGTAGGAAAAAAGAATACTACTCCACTGCTAGTGGGATTGCAGGAAGGTGTAGCCACTACGGAAGTCAGTATGGAAAACACTCAGGCAAGTGAAAATCAACCTACCGTATGACCCAGCAATTACACTTCCAGGGATGTATTTAAAAATTCTGATACATGAGAAAGCAATGTGCACCCCTATGTTCACTACAGCATAATCAATAAACACAAAAACATGGAAGCAACCTAAATTCCCACTAACAGACGACTGGATAAAGACACAGTGGTTCATCTACTCCGTGGAATACTACTCAGCCATTAAAAAAGGCAAAATAAAATTGTTTTTGGCCAAATGGGCTGAACTGGAGACCATTATGCTAAGGGAATTGAGCCATTAAACATAACAGCCATTAAAAATATAAAACAACAACAAAGAGAACAAATAAACACATGTATAGCCCCACAATCAAAGGAGGTAAGAAAGTCCAGAACACTAGGAACCAAGTCAAATTTCTATAAATTTCTGCAAAATGCATTTCTACAAAAGGACGCAGGTAGATATATATCTAATTGTAAGAGATTGTGGCCTGATGGGGCTCAGTGCTAACATGGGTAGAAAAGCTTCGCACATCATCTCAGGGAATTATTCTTTCATACTTCAATTTGTAGTAATATATCAAATCTAAGGATTTTACCTGTGAATTTTAACTTATTGCACTGCCTCGTGTATCCTTTGTAATAAGACCTTGTGATGTAATCCATGAATCAGTCATCATAGGAGACTGATTGCTTTCCATCACCTGAGATTGTTAATGTCCCTTTTATCAATTATTGCTACTTCTCATAGGTAATGATAATCTAGTCCTTATTTTGCTTTGATTAGTGCCACATTGGACATGCTCTGGCAAGTATTTTATCATGAAGATTATTGACGCTCTTTTTCACCATCCTTGTGTGACCTTGGTATCTTTGTTACATGATCATTCACTTCATGTGGATGAAAGTTCATTATTTTTCTTCCCTTGATGGGCTGTGTACACTAGGTATGTATTCAAGGGGATTCATAATGGAAATGTAGCAGAAACTGACATGTTCATGTGTAAAAACAGAGAGAAGTACATCTCTATGCACACAGTACAAGGATGGACTCACTGCAAAATGGATGATAACATCCTGACAGTTGGAGGTTGGACTCTCAGACACTGTCCATGCCTACAGTTCAGGGAGACAGCTCAATGGCAGAGTGACAGACTTGTGAAAGTTCACAAAAGGCACCAATTGTGAAGCAGGAGGGGAAATCAGTGGGGGAGGGAACTTTGGGGTGGAGAGGGGAAAACCCAGTCCCTATTTCATGTCATAAAGCAAAATACTAATAATTAAAAAATAGCTCCTAGGAGGGGTTGGTGTCATGGCCTATAGATAAAGATGCCACCTCTAGTGTCAGGGTCTCATACAGACACCAGTTCCAGTCCCAGGCACTTCCAATCCAGCTCCTTGCTAATACCCTGGCAAATATAAGAAAAATTTACCCACATGCTTGGGATCTTGCCTCCCACAGTGAAACCCAGATGATGTGTTTGGGTCCTGGTTAAAGCCTGGTCCAAAATTGGCCTATGTGGCAATCTGAGAAGTAAAACATCAGATGGAACATCTTTCTCCCGCTGTCTGTAATTCTGCCATTTTGAATAATTGTAAAGATTTTTTTTTAATTCGAGGGAAATTTTATTAAAATGTAAGTTTTATAAAGCTTTAGAAAATGCAAATATGAAAATATTATGCATGATTCTCAAAGTTACTTTCTCCAAATTAAACATGTTATATAATACTTTTCTAAATTTTGCTTTATGTCTGCCTTTTCTGATCCAATGCTGGGTTGGGAAAGCTCCCTTGGGCTGTTGGTGTGGTGGGTTTGGTCAACAGAAGAGCCCCTCTGGGGACTTGTCCAAGAAGGCACCAGGACTGTCCAGGAAGGCAAGGGACAGGGCCTACTTGTGAACAAAAGATGCTGACCCAGTCTGTCACCTATTCCCTCCACCATAGTTCCCATTGGGACCCTCCTGCACTCACAGCCAGACACCACACAGCCTGCTCAGCAGTCAATGGAGTCTTTAGTGTTCACAGTGAACCCTTTGGGATCATAAGGTTGCCTAAAATGAGACAGATTCCTGGAGCAGAGAGAGGGTGGTGAACCAGGGCAGAGGGGGGTGGCTCGCCCAACACTGAATCCTGGGGCTGGCAGAGCTTGGCAAGCAGAGAAAGAGGGACCATGTACAGCCTTCTCAGGTTCATTGCCTTCTGGATTTCTATCTATTAGAAACAAATAATCTGGGAATGGAAGTAGATGGGAGCACTTGATCCGAGAGTAACCTTCCATCTCTCTGTTTGTGTTTGAGATTAATCAGAGCCTTTACTGTGTATGTGTCAATAAGCAACCAGCCTTTCCAATACACACAGGCAGCACAAGCAATATATCCATGAAAGTGAAAATCTGTCGCTGAGGTTAGAAGCTGCGAATCATCAGGAGCAAAGATAAAGTACTATAGGGTTTGATTTTGCTTTGCTTCTTAAGATTCATAAATTTTTTTTAAAGAATAATTTTATTTTTTATTGGAAAGCCAGATATATAGAGAGAAGAACAGACAGAGAGGAAAATCTTCTGTTTGTTGCTCCACTCCCCAAGTGGCTGCAATGGCCAAAGGTGTGTCAATTTGAAGCCAGGAGACCAGAGCCTCTTCTCGCACTCCCATGAGGGTTCAGGATCCTAAGGCTTTGGGACGGCTTCGACTGCTTTCCTAGGAAACAAGCAAGGAGTCGGATGGGAAACAAGGCCACCGGGATTGAAACCAATGCCCATATGGGATGCTGGCGCATGCAAGGTGAGGACTTTAGCCACTAGCCTCCCATGCCAGTCCCTAAGATTTATTTATTTTAATTGGAAAGACAAATATACAGAAAGAAGGAAATAGAAAGATCTTCCATCTACTGATTTGTTCCCCAAGTGGCTCAAACAGCCAAAAATAGGAGTCCAAACTTAGGAGTCAGTAGCTTCTTCTGGGTCTTCCACATTGGCACAAGGCCCTATGGGCAGAGTCTCAATGTTTTGGGCTATTCTCAACTGCTTTTCCAGGCCAGAAGCAGGGAGTTGGATGGGAAGTGGAGTTGCCGGGATTAGAACCAGTGCCCATATGGGATCCCAGCCCATGCTAAATAAGGATTTTAGTCACTGGCTTCTGTGCTGGCCCCAGTGCTGTAGATTTTTACCAGCCCAAGCTCTATGTTCTAAATGGAAACAAGCCCACAGGGTTAATCCCTGCCTTTCAAAGAAATTGTGATATTCCTAGCCGCATTTCAGCCAACTGCATACACTGCAGGGTCTCTGTGCCATGCATATAAACTGGCCTTGAAGCTGACCCAGAACAGGAGCAGGGGGAGAGGAGGAGGAATGGAAAGACAGGAGGAAGCCACAACAGGGGGAGCTGACATAAGACAGTATAGGCTGTGATGTCCCTGACCCCAGGTGAGGAGGCTGAGCCTGCTCATCAACCTAAGGCTTGAAGTTCGCAGGTGTGTATGCAGGATAAGGAAGCCCAGCATGAATTCAAGTGAACCTGGGTTGAAACAGGCTTTGGCAGACATCAGGAAAGGTGGCAATTGTGCTCACCTTGCTAAGCATCTGCTAACTTCAACAGAAATCCATAGAGCCAGGATCCCACTGCCTGCCTCCACAGAAATAATCATGAAAACATTAAAATCCTATGTGAGGGGCCCGATGTGGTAACCTGGTGACGAAAGTCCTCACCTTGAACATCCTGGGATCCCATATTGGAGCCGGTTCTATTCCCGGCAGCTCATCTTCCAATCCAGCTCCCTGTTTGTGGCCTAGGAAAGCAATTGAGAACAGCCCAGGACCTTGGGACCCTGCTCCCATGTGGGAGACCTGGAAGGGGTTCCTGGTTCCCAGTTTTGGATCAGTGCAGTACCTGCCGTTGCGCTCACTTGGGGAGTGAGTCATCGGATGGAAGATCTTCCTCTTTGTCTCTCCTCCTCTCTGTATATTTGCCTTTCCAATACAAATAAATAAATCTTTAAAAAAATAAATAAAATCCTGTGTGAGGTGACTAGGATGTTGAAAGGAAAACATCCTGTGATTCACCTTGTAAATAAGGATGCCTAAAACAGCCACATGTAGATGAAGTGTTCGAGGGGAATAATGAGAAACTTGGCTTCCCATTAAACAGTGTAATGAGAAAACAACACATCCTGGAAGCAATAGTTCACAGCTCAATTATAGAGGTCTCTGCTGTCATGCAGAAGACCTGGGTGAAGTTTCAGGCTCATGACATTGGCCTGGGCCAATTCTACTTTTTGCAAGCATTTGGGGAGTGAACCACAAGATACAAGATCTCTTTCTCTCTCTCCTTGTCTTCCTCTCTCTCTTCCTTTCAAATAAAATGGGTGAATTTTAAAAATATAAACATCATAAGTGACTTTAAAAAGCACATCATAGGGCCTGACACAGTAGCCTAGTGGTTAAAGTCCTTGACTTGCATACACCAGGATCAAATATAAGCGCCAGTCCATGTTCCAACTGCTCCACTCCAGTAACACCTCCTTGCTTGTGGCCTGGAAAAGTAGAAGATGGACAAAGCCTTGGGACCCTGCACCCACATGTGAGACCCAAAAGAAG
The DNA here is from genome assembly GCF_017591425.1 of Ochotona curzoniae. Classification (NCBI taxonomy): domain Eukaryota; kingdom Metazoa; phylum Chordata; class Mammalia; order Lagomorpha; family Ochotonidae; genus Ochotona; species Ochotona curzoniae. The sequence goes on along the minus strand of NW_024467127.1, from coordinate 3,286,733 downwards.
CCCCTGGCTCCTGGCTTCATATGAGCTCAGCTCAGGTCATGTGGCCCTTTGGCAAGTAAACAAGAGAATGGAAAGTCTTTCTCCTCTATAAATCTTCCTATTGGATAAAAATGAATACATCTTATAAAAAAGATACAAATTGGAGAGAATCATGTTGAGAAAAAGACATAATTAAAATGAAACAGCTATCGAGAGAGAAACAGAGAAGTTCAGTGACCACTCAATGTAGGGAAAGAGTCAGGACACATAAATGCCAACAACAGCCAACATCCCTTCCCTGCAGAAGCAAGTTCACACGTTCAGGAGTCCAGGAGAGTGTGGAGAAACGGCAGCTCTGAACACAGTCTTCCCCTGGGCATCTCTGGGAGGAGGAACAGCAACTTCAGGGACACGTTTTCTCTTTCTGATGTAGTCACAGGTAAAGCTCCATCTGTGTGCACAAGGCCATACGTAGTGGGTAAGGCTGACTGTGGCGTTGTTTATAGTCCACACATGGACAGCTGTGGGTTTTACTCATTCCCTGCAGGGATAGCACCAGCAGAAAGACACGCCTGTGTGCAACCATGCAACGCAAGCCCCAATGCTGGGCTGACAAGAAAGCAACGCACAGCACAGGGTGAGCAGGACGCTGCTGACGTCACATTTCTGGGTGCAAAGCACAGCTGTGTGCTGAGATATGGAGACAGCTGCGTAGTGAACAGGAAGATAGTGCGGAGAAGGTTCTCAAAGCGATGACTTGATCTATATATATGTGCGTAGCAATGACAACATCCTTATTAACTAACACTTCCATCATCATCATCTCTGAGTGTGTGTGTGTGTGTAGGACACAAAAGGTATATTCTATCAGCCAATTTTAATTACACTATACAGCTTTGTGATACTCAGTCTCTCAGGATGCTCCTCTCCACCCCTGTCCCTGGTGGACTTCCAGGAAGACATCAGCATCATACATGATCCCCTAGGAGGATTCCATCATCAGACACATTTGGGAAATATTGTCTTCCAGATATCTCTTCTAGAGGATTCTCTGCTACACTCACACACACACACACACACACACACACACACACACACACACACACACACTCACATACAAATGTGAATGCAGATATGTGTCCACGTGACACACGTACAAATGCACTCACACACGCACATCCATGCACACAGATACACACATGTTAAAGACCCTGAGAACTCCTACAGTGAGGAAACCTTCATCTTTTGTGGGTTGCAGCAGTTTCTAAACTTCCCCAAGCTCAGAACCCCCTTTCAGCTTCTCCCCTCTGAGACTCAGGTTTCCTCAGAAACATTTTGGGAGATTCTGGGCTCCAACATTGAACATTTCTCTGAAAAGCTTTGAGGGACTGTGAACCCTAAGAAGCCCATCTCTGCCAGCCAGGCAACTGAGTGAGGAAACAGTGAAATCCTGGGCTTGTTCCCACAGCACTCTGCCAGTGTCACATCTGGAACACAGCTGAGGGACAGTGCGGGAAGCTTACCCCAGCCATGGCTGCAACACCTCCAGCCCTGGGGTGACCCCTTTAGGTCTCAACTTCTTGACTAAACTCGCCTCTCCCGCCCTCTGCCCCCTTTCGGTTCTGCACACTTCCCGTCTCCAAGTTCACAGGTTGTCCTGGACCCCTCCCTATGTGGCTCCTTCACCAGGACAAGCCTGGGTTTGTCTCTGTGACTTTCCCCTCCCTCACTGCTCCAGCTGCCCAAGGGATGGGGGTATCCCTGTCTCTCCCACAAGCCCCTTCAGCACATCCTCCAGGCTACTGACCAGGCTATGTGGAGCATCTCTGGACCATGGCCTATCTCTGAGTCCCTCTCTGTTTCAAAATGTTACTCCTTTGCACATCTGAGCCCTGCTGAATTCCCACCCTCACTTGGCTCACCCCTGCTGCCCACACCTAAAATCCCAACAGTTCTGTATCGCTGACAGCTGCTCCCAGGGAGTGTGATGGCCATCAAGCTTCCCCCTTCCTTTAGACTTCTCTGCACCTGCTCAGTAGCCTGCTCAGCCACAACCTCCTACAGGCAGCTCTCTGACTGCCTTTGCAAGGTGCTCTTGGAAGGCAGTTTCTTCTCATCTGCACACCTGGTAATCCAGTGAGTAAGCCAGTTGCAGCTTCTCCTGTTGGGCATGCGACAGGTGAGAAGTGAAAGTGGAGGCCAGGATGGTACACAGCACACTCAGGAGGGCTTGATGAATTAAGTGTCTGCACATTTTTGATACATAAAAAAAGATAAATTAAGTTATTCAGATGGTCTATTAGATTTCCTTTTGGCCTCTCAGGTACAGTAAAACACTGTAAAATGTTAACATTCAATAAACTTAAGATTTTTTTTTCTCATTATTTTCCCCCAACACACTGTTTCCCTTCTCTCTTTTCAACACAATCGACACATGGAATGAATCTTTTGCCACTTAGCTAGGGTCTTCCTGGATCAAGGTAAGCTGGTGAAGATGAGAGAATGGGCCACATCAAAATAAAAGAAATGCGTTAGGTTCATGATACACTTTAAAAAACTCTCCGCTCATCTGCTTGGCATTATGCTAACCGCAAGAAAAGTGGAGCAGGAAGTATTCCCATTTGTAGAAATATAAGACAAGATCAAAGAGAAGAAAGACTTGCATATGGCACAGTGGCTTTCTTTTTTTAAAGATTTATTTTTATTATTTTTTTATTTTTTTATTGGAAAGGCGGATATACAGAGAGGAGAGACAGAGAGGAAGATCTTCCGTCCAAAGATTCACTCCCCAAGTGAGCGCAATGGCCGATACTATGCCAATCCGAAGCCAGGAGCCTCTTCCGGGTCTCCCACGCGGGTGCAGGTTCCCAAAGCTTTGGGCCATCCTCGACTGCTTTCCCGGGCCACAGGCAGGGAGCTGGAAGGGAAGCGGGGCTGCCAGGATTAGAACCGGCGCCCATATGGGATCCCGGGCGTGCAAGGCGAGGACCTTTAACCACTTGCGCCACCGCGCCGGGCCCGGCACAGTAGCTTTCAAACCAACCCTCTGTTTGCAGTGCCAATATCCCATATGGGTGTGGTTCTAGTACCGGCTGCCTTGCTTCTAATCCAGCTCCCAGCTAATGGCCTAGCATGGTAGTGGATGATGGACCAAGCCCTTGGACTTCTCTAAGCATGTGGGAAACCTGGAAGAGCTTCCTGACTTCCAGCTTTCAGACTAGGTCAGCTTTGGCTGTTGTAGCCATTTGGAAAAGGGGTCAGTGATGGAAGATCTCTGCTATTCTCTATCTCCCTCTCTCGTTCAAGTACAACTAACTTGATAAATAAATCTTCAAAAAAAATGCAAGGAAGCAAATGAACCAAAAAAAAAAAAAATGACAGCCTTGCACATTTGCTGATTAAATCTGAAACGCACTCATTTTTGCATTAGACAGTTGCCTTGTAGGAGCCAATCACATTTTCAGCTATCCATACACGATCATTTCCGCCCCCAACCCTGTAGTTCAGTGGGTACTTACTGTCATCATTGCCACTCTCAGATGAGAAACTGAGTAGTTTTTTTTTTCTTCACTGAACTGTAGTTTCTGCAGGTAGAAGGACACTCCAGCGCCCTTGGTTGGCCTATTAATAACAATGACTCAGTCCTGCTGCTGTTGGAAGAGACCAGGAGCAGAAGCCTGTGGTTGAGTTGGGTAGGAAAAGTGTTGCTTAGAAAGGTGGGTGTCATACTCTTTCAAGATGCTTCTGAAGAATCATGTGCATGAAGGGTGGAATAGGACAACTTGGAAAACTGGCAGGGATTTCATGACATCACCATGAGTGAGCCAACCAAGATGGCACCCCACAAGGCCCTGGCTCCTCCCCACCACTGTGGTCTCTCTGCCTTTGAGACTATGAGAACTCTCACAAGAAGGATGACTTTGCATTTGTAAAGATGTTCCTTGTACACCAGATTCAAGACTCCTGCCAAATACTGGATTTTTCCAGATTGCAAATCTTTGCGAGGATGGGGTGATATGAGTGCCCAGAGAAAGAAGTGAGAGAAAAGGAGCAGGAGCGTTCCTCCTACCTGCTATCAATACTGTTACTCATGAACTGCTCACAGCAGCCGACCTTTGCCTCGCATGAATTGAAAAACAGGGCTCATCCACAGACTGCACACATGCACACTGATGGATAGCTCTGTGCTAATTTCCCTAATCTCTCATTATGATTTATTTCCTTGACCAATCTGGACTATTTTAAATATAACCATCTCCTGGAGCAATGGCAATGGAAGCTCTTGCTAGCAGTTAGCAAAAGTTAATAGGACAGGCCCCAATGTTGGATTTGGGGATTCACAGCCTAGCTGTGCCATCCCTTGGAGAGTGACCTTGGAAAGGTCGTTTTGCCTCCATGAGGAAGTTTGTTGTCAGAAGAGAAATGAGAGTAGTTACAGAGCTCTTTGCAGGCTTGCTGCTAGCACTGAACATTGTAGGCTTGCTGTTAGCAGCCTAGTAGCTTAGCTCAATGCCTGTGATGCTGGCAGCCCAGATTGGTGCCAGTTGGAGTCCCAACAATTCCACTTCTGCTCCAGATCATTGCTGAATTTCCTGGAAAGAAGCAGAAGATGGCACAGCTGCTTGGGCCCCTGCACCCACACAGGAGACGTAAATGAAACTTCAGATGAAGCTGGCTCCCATCTTTTCCCAGCTCAGTCCTAACTGTCGTGGCTAATTGATGAGTGGAACAGAGGATGGACAGTCTTGTGCTCTCTCTCACCACCCCTCTTCGAGTAAATATAAAGATATGTTAGTAAACAGTTAGCCCTACCAAAATCAGGTATATGTAAATTGGCTAGCAATGTGACGAATATATCTTTGCTCTTACTAACTCTTAAGAAATCATTTATAAATTGCTCCATTAGTTATCTTTTTAGGGGATAATGGGAGATTTTTAAAGAGTTGTTTATCAACTATGCTCTTATCAGCTACCCACTGATTGGTTCCCCAAAACAGCAGAAATATCCATGGCCAGGCCAGGCTAAAGCCAAGAGCCAGGGACTCTGTCCAGGTCTCCCACTTGGGCTACCTTCCATTGTCTTCCCAGGCACATCATCAGGGAGCTGGACGAGAATTGATTTCCCAGTATAGAATATTGTCTTTGCAAGTGACAGGTTAACCCTCTGTGTTTTATCAATCCTAGGTGACAGAATGCGGATACCGTTGGCTTTAAACCGGGCAACTGAAGATTCAATGACCACTACTCCTCACAGGTGTCACCCACCTATTCTCCAAAGTCAGCCACCCTAGCTCAGGACCACAGTAGTCACTGCATTGACACCTCCCCACCATTCACCCACCCTTTCACAGGTCCCCATAGGCAGAAAGGGAAGGAGTTTTATGTGATTTTAACCAAGAGGTTTCCCCAAAGCCAAGGGCATAGAGGTTGCTGAAAACATGAGCCCAGGGCACTTTGCTGAGTCAGCAGATGTCAACATGATTGAATCCCAAAGCAGGGGTGAAGGACTGAGTGGAAGCCCATCTGCAGCATGAAGGAAGAGTAAATGGAGAACAGCTATTGACATTTTTTTTACCATGGCTCCTGGTCCCAGGGAGTGAATAGGAGCATCCATCGGACATAGGATGAGGGCAGTTGCCAGACAGTCACACTCACACGGACATGGAAAGGGACTTTCTACCACATGGGCCCAGACAATTGGAGCTGATAAGGACACAGCTTTTGTCTCGTCTCTAACAGTATGAAGGAGCATCCAAACACACATGTAAACGGGAAGTCTCTGCAAGCAAACAGAAGCTGGCAGGAATTCCTTCCTGTACCCAACCTCCTCACTTTCCCTATCAGGTGAACTACCCAGGACTCTTCTCACACTTGCAAACATGATGTGAGTGATGCAAAATAAGACATTGATGAAAGTGAGTGAATTGGTTTTTCCAATTCTTTTTATGTTTCTTCTTATTATTATTATTATTTTTAGCAGAAAGTTGGAGTCAGAGAGAGAGAGAGAGATTGATCTATCCTCTGCTGCTTTACTCTCTGGATGGCTACAACAACCAGGGTTAGGCTGTTTAAGGTAAGGACATTATCCACAATGTTACCATGCCAGACCTACCCCTGTGGATTTGAAAGCTCTCCTGATGATTCTGGTACATGACAGGGATGGGTCCCATTAGGATTGAAATCAAATTGCATTGTACCTTGCCTCCAGCTTGTGAGCCAGCATGGGAAACACTGGTTCTGCCCACACGTGGCTGCAGACTTACTGTCTATCCATCATAGCTATAAGGGGACCAAGCAAAAAACAATCTGGCCTGGAGCGAGTGTGAGTCTTAAATCCCTCCGAAGGCAGGCAACACAGAAAGTGTAACCAAACACAGCAAAGCACAAGCAGTTGGCTTCAAATTAATTGCAAACTTTGAGATGAGGTGCTATAAGCCCTGAGAAATGCCAGATGATTTTCTTATGCAGCTTCTTTCACTGATGGCATCTCTTGCTATGATACCATTTTTCCTTCTAAAACTGCAACAATTTTTTGGGGGGGCAGGGTGGGCAGAAAAACAGACAATACAATGGACAGATGGCAAAAATGAGAAGCACCTCCCAGTACTTGTCTCTGACACATTTGTGTGTCTGCCTCATCAGAAATTTTCTTACCTCATCCTAACAGGATTACAGTGACCTGGTCACTCCCACAATACAGAGCACAGAAGAGAGAATACATGTTGGAAATTTAAAATATGAATGAAAAGCATGAGCAAAAATCTAGTTCTGAAATACACCCTCTAAAAACCCTGAAGAACATGCAAAGTGCTGTGAAATCAATCTAACCACATTTAAATATTTCAAAACATTGAAAAACATGATGACTTGCGTTAAAAAATAATTTAGACATTTTCTTGACAGATTAACAGAGAAAAATCTTCCTTTGAACACTCTGTTCAATGAATGACAGCAGCAGCCAGGTCTAAGCCAGGAACTTGAAACCTGGGTGTGCCTCGTGGGTACAGGGCCTAAGCATTTGGGTTATCATGTGCTGCCTTCCCAGGAGCATTTAGCAGAGAGCTAGATCAGAAATGTTGTGTCTGGGTCTTGGGTATGAGAAGCTATTGGTGCAATTAGTGCCTTAACCCCCTGCACCACAACACAAGTCCCTAGGATTGACTTACATCTCAAAGGAAACCAATTTGTGAAGAGTGGCTTGCCTTGGAGTTCAGTGGTCTTGATCGGTGGTCTACTAGCCCATCACTGGCCTTCTGCAGGCCTGACTCATTCTAGGGCTCTTTGTCCCTGCTGCTTTTTTTCCTAATCCTTCCTTCACTCAAGGCTCAGTGGAAATCCCATTCTCCGAGGCTCCCACCCCTGTGCACCCCTTTACTTCTGGCTGTGATTTTCTGCAGCATCCCCTGTCCCTTCTCCACCTAGGTGTGTTCCAGGTTACCCCTTATCTCCCACAATATGGAGCACAGAGCTGGGCTCAAGGGACAGTAAGTAGATGCTGCGCAGAGCTGTGAGTGTCTGAGTTTGAAACTCAGTTGAGGAAACCATAATGCTAAGGGAAATGAGCCAACCTCAAAAGGTTACATACCACATGCTTGCCTTAATTTAAGATGTCAATATGAAAAACAGTATATGTAAAATGTAATATTATCTCAACCTCAAACAGCCTATCTCACATGCAATAAAATATTCTGAAGAAACCAATGAACCAACAATCATTGTCAGATTGCTTATGATCTACATCAAAGAACTGTATTACCTAATATACTTTCTTTTTTAAGATTTATTTTTATTTTTATTGGAAAGGCGGATATACAGAGAAGAGGAGAGACAGAGAGGAAGATCTCCCGTCCGATGATTCACTCTCCAAGAGAGCGCAACGGCCGATGCCGATCCGAAGCCAGGAGCCTCTTCCAGGTCTCCCACATGGGTGCAGGGTCCCAAAGCTTTGGGCCGTCCTCGACTGCTTTCCCGGGCCACAGGCAGGGAGGTGGATGGGAAGTGGAGCTGCCAGGATTAGAACCGGCGCCCATATGGGATCCCGGGGGTGCCAGGCGAGGACCTTAACCACTGCGCCATCACGCCGGGCCCCAAAACCTAATATACTTTTAGTACCCTATGGTATCCCATAGTGGGGAGGAGAGCAGAGAAATCCTCCATCTCCCTAGAATGTGTAAGGAAGACGTGAAATATAACCTGCCAGGATCAGAATTGGTAACTCATAGACAACAGACTCTAATCAGTATTAGACAATAATTAAACTGCAAGGACATATAAGGGGAATCAAGAGCGGTCCTGACAACCTTTTAACAGGAGGTCATATGCACAGAGCAGCGGGGGAACCTAGAGTGGAGCAAGAGGACAGGAGGAGGCTTGTATCCCAACCTTGAAGACTCACAGATTCTCACCAAAGACCATCAGTATGAGCACCAAGGACTACATCCCAACTGCCAAGGAGACCAAGGGGAACTGGAGTGCCTTTGGAGGCCAAGAAATCTGAATTCATCCACTCCCGCTTGGATCCACCACAAGGGATAAAAGAAGTCCAAACACTTCCTCGTAGGATCCAAGGGCATCAGAACAACAGACAGGAGCCGTGAGCAGTCCGCAGAAACAGAACAGCAAACTTCCTTTGGGAATAGGGAGAGGAGCTTTCTCTGGTCCTCGCTCGGTTCCAACCTTGGGTCTTCACCCTCTCTCTCAATGACCATCAGGATCACTCCAGAAACCCCTCAAAACAAACAAACAAACCAACCAAACTCTAGAATAGATAGAGAAGAACAAGGAAAGCTTAGAATCAGACAGGAAATGGACAGCATAGATTCACTTATACCTTACAAGGTGGGACAGGAAGATTGGTTACTCCTCACTAGGGTAATGAGGATTTCTCTGCACACCCGTCCTAAAACTGTTCTGCACCTAAACTGTTGACATATATCAATGAAGGAGTTACAGGATGTGTTTAAGAACTTGCATTTTTTTTTACATGTTGGTTACTCAATACTATGTCAATTAATTCCATAACATTATAAATTGTTGCTGATGTTAGGTTGGGGCTTTTATTTGATCGGGATGATACTCTGCCAGATCTACCTTCAGACCAGAGATGATCTCCCCAACAAGCCATTGAATTTGTCTGGACAATAAGATCCTGGACTCTATGCTTGATATATGCTTGCAACGAAAGAATCTCTTGTGAATTGAACTTGGGTAATGCAACAAGGTGGAGGGATACACCATAGGGGGAGGGTTTGGGAAGGGGTGGGGGAATTCCAGTACCTATATAACTGTGTCACATAATGCAATGTAATTAATTTAAAAAAAAAAGAAAGAATGAAAAGAAACTCAGTTGACAGGAGTTTACCAAAGGAGAACCACAGGGGGCATCCCAAGTAGCAGGCCTTTGGAATGGAAAGGGGATAGAGCTAAAAAAGGCAGGAGGGGGGCAGCTCCTTGCAGGGGGCTCCCCAGGCCATACCTCCAACAAAGGCAGTCCTAGAAGGGAGGGGAGCAAACAAATTGAGGATCCATGGCTCTGTTGAGACACAGGAGCTCCAAAAAGACATAGGTAGGTGTCCTCAGGGGGTGACCTTAGAGAATAAAGAATAAGGTTTGGAATAATGCAGGCCTGTCCCTGAAAGGTAAATGTAGTGAAACCAGCCTGCTATAGGAGACACAAATTGCTTTCACAGGAGTTCTTTACAGTGGTCTCATCATTCTTGTCCAGAAGAAAATCCCTAATACGCCTCTGGGGATTGAAGCTGCAGACCAGAAACACATGTGCCCAAGACCAATTCATAGAAAGCTAATTCTTTCAGACACAAATTCTGCAATAGATGTTTAATTTGCTGGACCATCAATTTGCCCTAAACTGTTAGGCAGATTCTACAACTCTATAAAACTGGTGCTCATTCATTTGCACATGCTCTTCCTACTAAAGTGGAGTGTGAACTTGGCTGTTGTGTGATTAGATTTCATGAGATTCAGGGAGGAGAATCAGTCAGGGGTTGCTGATTTCAGGTATTGCCCAATGCTTTCTGCCCCGTGAAGTATAGCACCCATTTCCTAGCCACCTGCGTTTTCACTCACTCACTGCCTTCTCTGGCTAAACAAGGGAGGTTGGTGACAGGCAGGTGTATCAGAGGATAGTTCCATGCACGGTTCACACTGCGTGTGGGAGTTATCAGAGCTCTTTAGTCCCACAGATCTGAAAGCCTAGCCTTGTTCTTTCACTGTCATGCATTGTGTCATATCCTTGCTGCTTTACTGGGGACATGTCAAGAGTGGGAGTGTGGGGTGGTTCTGGGACAAATGATAGCAGAAAGAAGTTTGCCAAATGTATAGAGAGGCAGATGGATGGACACAGCCCCTGCTCTGCTTTCAGCACAGATGTGCAGCTAAAATGCAGCCACCCACCTAAACCAAAGACTCCTGCCCTGGACTGTTGTCTGGTACCTTAACGAATGCCTAAGGCACAGCGTTGGGTTATTGTGGTACAGCAGGTGAAGCCACTGCTTGTGGCAACCCATACTGAAACACAACTTTGTTTCCTAAATACTCCACTTTGATCCAACTCCTTCCTAATGCACCTGAGAGGGCAGTGGAAGATGGGCCAGGTACTTGGGCACCTGCACCCACGTGGAAAACCCAGGTAGAGTTCTAGGCTCCTGGCTGGAACTCCTGTGGTTATTTGGAAGTGTGTGTGTGTGTGTGTGTGTGTGTGTGTGTGTGTGATGTCAAGCACCCTGGGGACACCTGAGGGTTCTTGACTATATCTTGCAAAGCTCTTTCCATTCTTCTGTGATTGAGCAGAGCCAGTGGAGGGACTACATTAAGCAGGGCCAGGTTACCCCTAACACCATTCTCCTTTACATGGAGTTTTGCTCATGACCCAGCCCAGCTCTTGGGAAGACATGATCCACAAGCCCAGTGCTCCCTTGCCATTTTGCATCTTAGAATTGCTTTAGAGCAAAATTTGAAGATGCCAAGGTGTGGCTGGTGGCCAATTCTGCCCCATTTTATCCTGTTATGTTAAGTTCAGAGAGAGCCAAGCAGATGGGTAGGGGGTATTGGAGATCTATTTTATAGTTTCACTCTAACTAGAGCTCATAAAATTATTAGCTGAATGTCTGGAGACATGGATGGATGCAGTGACGTCTTCTCTGACATTTCTCTGCCCACTACATCGCTTGCCCAAGCCTGCTGTCAGCTCCCTGAGTAGACCTGGAGCTAGCTCAGGCCACAGCAGCAACCGGTATGGCCTGTGGCTCCCAGACAAGAAGTGAAGATACAGGAGTGCAGCTGGCTGCACCCATTTTCTCCATAAAAACGTGGAGAATGGGAAATTCACTGATGAGAAAACAGGGCTTAACTCCTAGATCCTAGGCTTGCTGTCATTTATTAAGTGGAGCGGGCATCAGGGCAGCAAAGAAAAACAATCATGTGGGCCCGTCTAAGACTTCCTACATGCCTCTCGAGGAACCATCCCACAGAAGGGTTTCATTTAGCCATTGGAAGCTGAGAACCCTCTGCAGCCTGCTCTTCTGCGAACTTTGCACTCAGAGTCAGCTTCAACGTGCCTGTCAAGGGTTTCCTTTTCATGCTTCCAAGGCTTTCAGCGCACAGCTTCTATTCTCATCAGAAATGAAAATCACCTTCATTCTTCAAGCACGCATTTTTGAAAGCTAAGTAGATAATTGTGAGTCTGGGGCTCTCTCTGATTTCCAACACATTTTCCCTTTGAAGAAATTACTTTCATCATGAAGCCTGTGACCTGCTTGGCAGGACTGTTGTAAGGAAAAAGCAGGTGTGTGAGGAACGCTCACAACAGATACTTGCCTAATATTAACTCTTTCCTTCCATGCACCATGGCCCTCGTGAAAAACTTGGAATCACCTAGTGCCAGAAGAAACCACCAGGACTCATCCTGGGGTTGATTGGTAAAAGGCAGACTTGGGAACCAGCTGTGGCTGGAGGCTTGCAGGCTCTTGACCTTGCAGTCACGTGATTGGCACTGTGTTCAGCACATGTAGCCAAGCCTCATTTTTCTTCTAGGTAATACAGAGTAAATGGCATATGTGTCTGAATGAACACTGCCCAATAAGCTGTCTGAGAAAAGGTACCTGACGCCTTTAGCAGAGGCTCGCGGGGAGGGGGTGGGATGGTGGGCATGGCCATGGCCAGGTTCTACCCAGGCCCCTGTCCTATGAGACAGAAGCACTGGAGAGCACTGGAGTACCACAGTTCTTGAAGTCCCCCAGGTTGACTCTAGACACTCCTACCACAAAGCAGACATCTTTTTTTTTTTTTCTTTCTGAAAACAAACATGTACTGGTTATTGGGAATGGGAAATCTACAGCTGGCATCTGTCCACGGGGTCAGGGGACACGAGTTCTAACTGAAACCCAAGTTCGGACCTGGGGTCCCATTGTTTGAGGACTCATCCTGTCAAAAACAGATTGGGGATTCAGGGTCCTCCACCCTCTGAGCCTTGCCATACCTGCCCATGACTCCGGCAAGTCTCCCGCCCTGCTGCTCCTGCCCAAACTTGTGTGAGATCAGCCACACTGAAGGACAATAGAGAATTACAGGAGAGTGGGCCCCATCTGAGTAATGCTGCCCAGAGGGTAGGAGCCCGAGGTGAACATAGTGGGAATGAGGAGTTTTCTCCTCTCCCACATCTGTGATTCTCACAGGTGGAGTCCCTTATTGCCAATGGCCCAAACATGGCTGGACGTCCCCAGAGTGCACTGTTCAGGACAGACATTTAGATGGAGAGACCAGTTCCTCCATAGTCATGGTGGTCCTGCGTCGGGGCAGGACGTGAGCTGCTGAGTCAGCCAGCTCTGAACACGCTGTCTAGACCACTGTCTGTGGATGCATTTGTACACTTCACTCTTCACACACCGGTCAGAGAGCTGCACATGGGAGCCCTCACAGACTTCAGTCTGCATGTACTGCCCAGACCACTGCCTATGGGAGCCCTCACATTCCCTAGTGTAGACACATTTCCCTGGCCACTGCCCAGGGGAGCCTTCACTGTCCTGAGCATGGATGCACTTTCAGGCCACTGCGTATGGCAGCCCTCACAGTCCCATCTGGACTGTGACAGTCCACGACACTGTGCACCGGATCTCTCACAATCCCCAGTGTGGACACATTTCCGAGGCCACTACCCATAAGAGCCCTCACTGTCACAAGCCTGGACTTACTGCCCAGGCCACTGCCTATGACAGTCCTCACAGTACCGAATCTGCTCTCTGCCATGTGAACATCTACCTCTGAGAGCCGCCATGAAACCTCCAGACACTCTGACTTGCTTTCTAGCCCTGACCCAGCCACAGCACCCACCTCTACACAGTTTGTGAGCCCTAAGCTGGTCAGCTGTCTTTGGGTCATACAGCCAGCTGCACCCACACTGGCTTCTTGTTCATGGCTGTTTCCCTCCTGTGTTTTTTACTCTCTTTGGCACAGCCTCAGCCTGGTCTTAAGCCTACTCTCCCCACTTCCTACTGTGCTAGGATGCTCTGGTCCTCCTGGGAGCATTTCTGCTCCCAGATGGGTTCTGCAGGTCCACCTGAGCCCTGTGCAAAGGGGAAGCAGAGATGGCATGGGAAAGCTTGTCTTTGGCGGTGGAGTACTGATTGCTCACTCAGCTCCACCCACACTGGGAGCTCCCAGCCCAAGGAAGGAGACAGAGTCTCCCCTTGGAGCTGTGCATGGGAATCAGCTTCCAGGCGGGACTGAGGAATATCAGACTCACAGGGATGCTGGCATATTCCAAAACGCCTCCCTTGCACATTATTACTTGAAGATGCTTTAGCACAAAATAATGTACTTTATTCCACAATTAGAATGAAACCTTTGCCCAGAGATTTCTCTGGTTGAGCAAACACGCTCGTTGCACGCACACAGAACTATAAATCAGAGCACCCCAAGGGTAGCGAATCAGAATTCATGAAAACTGAAAGGCCCTCTTGATAGAGTCATGGTGCATTCTACCAGCCCTGTCCTTCTGTCACATACAGAGGAATACACAGAAGTTAGAAGAAAATGAGGTTAAGCAATTTATTTGAAAACTGTTTACTTGTTTACTAGAAAGGCAGAATGATAGAGAGTAAGATCTTCTATCCATTGTTCATTCTCCATATGGTCACCAAAGCCAGGGCTGGGCTAGGGCAAAGCCACAGAATTAAGTGCTTCTTTCAGGTTTCCCATATGGGTAAAAGCCCCAAGCATTTGAGCTATCTTCTGCTGCTTTCCCAGGCACATCAACAGGGAATCGTATGGAAAGGGGCTAAATCAAGACAGAAAATCTTGCACAGATAGGAAGCCAGGACATCAGGTAGAAGCTTAACACACTATGTCATCACAAGCTACTGGCACTGATGTGGTGCTGTGGCTTAAACAGGATTGGCCACACCACTGAGTGCAGACAGTAAGTCTCAGAGCCATGGACTGGTAGTGCAGTGATACAGTATGCTAATCTTTTGCCTGCTAGTGCCAGTATACCATATGGTTGCCAGCTTGTGCCCCGGCTGTTCTATTTCCAACTCCCTGCTTATAGCCTGGGAAAGCAGCAGACAATAGCTCAAGCCCTAGGTCCCCTACATCCATGTAGAAGACCTGGAAAAAGCTCCTAACTCCGAGGCTATTGCAGCCATTTGGGAAGTGAACCAGCAGATGAAAGACTTCGCTGTCTCTCTATAACTCTGTAAAAATCTGTCTTGAAAATAAAAATAAGGAAATCATTAAATTATATATAAATACAAATACATATGCATTACATATAAACAAGAGAGAGTCCTGGAAATTGTTGGAGGTGATATTTAAGATCGTTATTAGCTTTTCTGAATTTTATTTACACTAACGATGCATCACTAACCAGTTGCATAACTAAAATATTTATTGGCTTTAAATAATTCTGTTTGGGAAAAACATACAATCAGAATGAGAATTACTTCATGAACGGCATACCAAGTTCTTGTCAAGCAGAGGTAATGTGCCAAGACATTTGGCAAACGTGGAAGTGATAACAGTATACTGTGTCTAACTTTTTGAAAGTTTGTAGTTTTCCCTTTTGTTTTCCTGATGCTATCATCCTCATCCCAGTCAATCAGGTGCACTGATTCACTAAAGGTGCAGATTTGTCAGAGGAAGAATTTACAGGCAAACCACCAAAGAGTTTAAGCATCTGTTTTTCTCATGAAGAATGTGGTTTTGCATGAAAGCCAGATGCTTGGGTTTAATATGAGACTTCTTTCTCGAGTCCCTGCAGCTTTGATTTAGTGCACTAAGAATCGAGACTGGAGTCTCCATTGTATGTAGTTTCTCCATAGCCCCACACTTGGGAGGGACAGACAGCCTCAGAACGTGACATCCTGTCCCCAGGAGCTGCCACTGCAGGGAGAGAACAGAATTACATCTCACTGGTACCTGGCCTGGAAGACTAGGAGGAGCAGGGAGGAAGGATGGGAGGAGCTGTGGGTGTTCTTTCCCAACATTTTCTTTCATCTTCAGTCCACAAGAGGAGTGGACAGGGTTTAGGCACTCTCAGCGGCTTTCCACACAGCACTGAAGCAGCCAGGACTTCAGCAGCCAGAGAACACTGGCCCTATACCTTAGCACTCCCTGGTCTCGCATAGCAAAGAGGAATCTCATCTCAGCCTTTTCTGACTGTGCCAGTCTGTTGGATATGCTGTCAACAAACACCGTTAACCTCAACTTACTCTCAGGACCCCAAAAGGTAGGAAGTTCAGGGTCCTTTGGGGGAAGGGAGAATTTAGTGTCAGTTGAGGCTAAAGCCAGAATTCCAGAACTCCACATGTATGCAACAGACCAGGCCCTTCCCATGCATATTAGTGGGGAACTGGTTCAAAACTAGCACTAGACTGGTTTTGAAGTGGTGCTCAATAAGGGATACTGGCTTTGCAGGTGGCAGCTAAACATGTTGTGCCACAATGCTAGCCCCTGGAGTCCCTTTAACAAGAGCAGTACTTCAATCGTGAAGACTCCACTCCCATGAACCAATCATCTCCCGCAAACTCCAGTGTCTTCACACTGAGGATCAGGGTTTTAACAAATCCCTGGCTGGACATCCAGACCACAGCAGTGGTAGTCAGGGGTGGAGGAGAGGTGAGCAGAAAGGCAGATGAAGCTGGGACAGAGGGACTGGTATCCCAGGAGATGGAACCAAGAGGTAGGGGACGACAAGCATCAGCTAGGACACAGACACACCCTAACCCTCACAGACTGCATATGTGAGATCATGCAGCGATGTGGAAATCAGCCTCAGTTTCTCCTACATTAAATATGGAATTTCTGTTTCATAAAAAATTGATTGCTCTGCATATACTAAAAAATAAATGGAAATCTAAGTCCATGGAAAAATTTGTAAGGGAATGAAGACTAATGAAATATCCAGCAGTAATTTAAAAGATGAATACAATGTCCTTCATTTACACAATGGTGTATGATTCGGGTATAAACAGGAATGAAGCACAGACACCATAAACTGGGAAGTCAGAAGAGTCCAATTGACAAATGCAAAAAGCAGCTGTACAGCTGCCTATGGCTAGGGAAAATAAAAAGAACTGAAGAGTAATGACTAGTGAGTCCAGGGCTATATTCATGGATAGTGAAAATGTTCTAGAATAGATGGTGGTGATGGTTGCAGAACTTAGCAACATCCTGAAAGCCAGTGGTTGATACACACCCCCAGATGGGTGAAGTTAATGGCAAGGGGCCATTTCGGTAAAGCAGAAGAAGAAATAGAGGAAAAGATAAGGAAGAATTAGATGGTGTGTGGACTTCTTCAGAGAAGTCAGTGAAGGCATTCACACTGCCCAACCTCACAGCCTTTCTATTCGCCAGGTCACGTGGGTCACGGAGGCCCTTTGTCATTTTCCCGATACACAAAGTAACAAACACATCTCACCCTAAGCCTGTGAGCAGAGAAGGTCAGCAATATCTGTCTCTCCAAAATGATGGGCTCTTCTGCCTTCATTGTCACAGATAATAATGAATCGTTGACTTCTCCGTGGGAAACAGCTCTCCAAATGGAGCCAAAAACAAGGGCTTGTGGAGGTTGTAGTGAGGATGTGGAGGTCTTGCAAACAGTGTTGCTTTAAGAACATCCCTAACTGTGTGGAGCTAAAGATCT
Organism: Ochotona curzoniae; assembly: GCF_017591425.1. NCBI lineage: Eukaryota > Metazoa > Chordata > Mammalia > Lagomorpha > Ochotonidae > Ochotona > Ochotona curzoniae. The sequence goes on along the minus strand of NW_024467127.1, from coordinate 3,269,596 downwards.
GGAAACAGGAACTTCTGACATACAATCTGCTTTGATGGAAGTAGATGAACTGACAGAAGCAGAAACTGTGATAGCAAGTGCCAATGGCACTGCAAGATTGAATGCACACAGGCAGAAAGTCTACAACTAAGCCAGGAAACCAAATGTTCTGGTCCTCCTTAAATCTTTGCTAGGCACCCTGTCAGTGTGGCAGGGCACATGGGTGGTCAGTCACCCCATATTTGTGCCCTTACAACATAAAATATAACAGAAGATTCACACTCTTCAAATCCAAGTGGAAGCTCAAGACAGTAATCAGACTTTAGGAACACAGCAGAAGTTGCCCCACGCTGGACATACTGAATTGTCAAATGAACTGAGTGGCTGCGACTTCTCGGTCAGGGCCTGAGAGGTCATTCATTCCAGGCAGCTGAAGCCTACACAGACAATGGGGAAATTTGAATAAGACAAATGCAGAAGGTTTGAAGAAGATAGACCTAGACACACTGGCTCTCTGCCCATCACAGATTCAGTTGCTCCTCATGCACCCTGGTATCTATTTTTCAACCTGGACATTGTTTCTTTGTTCCCAGCAAAGTCTGCTGTTGCCTTCCCAATATCAATGAACACCAGCCAGCGGGGATGAATTAGCTCTCATCCCCATGGCATTCTGTTGAGAACATGCATCCCCTCAGCCAGATTAAAAATTCACGATGCTGTGACTCTCCGCGACACCAGCATATTTGAACTCATTATATGATTACTGCTGATCAATACAATGAGTACGGCTGCATGCACTTAAGAGGTTGCTAGGAATCTTCAGTGGACAGGCCTAAGCCAGCATCTTGGAAAAAGACCACTTCCATGACCCGATATCTTGGCTTCATCTGAGGCAGCCTACTATGGAATCAAACAGAGAAACAAAAGGAAGGGACCATCTGTGCACCAAGCTGCTTCCCAGGCTCCTTCCATCTTCACAGGCCACAAGCCACAGAAAACCAGCCATGTTTTACCTTCGTAGGCACTGGGCATGACTATGGCTCAAGTCTCCAACCTTTGCATACTAAGCACTTCTCTGCATCCAAGAACCAACAAACCTGACCCTCTGACCCGCTGATGAAACCTGCCAAAAAGTCCTTATTACAGCACTGATAAAGTTGTCTCAGGTGAAATGTTAAGGGTTCCACTTGTGTTACTGCTAAACTTCAAAGCAGAAACCTGGTAGTGATCATCTACTCATTTTACTGCCATGGAAACTGAGGATTCTATCAGTGAGGTAGGGCTAGGTACTGCTATGGTAATGTATGACCCCACATCATACCAGTTTCACAGAAGCTTCTGACTTCTGATCCACTTTGCTCTGCCTTATTTCCATTTTGGAAGTAAATCGCTGGATGGAAGTTCTCTCTTTTTTTCTCTCTTTCTCTTTCCGTGTGTGTGTGTGTTTAAAGAATATGTATTTTTAAGAATATGCAGACAAATCATAACCACAAAACCACAGAGAGAAAATGAGAGAGACATAGAGTGAGATGTCCCTTTTGCTGGTTCATTTCAAGATCCATGTAACAGACAGCACAGGGCCAGACTGGAGCCAGGAGCTTCATCCATTGTGCTCGGGCTCCTGGGGCTCCAGTACACACATAGGAGATCCAGAAATTCCTGCCTCCCAGCTTTCACCTGACCATCTTGAGAGTGAGACAATAGATGGACAGTCTCTCTGTGTCTTTCCTTTCTCTTTGTAAATCTATCCAAATAAATGTTTATTTTTTAATTATTTAATAAAATACAGGAAGATAAAGTGGGGGTAGGAAAGGAAGGAGCTATTGCTTTTTGAATTAATATTACATTAGCAGTGGGATCATTTCCCTTCATCTACATTATGCCTCAGTGAAGCCAGTTGCCTAAACTTCCTTCCAATGTAGTGAGTTACACAGAGATAGCATTAATTTATTCAGAGCTAGACATACGTGGTTTTAAAATAATTACAATTTGCGATCAAGCATTGTATCAGAAAGAGTTGGAAATACTTACAGCCATATGGGTTCCTGCCAAGTCCTGGCTACTTTACCTGCAATCCATTGCCCTGCTACTGAATCTATTAAAACATGGCAAGATGACTCACATCCTTGAGTTAATACCATCCATGTGGCAGGGCTGGATGTGTCACAGAAGAATCATGGTTGTGACCTAATCCTGTGCTGGACATTGTGGCCATTTGGAAGAGCGAATCAGTAGATAGAATCGTTTTCTGTGTCTCTCCTCTTTTTGTTTTAATTCTTGCAAATAAATAGAATAATCTGTAAAACAGAAACAGAAGCACTGTGCTTCAGACAATGATCCAGGGTCACATTGCTGGCGGAAACTAAGGCTCATAGATTTTTGTGCTATTTTTCAATTCTGCAGGCTTAAAGGTAACCTAAAATGCTAGCTTTATATTCTCATTTGCATCTCAAAAGATGCTTTTCTTGTTCTCTGCTCTTCCTAGGTTAAAGAATCTACTTCTAAGAAACAATATATATGATCTCCCCATTAGATGCAAAGAAATCCTAACATAAATTGCAGATAACATAAATAAACAAAATCACCAGATCCACGGTCAACAAATAAATTGGTTTATCACATGATGCCAAAAAAAAGGTGATGTTCAACAACAAAAGACAGTCGAGGAAGCAAGCAGCAAAAAGGAAAATGAATCAAAAGAGGACTAATGTACACGTAATATCTGTAAACATTTTTCAAGGCAAAATTTGAAAAGGACACCACTGACCCAACATAAAAATTTAATGGAGAATATGAAGATAAGTTTAAAAAGAAAAAGTTTGGAAGGTCATAAATATTCATAAGATTGTAACTCAGCTGCCACAACTTATGGGAAACTCCAGCTCACAGTTAGTAGCAGGAACATGGGCATAGGAAGGCAACCATTCTCCAACTTCAGGAGGAGCTGGGATCAAGTAGAAGGCAGCAGCTGAAGGCTTGAGCTCCAATCTCACTCCAAACTCACTCCTGCTTCAGTAGTCAACCCCATGTGGCCCCACTGGCAAGAGGAAGAATTCTGATTGGCTATGTCTTTTCTTTCTTTCTTTCTTTTTTTTTTTTTACATCATAGGCTGCCATGGTCACGCAAACTGTCCAATCAGTAGCTGCATGGTCACAGTGGAATGGAATCCTGTAGTGTCACCATTCTTGGAGTAGTCATGGTTACCTAGCCACTCTGCTAACTAGCAGAGCAATGTGGCCAGTGGCTCAGGCTCTGTTTTCTGTGACCTTTCCTCCCCACATTCCCTGACAAGGAGGATGACTGGACTCCACGCAAGCCAGGAGATCGTGAGTGTAAGGAAGTAAGCATCGACTGGGTTTGTGTGTGTTGCACGTGGAATCTGCTGGAAATGTAGGGAGCCTCAGGACTCCATGGCTAGTGCCAGAATTTGGACCTGAGTTTAATGCTGTGGAAGCTCCTCCTTGGATCCACTCTGGTTCTTTGTCACTTTGTTTACCTAGCACTTTCCTGAGCACCCTGAGGTTTCTATCTCGGGACCTGACAGAACAGCTTTTCATATGGAATGGGTTCATTTTGATTGCCTAATAACATAACATGGCCAACTCAGTAATTTGAAAGAAAACAGCTTTATTTTGGCTCCAATTTATGGTCTGAAGTTGAGATATGTTTTAGATGGCAGACCCCTGAGGGTATGCTGGCCATAGTAATATGGACTCATTAAGTGTGTGCAGGAGACACTGAGCCAACCTGATGTTTTAAAAAGATTGATTTTTTTTGTTGAAAATGGAGATCAGATTTATGGAGTGAAAGAGACAGAAAGATTTTCCATCTGCTGGTGCATTCCCCAAATGGCCTTCTTTGAAAGCAGGGCCCAAGAGCCTATTCTGGGTCTCCCACGTGGTTGCAGGATCCCAAGGCTTTGAGATATCCTCTACTGCTCTCCTAGGTCACAAGCAGGGAGCTGGATGGGAAATGTAGGAGCCAGGATGCTAACTGGGGCCCATACAGGATCTTGGTGCTTATAAGGAGAAGATAAACCAATTGAGCCATTGTGCTGGGCCCTATAGGAACATTCGTATCTGTGTCTGCCTGAACAAGCTGTTATTTTCAAAGCAGTAGCCGCAGTTACTGGTACCTAGGATACAATAGCTGTTGCCCTAACCACTGTTACCATTGGCTGAGTACTGGCTCTGTCCCAGGGCCCATACTAAGAAGCATCTGCTTCTCAAGTCTCACAGTAACCAGGCATTGCTGGTTGATTTCACAGATAAGGAAACTGAGGCTACATCATGACACATGATCAGGCACAGTAAACTAGTACACATGCATGAAGGGTGTGCAGGAAGCTGGGCTGCTGCTATTAGCAATTCATGAAAATAGTAAACGTAGGATCTGGATGTCTCTTTGGTGACTCTGCCATGACTATGGTCTTCAGATTTCCTTGGCCCTTTGTGAGTCTTCAGGGGAGGGTAAGTGGCCCAGTGTTGCTAAAAGTGAGTGACCTCAGGCATTGCAGGACACACATGGAGTGATTTCCGGATGCAAATCTTGACAGCAGTGGGGGCATCCTGAGCTCAGAAAGTGGGTCGTTGTTTTCCCTTCCAGGGATTTTTTCACTAGAGCAGCACAGTACGTGGGGAGCTGGACAGGTGCTCAGTTTGTCCTGTTCAGACAGTTGCCAGGCCTGCTGCATGCTGCCTCCCAGGTCTAAGAGGCTGAGCAGGTGCATACAGGCTCAGAATGACTTGGCCCAGGCCCCCAGCTAACATGCCAGCCAGGCTGTGCAGCGGTCACCAGGGAGGTATTAGAGAGCAATGGGAAAGATAAAGGAGGCCTCACCTTATCAACTTCTATTTAAGGGAGTGTGAAGACTGCTCTGATGGCTGTTTAGCAGTCCACAAAGCTGTGTGAGACTGTCAAAATGGTGCTGGAAATGAGGTTGCTACCAGCAACTGCTCACAGTGTCTGCTGCAACCTGCAGTATGCGAGGCTCCTTGCAAGTGTGGTTTGGGGTCTTCACCTTAATAAATTTGGCCTTAACATGGAGAGGCTGAGATTGGAGGAGAGATAGGGACCTCATCAAGATTGCACATCGACAAGCTGAGGGGTGGGACCTAATGTAGGTTTCCCAAAGGGATAGCAGGAAGCAAAGTACTCGAGCCATTGCTGCTGCCTCCAGGTGAGCATAAGAAGCTAAAACAGGAAGTAGAACCAGGACCCAGATTCAGATGCTTGGATATGAGTATTATGATATCTTAACAGCTGAGTCAAACACCTCGTCCTTATCATATTTGAAAGCACAAATAGCTTTTGCTATCAGTAAAACCAGTACTGCTAATACAAGACGTGCACAATTTAAGCTTAATGTTAACATTAATTTTAACATTTTGTGTGCCATGATTGACCACAGGGAATGACACAATAGAAGGAAAAACAGCAGATAAGTAGAATCTTTGCACATAATGATAATCCCAGATCATCACTTGGACTCTGAGAAGGTGGTATTGCATTGCTCTGTAACCACTCCCCTTGTAAGCCCCTGTAAAGGCCCATAACAGGGAAGGGCTCCTGTTCTTGGTCAGATGCTTCTTTGACTGACTGGCTCAATCCTGAGTGTTGTGGCCATATGAGGGTGTGGACCAACAGACAGAAAATTCTCTCTTTCTGTCTCTCTTGTCATTTTTTCTCCTCTCTGTACGGCTCTTCCTTTCAAATGAATAAGTCCTTCCAAAAAATCTCAAATGATATAAGAAGCAATCACAGATTTCTATTAAGAACTCCTGAGCAGTTTCTAGAAATATAAACCATTGAGAAGTGTATCAAATTGACTCCTCATGCCAAGCTCCAAACTTGAAGCCCAACACTGGGCAACACACACCTTTGGGAGGACCGTGCACAGATAGGACACTAAGTCAGTGGCGCTGAATTCTTGTTCTGGGAGCAGTTGGTGTGAGGTCCTGTGGGTGAGCAGGTAACCTTAATAAGAGGATTTTGGGTCAAACATCATTTACTCCACAGAGCAGCAATGGTCAAACCTAATAACACATTCACTTTATCTGGAGGAGTGGTGGGTATCACAGGATCCTCCCCTCGGCTTTCGGATGCAAGAGTTGATGTGTGTGTAGGGTGACGCCTGAGAACCTGCACTCCTAACGGACTCCCAGGAGGGTTACTGCTGCACTGTGGATATCAGATTCCACAGCCTGGGAGTTTCAATGCTTGTGTGTGTGTTCTGTTTCATACATTGAAACCTGCTGGTGGCAGCTCAAGTCTGAGCAAAAGAGAAGTGGGATGGTGAAGGCAGATGACAGACAATCCATTTCATAGGTGGGGCCTACATGGCTGCTGTTGGCTGCTCCACAGCTCAAGGGCAAGCAGTGAGTCTCAACAGAACCACCTATACAACAGGTAGCTCTAAGGAGCCGAGACTACTTTGCACGTGACAGAATTGCCTTTCCTTGCATGTTTCTCTACCTGTCACCCCAAGACACAGCACAGATACTAGGTGGTAATGTGAGAGCACACACAACTGAAGCCACACTGTTGTTTCTGGCCAGGGAATTTCTTGTGGAACCACGTAAATGCGCATCGCTCTGGATGAGTCCGTCTCAGCTCATGTGTGAGTGTGCACTGGAAAGGAGACTGTTTCTCCTCTGTCTGCAGAATCCACAGGCTGTGTCCCTGTGTTCTAAAGCACCAATCCCCTTCTCTCAACCTGCGAAACCTCTATGTCAGGATCCCCACATTAGTGTCTTTTTACAGGTTGGAGGCTGCTGGAATACAGGCTACCACCAGGCTTGTTGGACTTTAATAGAAGCTGCCTGTCTGCAGTCAAACCCCTGACCTCTGTCGTCTCCTGTGGGCAGTCTCCTTCACTGCCCCAAAACACCTGGCCTTCAGTCTCTCACACCACATGGTTTGTGTGTATTCAATTTGTGACCCTTCGCATAAGCTTATCTCCAGGATATTCTTTTCTATCCATAAAAATCAACAATATTTCCCATCAATCAATGGAAGTATTCCCCAGTGGCATCAGGCATGGATGAAAGCAGTGAGATTAGAGGCATAATTGCCACATTGAAGGACAGAGGTACTGAAGAACTTGGTTACCACCATGTCTGGCCATGAGCTGCTCTAGAGTGGAAGGCACGACAGAAGAACACGTGGCTTGTCTCCGTTAATGTCCTTCATCCAGGAGGCCAACTGCAGTGAGGCTGAGGGAGTCTGCAGAGCAGAGGAGATACTCCCTCTGGAGGAAGGAGGAAGGACTTGCACTGTATTTCAGGCCAGCCCCAGCAAGTGCACATGCTGGAATACAGGCTACATGTCGGAATACAAGCTCAACAGCAAATCCAGTGCTCCCATCCACCCTTACCCAATGAAGGCTTATTACCAATGGGTCCCTGAGGCAGATCAACACCTGGTGCTTCTCAGCTCTGAACCACAATGGCACCAACTACAGGGTGCAGAAGGCGCCACAACAATGCAGCTCCCAGACAACAGTCACCACTAATGGCTTTGACTCAGAGAAAGAAGATGACTGATCAGAGGGTCAGGTTCTCGAAACCACAGTCATAAAGCAGAAGTGTGGGGGCTTTTCTTTGTGAGCGAGCATGGCGAGGAGGGCTGGCACAGGCACACATGGTGATGGAAATTCATAGAGACCTCTGCCTTATCCTCAGCAGCCCTCTGTCCCATCCCCATCTGCTGTGTGTCTGGAAAGGTGACAGTTTTTGCCTGTGAAATGGCCTGTGAAGCCTTAATGTCATCTAATGTCATGCTTGTGTTTAATATGCAAGCAGGATGCTGCCTGAATGTCATGTACATTTTCTTCAGGCTGCTGGATTTTTTTAAACCTTTTTTTGTTTGCTTGTTTTTTGTTTGCAAAGTTAGCATAATATTTAAGCTAATGAGTTTGTTCCTTTATCTTGTCCTGCTCTAAGTTAAATTTTAGCTGCTTCTAAACTGTGATTCTTCAAAGGTCAACTTTTTCAGACAGGACTGCGTAATTATCTGTAATTAGTTGTAAGCAGGGCAGAGAGGAGCACCACCCTGATACAGACCCAAGGAGATCCTTGGCCCTGGCAGAGTAAAAGCCAGCCACAGACACACCATGTCACCTACAGTCCTGAAATGAGGACACTCTCCTCTCAGTCACTGAGCCTTTGTCTTTGTGATGGCAACTTCCAATTTGCAGGTCTGTGGCAGGGTTTGCGTCTTGGAAACTTCTGGCATGATTCAGAATCAGTAGTGTAGTTAGGGTAAGGAAGGACATCTCTGATCTGTTTGGGCTTACTGGGACTAGCGCCAGATGGGAACATGGGACTTAGTACAGGGACTTGTAAACCAAGGAGCTGTCACAAATCCATTTGGGGGCATAGAGTAGCGTGCACCATTGCTTGGTACTGGGAGGCCCTATTGCTGTCAGATTATTTGTCCAAGTGTTCTGAATAGCACACAGCCTCTGGAGCTGGAGCTTACAGAGTTTACTGGGGCATCCCTTACCCTGAGCTTCAGCCCCTTGGGGTTTCTCTCCCGTGAAGTACCTCTTAATCCACATGTGTACAGGAACTAATGGCCTGCACAGAGCTTCCTTGGCTTAAACCACTTCGAGAGTTTGACAGGCTCTGAAACAAGATGAGTACATTCCGCTTGGCCTGTCAGAGCCATGGAGGGCCAGTTCTTGAGTGACATGGTCCCTTTTGCTCTTCCCAGTGTTCCCCTGGGACTAAGAGTACAGCCAGCGTGTGTGGGTGTATCAGCAAGGTTGCAAGACCTGCCTGGAATTTGCTCTTCTCCTGCTGGATAGCCCAGGCCCTGTGCAATGCACACAGCATCGCTGAGCCTGCATTTCTCAGGCTTCCTGTGTATGCCATAACCCAAGTCTGCCTGTGCAGGTTCCTTGTGATGGTAAACTCTCTCTAGGTGTCCTCAGGTCACTTTGTTTTGTGTCCCTAGTATTGATCACCACAGTCAACAGGTGCTGATGACCAAATGTGCATGACATCTTCCTGGCTAAAGATGAGAGTACATGGGTGTTTAGGAGAGTTAGACAAGGAAAGGAAGGCTACAGAGGCAGAGAAAAAGCTGCAAAGCCAAATTGAAGAAGGGCTGAGAGAGGCTAGTATCTCATCTTTAAGAGAATGCGTTGTGTCCTGTCTGTGGTCTGAATTCATATCAGTGGAAAATGATCTTTTTTTTTTTTTCAATACAGGCACTAAGGAATGAGAATGCCTCAGAATCAGAGCTGAGTGCATAGTCAAAAGCCACAATCTGGAAGGATCCACAGTTTCAGGACAGGACAATATCCGGCTCATGGAGGTACCTGTCTGTCATTCAATATGATGAGACCAAGAGGTCCAGGGAAGGGGGAGCCCACTATGGAAAAAGGTGAAGGAGGGTACAAGGGAAACCAGATTTCCTTGACTTGACATTGAGTGTAGTCATTACTTTAGCCCTACCTGGGCTGAGGGAAATCCAGCGCATCACTCCTGGGTCTGATCAGCGAGGACACACCCTGCTCCCCAGTCCAAGCCGAGGGAACCACAGCAAGGTCCACCCTCAGGAAGGGGTCCACTGCCCCCTGTCCAGGGGATGGGTGTCCCGTCCACAGCACTTTCTGCAGTCAGTGATGGGAAGGTTTGCTGTTGCCTTTCAGATTTTAAAATGCAGGCGGGGCTCAGTTCTTGCTGGTCTTCAATGACAGTGCCATGAAATGACTTCATTCTCTCCTCCAGCGTGGTCATCTGCAGAAAAGACTGACTCTTTAGCCTCAGTGCAAACACCTAGAGGATGGAGGCTCTTATCTTTTTACCTCTTTCAAGTCCAAGAAAAGTTTACTGAAAACCACGCTCCCTGCCTTACTGAAAACATTTGGCTGAGCTGGTCTGAGTGGCATCTTCTTTGGACAGAGTGGGATGGCCTGTGGCAATTTCCTCCTGGCAGCATCAGAATCACTTTAAGTTTTCACAGTTTGAGGCTTTCCGTCCTGAAATTGCTTTTTGAGGCTTTTGCTAATGCCCATACCTTGATGCTGGAGGGAGAACTTTAATGGCTAAAAATGGAGGGGCAGTGGAAATTGCCTCTATGTGAACTCTGAAATGGAGGTTGGGAAGATGGGTTGGTAGGAATAACTTCCTGCTCTTTTGGCAGGCTGACCTTATTGGCCTCAAGCTTCTCCAGGTGGAACATATTTATTCGGTTCCAAACAAGTAGGAAGCAAAATCTTTTTCAAGGCCTCTGGCAAAAAAAAAAAAAAAGTAACAGCCCAATTATCTACTAACTTATCCATCAAATCTGTCTTCGGTACGTTCAGCTCCCAGCAGACTTAGGGCAAGTTTAAAGTCTCACTAAGCCCACTTGTCAAATTTCCTTTTGTTCTCCATGTAGCAGGTATTCAATAAATGATGTTGATTGATGCTTCTTTTCAGGCAGGGTTTCCTGTATCCTATGGCATTGGAACTTAGTGACAACCACACCCCTCTAGCATTGATGGTTAATGGAGACAGACAATAGCCATGATTCCCCACTGCCTCCTGCAGAGCCTCCCTTCATTGACTACATTCTCCCCGTTACTCGCCCCCCATTAGAAAAATCTGACACAAGAAGTGTAAAAACCTAAAACTTAATGCTGCCTTGGCAATCCCAGGTCTATGCATATATATATATTCTACACGTACTGTGTGGGATCATGTGAGCTACTAGCAAATACATTTGCTTCAGGCTCTTGCTGCTTTCATTTTTTTTTTTAAATCATCACACTCCTAGGAGGAGACTTCTGCTCTGATAATTACTTTCATTTGAATACAAGCAGAAAGGGGGCAGATTAAGATATTTTCAAAATCTGTATACAGAACTAAAGTCTAAACAAGAATGAAATTTGTCTTTCCAAAGCTTTCATCTTCAGAAAAACCCAGCATGTGGGACAAAGAGCAGAAAGCATACTCTGGGTGTTGCCCTGTTCTCACAGCTGTTCCACGTATGCTTAGCTGAGACTAAGATTTCTCTGTGGAATGGATTACATGGGAAATACTCAAGGCTACAAGTCCCTTTCCAGTTCCTCAGCTCTGGCACAACAGACAGGTAGTGGCAGCAGTGAAAGGGCCCCGTTCTGTTTCTACAGCCTATTATCTCTGTTCACCGGGACGACACAAAAGCCCTGGCATCTTCAGCAGCCATGAAATGCTTTCTTCCCTTCCAGCCCTGCCCCTGCTGGTTCTCCTCTAACACCAGCTACCAGGGAATGGGCAGCAATCTGAATCTTGCTCATGATAAGGGACTGACAGTTACGTTTCAAAGGACACAGTCTATTTGTGCCAGAGGAAGATAGTGGAGAGCTTCCTAGAGTGAAAAGTCAGGTTGATATGATCTGTGGTGTCCCTGATCTCTGGATTGAATGCCAGGAGGTGTCAGGATCTCAAGGTCCATCACAGAGCCATGGCTGGGACAGGTAGCAGGGGTTGTCTTGGCAGAATTCTTCACAGCTTCAGGTTGATGCTATAATACAGTAGGCCGAGTGTACATCTTTGATGCTGGTATCTCATATGGTTGCTGGTTAAAATCTTAGCTGCACAACCCACCTCCCATGCAGCTCCTTGCTGTGTCCTGAGAAAGCAGCACAGGATGGACCTCTGCACTCACCCGGGAGACCAAACTTCAGATTGACTCATCTCTGTTGTGAATCAGCCAATGGGAGGTCTGTCTGTCAAAAATCAGTAAAACATAAAAAAAAAATCATGATAACTGTGCAAAGGTTGCATAAATTTTGAGTGCCAACAAAGCTTATCTTTCCATTCCACTTTCCAGAACATTTTGTAACTCCCTGCACTAATGATTTTTTATGATGATGCCTCATGTTTGAAAGAGCTACCTAATTCAACGAACCCAGATTTTCCCAACAGCACTGAGAAAATCGCGCATGCGTGCAAGATCCACTTGAAGTGTGATGAAGACTGAAGGATCTATGGTGACAGAAAGTTCACAGAGTGTTTCAAGTTACACATTTAACTCAGCTCGTGGAAAGTGCCACTTGTCTGGTCCCAGAGAGCATCAAAAAGGATCCAGGCTAATCCAAAAGCCCCTTCTCCGGTCTTCAACACCCCTCTGTGTGAGGCTGCCCTGCTCCACACTCAGCAAGAGTGGCATATGGACTCAGGTCAGAGGCAGAAGTGGACAAGAGAACCCAGCTGCCCTGTATGCAGGACGCTACTCAGCAGCCTGGGACATTCCCTCTCCTCCCCAACAACGCTTTGATTCTGGGTTTTCATGAAAGTGTTTTGTGTTAAAATACAGAGGGTTTGTTATTGCTCATTTTAAAAAAAAAATCAGAAATTGGGCCCTGGTGTGATAGCCTAGTGGCTAAAATCCTCGCCTTGAATGCGCTGGGACCTCAGATGGGCTCCAGTTCTGATCCCGGCAGCCCAGAGCTGACCACACATGGCTGTTATGAAGATGCAGTGAGTCCTCTGAGCAAGGCATTCAGGACAACACCAGCCTCTTTGTCTAAGCCCTGGAAACCGTGGCTGTGTTAGCATGCTCTGGCAACCATGCAGACCACCACCTCAAACAACAGAAGTTTATTTTCTCCCTCCTGGGGAAGCTGGCAGCCCGCCATTGAGTGTGGTCCCCTTTGCACAAGTCAAGAAAGGAGCCAGTGCAGGCTCGCAGGTGGCCACTGGTCCACACTTGATCATTTCTTTGCACAAACACACACTCACTCACACACAGACCCACTCACACAGAGACATACATTTCTTCATGCATATTAATTTCCCGAGAACATCAGCAGATTAGACAAGGGGGTGCCTTTGCCTCCTCCTATGAACTCCAAGCACCATATCATGAGAGCTGTCTACCACCACACTGCTCATAGGAGTAAATCAATCTTAAGAAGGTGTGAAAGAAGAAGCAATGATGACAATGTCCATGTAGAGAACAAAGACCACCCTGAGATGCCGGCAGGTGTTTGTACCACAGTGCCTCAAGGGCCTCGCAGCTTCTGTATCAGGAGGCTGGGGCCTTGTTCATTGTTAGAGCTTTACCTGGCACTCTTGCCTTGCTGGGTCTGCTCATGGTGCCATCTCTGTGCCATCAGAACCTCCACAGCATTCACACAGGGCTGGGTCTGCTCATTGTGCCACCCCTGTGCCATCACAACCTCCACAGCATTCACACAGGGCTGGGTCTGCTCATTGTGCCACTTCTGTGCCATCAGAACCTCCACAGCATTCACACGGGATGGGTCTGCTCATTGTGCCACCCCTGTGCCATCACAACCTCCACAGCATTCACACAGGGCTGGGTCTGCTCATTGTGCCACTTCTGTGCCATCAGAACCTCCACAGCATTCACACGGGATGGGTCTGCTCATTGTGCCACCCCTGTGCCATCACAACCTCCACAGCATTCACACGGGCTGGGTCTGCTCATTGTGCCACCCCTGTGCCATCACAACCTCCACAGCATTCACACAGGGCTGGGTCTGCTCATTGTGCCACCTCTGTGCCATCAGACCCTCCATAGCATTCCCCCAGGGATAGAAAAGGCAATTTCATATTGCTGCACATGCATGTTAGTGAGTTCTGGAGAAGATGCACACACCTTCTCTGGTCCCCAGGTGCTTCAGAAGAGTGTGTGTGAAGGTTAATTTCATGTTCTCAAGTCCAGAATAATGGTGACATCCTCTCAACCTCCATGCCAGCAATGATCAGTGCTTAAATCTCACAGATGGCGTAGTCGCACACCACGCTAACCTTTCAGTTAACCTGTGGTTGCTTCTTGGGTTAATGATCTTAATCTTCCTGAAGAGGAGGTAAAAGACAGCTGCGGTCACTAGGGGATATTTCTGAACTCATGTAAGAAATGAGGATTGCGAGGATCTCCACTTCCAATTTCCCAGCTCCTGCTGGAGACTGTCCTTGCCTTAATGTGGGCAGGGCCAGGCACTGAGTGATATGCCCACCTTTGTGAGGAAGGAGAGACATGGACAGCCTTCTGATCACCCAGTTCAGCTAAGCCTTGCCCAGCTCCGCCTTCAATGGGTGGGACTTGACTGTCTCCTTGGCCAGAAAGCCCCCATTGCTCCATGTGTGACTACATTGATCAGGAACCACTAATACATTTATTTTCTTTTCCTTTTTAGATTTATTTATTTTTATTGGAAAGGCAGATCAGATTTACAGAGAAAAAAAAAAGGCAGAGAGGAAAGATCCTTCTTCCACTGATCTGCTTTCCAATAGCTAGAGCAGACGATACGAAGCCTCTTCTGGGTCGCCTGTGCATGTGCAGAGTTCCAAGGCTTTGGAGCATCCTTTAATGCTTTCCCAGGCCACAGGCAGGGAGCTCCATGGGAAATGAAGCAGTGGGGACATGAACCAGAGACTATATGGGATCTTGTTGCTTGCGAGCTAAGAAACTAACTATTTAGCCATTGTGCAGAACACAATAGATTTATTTATTTAAAGTATATACTATAATATATATATAATATATAAGATATGTATTACAGATATACTACATATATGTAGTTTATTAGACTGAAGAATTTGTAACATTTACCATTTTCACTTCCTGTGTTAATTTTTCTCACTATTTTTCTAGAATTAGAGATAATCATATCACTAAAGGTATGATTCATGACAAGGATCATAAAGTGAGGAGACAAGATTTAATTGTGTAGGTGGTGGAAAAAATACCATCGATGCTCTAGACAAAAGGTATCCTAATCCCATGTTATTTGGAAGTAAAGTAGTATAAGCAGTAAAGAACACAGGATGGAGGTTCTTCAAAACCCAACTCTGGATCTGCCTTGTGTCCCAGATGCCCCACTCCTTGGGAAATGAAGTCAGCACATGGCAACGCAGTGGGTAAGACACTGGGGTGTTAGCATTCCACACAACCAACAGTTACTCTGGAGTTCCGTTTCCAGGCTAGTTCCTTGCTGACCTATCTGGAAAGCAGCTATGGACTTGAGACCTTGCCCACGTGGGAGACCTGGATGGAGCTCCAAGCTTCCTGCTTCAGCCTGGCCCGTTCCCAGCTTCGTGACCATCTGGGGAAGTAAACAGTGGCTGCTTCTCCTTTTTTCTCTTTGCCACCAACCATTCAAATAAAAATGAATACATCTTAAAAAACGTATTACCATAGAAAAATAAAGTTTAAAAGGATAATAAGCACCCTCTCCACTTTTTTAAAAGATGAATTTCTATATTAGAAAATCTGACCATCATTTTGAAGCAATTATCTATTGACAAAACCTTGGGTCCTTCCACATGGTTGTGTTTCCAGATTGTGTTTTTGTTTGCTATTCTAGCTGACAGGCATTAATCACTCCCTGTTGGAATGGGGATGCTCCTGCAGGGGAAGGCATTGGGGTTGGAGGGTGTGTGTTTGTGTGTGTGTGTGTATGTGTGTGTGAGTTGGTGGTGTGCATTGCTCTGTTCTGACTTGATTAGGAAGGAGAAAGTGGATAGATGTGCACCTGGCAGAGTACTGTGACATGCAGAGTTCACTGACATGCATGCAAAAGTCTCAGATAAGTACACAACTACTCCACAGTCAGTAATTTAATGTATAGCATTGTTTAAGGCTATTACATCTGCTTTGGCCCCAAACATCTCTCCTTCCCTCACTCAGTCACTCCAGCCACGGTTTTCAATACAGATATTTAAATAAGAATTACATCTGCATGGAGGGATATTCATTGAAAAATATTTTTCAGAGTAAACACCATTATCCAATTTAATTTATTGCTCAATCTTCTACGAAGTGCTGTTTAACTGCCTCCAATTATGACCACATTTGCTTTCCTGAAATTATTGTAATCCAAATAAATGCTTGTATTGAAATTCTTACTGCAGAAGTCTAATTTGTTGGCCAGTTTTATTATAATTAATACAAAATGTTGCTGATTACAGCTTCTGCCATTGCTGAGTTGATTTTTGTTAATTTTGCAAGGTCCAATTTTCTGAGTCACATTTTGTAGGTATTAGTTTTACCATGTGCAGTTAGATCCTGAGTTGATTGCTTCCATCAGTGTTATGTGCTATGGGATGGCTTAGAGATTGATTCTATTTTTCAGGATTCCATGAGATTATGAGAGAAATTCCCTCGACACAAGTCAAGTGTCCAGCATGCTATCTTGCTTACCTTTTCCACAGTTACAACTCACTCCTGCATTCCCCACCCTCAAATGAAACGCACCTTGATGTGTGCATTTCAGGAGAGCATGCTTCTAAACAATGACCTTTTGCTGACCCTGCTCTAACTGGGGGATTCCATTTGGTCCTGGGTGGAGCCCGTGAGTACAGCCCTTAACACAGCCCCCTGCTATGGCTCTCCTTACAGCGTGAGGACTTGATGGTGTGTTCTGAGCCTTCCAGTAGATATTTTGTCCAAAGGCTGGAAGTTATCAGAACTGATTGGAGGCAGGTCAGGAGGTGTAGAAAAGAGGCCACATGGGGCTCACTGCACGGAGAGGGCTGGCTGCAGGTGGGAGAACCACGCTTGAGGGTCGCTTGGGATGGCGAGTAAGCACTCACACTGGATTCTGCTGATGCCATGGCTGAGTCAATGAGCCAAAGCAAGGAAGAAGATGCAGCTCAGAGAAGCAGGGGAAGGTTGAGGAAGGGAGTGAGGTGAGGGGCACACTGCGGCCTGTAAGTGGGTGTCCCTGGGATGTCCCTGGGAACCCAGATCCATCTTCCTCCCTCAGCAGGCCTGGGTGGGCAGACTTCCTTGAGCAGAGCTGAGGAGACTCACAGAGGCTTTCTGAGGACTTGGAGGAAATCAGAGTGAAGGCTTTCCACTTCCAAAAGCTGTGTAACAGGGATTTATGTCAAGCTTAGTGAGTTTTCAGGATGCCATAATGTTTCCATCAACATTATAAAATATACAGTTTGACATTAAGTTACTAGAGACCCAAGTAACTCAGGCAATAAAGATAAAAGCATCGAGATTTGATTGCATCTTTCTGAAGCACATCCTCACGGCAATGGAACATTCAGCAAAGTGAGGAGGACCCAAGAGAGTGCACGTGATAGATGATTCATCTCCAACATATACACAGAACCTAGGAATCTTAGAAACAAAGCAACCAAATCAGTGAACATATGACCTAAGTTTCTGAACAGGACATTTTCAAGGATGAAACACAACTGGACAACAGACACGTGAAAAATGCTCATGATCTAGGAAAACGAAATCACAGATCACAGTGTGGCTTCCCCTCATTCCAGTTAGAGTGGGTAACACCAAAAACCAAAAATAATATGTGCTGGTACGTATACAGAGTAAAGAAACCCTGATCCACTGTTGGTGGAAATGTAAATTAGTACACTCATATGGCAAACAGAATAGAAATTTCTCAGAATCAAATATCATGACCTTTTGAAATTCAATTATTATTTATACCCCTTGTGATATTTTTTTTGTAGAACACTGGTATTTGTTATTTGTTGGATTCTTTTTTTTTTTAGTGGTAGGAATATTAAGTCTGTGACTTCCAGATAAATAAGTGTATGTTGTTGCAGAGTTAAAAAAAAAAAGGAAGGAAGAAAAGAAGAGGGCCGGATGGAGGGTGGGAAGTATCATTATGTGCTTGAAGCTGTACATATGAAACACACGAAACCTGTTCTCTATTCTTTTTCCTTCTATTGCTTACTCTCTCTCTCCTTCTCTCTCTCCCTCTCTCTCACCATAATCTGAAAACATTCAGCATCTGAAAAGCTCAAATCTATAATATTCCATTGTCTGAAACTTTTTGAGTGCCAATGTGATACCACAAACGAAAAATCCCACATCACAAAGTTTTGTTGCATGGCTAGAAGTGCTAAAACATTGTATGAAATTAAGGCTAAGTGTATCTGGTGTATATAAAACAAATGAAATTCATGGTTAGATTTTTGTCTAGTGTATTGCAACAAATATACCCCAATCTGAATAAAACATATAGACAATTACAAAATCTGGGAGATTTGTCGTCCCTAGCACTTTTAGTAATGAAGACTCAGCCCTTATTCACACACATGAGAATAAGGATATACCTATCCATCTTTATTATTTACTAGCTATATTCTATCATCACAAAAGGATGTCAGGAGATTTATTTTATAAGAAATTATGAAAAAGTAATTAGGTGAGAAAATCAGGAAGAGAACTGGGAGAGGAGAGCAAGTAATGAGTAATAGTCACAGGTGAGCGTAGAGAGAATTTGCACAATGCTCGTTGGTGCTAATCCCTCTGCAACCAAGGCCATGAGCGAACAATCACCAAATAAGATCCTTCGTAGAGCCCCACAGGAAAAGGCATCAGACCACACACCAATGAGCTTACCAGAGTGATGCTGTGGGCACCTGAACCTCAATTCACTTGTCTGTAATAGTGAGGCCCATGGGGAACCCTATGCATTGCCCAAGGTTCCCATCTGCTGCAGGTGCCCCTACTCTGCGATGGGTCACTTCAAAGCCAATCCCTCTTCCCTACTGCAGGTGTTGGAACCATGCCTCAGGCCATCCCCGTCATGAGCCAGAGCTTTCCTCAGCAGTAGCTCTCGCAGGTCAAGGCTAGATTTTCATACTGGCTGCTCCAGCACATACTCAGAGAGTATGCCATGTTGCTGTGCTTCGTCTGTGGCTTACTCTTTTAAAAGTAAGCTTCTTGCGTTATCTCACTTCCTGCCTGTGTTTATGTTGGCATCTTTGTTGACATGTCTGCTGCCCTGCTATCCAGAGTCCCATGTTTGGCCACAATCAATGGCTTTTTCTGATGACCACAGATGTTGCCACCAACACCAGGGTCTCCGTGGTTGCTGTTTAACTTGCTCTGATGTGGGAGTGAAAGTGCTTCTGCAAAAGTGGACCTGAACACACCACCTCCCCTCTTTCCTCTCTTGATGTGGGCAGCCCTCACTTTCCTGACCCTGGCTCCACCCATCCCAAACCTGGAACTGCCTGGGACTCACCAGAGTAGCAAGCGGAGTCAGCTACCTGACAGGCAGGTTAGGAACCCTACAGGGAACAGTTGTATCAGTTGGCCTCTCCTCTCAGAAAGGAGGAACCACCCTCTTAGGGACCCAGACCATGTTTTCTCCAGCTGGGGTGCTGCCTACAGCAGCAGCTGCTTTCTCCCACGCAGACTGACAGAGGCTTGAAAGTCGCAATTGCTGCTAGGGCACAGAGCAGCCAAGAAATGGAATGGACTCCTGAACAGACCCTGGCTTTGGGTGTCAGCAGGTATAGGGAGCTCTGGGCAGCACATCAAGCTGCTGGCTTCCTGGAGAAGCCCGACTTCATGGATTTCAAAGGATGGGCAATGGAGAAGGCAGAGAGGGAGTGACAGTATCTTCCCAGGTGGAACAGGTGTGAGTGTGGCCATGCGAGAGAGGGAATGCAGAGGTTATTAGCAAAGGTAGATTGACTCAGCCGATAATGTAATGAAGTTTATTAAGTTGCAGCTTGCCGCTTCACTTCTGATTCAGCTCCCTGCCAATGTATCTTGAAAGGCACCAGAGAATAATTCATGTCATTGGTCCCGTACCACCTGGGTGGAAGATCTAGAGGAATCTCCTGGCTCCTGGCTTCAACTGTGCCCAGCCCTTGCTTTTTGTATTAATTTGGGGAGAGAATTAGCAGATGAAAGATCTCTGTATCACCTTCTTTGCAACTTTGGATTTTAAATAAAATGGCCTGGGAAATTTGCAGCTAGTAAGCTAAGGCAGTAGCTGGCAGGGGGTAGTAGGGCTGTGGAACTTATCACCATGCACTCTGGGGAATGATGGCAGTGGGTTGCACAGAGTGGTTCTGGGCTGATGATCAGCTATAGCCCCGATTCACTGGGATCCTGCCAGCTTAGTACAGAGTGTATGCACACATCTCCCTGCATGCTGTTTGGTCCATGGGGTCAGGTTGTGGAAGAATAAGTGTACATCCATTTCAGAGGTGAACCTGCAACATCCAGTACTGGGCATCCAGGGAAGACTGAGGCTTGAACTGCCTACTGCCTGCTCTGAGTGGCCACATCCTGTTGCTTTCACGGGCAGAAGCTCCTGCTTGTTTGTCTAAGAATAAAATTATGTTCAGCATCATTCTCGGATATCTGAAGGGTGAGAAAGGATGAAACAAAAGTTAGCAAAGCAAAGTGGGTTGGGGCTGGGTCCTGCTGCCCCCATGTATCACCTCCTTTCTGGCAACAAGGTTTGGCGTGGCTCAGTTCCTGAGTGCTTCTCTCTATCACTACACATCTCTGATGCTGGAAAAAAAATGAAATAATGAGCAAAAACCACAGAGATGCCCCTCGCCTTGGACAATGGCATGATTCCATGTTGTCCAAACCTGTGTTTAACTCTTCAGTGGACCTCCCGTAGTCTAAGGTTGCGGTCATCTCTATAACTTCACTCAGAAGAAAAGTGCTGGGAAACACTTATGATGGAGACAGACATTTCTGTCTTTTTCTTGTGCCAAGGATCTTCATCACATGAAACTCTTAGAAGCGAAGTTCCCCTTCAGGTCTGTCAGCAACCTAATTTGCAAAAGCAATCGCTGCGGGTGAGAGAAGCTGGCCGGGTGGAAGAGGACATCTGACTTGAAACCCTGGCATCCATGCTACTAGGGATAAGCTGTCTTCTGTCTTCAGGAGATTCCACACAAATATTCATGATCTCTCTCCAACCAGGCGACTCCTCTGGAACATATTAACTCACTAACCTTCTCCAGAAAATGCTCCCATCAAGCCTGGTAAGTGACATGTTTTCATTTAATTACAAAAGCTCTGGAGATAGGATGTAATTTTATGCCATATCTCCATGGTTCACTTACCACTTAAAAGCGACTCAATGGCTGAAAATATTTAGAAGAGAAATTGTCCCAGGGGGTGGAAAACCCTCTCCTGTCTCAGCTAAACAAACTTGCAATGCCATAAGAGAAATATTACTAAATACTCTATAATTAAAGTATCAATTAGTTCTGCATGAATAAAAGGTGAGAATGTATTAATTAGTAGTTTATATTGTCAACAGCCAAGCCAAGGAAGATATTGAGTCAAAACTGTTAGTTCACCATTAAGCACTTTGTGGTTTGCAATAAGAAAATTCATACTTGAGTACAAATAACATGAGGGCATACAAGTGATGCTTTTCAACTTAAGCTTAAAATGAAAAAAAAAGATTTATTTTTATTTGAAAGGCACATCTATAGTGATAATGGCAGCCTGAAAAAGACTTCTACCTGGCAGCTCACTGCCCAAATGCCCACAGGTTTCAAAAGGGTGAAGAGTCCCCAGGAACTTGAGCCATCCTCTGCAGGTTCCCATGGCTGTAAGCAGGGAGCTGGATCAGAAGTGAAGCAAATAGGATGTGAGCTAGCACTAAACTTGAGTTATCTTCTGCAGCTTTCCAAGGTTGAAAACAGGGAGTTGGATCAGAAGTGAAGCAAACAGGATGTGAGCTAGCACTAAACTTGAGTTATCTTCTGCAGCTTTCCAAGGTTAAAAACAGGGAGTTTGACCAGAAGTGAAGCAGTTGGGATGTGAATTGGCACCTAGCCTGATTCATCCTCTGTAGGTTTCCAAGGCCATAAGCAGGGACCTGGCTAAGAAGTGAAGCAGGGCTGGGTATGAAACAGCACCCACAAAGGATGCTAATACTCTGCAGGGCAGAATATCAGCTTGCTGAGCAACTATGCCCACAGCAAAAGTTGCAATTATTTAAAAATTGTTTTGGAACAATTTTTTTTGGAGAGGCAGAGGCAGAGACAGAGGGCTTGCAGCTGCAGCTGTGTTCTCCTCAAATGTAGATGAGAGCTTTAACTGAATCTGTGGCCCAGGAACCCAATCTTCATCTCCCATGGGGTATCAGGGACCCCTGTTACTTGAGCCACCTCCTGCTGCCTCCCCGTGTGTTCTTTAGCAGCAACATGGAGTCAGGAGCTTTTGCTGTTTTTCCTAAATATTGATTTATTTGTGGAGGAGCAGACAGTGGGAGAGAGCTCTTCCTTCCATTGGTGCCCTGCCCCAAATGACTACAATAGCGAAGGCTGGGCCAAACTGAAGCAAGTAACCTGGAACTCCATCCTATTCTCCCTTGTTGGTGGCAGGGGCCCATGTACTTGGGCAATATTCCATTGTTTTCCCAGGCACTTTGGCAGGCAACTGGACTGGAAGTGCAACAGCTGGGGCTCAAACCTTCACCCACATGGAATTTTCATGTTACTTCAAAGATGTGCCTTGCTGTGCTACAGTGTAGAGTCCTGGAGGTGGGTATCAAACTCAGGGGGAGATGGAGTAACCTGGGCAGCTTCATCAGTGACTGTTGGATGGGTTTTTCCTTGATCCAGGTGCTGCTGCTGCTCAGGTGTGCAGCAGGACTGCCAGAGGAGGACATGGCTGGAGAAAGGAGCTGGGAAATAGGCAGTGGGATCCAGGGAGAGGGCAGGACCTGAATTCAGCGAGCCATACTCCACAGCTGGGAGTCCTGAGTACACAACAGCTGCTCAGCTCAGGGTCTACCTCGGGACATCCTGGGGCTCCTCCCTTCCCAGCACCTGGATGACACAGCAGGACCAGGTCCAATAGTTGGCAGTCTCTTCCCAAAATGGGCAAGTGGGCCCACGCACCATTGCACCTGCTAAGCTCAGCTTCTTCCTCAAGACATCCTGGGGCTCCTCCCCTCCCAGCACCCAGATGGCATGGCAGGACAAGGACCATTGTCTGGCCCGTGCATGGCTGGCTGCACCTGCTCAGTGCCTTGGCGCTTGCCTTCTGTTCTGTGGTTTCTGTCTTAAGAATCTGAACAAGGGCCCTTAGGCTTTCATGTTGTGTGAAACCCCTATTTACATATCAGGGCTTGCACAGGCTCCTCTGTGCACCCCAGGAGTCTGTGCACTGAGGACGTGCTCCTACTTTGAGGAACACTTGGGTAGCTTCTTCTTGATGCCCTTAAAAACAATTATGATGCTGTGCAAACTGGTGGGAATGAAATCAGGAACAGTCCAATAGCCATAAAGAGGAAGTAAAATGAAATAAGCTGTCTTCTGTTACTTGTTGTGGTGGCTGTCAAGAAAGACTGTGATTAGCGCTTTCATGTTCACACTGATTGTGTTGGGAAAGAGAATTTCTTAGGGCCTGTATATGGTGTAGCCGGTTAAACCACTGTCTGCAATGCCGGCATACCATATGGGTGCCAGTTTGTGTCCTGTATGCTCCACTTCTGATCCAGCTCTGTGCTATTGAACCTGGGAATGCAGCAGTCTTGCAAGTGTTTGGGCGCTTACCACCCACATAGGAGACCTGGGAGAACCTTTTGTCTCCTACCTTAAGCATTGCCCAGCTCTGACCCTGGTGGATATTTAGCAAAAAGAAGATCTCTCTTTCCATCTGTAACTCTTTCTTTCAAATAGACAAATAAATCTTGAGAGAGAGAGAGACTTGTGTGGTATGAATTGTTAGCTAGCTGAATGTGAAAGAAAGAAAAGAGAGAAATAAAGAGAGAAAGAAAGAAAGAAGAAAAGAAAAAGGAAAAGGAAGAAAAGAAAGAAAAGAAAAGAAAAGAGAAGAGAAGAAAAGAAAAGAAAAGAAAAGAAAAGAAAAGAAAAGAAAAGAAAAGAAAAGAAAAGAAAAGAAAAGAAAGAAGGAGGAATCAAGGAAGCTGCCTGCTTGCCTGAGGGCTGTAAATCAAGCAATTGTTTAATCATTTCTTTTCTATTGAAAATATCTCCAGGTTTGCAGCCATCATAAGGAGTTTCCTTATGCATGAGCAGCAGCTAAAGGTGGATTTGTTTTTCATTCTTTCACATGGCTTTGGAGACAGAGTCTCCTGGGGAATTTGCATGTCATCAGTAATCTTAAAAAGTGGGAGGACTTTCAGCACAGGGACAGAATTCCAAACTGTTGAGCCAAAATAAAACCGACGGATTTAGTGGAAATGTTTTCTGATCTTGTTCCAGCTGTGGGCTGTGCATTAATCTCCCGTTGAAAGGATGGACTACTTTTCTGCTTTACAAGATGAGTTTCCAGTTTGGAGTTGATGTGGACATCAGGGAATGCAGACTCCAGAGTTCTCTGAGCTGCTAGCACACCATTGTGGTTTTTGTAACTCACAACTGACATGGCTACTTTGGAATACACTAGTTGCACACAGGGTTGTCCACATTGCCATTTTCTATCTCCATCCCTCCACTCTTCCAGATGGAGTTTCTAGCTATGCAAGTGCCCAAAGCCAAGGCAACCAAAGACAGAGGGGTGGGCATTGTGGCCCAACTGGCTAAGTCACTGTGTCACATGCCAACGATCAATATCAAAGGACCATTCCCAGTCCCATCCAAACCAATCTGCTGTAAATGGCCTGGGATGGCAGTAGAAGATGGCCCAAGCACTTGGACCCCTGCCACCCTCATGGAGTTCTTAGGTTCTGGTTTGGTCTGCTTTAGCCTTGACTGTTACTGGATGAACCAGTAAATGGAAGAAGTCCTACTTTGTCCCTCATTCTATCTTTCTGTCTCACTGTCATAATTAAGAAAATGTGCAATGGCAAGGGGCAAAGGTGCAGGAAGGCATGTGTATTTATATAAGCAACAGCTGTAGGCAACATCCAGGGGAAAACTGAGCCTTGGGCAACAGGTAGGGCCAGGTTCAGATCTGGCCCAACATCCCTGGGCAGCTGCCACAGGTATCCCTGTGCTTTTTTAGTGACATGGAGCACAGGGACCAGAACCATGGCCTTGAACATCACCTGTGGCAATTCAGCAAGTCACAGGAGTCTGGGAGCTACCCCAGGCACAGCATCAAACACCTGACTTCCTCAACACCTGGTCAGAATCAACACAGCCACTGGAGGGTCTGGCATGGTAGCTTACCAGCTAAAGTCCTCGCTTTGAACGCGCCAGGATCCCATATGATCGTTGGTTCTAATCCCGGTGGCCCCTGCTTCCCATCCAGCTCCCTGCTTGTGGCCTGGGAAAGCAATAGAGGACATCCCAAAGCCTTGGGACCCTGCACCCATGTGGCAGACCCCTTACAAGCTCCTGGCTCCTAGCTTCGGTTGGGCTCAGCTTTAGCCGTTGCGGCCACTTGGGGACTAAACCATCAGACAGAAGGTCTTCCTCTCTTTCTCTCCTCCTCTCTTTATATCTGCCTTGGCAATAAAAATAAATAAATATTAAAAAAAAAGAAGAACAGCCACTGGAGAGTTATGAACAAGCAGGCTCCACACAGTCATTCACTGAGGAAACCCAGAAAGTAGAACATGACAGCTCAGTATGAATGAAGCCACTATACAGGCCAGCTCATCCTTATAGCGGAGTGGGTAGTTATCTCACTTTGAAAAAATTATCACTTTGGGTTTATGTCCTATTTCACACAATGCACAGGGCTTGTGAAAATATGAATTAAAAATTTACGACTTTGGAGAAGTACCTTCTAACCAAACTTAAGGTTTTCCTTTGTTTAAAGCTATATAGAAGCGCAGTACCTGTCCCACTGTCTTCTGAGATCCCTGGAAACACTTTTAAGAACACAGGTAATGCATTAGGCATGTGGGAAGTCTGGCATCCTGAGCAAAGGGCACTTGCATCTCTGTGGCTCTAATAAACGATAAAAACCAGTAAAACAACCTTCTATAAACTTGCTTGATTCTGTGGTTCCAATGGGTAAGAACTCGGAGAGCTTGGCTCTGGAGTCATTCCATCTCCAATTGCTTGATTCTGGACTACGTCTCCCATTGCCTCCTGGAGCCACTCAGCAGTACTGTAGGGCTACTACCCTACAGTCAGTGGATTCCAGAAGGAGCTAGTTGCTCTGCACCAGTATCTGATCTTTTTTCCTCTTTGGTCACCTCCTCACTCCTTGCAGTTAATTATTCCTATTTCTGAGCAAAGCAAAGTTGTGAAGCAGATACCCTAGCTGCCAGACTCTGGGCATTTGGGAACCACTTGGTTTCTCCTTCCACTTGCTGAAGTGAGCCTGCAAATTTGCATCAGCTGGAAATGCTGGATTGATGTCTTGGAGTCACCCAGCACCACACAGGACCACTGAGGTTTGAGAATCATCTGTTACACTGGCTGATGTCAGTCCTTTACTGACAACTGTGATTTTAAAAAAATGCATTTGTATGGGGTGGTGAGTGTGGTATGTGTGTAGGCCTGTATACATGATATGTGATAGGAGAGTCCAATGGTAGGTTGAAGACAGTGACCTGTGGGAGAAAGGGCTTGGCTTTCTGTAGCACTACAGGAACCCACCCATGAATGCAATGAGACAGAGGTGACCTCTATAGGATAATGCAAACAGAAAACTACACAATATGGATTGGTCTATGGCACCAGAGTAGTAAGAAAGAATACATTTTGGCTTCACAAATACACCAAATATGATTTGAGCAACTGTTATTGCCAAGTGAGATAATTAATACAGGCATCCTTGCCCTATAGATCCTTGCTGTTAGTGCTATTGATCCTGCACTGTTTCTTAAGGCCAAGCTTGCTGCAGCCAAACCAGCTCTGCCTGGATTGGTGATAGATACTGGCAAGGCAGCCTCACACACACACACACCAAGCAGGAACCCTCACCAGGTGCTGAGTCTGCCTGCTGCTGTGACGTGGGCAAGGGGAGGTACTCACTGCTCAACTCTGGGTGCTTGTTACACTTAAAGGCAGACATACCGTCAAACACTGTGCACAGAGTGACACAGCTCACTGAAAAGGAAAGGAAATAAGGACATAGAGATATGCCCATGGTTTGTGGATAATGGGCTAGGGGGGTCTTCTGGAAGGAGAAGTGATGGAGAGACCAGAAAGGGCACTCGCAGTCCGTCCAGCTGCGGTGTGTTGTGGGCAAGAGGAGAGAGAGAGAGAGAGAGAGAGAGCTCTTCCCTTGATGAGGTTGTGATTGGTACCTTCAGCTGTGGTGCCACCTGGTGATTACATAGCACCTATTTAAACACCATGTGGAGCTAAGTATCTGTGTTTACATGGCATTCAGTTCAGATCTTTGATGAAGCAGATGCATCACATGAAGGTGACTTTTGATTGACAAGCAGAAGGATAGAATCATACAGGGGTTTCTGACTGTTAGCTCACTGCTTGGCTGGGCCAACCATCAGCATTTGTTCTTGGACTTATCCAGCCCTGCTCATGGTTGCATCTGGTGAGCGATCAGGTAGATGAGATTTCTCTCTCTCTCTCTCTCTTCCTTTCTAATAAATAAAACATATCATGAGAAGGAGGGAGAACAGTGAGAAAGGTTAGGAAGAGGAAAGAACTTCTGTTTTAAATGTTGCAAGTCCAGCAAGAGACTCTGTTGAGTTAGCTCATGCCCCAGGTGCTATTCTTCAGAGGCATTACACTCCCATTCTATCCATCAGGTCTTGGAATCTTAGTCTACTCAGCCTAGCAGCCTAATCTCCATCCCATTAGGCCTCCAGGTCCAGGTCTTTCCTGAAGATCTCCTAAAGCACTTTATCTAACTTTTCCTTCTTTTGGCTGCACACAAATCAGTTCTACTGATCTCAATTCCTTGGGCAAAGGCAATCTGTTTGGCAGGGGAATTGGACAGGCCTTCAGCCAGCAGCACTCCAGGGAATGCTGCAAAGAGGATGGAGAATACAGGAACACTGGTTCCTGGTCCTTTCTCATGCTCTAGCCTCTGGCATACAACATCAGGCCTTTCCCTCGCCAACTCCATACTCACCCCTTCCCACTGTGTTTCTTGTCCCATTCAGAAGGCCTAGCACCTAGCAGGTACATCTCCTCCATTACTACCAGTCAATGGAAGATAAACACCGCTGGCTGCTTTTCTGTTACTGCAGAGAAGGACAGTATCCTCACATACTCCCCTCCCCATCCAAGCACTCACCCCACTATTGTGTAGTTTCAGATGTGTTGGGGCAAGGTCTTTGTGACCATAAATAGGCCATCTGGGTGCTTATACTACACTGGGCTCTCTAAGGGAGTCAATAGTTGCCTCTGAATGTGTTTTCTTCTTCCCCAAAATTTTAACTGATGGAGGGCTCATTTTCTGGGTTTAGTACAAAACCTGAACAAGCCACTGTTTGCCTTAAAGCATGTCCAGGCACCTGCATGCTAAACAGCCTGTTGTGCCTTCTTTGCACAGAATAAGGGATACTCCAGGCTGCACTGTGCACTTGCAGTCAGTCTGCTACCTGCAGCAACCTTTTCTGATTCACCCAGAAGCACTGCGGAGGTAGGAACAGGATCCACTTAAAGCTGGAAATGTGGATGCCTTTCAGAGCAGAGCTGAGAAGCAGTCATGTGGAGTTTCTCTAAGACCAGCTTTTATCTTAGTGTGTCTCAGTATTTTTGCCATCATGACTGCTAGGTTCATCATGGTGAGAAATGGCAGAAGATTCAGCACATGGAAGGTGGCTTGGAAGATGACATTTGAAAAATGGACAGGTACTGTTCCTCAGTTTGACACACAGCGGCACTCTAAATGATCAAACAAGTTTGCTGATCTAGCAAAGTACATTAGTGATGTTGAAAGACGTTCTCATCAACAGGAGCTGATGCTACAAGACTCCATCCATCAGGTATTTAGGCATATGAACTTCTGAATTTTCCGTTTTGTTTAGGTTTTCCTCCATGCTTGTTTCTATTGCAGGAATCGGCCTGCTGTGGTGCATACATCATATTATGGTGTCCTGTGCCACTAAGTGATTTCATATTTTTGTCCTCTGCTTTTGAGAATTATGTGTTGCAGTCCATCCTTGAAGACACTGCATTAAAAAAAAAACTGAGCATTCAGTTATTAATAAAGATAACCTTTAAAATTTTTATGGAGGATGTGTTGAAGCACCATATTCAGTTTAAATGTATTATTGCTTCATCATGAATATCTTGGTTAAATACATTTTGTTCTGCTATGAAGTGCAGCAATGATCCTTGTGCTGGTGCAGCCAGCTTTCTCTTCTGTTTTCCTTTATGAGATTGTTCTCATCTAATATTTGCTCCTAGATTCATCTGATCTTGCTGGAACACTCTAATAGCCCACTTGACATTTTCTGGTTTTTGGATGGTTGCTCATGTTAGATTGTTGTAATGAAACAAATGAACATTACTTGTGGTTTTTTTCACTCTTCTTTTCCTTCTGAATCTGTTTCTGAGTGGACTCCATACCAAGCTTACAGCAGCAATAGTTGTTCCCTAGACGACTGAGCTGACGCCTAGGGAAGCAATCACAACGGTGGATGTTAGCTCCAAACCCTTGTGAGAGTTTGTTCCAGCTAATTCCTCTGAGAGCCAAAGTCAGGTGGTAGGAGCTGTGTTCATGTTAACAAAGGCACTGGTGGAATAACAGGCATACTGATCATTGATTAGCTTTATTTATCAATTATCAGTAAAACTGCTTTGTTTGAAATGCTCAAAAACCTACAAAAGTAACATTTGAAAAAAATTGTTCTGTTGTGCAATGGAATGAATATAATTTATAGTATATCAAGCATATATTTCAAAGTGCCAGGGAAGCAAAATCTGAGCTTTCTCATGACAGAGAAATGATGCATGGTTGAGTGGCCAGATGTATTTGTTACCCTGATTTGAATATTTTTTTGATGTATACAAGGAACAGACCATCAGCCTGTGCTGCACAAATATGTCAGTATACCTAAAAACTCATGGTGATTAGAATTGAATGATAAGCTTACTTTGGCAGAATAGATCTGGAGATCCAAAAATATGAGGGACCTTTAAAATGCTTATGAAAAACATACTATGAAATATAGCATGGTTTGGTTTTAAATTGTTTAACTAAAAACTGTATAAAATAAAATAACACAATTACTTTTTTTTTGCTTTTTTATTATTTTTTACAAACTATTTTCCATTTTATGTTATTACTATTATTTTATGATACAGTTCCATAGGCTCTGGTATTATCTTCCTCCTAAACTCCTTTCCTGATGGAGTCCTGCTCCAGCTGAGTTCGGAACTCCAGAAGGCTGTGTGGATGAGACATAAAGAAAATAGATGGACCGCTAGGATTCTATAATCATCATGGACAATGCAGGAAAGCTGTCCGCGTTATTTATACAGAATCAGTCAAACTCTGGCTCAGACTTTTTACGTCATGGTCAAGTGGGTGTTTCTAAGGATAATTCTGCCGTTTGTTTCACCTTAAAGCAGGATGTTATCCGTCAGGAAGTTCTCAATAGATGGTGCATATCAGTCAGTAACACATTCCTACTACAATCCTCATTCTACAACTGAATCTTGAATCAGTTAAGGGAGGAAATGCATCACAGAAGAAAGGACCTAAAGGTCAAAGAAAAGGGGAAAGAATAGATTCCCACTACACCTGGGGTAACACCCTTGATTAGTATATGGTCACTGGGGGTAGTGATAATAAAAGACCCTTTGGCTAAAATGTTATCAGCAACATCAACTTCCAAGCTCCCATTGTAGTAAACATTAACTCTGCAGAGGCAGACAATGCTCAAATAGATTACAGAATACTCAGTGGGATTGTCTGGTGTCCATGCAGAGGGAGGTGGAGCTGCATTCGGGTGGTTGTAGAGACATCCGCCGGGCCCTGCCATACAGCGGGAAATTCCTTGCAGCCCTGCCAACCATGGAACAATACTCTACCACACCTTCCTGTCTTCCACACCCATCACACGATACCCAGCACTTTCCTGTCCCCAAAATATGGATTTTAGTTATATTATTATAATAATATATAATGTATTGTTAACAGACATAAGTCCATAATTTAGGGCATGAACAATGGCAGAGAGTCCAGCATCTTATTGTCAAGATAAATTCAATAGTTTCACAAGGAATCCATCTTTGATCTGGAAGTAGAAATGCATACTGCACTGTATCCTCACATCTGGATATGATCGTCTCTATTATATAGTTACTATCCATGCCCTTAAATAAACAGCCACAAAACAAAATCAGACACAGGAAGGGAAATGGGAATTTGTACACCATGAGGTTAAATAACATGCTATTGAATGAATATTGTGGAAGAAATGAAAAAATCAGGAATCTTATGGAAGAAAATGATGCTACTGTGTGGTGAAAATTTTAATGATAAAAAATCATAAAAATATTTTGAAAAAATGAAATTAAAAAAATCAAAATCCATGAGATATAGTTTTCGTTGATCATTCCTAGGATTGATGATTTTAAGCCTTTTACATTCATGGTTGATATGAGTAGGTGGTAATTTGTTCCTGTCATTTTACTAATGGGTTGTTGATTGTACGATTTAGTCTTCTGTTGTTATTTCACTGTGATGTTCATCACATTTGCCTTTGGTTTTGGTGGGTGCTATTTCTTTTCTCTGACAAGAGAACATCTTTGAGTATCATTTGTGATACTCAAAGGTTTGGAAGAGGCAAATTCTTTTAACTTTTCTTCACTCTGGAAGAATTTTATTTCATTTTCAAAGATAAAGGAAAGCTTTGCTGGATATGTTATCCTTGGATGACAATATTTTTCTCTTAGAATCTGGAGTATGTCACTCCATTCTCTTCTATCCTGTAGAGTTTCCTGTGAGAAGTCAACTGAGAATCTGATTGGGTTTTCTCTGTATGTCAATTTTTTTTTACATGCACATTTAAGGATCTCTTCCTTATGTTCAATTGAAGAGAGCTTGATTATCATGTGTGTGGTGAAGATCGCTTTTGGTCAACCTTGTTGGGAGTTCTGTGCCCCTCCTGGATATTGTTTCCCAATTCTATCTCCAGATTAGGGAAGTGTTTATTTGTTATTTCATTGAATCCAGCTTTAAACCCAGCTTCCTTTCCTGTACCTTCTGGAACTCCCATCAATCTTATTTTGATTTTTTGTTTTTGTTTGTTTTTGTTTTCAGCTTGGCCCAGCTCTACTTCCAGCTTTTTGATTAGTTCTCCATGGGAACAAGAAATATCTTGCAATTTTGAACTTCTTTATTCTGCCTCACTGATTCTATTACTAATAACTTTCAACTGATTTTTTAAATTTGCTGCATTATGTCCTTCATTTGAAATACGTTGGCTTGATTTTGTTTCAGTGTAGCTGTTTCCTCTGTGACTTGTTCCTTAAATTTCTGTGTGTGCTTCCAACTGATATTCAGAAGCGTTTTAACAAATATTCTGAACTCTAGAACCCCCATTTTCTTGATGTCTTCCTTAGCTAATTCCACGAGTGATAGGGGCTTTTCGTCTGTTGCAGGGGAGTCTTCAGTAACATTCATTGCGCCTCTGTCTCTTCTCTCACTCTTGGTCATTGCAATTCTGGTTAGGAGATTCTTCTCCTCATGGAGATTTTCTAAGGTGCGTTACCCACAGGCTTGTGAGTTGATGTTGGTGACTGGGTTTGGTGTCCTGTCTTTGTTTGTAGTCACTTGTGCCATTCCCTCTATTGGGTTTCAGGCCTGGACTCTTATGCTAGGCTTCCACCGTAGGCCCCTTCAGTAGCCCCAACCACTGCCTCATCCACTTTACACCTCCTGTGTAGAGTGCTGTGGCCACAGTGATGTCTGTGCAGCCTTTCTCCAAACTCCATTTCAAACAGTGCCCCATCTTTGGATGATACCAACTGTCCCAAATAACTGGGTTGTCAGTGGCACTGATCTTACTGACCCATGTTGGCCATTAAGTCTGATGGCCACCTAGAGCTATTTTGGGTGGCTCCTATAGAATTTTATGACAAAACTGTTTTCTCTGGGGGCCAGTGCAATGTATTAAGCTCAAAGTGATTTTGCTCCCACTTTAGTATTTGTGCAGCTTGCTGTTGTCTCTCCAGGCCCATGGTATCTGGTTCCATGAAAATGACACCTGATCAGTCCTGTTTTAGCACATGCATAGATTACTGTCGCTCTTCCCATCCAGTCTGACAGGGCAATGACGAAAACCCGGTGTTGCTGGCTTTCAGATCCGGGACCACACAGATACACAGTGTGCGGAACTTGCAGGATGCAAAGTTGGTGCTGCTTTCCCTGTGGGATCAACACAGTGCGCACTGAGCTAGAAACAAACGTACTCCAGGCCGTCCCTTCAAATCCACACTCTCTGCCATGTTATGCAAGATGGTGCTCTATTTGGGTCTAAGCTGCGAGATTTACCCTATTCCTGCACTGACACTTGGAGTCCACTACTGCTTCTCTGTTCATAATGTCAGACAAATCAGGATGGGCAGTGTTTTGCCTGCACTTGTCTCCAATACTCCCAGTGAACTCCTATTGCCACCTGGCTGCTGCGGGTGTCTTGGTTGCCACTGGAGCTCCAATTGCTGGAGTCCAGCTTGATGTTTGCCCACTGCTGCTGGGTTATCTGGTCAGTGCAACACTGCCCCACCATCGCTGCTGCTTCCCTATGTCCAGGGTTCTCCAGGTATCCCCCATGCCAACTGCCTGACCTCAATTTTTATTAGAATCTGCTCCTTGTGCTTCACCCTATCTAATG
The DNA here is from genome assembly GCF_017591425.1 of Ochotona curzoniae. Classification (NCBI taxonomy): domain Eukaryota; kingdom Metazoa; phylum Chordata; class Mammalia; order Lagomorpha; family Ochotonidae; genus Ochotona; species Ochotona curzoniae. Next base: position 3,236,225 of record NW_024467127.1, on the reverse strand, counting down.
ATTCTCTATCATCTCAAACCTTTCTGCACCCTATGCCACCAACTAGCCTCCTCTGAAATCTGTTAATTCTAAATCTAATAACATTTCGGCAGACAAAGCGAAAGTTACTGAGGTCAGCATGCCACAAAACAGACACTATCATTAAACAAGGCAAAGACTCTCAGCTTTCCAAGAGCTTCACCCTAATAGACACCTTTACAGAATTCATGGTTGATCCTGGTATCGTTGTCCATTTTAACTCATCCGTATCACTTTATATAATGCAGCCTGACTTGACACACTATCCCCAGAGGAAGCAACAAACATCAGTGACAAGCTGCTTCACAACTCAGTACCTCCAGACAGTTTGGAGTTGGATTGAGAGAGAACCAGCATCTCTCCAGCTGGCTTGTGCAGAGAGCAGTCAGTCTGAGGCTTGCAGGAGTCATATCAAGGACAACATCTTGAGGAACAAGCTACCGACCAGCATCTGAGAAAGGAGAGAGGTGATGCCCCAGGAGAATGAGAACTGAAGGGGCAACTGATCTACCCTGAGACTCAGCACTAAAGCTAGGTTGCTAGTTACTGTCTTTTGAGACTCCGCAGGTTTCTTGTAGAAATTTTTTGTGTTTTTTTTTTTTTATGTGAAATTCCCTTGATTGTTTTTCCTTATGAACTTAGTTGGAGTTCATTTCTGAAATTTGCAAACAACAATTCTCAAGGAAGCCCTTTGCATGAATGCTTCTTCTTTACAAAATGTAGTTTCTAGCACTGCATAATTTTTTTCCTTAAGAATCCTTTGCCTGGATCCAGATGGATTACGAATATCAAGCAAGACTTTGTGTAATTTCTTCTGAAGTTGAATAAAAGCTGCTGGAGAGGCCATGACAACTCCTAGGGTCAGGAAACAGGCCAGGGTCTGGGAAAAGTTCAGGCCACTGAGATGTGGAGCTCCTTGGGCCCCTCAGTAGTTAGCAGTGTTAGACACAAATGAAAACTCAGTTGTTCTGAAATGACTTGCTTTTCATAGTCTGTCCATGTCTTGCTAAGAGTTATCGATTGTTATTTGTGCTTCTCCCTCAGAACTCACTATAAATAGTTTCAATTATTGCTCCAAACAATGGCCATTGTCATTAGAGAGGATTTATAGAAGTACCTGCATTTCAATGTGTGCATAGCTTTTTTCGTATTTTCTAAAAGTTGTAATGATTAATTTATGATTTGAAATATCTTTTTTTCTATTCTTTTTAATTCTATCTCTTTAAAAAGTGGATTCACAGAGAAAGAGAGATTGATCTTTCTTTCACTGATTTTGTGCCCCAAATGACCCACAATGGTCAGAACTTGACCAGGCTGGAGTTAGAAGCCAGGAACTCAACCTAGGTAACCCACATGGGTGCCCAGGGCCCAAGTCCTGGGTCTCTTGTGTTGTCTTTCCATGGAAGGAGTAGGTAGAGATCTGGATCAGAACTGGCACAGCCAAGACCCCAGCTTATGCTCAAAAGTGGCATCACAGGCAGAGCCTAACTTGTTATTTCATGATGCAGACACTCATACGCAATTTTTTCCTCCACAACTTACATTTCCCAAGAGTTTTTTGAGACCTCCCAGACAAGGCTTCTGTCAACGTTGGCCTTATTGGGAAAAGATAGGATCATGATCGTCGGTCATTGTGATGGGATTGTAGGACAAGTTAACTAAAAGTTTGTACCCAGTCTTCTCCTCTACAAACCCAGGAAAAGCCACAAAAGAGCCTGGAGACAAGGCACCTACATGACGGAAGTTGCTGCACAGAGGATGATGTGTGATCCAAAAGAGCGGAAGTGAGAGATCTACATGGAGGACTCTGCTGTGTCCTGGGGAGGGTTGACGGTGGCAGGGTGAGAGTGGAAGGGAGCATGACTGCCGAGGCTGAGGATGAATGTTGGAGGAAGAACCACTGGGACTGCTGGGTCTATAGAGTGAAAGAGAGGACTCAGGAATGTAAGTTTAGGCACTTTCAGCTAAGTCACAAAAGACAATCCCTTGTCAGTTGTGGGGGTGTAATGAGGGAAAAGTCAAGAGTTCTGCCTTAAAGGTGAGGTTTTTTTTCCCTTAGATGTATGAGTGGAGACCTTGGGGAGAGGGAAGTGGAAAGATCCTGGAGTTCTGGACCCATAACATCCACCGGAAATAAGATGCGAGGCACGACGGGAGGCTCAAATGATCTGCAAGGTCACTGTGTCTGGGCAAGTTGAGACTGCCTCAAGGCCTATGAAACACTGCGATACTGTGTGAGCACCAATTTGAGTCCCAGCCTGTCACTTCTAAAGCAGTTCCCCGGAAATGCACCTGGAAAAACAGCAGATAATGATGCAAGAAGCTTGGACTCCTGCTAACCGTGTTGGGCTGGATAGAGCCCCTGTCACTTGGCTTTGATCTAACTCAGTCTGGGCAGCTGTGGCCCTTTGGCCAATGAACCTGCAGACACAGGATCTCTTTCTTTTTTTTTTTATTTCTCTCCCTTCCTTCCTTCTCTTTCTTTCTTTCTTTAACATCTCTCGCTCCTCATCTCTTCATATTTATCTCTCCATCTGTCATTTTGTCTCATATAAACAAATACATCTGTTTTAAAAATTATTGAATCCTCCATTAGAAAGGTAAAAAGGAAACATGAAATTATTTTTATTATTGATTTATATGAAAATATACTTACAAGATAAATTTATTGGGGTGAAAAAATTGAAATTCATTCAGTTTTTTAGTATGTATGGATTTCAAAAAAATGCATTAAAACCAACTGATATTTTAAGTTAGTTTTTCTGCAAGTTTTTCAAAATATCCTTTATGCATTTTATTATGTATTTGTATTCCACTAAATAAAGTGTTCAACAAAATAAGCTGCAAGCAGGCCATATCCAGCAGAGAAATGGCATGAGCTTTTCTTTGATCATTGGATCAAAGAAATGGTGCCATGGCTTGACCGTGAGCTAGGGAAGAACCGGAAGGACTTTCTGAATACTACGGACAGCAGAAGCGTAGGCATGAAAGCGAGCGTGGCAGAGGGCAGCAGAATGTGGCATCACCACAATGAGCAGAGAGGCAGGCAGGACCGCAGGGTGAAAGTGCCAGGGTTAGAGCCTAAGGGATACATGTTCATGCCAAGGACTCAGAGCTTGACCTTGTAGCAAGTCTTCAGCTGCAACAGCAGCCACGGCAAGAGAGCTCTGTTTACATGGTTCCCACGGCTGTTGCAGGAATTTTGACTCCGAGTACGGCAGCAACCTCAAATTCTTGTCTCGCAGGAAAGAAGAATTTTCATGCGAACACAGTTTAGTTTTAAAGCAGGATTTATTAGAAAGGCTGAGAAAAGAAGACTCCCGTCCTAGCGACGGGAGGGGGTTTTGGGATAGAAAGGACCCTTACCTCCTGCCATAGTGGCAGGAGGAAGAATAAATAGAAGACCCTAGTGCTCTGCCCTAGTGGCAGGAGGACAAGAAGCAAAACCCGTATTAATGGTGGGGAATGCACCTTTTAAAGGTTTCCCTCAAAGATGTTTCTCCATGAACAAAGAAAATTCCTGGTTTCCATGGTACCTGGCCTTGGGACAAAAGGCCACACAGGTGCCAGACATAGGACATTCCAGGCCTTAGGCAGATGTGTATTACTTCTTCCTGCTCTCCTTTCAATGATAAAGAGATCGGCCTGAGACCCTCCCACAGTGGCCGGAGGTAATGGCCGATACTTCAGGTGGGGAATTGATATGCTAATAGCAAGAAGAGACGTGCTCTGGTGAATTTAAGACGTGGTGGGGAAATTCTCTTTTACTCGGGGACCCAGAATACCCTAACTGCCTACTACCCACTCTAACTCCTCTCTCACGGCCATGTCAGGATTGGAGGCAGTGCCTTCCCTGTCAGAGCTGTTTCCGTGCTGGGTTCACATGCACGAGGCTCCCCATGGCCAGACCATGGATGGAAGCAGTGTCCCGCCTGCTACAGCTGGTTCCCAGTTGTGTTCACATGCTCCCCACAGCCATGTCAGGGTTGGAGAGAGTGCCCTGTTTGTCAAAGTTGGTTCCCGGGTTACTCTCTCTCTCACTCAAAAAGACAGAGACCCAGACAGTCAACTTCCACCTTGCAAACCAAAATTCTACTTGCAAGTTCTCCTTTCAATGGACAATGGATTACTTGCAAATAGGGTGAGGGCAATTACAGCTGCACCACTAGAAGCAAAAACAGGAAGCATCCTATCAATCCTATCGCATTTGGGATAGATGGCCAACAGCAGCCAACAGGGGGAGTTCACCCTGGGTGGTGTCTACTCCTTTCCTGACCACATCCTCCAACTTCCTTGAATGCTTTCTGGGAATGCAGTCTTGCCATTGGGCAGACATCACAGGATGTCAACCTGTGTTCATTGTCAACCTGCTTCCTTTCATCTTTCAGTCTCAATTTCTATAGTGAGAAGATCCAAAGTTCTGCCCTATTTGATGGTTCTGGGATCCTGGTTCACTATTATTTTCAGGGCAGACTATTAAGAATGCTTGCATATATCAAATATGTGCTTTGAAGATGACACAAGCCAAAGGAAAGTGTGAATTCAAAAGAGCAGCAATGCATTTGGCTGCTTGAAGCTCCACATATACATCTTATTCTAATCAGACCTAATGTGAAACTCCCATCTGGTAACATTTGGACACTTGGGTGTTTCAGGTAGACCCTGCAGGACGGTTGTGGGGAGAGAGGTTCATGGATAAAGGTAGATGTGTTGCGATGCACAAACGAGGCCTCCCCTACGTGCCCATGCTACCACAGCTGCCACCATACGCAGAAAGTTTACACTATTCCAAGCATTGTGTATAAAGGATTAACAAAAGAAACAATTTCTAATTTTAAAAGGCATATAGTTTGATGGAGTAGACAGCACTGAACAGACACACACATGAACAGATTATCTGAAATTGAAGGGAAATTGCAGGAGTATCGGTCATTTGGAGGAAATGAAATGTGGTCTGCGTCAGGCCACATTCTACTACTCCTTAGTGCCAGAAGCTTCCCATGGACTTGCTTCCTTAAGTAGCCAAACGCAGGAGGACAAGGCAGGGAAAGCCAAGCCAGCATTATGGGTAAGGGTATCTATAATGGAACTCAGTAGTGTCGGGATTGTGAATTCTGGTGCGAGGTATTTAAACTCTAAGCTTTCGGGCCCAGCGCCGTGGCACAGTGGTTAAGGTCCTCGCCTTGCACGCCCGGGATCCCATATGGACGCCGATTCTATCCTGGCAGCCCTGCTTCCCTTCCAGCTCCCTGCCTGTGGCCCGGGAAAGCAGTCGAGGACAGCCCAAAGCTTTGGGACCCTGCACCCGCGTGGGAGACCTGCAGGAGGCTCCTGGCTTCGGATGGGCATAGCATCGATCCGCCGTTGTGCTCACTTGGGGAGTGAATCATGGGACGGAAGATCTTCCTCTCTGTCTCTCCTCTCTGTATATCCGCCTTTCCAATAAGAAAAATAATAAAAATAAATCTTTAATAAACTCTAAGCTTTGCCTTTCTAAGCAGAAAGCAAATTCCTAGTGGGTTCATCTCCATGAGGTGAGAAAAGGATTAGCTTGTTAAAGGGCTCCAAATACCACAGAACACTGAACAAACATAAGGCAGCTACACTCCAGTGAATGATGTGGCTGCACCATCTTCAGACCAATCACTTGGGTGACTCAATGATTTCCAGGCCACAATTGTGGCTCACATAGCTTCCTGAACTAATGCAGGAGCAAGGTTAGCATATGTCGAACCCACCAGGTGCTGTCCACAGATAATGTGAAGGCCAAGGGGTTCTCAGAAAACACAGAGCACCCCTTGGGGAGGTGAGCACCTCCATTCTTCTTGGCTGATGTAACCCTATTTCACAGGGAGACTTGCTCCTGCAGCCCAGCTCCTGTTACATGGCTGTGGCTTCATGCTCCTTGTTTTTGCCCTGTGCCTGCCTTTGCTTCCTGCCTGCTTACACCACCACTAGTTTTGCAATTTGTGGAGCTATGTTACTCCTTCTCTCAGCTCATAGACTGTAGACTCTTTTCTCTGTGCTGAATCCATTCCCCACGTGTACTCATGCACACTTAGCAGTCACATTGCTTAATGATCGTAATACATTCTAGAAAATGCATCCTCAGTTTTCTCAAGGGGCAGACATTATGGTGCACACTTATACAAGCTAAGGCAGGTGCTATAGCTACAAGGGCTATTGATGATGGAATTGCATGGGAACTCCCTTGTATAAGCAAGATTCGTTATTGATCCATATATTGTTATGCAATGCATGGCTGTCATTAGCTCTGAAAAGAAAACTCTTGCAGGCAGCTGACATTTCAGCACGACATCTTTCATGAAAGAAATGTCTTTAGCGTCTTTGTGGGCCCAGAACACAAGGAAATTCAAGCCGTGTTTTGGGTCAGGTGCACCAAAAACCAGAGAGAATATTTGCTGTTTTCCTGTGAGCTGCAATTGCTCTGTGAGACTTCCCTCTTGGGCCGATCTTTCCTAGAGTGGCAAGCAAGGTCTTTTCCAATAGTTATGGCCAACATTCTGCAGCCTTCCCTGTCAGATTCCAGGGACTCAAGAGACAGCAGGAAAGATATGGAGAATTGTGTCTCAGCAGAGTTTGGTATCTACAAACTGGCTGCCAAATTTCGGGAGCAAGGACAAGACAAAGAGAATAGCCAGTTGATAATTATGCAAGTGTTCTTTTGCCAGGGCTCAGGGACAGAACACGGTTTCTGGTGGGAGGCTGTGAGACACTGGATCACCTTGTCCTCAGGTGAGCTGTTACGCACAGTTTATATGCTAAACTTCTAGGGGTGCTAGCCATTGTTGTTTCAAGGACCGTTTGGATATCCACTGCTTCAGACATAGGCAAGACAAAATGACCTACCAGATGACCTTGGTTATTGTACAAAGTTTAGGATGACTGCAGGGCTATTAAAAGGCCAATGTGAGGATGGAAGCCCAGTTGGTTGTGGTTATGTCAGGTCAGATTGGTACAACCACCCATAGACTCCACAAAACATGAGTAGAGGAGTAAATTGCCTCACGTAAGATGATTCCAGCCAGTGGCTCTCAGCACTGCTGGCCCTTGAAGGAATATCACATCCTACAATGAGCTCAGACACCTCACCTCTGAGGTCCAGTGGAAACACCAGCTAGTGCTAAACTCAATTTTACTTTATTTTGACTCAGATCCAAGTATATGTGAATATTTTTTTCTATCTTACATATTTCTCCTTGTACAGATAATTGGTGAGGATGGGAATTCGCACTGAAAAATCAATATTTTGCAAGGCTTAAACAGCAGCATGACAATTGCACATTTGTGGTGCTCTAAAGGGCAGCTCTGCACAAATCAGAGGAGAGAGAACTGCTAATTCCATGTTTTTCTCTAGAAGGACCCTTCACAGGAAATTTTAACAAGACCTCAGACTCTGTTTATATAAGCTTTGCGCCTAAGACGGTCGACAGTGAACTTGGGGTACATCTACTGGAAATAAGCCTCATTAATTAAAGAACTGCCATAACTTCCTTTTTTGTAATGCACGTTCTAGCATGCAGTTGTTCCGCAGATGTTCATGGGTGCCTGCAAAGCCAATGTTCTCACTAAGAATAGAGGAGAAAGTGTTGGATAGACCCTCACCCTCTCCTTTGTCTACCACTACAGAAGAACCAGGCACAGCAGCAAGATTTGAGTATGAGGCTCTGACAGCTGGGGGACACTCCAGGTTCTGTTTTATGGCTATCTTTCTTTCTCTCCAAGATTAACTTCCTCCTCCCTATACAACAGAAAGAACACCTGCTCTGAGGTTTGACACGGAAATTCATAAACATCTTAGCATTGCTATAATCAAATATCTGAAGCCGGGATATCATGGGAGATTTGTTCAACTTCTGATTTATGGGATCCCAGAGCTTGGATGGCCCCGGCATCTGCTCAGCTCCAGTGAGGGCCTTCTGACTGGTGACACCGTCACAGTGGGAGCAGGTGTTAGAAGAAGAGGATCATGTGTGAGGAAGCAAGTCAGAGACAGGCAGGGACAGCCCCTGTTTTGACAGCCACCTGCTCTCACAGGAACTAAGGAATGTAAGGCTAGTGTGTATCTGTCAGTAAGGCAGCAATGATTATAACCCAACCACACCCTTTTAAGTTGATGTTTTTTTTTTATTTTTAGAAATTCATTTATTTCCATTTGAAATGCAGATTTTATATAGAGAGAAGGTCTTTTATCTGATGGTTCACTTCACAAATGGCCATAATGGCCAGAGCTGATCTGATACAAAGCTGTGAGGCAGGACCTTCACCCAGGTCTCACACAAGAATGCAGGATCCCAAAGATGTGGGCCATTCTTCACTATGTTTGCAGGTCCTAAGCAGACAGAAGTATCAGAAGCAGAACAGCAGGGTAGCAAACCAGCACCCATACAGGATGCCAGCACCACAGGTGGGTTATCAGCATGTTACACCACCACGTTGGCCTCTAAGCTCAAGTCTTAAGTTCCCACCACATCAGCTACACCACACCACCACACTGGTATCCTGTCAAGGGAAGGAGAGCGAACATCTGTTTGCTGTTACCCTAGTATCACCTTAGTTCAGTAATCTGTTTTGTGTACTTGAAAGGTAAAGTAACAGAAAGGGAAAGGTAGAGATCTTCCATTCAATGATTCACCCCACAAATGACTGCAACAACTAAGGAGAGGTCAGCTTGTAGCCAGACCCAGACACTCCATCAGGGCTTCTCATGTGGGTGCAGGGTCCCATGTGTTTGTTCTACCCTGTGCTGCCTTCCCAGGTGTATCCGCACAGAGCTGGATACGAAGCAGAGCAACTAGGACTTCAATTTGTATTCATATGAGATGCTGGTTTCCTGAACGGAAGCTTATCCGACTGTATCAAAACATCCATCCACCTCTTTCATTATTACAAACTTCTTTTGCCCAGTATGTCCCTGTAGGTAGCCTGGTCAGCACATCTGTCACTCTCCCCATTACAGTGTGTCTTTGATTGCCTTAACTCTGGCAGATGAGAAGTTAAGCAGGTGAGGCAAGGAAAGTACCAAACTCTCTAGAAGATAAGAGAGGCAGTGTGATTGGGTTTCGGACCCAATTAGCGAGTGTATTACAATAATCACTGGAGAAGGGATAAGGGAGGTGTGTATGATAGATGGGGGAAGGAGAGCTGGATCTGAGAGAGCTGGTGCTGTGGTTGGAAATGGAGGTGAGAGGGCAAGCAGAGGTAGGAGAAGGTATGCAGAATTGCACAACTGGGGCCAGCATTGTGTTAAGTGGGTCAAGAAGTGCCTGTGATGCAGACAGCCCACATGAAGGCCAGTTCAAGCCCCAGCTGCTCTGTTTCTAATACACAATTTAGCTCTGTGTTAATGCAGATGGAAATGAAACAGAGGATAAGACAAGTATGTGGACCTGTTGGGTTAGCCAATCTCTGGCTAATGTGGTTACCTGGGAAGTCGATGATTCTCTCTCTCAGAAAGAGTATGCACATAACTTGTGAGAGCATGGGTTGTACATTTTGAGTGGGATATAGGATTGCCCATAAAAGAAGGGCTAGAAGAGACAGAATAAGAACATCTAGCTATGACCCTCAGCAAGAGAAGAGGATCCCGCCCCCTCCCTGCTCCATCTGTTGGCCTTTTTATGAAGCAGGAGTTGGTGTTTATGGAGACATGAAACCACGTGAGAATTACAAGAGAGTTCAACAGCCCCATCATATCAATGCTTGCACGGCATCATCCCCACTTAGGGCTAGAATAAAGCGTGTGCATCCCAAGAAGGAGAGTATTTTGACTGGCAGGTGGTAGCGTAGCTTTATACCTGTGTTTTGCAGCTATTGACTTTGGGCTCAGGCTGACTTGAACTGCCTACTTAGCATATCCCTGGCTTGGAAAGCAAAAGCTTGTTTTCCTTGCAACACAAAGGGGTCTTGGGTTGTGCTCAGTCCACTGAGCATGGATTTCCGCTAATACTCAGCAAGACTGTCCTGGCCAACTTGTCCCCGGTGACTTGGTAGCTACTGCCATTACTGAATACAGAAATTTTGCTGGTGGGCTCCACTGTGGCAATGCCAGACAAAGAGCTTAAGTCAAAATGAGCTTAAGCTTTGCTGATTCCAATTATTTCTTCTTCCTGAAGTGGCTGAAACCTAGTAATTTAGAAATTGATAAGCATTTTTCAAATAATAATATATACAAAATAAAATCCATAATTAAAAGAGCTTAATAAAGAATTGTGTTTAAGCCTGATGCAAAAGAGTTTACCCCTACTCATGCCCCTTCTTATATACCCATGGACTCATTTGAAATACTTCTCATTACCTAGTTTTTCCTCACAAAAGAATAGAAATGACTGCTTTATCCTGAAGTATAAGTTTAACCATGATTTTCTTTCTTCCAGAGACTGAGTAGCAGTTCACACTTAACTTACCACAAAGAGCAATTAAGATACAATCACCATCATTTCCTAACTGAGCAAGGCCCTTGGGGTTCTAGAGGTTGTAGAATACAGAAGAAAATGCTAATGGAGATGCAGGGAGTCACTGGGAACTCCCGTCAGGCTGATGTCACTGGAATGCATGTGAGAGCTGCCACAGGTGTCACAGGAAGTGAAGAACGTGTCCTACAGACTAAGTGAATAGTGCTTCCCCTCCTTCCAGAGGGCACACATTAACAATGACATGCTGTCCTAAAGAAGGACTCCCTTACATCAGCACCACCCAGATGCATTCAAAAGTGCCGATCTCTCTCTACTTGGCCCAGTTCCTCGCCATGAAAAACAAGGCAGAGGCAGCTAATCGTATCTGTGCTTCTCAACCAAGAAAAAACATCCAGTTGTAGATCTGGAGTGAGTCGGCTGCATGTACCCCATCCATCCTGGTGCCTTTCTCTGGGCCTCTAAACCTTGGAAAATACCTACAACAATTGCTGCTCTTCTGGGAGGCTGAGGGTTACATTTTTGATGCTTCTGACATGTTTTTGAGTTCTAGCCTATACCATTTGTGACACAGTGCCTGTCACTGGGCCCCTAATGGCTCCTCACCTGTGTTGGGGCAACAAAATATGGGTGTAGCTTCGCCAAGAGCCTACCAGACTACTCTATAATCTGACTTCAGACTTGGTCTCATAAGTAAAGGCAAGAAAGCAATACTTTGATATCCCTGGCCCCATCTGCAAATTCCTGTTGGGTCCTTTCCATAGCCATGAGGAAACTGTTGCCTTTCCCCTACCTGTCATGGCTTCTTCCACATTGTTACTTCTGTTCCAAGGTGGCACTCAGAAAAGATATGAGTCCTTGTTCAAGTACGGGTTTATCCACATCTGATCCAGCTCCATGCTAATGATCTTAGAAAAGCAGTGGAGATGGCACAAGTGTTTGGACCCATGCAGCCATGTGCGGGACACAGAAGAACTTCCTGGCTTCAGTCTGTCCCATTTCCAGCCGATAGCTGTCACGTGGAGAGTGAACCAGCAGGTGAAAGATTCTCTTTTTTTTTTCTAATACTGACTTGCACATAATTAGTGTATGTTTGTTTGTTTGTTTGTTTTATAAGAAAAAAGAGATTAGTTCATTGGTGCATAGCATGAATGGAATAAGGAAAGAAGCTAGTACAAGGGAGAGAAAAGACACCTAACAGGTGGTTGGACTGGTGTCCTGCTGATCTCACTGGGGTGGTGCTGAACCTCAAAGCAGGCCCCAGGATTGGGGTCACCTCCAGCAGTGTCTGTCCTGACATGATTTCCATGGTGGGGTTGTGAAATACCAGGTCTTGGTGGACAGCTCAGGCCTTCCTACCCTGGGAAGAAGTATCTACAGTTTTTCCATGGTTGACTCTCATACTCCAGGTGCTGATTTTCTTTTACCAGTCGCAGCATTAGGCCAGTGGGCAGTCTGCAAGAACAATGCCATTTCAGCTAGGAGAAGCCAAGTCCACCTCAGCACCTCTGCTCTGCGTTTCCTTTGAAATGTTTGCTCAGCACCTCGGAGAGCTCCCACGCAAAGCATAGCATTCAAAAAGGCCAGGATTTTTTAAAGTTGATTTTTACCCTTAAGAAAAACACAACATGAAGCACTTGGTTGCATGTCTATTTAGGTATAACTTTCACGTTCAAAGCTATGAATTTCCTTACAAAATACCACTAATTGTGGCACCCAGATACTGATGTGTAATACAATGAATATTGAGATTCTTTTAGATACTGTCAATGGCTTTGAATGTTTCCTTTTTGTTATATATATATATATATATATGTATATATATATTGAATTTTAGTGTTTTATATATATATATAATTTTCAGAAGGCATTAATTGTTCAGCTCTTTTGCTCTCTATTTTCAATAATAATTTGTAAGCTTTCATAAACTGTCAGATGAGAGAGTGCTGGCTAAGGAATGGGATATGTTGAAATTTGGTAAGATGTGAGGAGTCTCCATCAGCTAAGCTTGATGATGGCAGTGCCTGCTACTTTAGGAACCACCACCTTGTTAGGAGTGGAGCCTTGCTAAAACTAGATGCAGTTACTAGGCAACCATTCATCTGGTGAGAGCAGAAATTATCATGTGAAAAGTCACAGCGGCAATCCAATCTGAATTAAAGTCCATAGACGAAGAAATGTCCATTATCATGAAATGCATCCATTTAAATAAAGACTTATGTACCAGCTTTCCCAGCAATTATAAATTATCCTGAGATGTGCAGTGAACAAGCAGGACACACTTACAAAACTTCAAATAGTAATCTTTTCCTGGCATCTCTTCCCACATTGCATTAATGTTAGTAGTCTGCCTAAGCCTCACCTCTCCTATAACTCTTGATAGTACATAAACTAGAAATGCAAGGCATCTTAACATTTGTATCTTCACTGACTTGCCAAGAAGTGGACAGAGGGTGAGGGATACAGATGTGAGCCATGTGCAGAGAGCAAAGGAGTAGGAGAGACCAAGAGCTGAAGAGAGCTAAACACAAGGGATGGAGCTTGTGCCCAAGAAAGTGAACCCCTCCCCAGTACAGACTCTCCTAAGGGGTTGATAGGGGAGTTGTTATGCAACCATGCAACACTGTCTCCCCTGTGGCCACAGATAACAGAGTGGGGTATGCATTCATTGATGCAAGAGTGTGCAAACAGCATCGTACAGATGGGAATGGTCTGGGTTCCTAACTCTGGATCCTGAAATAGATACCTAAGACCATATAAGCACAAACGCTTTGTCATCACAGAAGCCAATCCTCAGGGGGAATTATGTTATCCCAAAACTCAAGGTATCTAGCCACAACTTGTGCAATCCTTATGGTCAGAATTCAGAGGGAGGGCATGTTGGGGTGCGGTATTTAGATTTATACATTAGTCATCACCAAGTCTGAACAAAAAGAGACAAACAAGGAAAATCACTCAGATGGATGAGCCAGGAGCTTTTCACGCCAGATGTGCAACCTGCCTTGGAGATGGGTTGTTTCATTAGGATATCACAGGGTTAAGTGGTATGACCATTTTTTTTTTCTTTGCAAGCACTTTGTTACTAGTGAAACATCCTCTATATTTTGGGTGTCAAGTGATCTGAAAAAATTAAATGAGTTGATGTAATCATTTGGATAACCAACAGAATCCTGCAGCATTGATGTAGCAGCCCAGCTCTGGGATCCTGAGAGATAAGTGGAAGTATCAGTCACAGTTCTCTTCTTCATGACTGGAGAGGGAAACCAGGCAGGATGATGGCATTGTGAGCTTGGGGTACCTGTGTCTTTCCTCTAATCCTTTTCTCTTACCTACGCTGGGAACACTTCCTAAGGGAAGACTGTCCTCTCCCTTTGTAAGTGTGGGCGGTCCCCAGTGGTTAGTTCTCTGTGGATGAGGAGGGACAGTGCAGTCTTTTGGTAATGGCTGAAATGGGTGTTACTGAAAACAAAGAAAGGGTAGTTGATGAGACCAACCTATAAGCAGTGGCAGCCTCCAATGTCCCTGCAGCAGGGAGACCCCCAGGGCTCAAGCAGGAAGTGGACCTTATCCAAACCTAATTCTAGCACTTAACACTTCTTTGCAGTAAGTTACACAGAAGCCAGAGACGGTTTATTTTACTACCAACAAACTTTGGCAAGCCCCAGAAATCTGGAGGCTGGAAACCCCAGGACTGTTGGGTAGCCACCTGGAGCAAGCCTTGGTGCAACACCAAGCATGGGGAAAGATGCAATGTGAGAGCTTGAAAGACATAGGGATGGTGGGAGTCTACCCTGTTCTTCCCAGGAGCAGACCCAGAGACCGCCAGCTTGCTCCTGTTATGAAGGCACACATCTAATCCTGTGGACAGATGCATCCCAATCAGCTGCTGAAACAACCCTGTCTTAGGACAGTTACAAGGGCAGTTAGATGTCAATGTAGGCTTGGAAGGAGTAACTCAAGCCACAGCACTCATGGAATGGATGGTTAAACACCTTGAACTCTGGTTTTCTTAGCAAAAATAGGAATGGCAGTTCTACTTCAAATTCTTCAATAAAACCAGCACACAGATTAAGTATCTGCTATGGGCTATGATGAGAAAAGATATACCTGGTATTGTTTTTGATTCAACAACTATTTATTGAGAATCTTCTTTGTGCCAACTGCTAGCATTAGACTAAATACATAAATAAATAGATTGCACGGTAATGCAATAAACAACAAAATAACGTTTCTACTCCATAGTGTTTCAGGTTCTAAGACTTAATGCAGGTACGGAGAGTTCACGTTGCTGGGGAAAATGAGAAGGTCCTCACAGGGCAGTGGCTTGAAGCAGCGCTGGAACTTTCCATGTAGTGATGGAGCAGGCCTCTCACAGAGCTGACAGGGAGAGAGAGCAGCTCTCCCTCTAGGGACTGCGGGTTCTTGCTCTCAACATCTTTTCACTACACTGCCCCCTCCCCCCTTTTTTTTTTAAATACAGAGAGGAAGAGAAACAGAGGAACATCTTTAATCCGTTGATTTACTCCCCAAGTGACCACAATAACCTGCGCTACTCTGATCCAAAGCCAGGAGCCTAGATCCTCTTCTGGGTCTCCCACGTGGGTTCAGAGTCCCAAGGCTTTAGACCATCCTCAACTGCTTTCTCAGGCCACAAGCAGGGAGCTGGAATGGTAGAGGGGCTGCTGGAATATGAGCTTACGCCCATATTACATCCTGTCATGTACAAGGTAGGGACTTGAGACACTAGGCTATCACACCTGGCCCTTGGTTTGAACTTTAAAAATAATTAAATGCCAAGTGTGACAATGAAGATGTTTGGGAAAGAACATGTGGATCCACAATGAAGTGAAGGTGAGGAACATCTACAGTTGAATTGCTTCATCCAACACTCACAACTAGGATTAACATCCTGGGAAGCTCCCTAAATGATAATGTACACATAAAAATGAAATCTAAATCTAGCACCTACATAGGGGGAGCATTGCACAATAAAAGTTCTGAAAGTGAATGAGACAATACAAGCTTCATTCTTATAAGAATGACAATGAGATGTTAACTCCTCTTCGATTTAATAGAGCTATTATTCTAATGAACTGTTCCTGACAGCTTTGAACTGTATATGCAAACTTATTTCTCTTTGGACACACATTGAGTTTTTCTCCTCTCAATTTTGCTGTGTGATGAGAGAGTTACAGCTGAAACTGTGCACTGACATTTTCCTCACAGTCATAATGACAGGAGAAGGATTAGCTTATGAATTTGACAGAGAACAAAGTAAACCCAAACGATGGGGGTTTTGATCAGCTGCCTTGGTATGTCGGCACCCTGGTTTTCTACGTTTTCAAAGTTATCTATTTGAAATCCAGAGTTATGCAGAAAGGGATAGATAAATAGTTGATACATACATACATTCATACATACATACAAAGAGACATACATACATACAGATCTTCCTTCCACCAGTTCACTCCCGAGATGGCTACCACTGCCAGGGCTGGGCCCAGTTGAAGCCAGGAGGCCCCAGTATAGCTGCTCTTCTGGTGCTGGCTTCTTGGACAACTTTGGGTTCTCAGTCTGTGCTTGCATCCTTGGGTGCAAAGTATAAATTCCTATATCACACGGAGACCACATTCTCAGTGGAAGACAAAACACTAACTTATCCTGTATTGTGAGATTTTCCTGTCTGAAGCTTTCTGGTTCATGGTAAACATTATTGCTAAAGTAATAAAATAACTTAAAAACCAGAGATTTCATTTTCATGTTTACCACTGATCACTGAGAGATAATTATGTTGTCCAATAATAAATTATATTATCAACTACATGAATAATGAATGACATAATCAGTTATGCAAAGGCCACATAAGGTGGAGCACATGATTTGATCTCCTAAGCCAATGAATTAAGGGCATTCCTTAGAGATAAACTGTGATTTTAATTTTTTTACAATATGAGACTTATGATTTTTTAAACTGGCATGCTTACATAATGCCCAAAAAGACCACGAGAGTTGGAAAGTGTGTCTTAAGGATTTTGTCATTATTCGTATTATGTCCCTGTCCTGTGTGAGAGCAGGAAGCTGGATTAGGCAATCCATTTGTCTTCTCTGAGGCCCATCTTTCTCTTTTCACCTGACAGCACATTTATCCAGGTTTCTTTCACTTTGAGTTTTTTAAATATCTAGCTTCACTTGCAATTTGTAAGAAAGAGGTGGGATGCAGCTTCTGTTTTTCAAGGACATGTTTTAGTGCAATAGAATGATTGAATGCAAGGTGCTTCTGATACAGTTTCTAATAACTTCCTGGATATCAGAAAGAGGAAACCATGAATACAAAACACAGTTATCTCCAAGTTTCAAATATATCCGGCTAAAACAAAAGCTTTTTTTAAATGATTTTGAATTTAGGGGAAACACAAAGGAAAAATAATAATACTACTGTTATCTATTGTTGTTTATCAAGCCAATGATCCAATGGGTTGCAAGGCCTTCTTATTTTAATTGGTAGGAACAGATTTACAAATCTGTGATTGGAATCTCATTTGATATACCAGGCTGCGGCTGTTCTAGACACTGGAAGATGATGGGAAAGCAACAACAAAATAGTGCAGAAAATAGAAAGTCTTCATTCTGCAGTGCTGTGAATAGGAATGAAAATATGTATAGGAGTCTGTCCGGGTGGTACATAGTAGTTACACGGAAAGCAGAGGTTGTTACTGTTGTTATTTTGTTAACATTCATTGGGGAATGTGTCTGTGACCTGAAGACACACACAAACTGGGACAAACTCACACATCAACAAAGTTCCAGAGTGACGTTAAATTTCATAAAAGCAGCAAGAATGCGAGTAGTATGAAGCCTCTATACCCTTTTTCTTGACTCATTATTGTTAGCGCTCCCTTGATACACACACAACACACACACACACACACACACAAAAGTGTACTTTAAAAAGCTTATGGGGCCCAGGGCGGTGGCGCAAGTGGTTAAAGGTCCTCCCCTTGCACGCCCGGGATCCCATATGGGCGCCGGTTCTAATCCTGGCAGCCCCGCTTCCCTTCCAGCTCCCTGCCTGTGGCCCGGGAAAGCAGTCGAGGACGGCCCAAAGCTTTGGGACCCTGCACCCGCGTGGGAGACCCAGAAGAGGCTCCTGGCTTCGGATTGGCATAGTATCGGCCCGTTGCGCTCACTTGGGGAGTGAGTCATCAGACGGAAGATCTTCCTCTCTGTCTCTCCTCTCTGTATATCCGCCTTTCCAATGAAAAAATAATAAAAATAAATCTTTAAAAAAAAAAAAAAAAGCTTATGGACGGGCAAGATTATGGTACACAAAGTCAAACCTCTGCTTGGGATGCTTGAATACTGTATCCGGAATTCTTGCTTAAGTCCTGGCTACTCTGCTTCTAGATTAGCTCTCAGCTAAAGTGGCTAACGTGCTTTGAAAGCAGTAGAGGAAAGCTAAAATACTTGAGGCTCTTGAGGCTAAAAAAGAGTTTCTTGCTCTGGGCTTTAGACAGCTTCATCCCTGATACCTTTGGCTGTAGCTACCATTTGGGGAATGAGTGGACTGAAGATCTGTCTCTCTCTTTTTCCAATTTTTAAGATTTATTTTATTTTATTTTATTGGAAAGGCAAATATACAGAGGAGAGACAGAGAGGAAGATCTTCCGTCCGATAATTCACTCCCCAAGTGAGCGCAACGGCTGATGCTATGCCGATCCGAAGCCAGGAGCCTCTTCCGGGTCTCCCGCGCGGGTGCAGGGTCCCAAAGCTTTGGGCCATCCTCGACTGCTTTCCCAGGCCACAGGCAGGGAGCTGGAAGGGAAGCGGGGCTGCTGGGATAGAACTGGCGCCCATATGGGATCCCGGGCGTGCAAGGCGAGGACCTTTAACCACTGCACCATCGCGCCGGGACCTCTCTTTGCATGTTAAGTAGACAAAATGTCATTGAAAGGTAAGTTTATATTGATGCAAAAATGAGCCTGCATATCAATTTTATGTAATATGCATTTTTATGAACAGTTTGAAGATGGTGTAAGTGTATATGTGTGAGTGTAAATATAGATATGAAAGTGTCCTAAATCAATACAGAATAAATAATAGATACTATGGCATTTTGATCCTAACTACACTATTAAAATATTTCTTAAGACTGTTACTATTCTGGATATTCTTTTTTAAACAAAAGTTTTTCATCATTAACACTAAGTCAACAAACATGCTACAAAAATAAAAATGCATCACAAGAGTGGTGAAAACAGGAATTGAAAAGCTCCTTGTAGGAACAGATGCTAGTGCATGACCCTTGTGACGCTGGAGGAATTACAATTAAAAACTAGACAGGGCATGGCACGGTAGCCTAGCAGCTAAAGTCCTCGCCTTGCAGACGCTGGGATCTCATATGGATACTGATTCTAATCCTGGAGGTCCTCCTTCCTGTCCAGCTCCCTGCTTGTGTGCTGGGAAATCAGTTGAGGATGGTCCAAGGCCTTGGGACCCTGCACAGGTGGTGGATACCCGAAAGAGGCTTCTGGCTTCAGATCGGTGGAGCTCCTGCCATTGCGATCACTTAGAGGGTTTCAGAAGTCAGGAAATCTTTCTCTCTGTCCTCTCCTCTCTTTCTTCTGAGTTTCTAACAGAAATAATAAAATAAATCTAAAAAAAATCTAGATGCTCAATACTCACGATATGTAGCAAAATAATGTTGAAATGGACATTTATAATCTCAAGTGTTTACAAGAAATTTATCTCTTATAGATGGTCAATTAATAAATCATGGTACCTGATATTCTTGACTGCAGCACATTTAACAGTAGTGTGGTGTTCTTCTTGTATCTATCCATATTCTGGGTTTGTCAGCTGATCCAATAATTTCCTGGAACTTTTCGTCCAAGGAGCAAAAGATCAAACCTGTGTCAGGGGTTGCACCAGCCATCATCCATAGAATATTGCTGGAGCCTTTGTTAGAGGGAACGTGGTCATTTGCAAAGAACACAGATTCTAAAACCCAAAGCTAAGCAGAAATGGGCACTCCCTCTGACATCCCTTCTGTCTCCCTTCCTTCTGAGTTTGCGTAAAACTGACATAACTGTTTTTATGGTTTAGCCTTATATGTTCCCATTGATGCACACAAGGCTATGTATATTCACGCCTTCTTATTCCTCTATTTCTTCCTGAAAGGCAGCACATAGACCTGCTGTGTTTCCATTTTGCTTTATCTTCTATATCGCTGGAGCTGGGACTCATGTGGGTTCACACAAATTGGCTGCATTCTTTCTCCAAGTTGCATAGAACCCCACCATGTGTATGTAGCATAGTTTACGCCCCGAGTCTCTCTATTCCTGGACTCTTTGGTAGCATCCAACATAACATTCTGTAAAAAGTCAAATAATGCCTGAAAAATAGGATGGCTTTTTGGGTTGTTTGCAATGGATGCTCAGGGCAAGTACAGCTGCTAAAGTGAAGGGTAAACATACACAGATTTCCTGAAAGTTGTCAGCTTCTACATACCTGTAGAATTTTGCTGTGTGACTCAGACTGTTTCTTTGACCATGTGAATTCTTTTCCTAATTCTTCCCCAGTGTTTCCAAACTGAATTCTGACAGCTGTTCGTATTGTTACATGATTTTCCAATTTCTCTTCTGTATTTCATTTATGATTTCATTTCTTCTTTTGTATTTTGTTATATATTTTCTGTGTCAATTTTTTTTTCTCTAGAAAAATTCTGCTGTTACATCTCATCATATTGTACAGAATGGTATTCGTTAATAACATTTCTCTTTTCCTTTGCATCCTGATCTCACTTAACCTTTCAGTTCCTTCGTGTCTTCACCCATTGGTCAGTCAGTGGAGATACTTAATATTCATGGACTCAGAGGTTATTTCACATAACCGTAATTTCAAGGTTCATTTGTGATGTGGCAGGTGTCAGAGGTTCACCCCATCTTTAAAGCTGATAGTCTGCGGTGTGGATATTCCAGTTTTTAATCACTTATCACTTGATGGTCATTTGCTTCATCTTCAGTGTTTAGATCTTGTGACTAGCAATGAATATTGCTATACAGATAACTGCTGAATCCCTGTTTTACATTGTTTCATGACTGCCTAGGAGCTCATTTTCTGGTGTGTATGATAATACTATGTTGAATATTTTGAAGGAACTGTATTCAAGGATCTGAAAATCCCAATGTTGCTTTCTGTTAGGTTTTAATAGCTCATTATTTCCCCAAGGACTGTACGTGGCAGGCTTGTCAAAGATCCACTGGCTTCCCATGGTTGCATTTCTTTCATTATTCTCGATTCTGTTCATTTTTTTGAAGGTCCATTCATTTACACAGTTGTGATTTTGTAGTACTTCAAAAATCAGGAAGTACGGGTCTTATCATTTTATTATTATTATTATTATTATTTTATTATTATTATTTAAATAATCGCTCTGGCTCTCTTGGTACCCCTTAGCATTCTATATGAATTTGAGGACTGACTTTTTCACTTCTACAGAAAAGTATGTTAAATTTGTATAATGATTATGTTGATGGCTTTGGCAATATAATTTTCTTAATGCTATGTTATATATTCTTACCCATTCACAAGGAATGAATTTGCAATTACTCAGTTCTTTTTAAACATTTCTGTAGCAATATTTTGTAGTTCAAACTGAATAACAATTTTATTTCTTTGATTACATTTTTCCAAGATAGTTTATTCTTTTCATTAAAATTGTAGATCAAATCGTTTTTCTATTTCTTTTGTAGATTACTCACTCTGCATCTACAAAAATGCATCTGATCTTTCAATGCAGTTTCTTTTGTTGTAATTTGTGTTTACAATGACTTAAAACACATTTCTCCCTATTTTGTCCTTTGATTTTAGAGTTTCTACTTAATGTATTCCATTATTTTTCCTCACTGCTTGCATTTCACTTTATTGTTTACAACTGTTTTTGTACATCTGGAAATAAATTTGGAAGAATATTCATTCTTTACACCTGCCCTTTCAAGTTTTAACTGATACACAATACTTTTGTATATTTGTAAAGGTTTATTTATTTGAAAGGCGGAGTTAAAGAGAGCGAAAGAGGGACCCTTCTGTCCTTTGGCTCACTCCTAAAATGGCCACAATGGCTAGAGTTTGCCAATCCAAAGTTCGGACTTCGGGATCTTTTGTGTCTCCCCTGTGGCTGTCGGGACCCAGGTGCTCAGGCCATCATCTGCAGCTTTCGCAGGTGCATTGGTGAGGAGCTCTCTTGCTAGTGGTTCAGCTGCGGCTGGAACTAGCAATCATATGGGATACTGATGGTACAGGTTGCAGCTTTCCCTGTTCTACTCCAGTGCTGGCCATAACATTTATGCACATTTTAATGGAACACTATGGGATATTTCAGTAAATGTGTGTATTCTGTAGTGGTCAAGTCAGGCAAATACTCCTGTCTTATCTAAAAATTTATCATTTCTTTATAATAAAAACATTCTTGGAACTTTCTAAAAAAGAGAAACGTGTATTATCATGATCTCCAGTCATTGATAAGTAATGGCTATTCTACTGAATAAATGGATGAGATTAATTCCCTCAGACTTTGCATGTAAATGAGATATTAGAGCGCTTGTATTTTTCTGCCTGACTTATTTTACTTTACATAGTAACTTGTGGTCCCATCTGTGATGATTCAAGCAACAAGACTCATTCATGTTTCTTGGCTGAATAGTTTTCCATGATGTATGAGCACGATATTTTCTTTATTCATTCAAGAGTGGATGGGCTCTTTGGTTGTTTCCATTTCTTGTCTATTACAGATAGTCTTGCAATAAACGTGGAAGTGTTGCTATTTCTTCAACACCATGTGAAGATGTACCGAAATCGACTTGAAAATATACTATGTCAGGGACAACCCGGATGGCTGAACAGGGAGAGTAGTGAAAACTACATTGAGGGCTGTTCCATGGTGGAGGATTCAGAAGGGAGAGGTAGTATCTGGAGGGGAACTGAGGAGGTCTTGTGAAGGGCAAGTGGAATCCTTGTGCAGGTGACCATGCAGTCATAGCAGGAAGCCCTCCTGCCTCACCCTGCTCAGGGCTGGACACAAGGAACTCTTTGGTTTTCTCTTAGTACTAGCAGTAGGAGTTGGTTCTGAACCCTGTAAGTCACATCTTTGCCACATTTTTTTTTTCTTTAAACCCGGAAGCGATATTCTCAACCCCTCATAAACTAAATTACATATTGTCCTAACCTGCTCAGGGTATGGTAACAGATATCTTGTCTGGTGTGCTTTTCATATTATAGAATTTGCTTTCTATGGTTCTGTAGGCAGAGAAGCTTGAGCCTAAGGCACATTCAGCCTCTGGGGATGGGTTGATTTCTGCCTCACATGGGTGGCTCCTGCTTTGCCTGCACATGCCAGAAGGGGCATATAGCTCTCTGATTCCCCTTTCCTGCTCATGAGCTCTCTGCAGTCATGATTTACCCTGCAAAGTCTAGAATTTTGAACACTTATGTCTAAGTTACCATGAACTGTACGTTTAGTACACCATTCACGTGTGTGTGTTTTCCCTAGAAATAGAACAACTGGGCACCTTGGGTCCATCAACAACTCCTCTTAATACTCTCAGAAAGTTGCCTGTATTTTAACCTAGAAATCTCGGATGGTCACAGGCGTTCAGACGGTAGCACACATGTACTTATTAGAGAGCAACACTGATGAGTTTGCATCAGGGTGGAGAGCTGGACTATGAAATAGTCCACATCATCAATTCCATTAATCACATACAATTTGCAGCTCACAATTCCGTATCAGTAAATATAGAGTTTTCTGTTAGACCAACACCAAAGGTCTGACAACATACAGAGAACTATATTGCCATTGAAACTGCCATCAAAACTGCAGAAGTTAAATTCACAAATGCCAAGATCAGACAACAAATGGTTGCAAGGGCTGTAATCAGAATATGTGCAATTTGGGCAGAGAAAGTAGAAATGGTCATTTTGGCTTGCTATGTGGTTTGCTTATTTATATTCTTCTGTGTTCCAAACTGTGATTTTCCAGCTGGTAAAAGATGTGTTTAAAGAATCTGATGCTTGCAGAAAGTTGGACTAAGTGCCTGGGTGTAGAATGAACCATTAAAAATAGGTAATGGGAGGAGACTTCTGCCTGATAGTTTGATCATTGAATTGAAGCTGCACAGTGCCCAGACATCACATGTTTTACTAAATGATCATTTAGCCTCTAACTCTCAGGCCAAATCCAGCCCACAGACAAACTTTGATGCAGAGAAGGTTGGTCCACATTTAAAACTTTGGAAATTGCATTTGTTCATCTACATTCAAGTTTCTTTTAAACATTATCCCAAGAGTTGTCTCAATAACTCCATTTATTGATATAAATTGCTAGAGTGATGACTTCCATTTTTTTCATGTTTACCATTACTTTCTTGGTTTTTTTTAATTGTATTGCATTATGTGACACAGTTTTACACTGCATTATGTGACACAGTTTTATAGGTACTGGGATTTCTCCCAACCCCTCTCTAAGCCCTCCCCTCATGGTGGATTCCTCCACCTTGTTGCATTACCACAGTTCAAGTTCAGTTCAGATTCTTTCATTGCAAACATTTTACCAAGCACAGAGTCCAGCATCTTATTGTGCAGATAAGTTGGGGAGACCATCTTTGGTCTGAAGGTAGAGCCGGCAGAGTGTAATCCCGGTCCATTAAAAGTCCCAACATAACATCAGCAACAATTCACAAAGTTGTGGAATTAAATGACATAGTATTGAGTAACCAATATATTAAAAAAAAAAATGCAAGTTCTTAACCACATCCTGTGACTTCTTCATTGACATTCCAATTTTAGTTTATATACAACCGGGATCTATACACCTTAAAATCGCTATAGATTACTATTCAGCTGTCTCATGTCTATTTTCATTGTAGTATTTAATGTTTTATAGTGTTGAAGCCTAATTTTGTTGAAACTGGCTTTTTTTTTTTTTCGGTTAGTCTAGACTGGGTTATTACTCTAACAAGACATATGTCAACAGTTTAGATGCAGAACAGTTTTAGGAGAGGTGTGCAGAGAAATCCTCAATACCCTAGTGAGGAGTAACCAATCTTTGTGTCCCACCTAGTAAGATATAAGTGAATCCACGCTGACTGTTTCCTGTCTGATTCTAAGCTTTCCTTGTTGTTCTCTATCTATTCTAGAATTTTTTGTTTGTTTGTTTTGAGGAATTTCCGGAGCGATCCTGATGGTCATCACGAGAGAGGGCGGGGACCCAAAGTTGGAACCAAGTGAGGACCAGAGAAAGCTCTCCTCCCTAGTCCTGAAGGAAGTTTACTGTTCTGTTTCTGTGGACTGCTCCGGGCTCCTGGCTGTTGTTCTGATGCCCTTGGATCCTGCAAGGAAGGGTTTGGGCTTCTTCCATCCCATGTGGTATATCCAGGCAGGAGTGGATGACCTCAGAGTTCTTGGCCTCTGAAGATACGGAGTTATCACTTCTCTAAATTAAAATACTTTAGTAAGACTTATTGATAATCGGGTTTGCAATCATCATCTCACAGGATGTACTTTGAACAATTTTTTTTTCAAAATCCTACATAGGGCCCAGCGCGGTGGCGCAAGTGGTTAAAGGTCCTCGCCTTGCACGCCCGGGATCCCATATGGGCGCTGGTTCTAATCCCGGCAGCCCCGCTTCCCTTCCAGCTCCCTGCCTGTGGCCTGGGAAAGCAGTCGAGGACGGCCCAAAGCTTTGGGAACCTGCACCCGCGTGGGAGACCCGGAAGAGGCTCCTGGCTTCGGATCGGCATAGTATCGGCCCGTTGCGCTCACTTGGGGAGTGAATCATGGGACGGAAGATCTTCCTCTCTGTCTCTCCTCTCTGTATATCCGCCTTTCCAATGAAAAAATAATAAAAATAAATCTTTCAAAAAAAATCCTACATAAACAGTCATAAATCCACAATTTTGTTATTTAAGTGAATCTTGACATTGTAGGTATGAACAATGGCAAGCACTCCAGCATCCTGTCAATATATATTGAATAATTCCATTGGGAATCCATCTTTGATTTGTAGGTAGACATGCATACTGCATTATATCTCCACATCTGGATATGGTAGTCTTTATTGCATAGTTAATATATATCCCCTGAAATGAAAAGCCATAAAACAAAATCAATATCATGAAAAAAAGCAGAGAATTTGCAACAACAAGAAATGAAATAAGATGCCACTGAAGAAATGAAAAAGAAAACAAAAATCCTTCTTTAAGAAAACCATGATACTGTATGTCCTATGAGTCAGTGACTGTATTAATAGCATAAAATGAACTTTTTGGAAGAATTGAAAGTAAAAACTAAAATATCACAACCTACTGGTTTGTGTTTTACATAAAACTTGCCATATATCAGAGATAACATATGCTTTTTGTCCCTTTGGGATTGACTTATTTCAATAAGTATAATTATCTTGTTGATGGCTGTGTAGTATTCCACAAAGTATATATACTGGTTTATTTATCCACTCCTTTTGATTGGCATATTTGTTGCTTCCATGTTTTTGCTATTTTAGGTTGTGCTATTGTAAATATAGGATTACAGATCCCTTTCTCATATATGAATATTTCCTTTCCTTTGCATATATTCTTAGAAGATGTATAGTTTAGGTCACAGGACAGATACAATTTTCAGTTCTTTTACCACTCTTCATACTAATGTCCACAGTGGTTGTGCATATAATTAATGACTTGAGTCTTTCTTAAGTCTAACCACATGTGGCTAATTGAAACAAATTTTTCATGATGAGAAAAATTAATTTTCTTTTGTATATTGTATCTTCTTTGGTGCTACAGAAATCCACTAACCAGACAAGAGTTTGGCTGAGCAGTTAGATACCACTTGGGACACCAGCTTTCTGTATAGAACAACTGGGTCTGAGTGCTGTCTCCTACTCCATGGCCTGTGGCTGTATGCCCTTGTAGCATTAAGTAATCAGATTCCCACCAAGCATGTGGGTGATACAAAGCGAGTCCCATCTCTTGGCTTCAACACATCCTAGCCTTAACTGCTGTATTTGGGTAGTCAAATAATGCGTAGGAGTTCTAGCTGTCTCTCTTCTGTCTTTCCATCTCCCTATTTTTATAAATAAGTATGAAATTAAACATCACCTTAAATATTATTTATGATGCATTAAAATGAAATAGCACGGCATTAATAATCATATGCTGTGTTAGTTTTTAAAGGTCAAATATTTGGAAAGTTGAATCCAAATTTTAAAATGGTTTTCATTTTTTGGTTTTGAAGATTTGTTTATTTGAAAGAGTTAGAGAGAGAGAGAGAGAGAGAGAGAGAGGGAGAGATTCTATCTACTTGTTCACTACTCAGAGGTTCACACTGGCCAGGACTGGTTTAGGCCAAAGTCAAGGAGCCTGTAATTTTAACTGAGATTTCTATAGGGGCCCAAATAATTGGACCATCTTGTGTTTCTTTTTCCAGGTCATGAGCATGGAGTTAGATCATAACTGGGAGCAGCTAGGACACAGAATGGCAGAAACAGAGACAGCCAGAACTCCCACCTATCAGCTGATTGTCTGAATGCACACAACAGCTAAGGCGAGGCCTACGGGGATGCACGTGCTGTAGGTTTTGGTGTTTCTTGCTGTGCTACAATGCTGGACCCCTTCAGTTGGCTTTCAAGGATTCAGAATGTGATGCCTCAAAACACCACGTTGGTGGGAGGATCGTTTTGAACCGAATGCAACTGTGAAAAATCAGACCTACAAAGAATGATCTGCCCCTGTGTCTACCTGCAGGCAGAGCATGAGCTCCTTTGAGGTGTCCCCAGTGCCTCCCTACACACAACAGAAGAGCCCAGCTCTCTCACTGCAGGCAGGGACAGCACTGAGATGACTCTCCCTAATCAAGCCTGACTACGTAATTGCTATGGTCTGATAACGGTGTGTCCCCCTTTCTGAACTCTTGTAGCTGTTAAATGCCCATCACTTCACATTCATGGAATTAAAATGTGTAAAAACTCAACTTGATCATGATATCTTCACCTCTCAAGACCTTTCTATTTCTAGTCTCTTCATTCAATCAAATATGGGATTGAATATTTTACTTATTAAAAGCATTATTCACATTCAGTGTAAAACGTTCCCATTTATACAATGTGGTAGTACTTTCTTCATTGGGATCTCATATAGATTAAGTGGCACAGACCGTAGGTATCTGGAATTCAATTTGCAATGCTTGAGTAATTTTTTATTAACACTTCTGGTGAAGGTCAAGTGGACTTTATGTGATACTTTCAAACATGGCATCTGAATGCTAGCCTTATTTCTTTTTTAAAAGGAATCTCGGATGGGTGGATACAAATTTTACAAATGGAACTGAGCTTTGCTTCCATCCAGTTTGGAAGAGCTAGGGTGCTATGTGCTATGAATCAGAACTGTGCCCAGGAAACGGTTCAAATATGTTAGCCAGGTTTTTCAGGTATTGATCTATCTGGAGAGTTGGGGAAGTTACAGAATGAACAACTAGAACTTAGCAGAACCTTCGAAAATGCTGATGGGTGCAAACTAAATAAGCTAAGAGACAAATTACGTGAGTGACTGAAAGATGAGTAATTCTCTCTTCTCTGATTTTTAGTCTAAAGACAGGGGAACAAAGTAATGTGGGGTGCACCAGTTCCTTTGCTTCTGATTTCAGTCCACCTAGCTGTGTTCCAACATGCAGGTGTATGGTCAGAGATTTTATATGTGTGTTGCATGTGTTCTGTAAAGATTCATGGGCAGGGATGGAATCCTCAGTGGGGTGAGACTGAGGGCTGGTTAGACCTCAAACAGCTAGGTGACCACGCCAACAGGGAACTGCTCTCTGAAGGGATTCATGGTGACCCATTGAGGTGAATTCTTTCCTGTAAGTTGGAATTACCCTCAAAGAACAAAACTGAACCCTCCACTCCCTCCATCTTCTGTCTATGTGATCTGGCCCTCCTGCATCTGATACCCCCAGGATGTCCTCTTGCAAGCTGTGGTGCAGTCAGGACACCCTGCTTAGAGCTGACCTCTTACTCTCTGAAATCCTTTGTTGCTAAAGTGCCTCAAACACTTAGTTGCAGTGGCAGAAAGTGAGTTAAGACAGCACCTGTCCCTATGCACAGTTGCTGAAAGTGACACAGGTGCTGAAGCCTAAAGTGACATTGTTTAAGAACTGTTGCATCTCAAATCATTCTCACTGTATATATTATCTCTACAGCCACAATTCTTTCCATTTCTCCTTGGGTCCTTGCTGTCAATTGTTCTCATTGAGGAGATGAAGTTCTGTGTTTCTGTTGGTTGCTACTGTGATGTATGAAGTTCAACACTCTCCTGGTTGAAATGACCTTGGAGTATTGTTAGAAGCAGAGGTTTGGCACTGACAGGCGAGAAGAGGCATCTTTAATTAAGCGTATGCCTTTGTTCCCCTGATTACACTCATCTAACTATGCATGAATGTATGCATACATATTAATTCACACAACATAAGTAGGTTAAATATTTCTGATAATATTTTGTTAAACCTTCTAGGATATTCCTCATAAGCAACTTCAATGAAAGTACTTTCTGGAACAAATCTTTGTTGCCAAAATCTCCATGAAAAATTCAAAGCTACCAGCATTTTAACTTTTGCTTTATGTATTATTGAAAAGAGCCTCACAATGAAAATCTTCCGTCTGACTTGCAAAATAAAATGAGAACTTCAGGAATTATAGATGCTTTCATCTCGGGATAACGCTCCCTGCTTGCTGGGAATGAACACCAACCATAAAAAGTGATGGAGGCTGCTTAGTTAGTGTTTTCATTTGTTATAGCAAATGTATCTGTCAGGTGGATTTGACAGCAAGATGAGCCCTGCAGTTTGATTCATTCAAGAACAGGAGCGACTCTGCTGAGATTGGTCTTTGGCTTGTTATAATAACGGGAAAATACAGGTCAATAAGAAAATCTAAGGAAATGCATATAGCCAGAAAACTTAGAGTTAGTTAACCCTTCCCTGCAGTCATTTGTTAGGGATGAGCATTCATACTTTAGATTTGAACTATCAGGAGTACCTTCTCCGCCTTGACTTTGCAGGTTACACATTGCTTTGACACTACGATGGTAACTTACTTTCTTGATAGAATTTCATGATATTTATGACTGCATTCAAGAGGATGTCTTCAGTACCCATTACATTCGAAGTAAATGCTAGTGACTGGAGAGGAGTGATGTAGATACAATGCTTTCTGGAGAGAAGATGAGAGAGAAAAAAACAATTCTTTCAATAAGGAAATGCAAAGAAATAGCAGAAGTTCTTCCTCAGTAAAAGCTTGTGGGGCAAAGAGAAGTGAGGAGGGAGCTGTCGTTTGCACATGTGAATAAGGGGTGTCTATAACAGAGCAGGCTTCCAAGCAGAGCTGAGGCTTGGGGGAAGAGTGAAAACTTAGCAGGTGCTCATCAGAGCAGAATAGGGCAGGAAATCCAGGAAAAAGCAACATTCAGGTAAAGCCACAGGGGCGCACAATGCATGAACCAAGTACAAGAATTCACAGATGATTTGCACTTAACTTACCTGACCATGACAACGTTACCCACGTACTGTAAAAAATACAGGAACTTGGACAAGTGTTGTGGCATAGTATTTTAAGCTGCTAACTGTGAATCCAGTATTCCACAAGGATGCTTGTTTAAACCCTGGCTGTTACAGTCCAGCTTGCTGGGAATGTGCCTACGAAAACAGCTGAAGACAACCCAAGTGCTTGCTCCAGTGCATCTATGTGGAAGACCTGTAACAAGCATTAGACAGGTCCAGCCCTAGTCATTGTGGCCATTGAGGCAGTGAAGATGAGGATGGAAAATACTTCTCTCTCTGTATCTCTCTCTCTCATTCTTTCTCTCCAGAACTTTGCCTATTAAATAAATAAATCTTCAACAACCTTTTAAAAAAGTGTCACGTGAGCTTGAGAAATTCTGCATTTTAAAGTGCATTCAAGTATATCAAGAGTGCCTGACTTTGACTTGCATGGTGAATATCATATTTATTCCATTTTGAACTGCCTTTGATTGGAGACTTAATCATTCTCATGACAGAATTCTAATTTAGGTGATGGGTGATGGCATTTGATTGTGAATGAACTGTAACAAATATGTGCCCATATTTTATTAGCATTATGATAAGAAAAAATAACAAAACTGGGACTTGAATCATGTAGATACTGGGGGTGGAAGGGATCTTAAGTGCTGCACCCCGTGCTACCATTAAAATAGACCTTACAGATAAAGTCCTCACCTTGAACATGCCGGGATTACATATGGGTGTGGGTTCTAATTCCAGCGGCGTCACTTTCCATCCAGAACCTTCCTTGCAGCCTGGGAAAGCAGTCAAGGATGGCCCAAAGCCTTTGGACCCTGCACCCTTGTGGGAGACCTGGAGGAAGTTCCTGGCTCCTGGCTTCAGATCAGGGCAGCTCTGGCCATGGCCGTCATGATCTTTCTCTGTCTCTCCTCCTGTCTGTATATCTGCCTTTCCAATACAAGTAAATAAATCTTTATCAAATAAAAAGAAAAACCAGAAAACTTTCCAAAGATTTATTTTATTTATTAGAAAGGCAGAGCAAGAGAGAATTCGAGGAAGAGACTCACAGGTAGCAGCTTGACCCCTTGAGCCACATTCCAGTCCCCAGCAACGGAAGCTTCACTGGGCAGTGCAGACGAAGGAGAAAGCACGCAGTGTTGGTGCTGCCATGCAGAAGGGTAAGCTGCTACCCGTGGTGTTAGCATCACATGTGGGAATGCTGGCTCAGATCCTATGTGCTCCTCTTACAATCCTGCTCCCTGCTAATGTTCCAGGAATGCAGCACAAATTGGGTCAGGTACCTGGACTCCAGCACCCTATGTGGGAGAACTGCTAAGGAACCAATAAATATGAGTTGAGTAAGATTGTAGCTACTGTAAGGTTAAATCTTAACTGAATTAGAATTGATTTCGTTTTATACATTGTATATTATTAATATACAATATTAATATTAACAATTATTAATATACAATATTATTAATGTTCTTTCAATAGGCCCTACATAATAGACTGTATTGTATTTAATAAAATGTACATTGTTTTAATATAAAATGTCATTGTTCTCTTCTGGAAATAGATTCCATTATTAAAAATTGTAATAATCTTGTTTAATAAATTCTATTAGCTTACTTTAGTTAAGAATGGCTTTTTTTTATAGATTTGTTTTTATTGGAAAGGCAGATATACAGAGAGGAGGAGAGACAGAGAGGAAGATCTTCAGTCCGATGATTCATTCCGCAAATGATTGCAATAGCTGAACCTGAGCAGATCCAAAGCTAGGAGCCAGGATCTTCTTCCGTATCTCTGACTTGAGTGCAGCGCTCCAACTGCTTGGTCCGTTCTCAACTGTTTTCCCAGGGCACAAGCAGGGAGCTGGATGGGAAGTAGGATTGCCAGGATTTGAACTGGTGCCCATATGGGATGGTGGCACATGAGAGGCGAGAATTTTAGCTACTAGGCTGCTGCAGCAGACCCAAGAATGACTTTTTTTTTAAGCCATTTTTAAAAATTTATTCAGGAGGGCATTGATTGAGCTTTAGGAAAGAGTTAATCACTTTACTTAAATGCATTCTTGGATTCTTAAAAAGAAAATAAAAATAAAATTTAAAAAAACCCTGCAAATATGTGATCTTAGCTACGCATGTGATTGAAATAGATCAGTAAGGTCACCGTAGATTTTAGCAGTGAGGAGTAGCACAAGTGTATCTAAGTCAGTTGCTTTCAAGCCAGATTCTTCTCTGAGTGGGGATCTAAGCACGTAACGAAGCAGAGACGCTCCTCAGAATACTCTTCACATAGCTCTCCTCCTCTTCATGCTGCTACTCACTTCTCACCTCCGTCAGATCTGGATTTGTTTGATTTGCTTGTTTAATCCACATGAAGGAATGCATTCACTTGTAGACAAGTTTCCTCAAGGTACTTACTAGTGATCTACCGACTACATCAAGTTTTGAACTTCCCCCGTCCAAAAGTCGTTGTTTGGCAGTGAGAGGAAGTGTCTTGATTCTCCTTCTACAACCGTGTTTCTCAGAATTGGAGGAACGTTCCTGTCACCAGGAGTAAACAAACAAAAAGCTGGAGTCAGAGCTGTGTCAAGCTGAAAAAGAAGTATTCAATAAGAACGGAAAGATACCATTGAAAGGCCAAATATAAGAGTATGTGACTCCCAGAAGCTCCAGAAAGAGAAGCTGGGTTTAAAAAGGCATATAATGAAATAATAAGGGGGAAATTTCCTGATCTAGAGAAAGAATTGGAAAACAACATCCAGGAGGGGCACAGAATTCCCAACAGATTTGACCAGATACCAGATGTGATCTTCACCACAACAACTGAAATCAAGCTCTCTTCAATTGAAAATATATATATATATATAAACTTCTTTATATATATTTATATATATGTATATATATATTCATATATATATATATATATAATCCTTAAATGTGTATGTGAAAAAACATAACAACTGACATAAAAGAGAATGCCAATTAAATTCACAGGAGATCTCTTACAGGAATCTGTATAAGACAGAAGAGAATAGAAAAACATATTCCAGACTCCTAAAGCCAAAAAAATTGTCTTCCCAGGATAATGTATCCAGCACCACTTTCCATAGTAATGAAAATTTAAAGAATGTGGCTGTTCCAAACCTGGCCTACAAAGGATACTTCTTGACAAAGAGAAATAGCACCCACCAAAACCAAAGGCATATTGAAGAACATCCCAGTTAAAACAAAACAAAACAAACAAACAAAAAACCAACAAAAACAGAAGACTAAATGTATCAACCCAATGCTAAAATTACAGGACCAAATTACCACCCATTTACATTTACCCTGTATGTAAATGGATTAAACTCATCAAACATCAAAATCTAGACTGGATTGACAAACCAAAACCCATGTATTTGTTGTCTACAGGAGACATATCTCACCAACAAACAGTATTGAAAACTGCATTCCTTGCATTTTGATATATATATTTATACTTTCATCTCTTTGAAACACTTTCTTCTCTCATTAAATTTGTCACTGACCCATAGAGCATACAGCAGAAGCATTTATTCAAGAAGACTCTTGATTCACTTTTTCATTTCTTCAGTGACACATTAGTCTTTCAGTAGCACGTTATTTAACTTCATGGTATTTTTAAATTCTTTTTATCCTCCTGTCATTGATTTTGTTTATCGGTTATTAATTTTGAGGGGATGTACAGTAACAATGTAATGGAGACTATCATATCCAAATTTGAGGATACAATGCAGTATGCATTTCTACTTCCAGATAAAAGATAGATTCCCAATGAAACTGCAAACAATATCTTAACAATAGGATGCTGGACTCTCTGCCATTGTCCGTGCCCACAATGATGGTCATATAACTGTTTATGGAAAGCTCCACTGTAGTAATGATATAGGGAAACTCAGTGGGTGGGGCAACTTAAGGAAGGGGTAAGACAAAGCCCATAGTTTATGAAGTGTATCATAAAATGGTCATATTAATAATGAAGTACCAAAAATTTAAATTGCATTCAACATGATCTAGTGTTTTTAGGCTGCTATTGATATAGTCTGGATGTGTAGCATTTAAATGTTTGGGGGTAAGCTCATGGGGTTGAGTGAGGAATAAAATTTTCTATTTAAAATGCACAAGTAAATTTTTAAAAGTTTATTAATACATTAGATTATTTCAAAAGAAAGAAATTCTAAGTCAAAGGAGCATGGTGAAATGAAGTGTAGGAAACTTTTTCAAGTTTCTTTCTTCTTGAAAAGGAATAAGATCAGTTTATCTTTAAAAATGCATCCTGCCACTTCATCTTGTAAAAACTATTCTTTCTAAATCCTACAATCATCTATGCTTCCAGAAAAGCAATTTTGTGTTTTGGCTTGCACGTTAATTTAATTTCACAGAACAGAATAGATTGCACTGAAGAACATCCCTAACACTATGAAATGATTCAGTCATTTTGGCTCAAAAATTATGTGCCAATACAACAAGCCTCCCATTACTTCATCTTTTAAACAAAACAAGCTCAAGACACTTTTCTCTTTTCTTGTATATGCTGATCATGTGTCTGCATGGAGCAGAATTTAATCACATTTCCTTCACTGAGTTACTTGCTAAATGTCAGCAAAACCTAAACTTCATCGCAGCTTTAAGATTCTTGCCTTGCATGCTCCAGGATCCCATATGGATGCCAGTTTTAATCCCAGTGGTCCTGCTTCCCATCCTGCTCCCTACCTGTGGCCTCAGAGAGCAATAGAGAATGGTCCAAAACCTTGGGATCCTGCACCCACGTGGGAGACCCAAAGGAGTCTCCTGGCTCCTGGCTTCAGATCAGTGCACCTCTGGCCATTGCAGCCCCTTGGGGGAGTGAATCATCGAATGCAAGATCTTCCTCTTTGTACCTCCTCCTCTCTGTATGTTCTGCTTTCCAATAAAAATAAAATACAATAAATCTTTAAAAGAAGATTCTTACTGAAATTTTGGAACTTGTCAGTCCTAATTAATCTAGATATCGCTAGGCATTGTAGCTGACACATAATCAACAGAATTGGTTGAAAATGCATTTGTCCTCTGCAGACTGCAAACACAGAATGTGTCTACTAAAGGATTTGCTGCACTCTGAAAAAAAAAAAAATCAAATGATTCCATTGCTGTGGAAACAGGTAAGATGACTACAGCAGCAATGTGTGAACACTGTGTTTGTGCTTCTTCATGTACTGAAATGTTTTGCATGACAATAGAGTGAAACAAGGGCCATGTGAAATGCTCAGGAGAGGATAAATAACATAGCTTACTATTTTTTTAAAGATTTATTTTTATTATTTTTTTTTTTTATTGGAAAGGCGGATATACAGAGAGGAGGAGAGACAGAGAGGAAAATCTTCCGTCCGATGATTCACTCCCCAAGTGAGCACAATGGCTGATGCTATGCCAATCCGAAGCCAGGAGCCTCTTCCGGGTCTCCCACGCGGGTGCAGGGTCCCAAAGCTTTGGGCCGTCCTCTGCTGCTTTCCCGGGCCACAGGCAGGGAGCTGGAAGGGAAGCGGGGCTGCCGGGATAGAATCAGCGCCCATATGGGATCCGGGGCGTGCAAGGCGAGGACCTTAACCACTTGCGCCACCACGCCGGGCCCCCATAGCTTACTATTTTAAAGATCTTAAAAGGAGGAATGTGTAAAGACAGTCACATGCCAGGCTGTTGAGCTTTGTTCTCTGATGTGCTTGTTGAAGGAATGCATACATAGCATAGTGCATTCCTCTAAGCTGAGAGGTTAGCATCAAAACTCATAAGAGACATAGGACCTAGTTCTAGAATTGGAGAAATGGATAGGAGAGAAAGTGGCAATGACATTGTAGGCGCTCTCTTTTGACATCTTTTTAAGGCTTTATTTATTATAAAAGAGTTACAGAGACACAGGGAGTTTCCATCCACTGGCTCACTCTTTAGAGAGCCATGAGGCGAAGTACTGTACCATGTCTGTGCCAGGAAATCCATTCAGATATCTCAATGTGATTACTAGGGATCCAAATATTTGGGCTGTTTTTCACGCTTTTCCCAGGCCACACAAACTGGGGACCGGGTCACAAGTCGAGCAGCCGAGGCAAAACTTGCACTCAGTAGGGATATGAATGTGGCAGCTGTTTTAACTTTACTTACTATGCCACAGTGCTGGCATTTTTTCGTTTATGGCAAATACAGGTGTAGCCCAATTTTCTCCTGTGTACTTTCCAAATAAACTCTAATTTCATTACATAGATTTGGCCTGGTGCTGCAATACTGAGTGAGACTTCTATGTGTTTGAGTTTCCTTAACTTGTTGCTGCTACTCTTTTCAGAAAGTGGAGACTATTGACTAAGGCACCTGAGTATAAATATGTGACTCACGAATTGGAAAATTGTGTTAGGTGATCATGGCTCATTTTAAAAATCCCTATTTCTTTATCAACTGTTGGAAGTGGAAGCGGATGTAAAATCCCTTCTATCTCCTAACTTTACATTTCATACTTCACCTGATGCATCTAAGATAAAATTGAGATACCAGCGAGGTTTTGGAAACTGTTCTAGCATAATGGAGTTTAGCATGATACATTGTACAGCGACTCAAGGCATACTATTGTTTTTTAGACTGAATGCAGTCATGGGAAATAGTCCTCAGAAATTCTAAGCTTGAAAGCATTTCTTGGGGATGCATCTTAAACATACCTTCTTGTTTTCAGTAGAAATGTGATTTAAATCAAATGTTTGTGACTATTCTATTAATCTTGAGAATCACATAACTGGATTCCAGTTGCAGAAGCCCTGTTTCCTAGACAATGTCTCGCTTAATGTGCAAATTGGCAACAGAGCAGTTGCTCCCCTGGTGAGTACTACCAGCACATGGAAAAATGCTCTCAAGTTCGCATCTTCTGTCCCTTCACAGTGCCTGCTC
Source organism: Ochotona curzoniae (assembly GCF_017591425.1). Classification (NCBI taxonomy): domain Eukaryota; kingdom Metazoa; phylum Chordata; class Mammalia; order Lagomorpha; family Ochotonidae; genus Ochotona; species Ochotona curzoniae. The sequence goes on along the minus strand of NW_024467127.1, from coordinate 3,199,261 downwards.
CTTAAGAGGAAGCCAATAAATTAGTGTCGACATTGTAGGCTCTCAAAAGCAGTCTAATTCAGCTTGTTAATATGACATATTCTAAAATGCCCTGAGTGATGGTTTGCATATGGAGCAAACTATTCATTCAGGAATGAAAGGCTGACATGCACCTGTTTAGCATTTGGGGAGTCTGTGCTACGTGGAAGGTGATAATTGCCACGGGGGTCTTCTGAGATGACTGCAGCACTGCCTTTGTCCTCTGGGAGCTCATAGTCTGATGGAGATGATAACGTCATAAAATATTGTAAAAAGATATGAAATAGTCCAATAGAGATGTGAAGATGTATAGCATGCCAATTTCCCATCTGGAAGCTTAAATATTGTGGTGTTTATTTATTCATTTATTTTTTATGTTGGAGGTAGTCTCAGAGATCATGATACACTTCTGAGAGAAATTAAACTATAGGTGAAATGAATCACAGCATATGGCATGATGGAAGACATTATACTACTTACTAGCTTAATAGTTAATAATTCCCATCCCTCCCATAAATAACTCTTCAGTATCTAGTACAATTGAGACTCTTTTTGACTCAGCTATTACTACCTACTGGTCATTGATAGGTTGAACAGGAGTTTATACAACCATGTGTGTGTGTTTTGCTTGTTTAAAAAAAATTATTTATTTGTTTGAAATATAGAGTAATAGACTTGTACATGGAAGGAGAGGGAGCGAGAAAAAGAATGGGAAATTTTCAATTTGCTTGCTTCACAAATGACTCTAACATTTGGGGCTGGGGAAGGCTGAAGCCAGATGCCATGAACTCCATCCTAGTCTCCCTCTTGGGGGGGCAGGAACCCAGGTACCAGCTCCATGATCGTCTGCCTCCCAGATGCCTTAACAGGGATGTGGATCAGAACTGAAGCACCTGGACTTGAACTGAATTCCAATATGGGGAAGAGATGGGCATCGGAAGCTGTGGTTTAACCCACTGCTCCACAATGCCAGCACCCCTAGTGTCTTATTCCACATTCATAACATCTGGTTTCAGCTTTTACTTACCTTTTCTCTCCTTAAATAGCACTTTCTAAAACGTATTACTTTTTATCTTTCTATTAGAGTAGGAAATGGAACATGGTAAGTTGTGATACAATGGACTCCACAGGTCCAACCCAGGGAAACGTGGCTGAGCATGAAGGCAGCCATGGGCACTCAGGAAAAGGCTCTGAAGTTTCATGAAAAGAGGACCTGGGCAAATGGTTCTTCTCAACAGAGAAGCAGTAGCAATTCAGGGAAGTAAAGGGAGGTGGCTGCTGAAATACAGTTAATAGCTGACTATGGGTAGGGCAGCTTTGAAAAAACCTGAAAGCCTGGTGAATTCTGTTTGTGACTTGGAGAGGTAAAAGTGGATTAGGCTCAGTGATTGGCAGGTATCATTAACAGACCAAAAAGGTCCCTATTTTTTTTTTTTAAGCAAGTCTAGCTGGTCAAGTCCTTTTTACTGGCCAGTGAAAAATAATTCTTCCCTTAACAGGGATGTGACTTCAGAGGAATTCAAGCATCCAAGCAGCGATAGATCAGAAACTGAATAATCAGAGGAACGTATAACTCTAGACATGCAGAGGGCGTGGCTGGAATGGGGAATGGTCCTCCTGTGGATAATCAGGGACAAAAAGAGAAGGAAATGGTCGTTAAGTCCTTGAGAACAAAGAGGCAGAAAGGGGCAGGGACTCCCAAGTTCTGTGAGTCTGGGCCTGAGTCACCTGCTGTCCCACACACTTGTACACTGAAGAAGGCAGCTGCTTTGAAGATGTCAGAGGAGAGAGTTCAGCCTAGCAGAACCATGGTAGAGATGTGAAGAGCGCTAGGAAGATGGGGCTAACGAATGGTGTGGACTCAAACGTCATCCAATCATTTGAAAAACCAAGCAGGCAACAATTCTGAGATACTATAACTGACAGATAATTTTTACCTTAGTTATGCAAAAACAATCTAGGAGTGGAAATTCAGAACTTACCAAATTTCAGGAGTCTCTTCTGTGTTTGGACAGAGAAATGCCATAGATCTCCACTGTTTATTGTACATTTTAATCTCCATGCATTCTCTATTGATCATGGATTGTTTTCACAAGCAGGCACACGTTTCTGAAAGCAAAACCAAGGTCAGCTCAGTTTCAACGACTGCAGGTAGAAATGTGAGTAAAATGACCATAATTTTTCAGGGTGGAAAGAGTGTCTCTCATGGAAACTGCTTCTGAGAATCTGATACTTGGAGGGAAGCGATTCATTAGTTTTTTAAAAATAATGTGTGGAAGCAATATGACAGAATTACTAAAGAGGTGCAGGCTCTCCAAGGGTGTGCAGATGATAGGGGCCAGAGCCACTCTAAGTGTATTTTCCTTTGACTGCTTCTCCTATAGACAGAAGCTGTATTAGCATACTTTAATTTTTGCAGTCTCTCTTCAATGGGAAATCACACTTGTTGCCTTAAAACTAGTTTGTTTCATTGCTTTGGTGCCTCTGTGGAGCCTGGTGATTTTACATCCTTTTGATATTTATATACAGTTTGCTTTTTTTCCTCTAAATCAAAGGGTGTGATGTGAATGTGGTGGCTCAGGGACCCAATGGCTCATCTCCTCAGTGGGTTGTGCATGTGCACTGGTTAATTATACAGATTATAAACAAGGTTTACAATACAGAGCCCCTGAAAAAGGCCGTGTGCAGCAACATAATCAAATGAAATGCGATTGTCAATCCATCTATTATTTGTCTATTTACCTGTCAGCTTTCTATCGTCATCATCTGTCATCTCTATCTATCCATCTATCATCTATAGATATAATCTACTTTTTTTTTTTGTAATCCAAAGGAATGGGAGCCTTTTTTTTTCTTGCCAAGCCTTTTGGGATGTTTGTGACATCATATGTAAACCATACAAAATTATCAACTTAAAAATTGGTCTGTGTGGGGCCGATGTTGTGGCATAGTGGCATCGCATAGAGGTCCCAGTCATTTCATGTCCTTGATGCTCTACATCTGAGCCAGCTCCCTGTTAATGGCCTCAGGAAGTGACAGAAGATGGCCTACATGCCTGGGCCCTTCCACTCACATGGGAGACAAGGTGGAAATTCCTGGCTCCTAACTTCAGCTTAGCTTAACCCAGGCTGCTGTGACCATCTAGGGAGTTCACCAGAGGATGGGAGACTCAAGGTCTCTCTCTGTCGTGTGTTTGTTTATCTCTGTGTATTTCTGTATCTGCCTTGGTCTCTCCCTTTCTTTCAGTAACGCTATTTTTATTGGTTTAACCGTCAATGTTTAGAAAGTGAGATGGAGGGTCTAGCAAGCAAGTCCGCTCCATTCAGTCACTGTGTTGAGGCTGTGCCTGGCTTATATTTTGTCTTTTCCTCTGAATTCCTTCCCATTTCACAGTTTAGATTAAGGACCCTTCATGGTCCGCTGTGAGCTTGAATCTCAAGATCCAATATCTCCCGGCACTCCATCAGTATTTGTTCAGTCCTTCAGCATCCTTTGGCACTGGTGATGTACACTGTATTTTCAAGCACTTACTTATTTTCTTCCTATAAAAATGTGGTTCTTTTTCTCTCTTGGGTAGAGTGCTGTCTTGTATTTCACATTCCCATATAAGCTCATAAAATCCTCCAGTACAGGGGAGGGTCATAACAACACTGCCTAAATGGTTAACTTGGTGACGACATTAAAAATTGAAGAAGCATCGTTTTCTGAAATATGTCATTCTTTGGCAAAATGAGGACAGACCAAGCATTCATCCAGGAGAACATCACATCCATCAACTTTCTCTGTTCTTAAAAAGAGCTTGCCACTGGCTTCTGCATTCACTTTTCATAATACTATTTTCTTTGCCACTCAAGTGTTTCCTTTGCCCAGTGACTTTGTTCTGTTCATGCATTGAGCAGTCAGCATGTGGAACTCAAAGACATCTTAAATAATCATAACTGGGGGCCCGGCACGGTGGCGCAAGTGGTTAAGGTCCTCGCCTTGCACGCCCGGGATCCCATATGGGTGCCGGTTCTATCCCGGCAGCCCCGCTTCCCTTCCAGCTCCCTGCCTGTGGCCCGGGAAAGCAGTCGAGGACGGCCCAAAGCTTTGGGAACCTGCACCCGCGTGGGAGACGCGGAAGAGGCTCCTGGCTTTGGATTGGCATAGCATCGGCCGTTGTGCTCAATTGGGGAGTGAATCATCGGACGGAAGATCTTCCTCTCTGTCTCTCCTCTCTGTATATCCGCCTCTCCAATAAAAAATAATAAAAATAAATCTTTAAAACAAATAATCATAACTGTATCGGTTCTGTAAAAATGTTAGTTTAATATTTAACAATGGAGAGCTTGCCCCATATGGAGAGCTTCCTGGATCTTACTACTCCAGTCCTATGTATGGATGATGCCTAGAATGGCCTCTGCAGAGCAGGAGGGGAGATGTGGAGGGGTGAATAGGGTGTCACCTCTGCCACTTTGCAACTGGATGATCGTTACAGGCCGTTATATTCACCGTGCCTTCATTGTCTAATCTGTAAATTGAAGAACTACTGACAATGAAGGATACCAGTAGATAGTGCATGTACAATAACTTAAATGAGCAGCATGAGTTGTTTCAGGCACATCTTCAGATATTAAGCCAATTTGACATTAACGGTATACTTCACTCATGTTATTGAAAGTCAGGTGGTATCATTTCATTTCGGTATTGTTTGAATATAGCCTTTGGTCAATGCATGCAACCTGTTTGACCTTTGTTTTAGAAAATGTGTTTGAATTCACATCTCTTGTCTCCTGGCATTTCTCTAAGCAAGACTGAAATCATTGTGAAGTCTCTCATTTATTAAAATTTTGAATTAACTTTGATGTGGTCTTAGGTCACAAATTTAGAAACCACACTTCCCCCACCTATCTGATCCTATCTGCAACCTGTGAGTCAGCTGACACTCACCTGTCAGCTGTGCCCAAGGAAGGTAGGTGTGCTGCTGCCTTGTTATCTAACCACACCCCTATAGCCCCCTTAACACTCACACTGACACTCGCCTCTCATCACCTGGGCCTCAGGGAACTAAGGGATATAGCTGCCTTGTTACCTAGCCACTCCCTTCCTGCCCCCTTAAGGGCCACACTGGGAAGGGGGCTGTCTCCTGCTGTCCTGCGCATGCTTCTTTGCTAGGACTTTGGGCCTTTCTTGTAGCCACTTGCTCTTTTGCATCATCCATTGTGGACTTACTCTAAGAACAGAAGTGCCAATCTCTCTCCCTTACCCTTTCACTGTTTTTCCCACTCTCCCTGGGCACAATGCACATGTGTCTGTATAAACTTTATCATAAACTTTACCCTCTGCATAAACTTTATCACTTTACACAAGCCATATCAGTGCCTGTGCTTAAAATGCTTTATCGGTAAGGGGCCAGAGCATAGCAAATGCATAGTTGGCCCAAATCTAGAACAAAATAGTTTCACCAATTCCTCTTACACAGATGTGGAATTAGCATGAGAAGAATATTGCTAATGAACAGAAACAGTATCTACCATAGCACGAATACCCTTAACTTACATCAGCTTTCGCAAAACAGGTTGTATTTGGAATACAGTATTTAAATCAACATTGGCCGTTCAAAATACAGACTGAAAAGAAAAGCATCATTAAAGCATCGATGGATGTAGAGCCAACGTGGAGTCAGGCATTGCTATCAGCATGAACATAATCAGAATGCACTCAGCATTGGTATATAACTGATTCTGGATGAACATTTTTCTTTCCGAGTCATATGACTGGCAGTGACTACAAAAACAATTTCCTAAGGTTTTTACTCTTCCGCATGTATTTGCTTGAAGTCTGAGGGTATCACTTGTTGTTTTGATGACTATTTCAAGAGAATAAAACCTTAATACACTTGATTGAATCAAGGTTTGAAGTAACAGACAATGCAATATGAACTTAAAAAATGTATAGGGCCTGGCATGATAACATAGCGGCAAAAGTCCTGGTGTTGAACGCGCTGGGATTTCATATGGCCACTTGTTCTAATCCCAGCGGCCCCAATTCCCATCCAGCTCCCTGACTGTGGCCTGGGAAAGCAGTCGAGGACGGCCCAAAGCCTTGGGACCCTGTACCCGTGTGGGAGACCTGGAAGAAGCTCGACTGGCTCACCTCCAGCCATTGTGGCCACTTGGGGAATAAATCATCAGATGGACAATCTTCCTCTCTGTTTCTTTTCCTCTCTGTATATCTGCCTTTCCAATAAAAATAAATGAATGAATCTTAAAAAAAATGTATATCGAATCTCTTAGACAAAACTGTGCCATCAAAAGAATAAGTTTGTAGAAATTGTTTCTATTGGCAAAACATCAGAAAATATAGCATGAGTCGTTTAGATAAGCATGGCTCTTTGGGCTCTGAATTCCTCATGTGTGTGGTAGGACTTTTAGACTCCTTCTAGAAGGAGCCAAGCTGATTCTAACTGGTAGATCTGAATTTCTCTGTCTTCCCACTCTACAACCCTCCCCAAATCTTTTCTTGGAAGCCTGCCTTGTGGAAGCCACTCAGCTCTTGTACATATTCCCAGTCATGTGAAAATGTCATAGATTTTATGAAAATATCACAACTTTCTTTTTTGTTTCTCTCTCTGTCCAGAACAATGTCATAGATGTATTAATTTTGTTTAATACTTCCTTATTATAGCTCCATGATAAAAGTTGATGCAAGACAGAAAATTTGGGCAATCTCATTGTGTTTTTGCTTTGCTTTGCCTTGTTTTTGTTTTTTGAGTGGGATGAGAGAAGAATGAAGCCCTGGACCACCTGTTGCCAAGATCTGTGACCATCGTGTTATTGCCCCTTCTACTTTGTCTATATTTCTTTAGGTGTTCTATTAGTTTACTTCTCACTGTCTTAATAAAAACAATATCCGAGAGTAGCTATTTGTGAAAAAAAGGGGGAAAGGGCTAGAAATAGACACTGATCAGAAGCTAAACAAGTTCAACAATCATAGTCCCTGTTCCAACTTTAATCTGGCACCATGAAAAACCAGTGGAAGAAAGCATCTAACTAAATCACAGTTACTCCCAAACTCTTTCTTTTTTTCAAAGATTTACTTATTTTTACTACAAAGTCAGATATACAGAGAGGAGGAGAGACAGAGAGGAAGATCTTCCATCTGACGATTCACTCCCCAAGTGAGCGCAATGGCCGATGCCATGCCTATCCAAAGCCAGGAGCCTGGAACTTCCTCCAGGTCTCCCACATGGGTGCAGGGTCCCAAGGCTTTGGGCCGTCCTCGACTGTTTTCCCAGGCCACAAGCAGGGAGCTGGATGGGAAGTGGTGCAGCCAGGATTAGAACAGGTGCTCATATGGGATCCCGGGAGTGCATTCAAGGCAAGGATTTTAGCCGCTAGGCCACCACACTGGGCCCCCAAACTCTTGCCTAAACAATAACCGACTCTTCATCTAAATGTACTGTTAACCAAGACTTTTGTTAGCTTAAGGGGGATAAATAAAGGGAAGGATGGTGATTGCTTGGAATTACATATTGGATTTTAACTGATAAACGCAAGTAGTAAGTTAAATAGTACAATCATTTTTTACGCTATTAATCAAGAATACCTTCATGGTCATAAAAGTGGAATTTGGTGTAGGAGCTGTGGTAGAGTGCTGAGCTATTGCTTGGGACTCTAGCATCGTAGGGTGCAGTGCTAATTTGAACCTGGACTGCTCAGCTTCCAAGGTCACTTCCTGCTAACATATATGAAGGTAACATAAGAAGGCCCAAGTACTTGGTTCCCCATGACACCTGCAGAACTCCAGGGCGTATCCCTTTTCTCCTGGTTTGTCCTGGTCCAGCACTGCTATTGTGGCCACTTGGAAGGTGAAACAGTAGGTGGAAAACACTTTGCACTCTGTTTTATCTCTTTCTTCTTTTGTTCACTTCGCCTTTTAAATAAATCTATATTTTTTGTGTGTTAAAATGAGGTTTGAAAATATAATTTTAAGCAGTGAACGCATCTAAAAGTGAGATTATTATTACTTTATATTTACATTATGTCAAAAAATCTCCAAACAATCTTTGGATGATTCAGGCATAAATTCCTTTACTCACACGAAATATCAGGAGCCATTCTCACCATGATATCCTTCCTTCAAAGTTTTTGATTAACTGTTTTCCAAGGGAAATTTTGTTATGGGAATAGAAAATAATTAGATGACAATGTGTTCTGCAAGAGAACCTCTCACAGATGCACTTATGCGAAGGATTTTAGTCAGAAAACTGCTTTATTCTCAACTTTTATTAGTGTCCCCCATTCCAGTGTAGTCCATGAGAACACCACAGTCATTTTGACTGCATCAAGTTTTGTGGGTGGTACTTTCATCAGGGTACCGTAAGTTCTTGCGTCATTTTCCTAACTTTAGTCTTGACTTTGAATCTACAATTTTATTTATTTTCGTATTTTTGTTACTTTTGGTGGAGAGGCCTCGTTACAGAGAAAAGGAGAGACAGAAACATCTTCCATCTCCTGGTTCATTCCCCAATTGGCCACAACAGCCAGAGCTGAGCTGAAATGAAATCAGGAGCCAGGAGCCAGGACTTTCTTCCGGGATCTCCCACATGGCTGCTGGATCCCAAGGCTTTGGAGTGTTCTCTACTGCTGTCCCAGGCCTCAAGCAGGGAGCGGGAAGAGAAGTGGACCTGCAGGAGTACGAACAGGCACCAATACAGCATCTCCGTTAGGCGAAAATTTAACCATTAGGCTAACATATTGGGCCTCATGAATCCAGAATTTTGTATTGGGAAAAGGGTTAGTTATCTGATCTGGGAATTTGTTTCAGATTTCAAGAAGCTAATACTAGGGTTTCTACTTCTTGATCCAGTTCACACAGAAACCTGTGGGGCAGAGATGAAGGCTGAAATAAGTCCCCTACACTCTCTAGCTCTGAGGTTTACGATCACAATAACTCTGTCTTCAAATCCATAGCATGGTTCCAGTAAAAAAAAAAAAATAGCTTTAATTATTGGAAAAATCTATGTTCTGACCTATTGCAAAAAGTCAGATGGAACCTGAAATGTGATGTACACTTTGCAGAAGGATTTTATTTCAGTGATGGCTGTCCCAAGTAGGTAAGGTTCCAACAGTAGGGAGCATAAATATGAAATCTTCCCCAAGGGTGATAGGAGAGGCAAATGGAATTTTGGTTTAAAATCTCACGGGGAAAAGGTAATAAAAGAGAAGGATTCACATCATACAGAAAATGCAATAAAGCTTCTTATTACAAATACAACCCCCCAGCCCCCCATGCCAAGGGCAGGCTCCTATTCCACTCCTGCTCAAGTTTCATTTGTAGACTGTATCAGATTTTTATGGAGCCATTACGTTGCAATATTATAAGAGAAGTGATTAAGGGAGCATATTTCTTTTTGCAGAAACTTCTTGAGCATCCGTCTAGATGAATCCGCCTCAGAGTTTCAAATCTCTTTCTACTTGATACAAAACTATGACCCATATCAAATTATATAAAGTGTATTGTATCATAAATGGGTCAGTATTTTCAATGTTTTTCACACTGTGAGAGGAATTGGAGAAGCCTTTGCTACTGGGTATAAAATGTATTTTCAACAAAGAAATGTGAGAAAACAGTTTAATCTTTTGAAGCGTAAGCAATCGTTTCTATTATACGTGATGAGATGGATATTACAGGATAGAAACAGGCTCACAAACGCTTGCCTTCCGTAATCTTCCAGGGGAGAATTCAGAATGAAGCAGGGGCAGATGGTGACTGAGTGCAGGCTGCAGCACCACCTGACTCTTCCCAGTAAGTAGCATCTTGGTCTGTACCTGTTCCCAATGCCTTCTATTGGAGTTCTAACCTGGCCTTTCCTATTTCTCACAGTCAATAACATGGGTGGAATTACTTGCGGATAAATGAGAGACACCGTTTGTCTTTTACCAAAGTGCCAGAAGGAATCATTGCCAGTGATTTTAAAAAGAGCAACACAGAGACTCGTTGAGTTATCTAAATGAATCACGGTAAAGCAAATTAAGCTGCATCTTATAACCAGCCCATGTCTAACGGGATGGCTCACAGGTATCCACTTCCATCGGCCCTATTGCCGTTATCCTCCAGCACATGTATCAGTACATGTGTCACAGCTGTCACTCTCTCTCTTCAGTTGTGTTTCACACTCACCAGTATTTCATTTCCAACTGAAACGAATTCCCAGATTTTACCAATCTGCAGTCCTTGCATTAGATACTTCAGTAACTGTGCTTTTCTAATGAAAATCAAAAGTTTGTGTTGATATCAGAGGAAGCAATACTTTGAACAAGATTTTCTTGTCAAAAAGTAATTGAAGGAGCCGGCAGCGTGGCCTAATGGTTAAAGTCTTTGCCTTGAATGCACCGGGATCCCATATGAGCGCCGGTTCTAATCCTGGCAGTTCCACTTCCCATCCAGCTCCCTGCCTGTGGCCTGAGAAAGCAGTCAAGGAAGGCCCAAAACTTTGGGTCCCTGCACCCGCGTGGGAGACCTGGAAGAGGTTCCTGGTTCCCGGCTTCGGATCAGCGCAGTACCGGCCGTTGTGCCCCTCCCTGTCTCCCCTCCTCTCTGTATATCTGACTTTACAATAAAATAAATCTTTTTTTTAAAAAAAGTAGTTGAGGCTGAATTATCATGTCTTTCACAATTTTTAATTTTAACTTAAAAAAATTTAAGATCTTCCGTTTGATGAGTCATTATCCAAGTGGCCACAATGGCTGGAGCTTAGCCTGATATGAAACCAGGAGCCAGTAGACTCTTCTGGGTCGTCTACATGGGTGCAGGGTCCCAAGGCTCTGGGCTGTCCTTGACGGCTTTCCCAGGCCAATAGGGAGCTGGATGGGAGGTGGGGCAGCTGGGAACTGGCAACCATATGGGATCCCAGCTCGTGCAAGGCGAGGACTCTAACTGCTAGGCTATCACGCTTGGCCCAATGGTTTCAACATTTTCTTAGTAAATGTTCCAACAAGCATTCATTAGCAAAATAAACATGTAACAAATCACATGTAACATTTGAGATCAACACTGTGGATGAAATTAAACTTCTGTATGTATTCAAGTTAAATCTTATTTCTGATGGAATAAAATCCTGATAATACCCTCACATTTATAAAATTTTAGGAATATGATACTACAATTTTCCATAATAGCCTGTTCTAAAAATAAAGGCACATGTAGTGCCTATCTCAGCATGTAGTACACAAAGCAATTTGTGTGGTGTGTATATCAGATATGCAAAGCTACTGCTTGACTAAATTCTCAACTAAATGCAATAAGGAAGTATTTAACCCTTAACCTTTATTCAACCATCCATTGCTAGTGCTATTACTGAGCATTTGTATGTTGTTAGCAAGTTAACTAAGTGTCATATGTGCAAATTTAATCAGACAAAGGCTCTGCATTCATTTCCTGGATGAGTAAAGAATATACAGATTGCTGAGACAGTGGTTTGTCACCAACCCTAAGTGGTTCAAATGTGAGCACTCTGGACTCCTAGCACTCGAGTTCAGCAGACACTTGTGGAGGCATAGAGGAACTGATGCGAGCAGCCACAGTCTTTGGATGCTTAGATTCATGACTAAGAATAAATCAAAGGAGTAACACTAACATATCCCGAATGAACCCAGGGCAGTGATACAAAGAGTTTCTCAGATACAGAACTTGAGTATCACCCCAGACATTAGGATTCACTTTACCACGGAACCAGTAGTTCCTGAGAAGAGCATTGTCTGTGTGGTAGTGCCAAAAGGTTATCATATCTCACAATTACAGATAAGGTACAGGGAACCCAGCATCGCGTATCCATCAGGATATGACCCTCTTGCTTGTGGGATGGGCCAGGATGGAGAAGAACATTTCAAGGATTCTAGGACCATCCCATTGTGATGCTCCTGCTTAAGGTGTGAGCAGAACATAGCAGCAGGGAGCTGAGTGGGGAATCCCAGTTTCCCCTTGCGAGTGGCCTTGGAGAATGTGGACAGTCTCTCGCTTTTGCTTCATTATTTCTTACTGTTTTGTTTTGTTTTACATGAGACCACCTTGGCACCAACGCAACAGCCTAATTTTTCATGCCAGGGCCAGCTAAAAAGTTATTATCCTGACAGGTCCTCAAAACAAATAAACAAACAAACAAAACAACAGCAAAAACTGAACAATAACAAAAACACAAGCAAACAATAAACAAAAGTTCTTTAATTTTCTCCTACCACATAAAAAAAGAAACACTCCCCCATTTTCTCCAGCCACACCAACAAGACTCGAGATGATTATATTCTCACTGTTCCTCCTTACTCCTCAGTACTCTTCTCAGCATGAGAAATTACTTGTTGCTTGGCATGCCTGATTACTTTCTTACACACCTGTCTATGTATAGATTTCTTGTGAATATGGAGCTCAGTTTTTTTTAAAGACTTATTTATTTTTATTGGAAAAGCAGATATCCTCAGATAGGAGGAGATGCAAAGAGGAAGATCTTCTGTCTGATGGTTCACTCCCCAAGCGGCCACAATAGCTGGAATTGAGCCAATCTGAAGCCAGGAGCCTGGAGCCTCCTCCGGGTATCGAACATGGGTGCAAAGTCCCAAGGCTTTGGGCCGTCCTTGACTGCTTTCCCAGGCCACAAGCAGGGAGCTGGATGGGAAGCAGGGCAGCCCAGACTAGAAATGATGCCTGTATAGGATCTTGGCTCATTCAAGGAAAGGACTTTAGTCACTAGGCCATGGTGTCGGGCCCCAAGGATCTGTCTTCATCACAGCCATTACCCAGGTGTGGGGCTGAGTTGCCATTCTATAGACGTAGTACAGATGAATAAATGGATGAGTCCCAACCACATGGCTTGAGTTGTCTCAAATAGTATCTTCTCACTAAACAGAGTTGTGAAACTACAAAATCTTGCCTATTCCACTAGACTCTGAGGCTATGACAAATAAATATATAGGCAAATGCTACTAGAAGATTTTTATAGTGTTATATATATGTTATAAAGAAAAATAAGCTTTGATTTTTTGAGGGGCAGGATCATGAAGAGTGCTGCCGAGCTCTGCCTCTGCCAAGTGACCTCACTGTCATGACTTGCAGTTGACATCTATATAGTCTGTGCTTCAAGCCACTTGCATTTCCATTGTGCAAGGCGCACATCAATTGGAAAATAACTGGCATATTTTTTGTCTTGTCACAAATTTCTCCGGGTGAATTTAGTGACTAGCACATCCCTTATAGTGAATATGAAGGAAATCAATTTAGCCAAACAAGGAGAGGATTTTTTGTACGAAAATCTATGAGCCTATGAGCATTCATTGACACTCAGCAGACTGGGCATCTGGGAACACCCGAGTCACATGTTGGCAGACAGTTGACACGTGCACTCACATTTTTTTTTGCTGGGGAATAATGGAAGATGTATGTGTGAGTGATCCTTGAGGCTATCTGCTGCTCAGCTTGCTTGCGTTTTTTTCCTTCTTTCTTTCTTTCTTTCTTTCTTTCTTTCTTTCTTTCTTTCTTTCTTTCTTTCTTTCTTTCTTTCTTTCTTTCTCTTTCTTTCTTTCTTTCTTTCTTTCTTTCTTTCTTTCTCTTTCTTTATTCCTTCCTTCCTTCTTTCCTTTTCTTTTTTTCCTTAATTTTTTGAATAGAGAAACCTCAAGTCAATTGTATCAGAGTGGCCAGTTGATTATTTCCTATGAATAGATTTACTTAAGAGAAATTTCAGTAAATGATGATGGTGTGGGAGATGGAGCATGCCCAGGGCATAGATCTGCGTCTTATCTATACCCATTCAACAAATACACCTATAGAAACATCTATCCGTATCTACTAATATATTTGCAAATGTATATCTTACATATACACACACACACACATTAACAAAATGAGAAATAAAAAGGATAGCCCATTTACAATGAACATTCCTTAATAGAATGTCCAATACTTCCATTTTTAGCTACCTCCAGCATGACAGTCAGGGTTCATTTCTATCATGATGAAGTAGGTCTCAGCTATCTGTACTGTTACTTTTCCAGTGTAACTGCATGCTGTCCATAACTGATGATTTCATTTTAGGCTCATTGAGTTGGCATGCCATCAGGCAAATGATGCTCTTACTTGTTTCAGAACATGTCATTGAGAGGTCATCACAGGAGCCCATGTCAAAATATTCTCACCTCCTTTGATCAAAGTGTGGCCACATTACAATTGCCTTCTTTTCTGCCGTCTCTCCCTCCTTTTCCCATGCAGTGTTATTTTCTCCATTCTGCTTCAAAGCACACTTGCATTTCAGGACCTCACTATTATGATCTGAAATAAATTGTAATGATGTGGGGTGTAGGAAGGAATCACGGCATCAGAGGCATGCGTTCGAATTCTACTTAGCCATTTACCTGGCATGAAGGGGAATGAGTGACCCACATTCTACAGGGTTCTATTTCCTAGAATAGGGATTGAGAGGACTCCCTGTTGAACCACACATTTTATGACAATGAAGAAATGGTGTATCTCATGTACAGAATAGTGAATGTCACTTATAGTTATTAACATCAATAAGGACAGATTCTGGGTTGCATTAACCTCCCTATGAGGATGGAAATCATTTAAAATCACAGACTTTCAAAAAAGATACATTTGTTCTTATTGGAAAATCAAATTTACAGACAGAAAGAAATAGAAAGATCTTCCATTCAGTGCTTCACTCCCCAAGTGGCTGAAATAGCCAGATCTATGCCAATCTGAAGCTATGGCAGGTGGTTCTTGTGGATCTACCACACAGCTGCAGGATCGCAATACTCCATTTCCATCACAGGCCACAAGCACAGAGCTGGATGGGAAGTTGAACAACAGGCACATGAACCAGCTTCCATATGGGATCCCAAAACAAGCAAGACAAGGATTTTTCCACTAGCCTATGACACAGGACCCAAGATCAAAGAATTTATATTAAACTTCAAAGCTGAAATTTATCCTAGCTCAAAACCTAGCAGTCAATCATGGGAAATATTTGCTTCTACCAAGGGCAGGGATAGTTACACAAAAGTTCTGAAAAAAGTTAAGCCTCCCTCTTGCTGACAAAGGTATGTATGGGGTAACATTATAGCCCATGGGAACTGATAATTTGGTTTAGGGTTTAAGTAAGACTGAAGACAACTTGGCTTAGGAAAAAAATCAGATTGTAGATAACTCTTGGAGGTAAAGTATAGAATGACACATATAAACAAAACCAACATTCAACACTGGGGAGTGCAAGGGATCTGACATCCTAAGATTTTTCGCTCCTGGTGCTCTAATATAGCAGGTGGATTGTGAATAAAACAAATGCTAGTGTATCTTCTACCTGCTCTTCCAAATCCATACCCATTATCCTACATGTCTCTGTGCCCAAATGGGCAGGTCATCAAGTCCTTATGAATACATTTCTGGGGATTCTACCACAGGACCAGAAGATGGAAGAACAAAGATAAATGACAGCATGCTCATGGTTGCCTGGTTGCTGATGTATCTAGCTAGTTTCCCAGATCCCAGTAATTTCTCCTTTGCTGTTTCTAGCTTTGGATTTCTACACTATTTTTTTGTGTTTCTTCCACATTCTTTTGACAGTTTTATAAATCACTCCTTTGTAATGAAACCACTACAATAATCCTAATTAGTGAGTGTTCTGGTTTCTGGTCAAAGCTTTGGAGAGATGAGCTGAGGGGGTTCAAGGAACACGCTGTTAATAGAACTACCAGGGTGGGGGTCCTTCTTTAAGGGCCAGGATGAAGAAGCCCGCCATTGGCTGACTAGCAAAGAAACAATAGGGAAGAACAATGATTAAAAAAAGACACAGGTAAGTCTCATGTGTACATGCATCGCCAGGAAAAACTGAGCAGGATGTCTATTTAAAATGCTGACGGGGAAGAATCAAGATGGTGAAATAGGCTAAGGACACATTTAAATGGATGGAAAAAAAACATTTAATCAGGATGAAGCATAGAGGACATATTTCAGGAAATAGGAAAGGACAGAACAATAGCAGAGGGGTACCTGGAGACTGACACAGGAAGGCAGCAGGCAGACTGGTGTGGTGTTGTAGTGACTGATACTCCAGCAGCATTCAGCTAACAGCAAGCTGACTCCACCAGAAGACAGAACTCCACCAGCAACCACGTGGGAAGGGACTTTAACTGGGAGCTTGGGAGTTGAACCCAGACAAAGAACTGTCGGTCCTGCTGGTCTGTTTGATTTGACCAGGAGCAGAGACAGAGCAGCAGATCTCAACGGGCAGTGCGAGAACACAGTGGATTGCATAGCCCAGTCAGCCCCCTAGAGCTGAATTGGGCGCATTTTACGTAAGGAGGAAAGGGCAAGGGAAAGGACTGAGCTGTGCTGAGCTGGGAGTGAGCTTAATTCTGACTCTGGGAACTGCAGCAACATGGCATTCTACGGGTTCCACCCAGCGCAGGTCTGGGTAGCCCTCGGATCTGATGGCCATCAGATTACAAACTGTAGTGGTGGTATAGCAGACACCATTTTGTAAACTGTGGCAATAGTTTTAGGAATGCAAGGGACAACAGTGAACTGCACATGTGCTGAGTTAGCAAGAACTCACTGAGTTTAGTGAATCGCACTGTCCCCACAGGAAAATAATACCGACTGTGGCAGCATACGGGTCAAATTAGGTCCATGTGGCACCCAGACCTAACATCCAACAGGTTCCAACAAGATCAGCACCATCAACAACCTAATCATATAGGACACCTGGTGTCTCTCTAATCCTGGGACCTGCTCCAAGCAGAAGTAGGAGAAAGGTTGCAGAGACAATGGTGCAGCCTCAGCACAGTATCACATGAGGTGGAGAGCGGTGAGCCAGGAGCTGGGGCTGTGGAGACCATTTTGGAAATCTGACATAAGAACCCAGATGTGGAACTTGCTGGAGTTTGTGGCACAAGTGGCTGCAAGCAAAAAGTTGTGTACCAACTGCAATAAGTAAAATTGCATTGAAGACCTGGGGGTGACACAGCTTAGAAACCTGCCCCAAGGAGAAGACTCTGCTAACCAGAAGTACAATGACCAAGAGCAAAAGAAGAGACAAAGGCACAATGAATATTACTGAAAGCTCCCCTGCAAAGGAGCAAAACCCTATGCCAAACTCAGAGTTAACTGAGGAAGACATCAGAGAAAATGGGGGACACAGAATCCATAAGACTAATTTTAAAGATTCTGATAAAAAATGAGAAACACATACAAGAGTTCAAAGAATTTAATGAAGCAATAAAGCAAATCAAGGCTGATATATCAGAAATTAAGGACACAGTAGACCAAATGAAAAGTACAGTGGAGAGTCTCCATAATAGAATGAAGCAAGCAGAAGAAAGAATCTCAGAATTGGAAGATATTTCCTGTCATCAGGGGGAAGCAAACAAAAAGCTGGAAGCAGAGCTGGATCAGGCCAAAAAAGTATTCAAGAATTGAAAGACACAATATATTAAGAGGCCAAATATAAGAGTTATGGGAGTCCCAGAAGGTGTAGAAAGAGAAGTTGAGTTTGCAAATATATTTAATGAATTATCAAGGAAAATTTCCCTAATCTTTAGAAAGAATTGGGAAACAAGATTGAGGCGGGGCACTGAACTCCCAACAGGCTTGATCAAAAGTGATCTTCACCAAGACACATGATCATCAAGCTCTCTTCCATTGAACATAAGGAAAACAGCCTTAAATGTGCACATGAAAAAAATCAATTGACATTAAAGGCATGCCAATTAAACTCATAGGGGATCTGTCACAGGAAACTCTACAGGCTAGAAGAGAATGGAGTGACATATTCCAGATTCTAAAAGAAAAAAGTTGTCGGCCTAGGATAACATATCCAGCAAAGCTTTCTTTTGTTTTTGAAACTGTAATAAAATTCTTCCACAGTAAAGAAAAGTTAAAAGGATGTGCCTCTTTCAAACCCACGCTACAAATGACACTGCAAGAGAAGAGGAATAGCACCTACCAAAACCAAAGGCAAATGGGAAGATCATCGCAGCAAAAAGACAACAGAAGATTAAACCAATGAACAACCCATTGCTAAAATGACAGGACCAAAGTACCACCCATGTATATTTAACTCTGCAAATGGCTTAAGCTCAAACAAATGTCATAGATTAGTAGACTGGATTAAAAAAAAAAAACAAAACCCATCTGATTATTGTCTGGAGGAGAAGCACACCAACAAAGATCAGCAGAAACTATATTGCATGTGTTTTGTTGTTTTCTGTTAGTTTCATCTCTTCAAAACACTTTTCTCCTGATTAAATCATTCAATGAGTCATAGAGAATGCAGTGACATCATTTTCTTCAAGAAGGTTCTTGATTTTCATTTCTTCAGCTACACGTTAGTCATTTAATAGCATCTTATTTAACTTCTTGGTGTTGTTAATTTCTTTTTTCTTTCTGATGTTGATTTTGTTTTGTGGCTCTTCACTTAAGGGATGTATAGTAACTGTGTAATGGAGACTGTCATATCTAGTTACATGTCATTTAACTTCATGGCATTGTAAATTTTGATTTTTCTGTGAGGATGTAGTGTAGTTTGCATTTCTGCTTCCAGATATGATGGACTTACAATGAAACTGTGTGCTATATGTTGAAAAGAGAATTCTGGACTCTCTGCCATTGTCTGTGCCCACAATGCTGGACATATGACTGAGTATGAATAAGTATATGTCAGGAATGATATAGAGGAACTAGGTGAGGGGGAGGGAATTGGGTAGGGGAAAAGAGAATATGAAATTGTATCATGAAATGATGATAATAATAATAATAAAATGTAAAAAAATCTAGAAGAGAAAAGAAAATAAAATACAATATAATAAAATAAATAAAATAAAATTAAATGCTGGTGGTACGCCATAGGCTCACCCAGATATTCAATACTCATAATCTTACTGAAATTGTTGTTTCTGAGGTACTGCTGTGATTAGAAGCAACACCTAAGGACAGCCTTGATAGGGTTTGCACTTGGAGAGAAAATTCATTTCCAGGATTGCTATCAGGTAAAGTCACTGCCAGAGGGGAAGAATTTGAAAAGACGCAACAGTCCTAGTTTACCTTTGCTTCATCTGCCAGAAAATACTGAAAAACTCTCTGGGGAGAAGCACCTTGATCTTGACACTGATGCAGCCACTTCCCTCTCTGAACCTCAGTCATAGAGGGAAGGATGCTGACAGTGTCTATCTTGCCAGAACTGTAGATCTATAAAGCCTCCAAGATGGAACTCATTGTGGTCCCCATGTATTCTCACTTCTCCAAGTAATTCATAAGGCATTCACAAACTCACTTCAGCAATGGGGTTGAGATGCTGGTGGGCATCCTTCTCCTTGCTTATTTTACCATCAGCAATGGTGAAAGCCGGAAAATGTGAAATAACTCCCTCTTCCTCTCATCTTACACAGTGCAAACGTAAAACGATTCTTCTCCATGACAGTGATGAATCCTTGGGAGACCAATATTATATGTAGCAAAATGTTCAAATTGACTTAAAAGAGGAAGAGTAGAAGTTAGCAAGTGGAAGTCAGTACTCACACACAAAAAAAAATTACACAGAATTCAAACAAAAACAAATGCGAGATTGTGAACTGAAACTTGCTTTTGCCACTTGTTTTCTCAAGCAGTGGGAAGACTCAGTTTACAATATCCAATCTGTAGGGTTAGATCAGGTATCAACTCTCCTTCCACCTGTCTGTGATACCCATCATCTTTTGATGTTCACCTATGCCTAGCAGACAGGATTGTATTTAACACAAAGAAAGTTGCAAGAATTTCTGCAATTTATTATTGATGTCAAGCTGTATTTGTTTAGCCAATGCCAACTAAAACTTGTTTCACACAGTTGTGTCTCTGAGCATAAGATTATAATAATCAAGTGTCTTTTCAAATACAAGCTCCTACCTAAAAGATGACACTAGCCAAAGAGCGGCTGGCTCAGCCTTTATTGGATGATATGATTGCTTGCGACACATGTTGAGGGTTTTTTTCGCTCTAACAACTTGCACTCTTAATTTTCTTACTTTTAAAAAGGATTGTATTATGTATATTTTTAAAGGAAATGTATCTCTGACATTTTTTTTTTTGATCTTCAAACCATGATAGCAGAATCACCTACATCATTTGGGATGAGTTGAGATTTCATCTTTGTCCATTTTGTGTTTGTGTGGAACTGAGGGGTTCAGCAATCTCCAACAGGGAACACACCTACAATCTTATTCAAAATGCCTTACTTGGGGAATAGCTAGAGTTGGTCACACCCAGCATGGGGGCCTCCAAAAAACCTAAGAAATCCCATGTAATCATGTCATTTGGGTTACTGCTCACACCTGATGGTTATGCTTCCCCAGTGCACAGTCACCTTGTACAGAAAGGACATGGCACATGGCATGTCTTGTCCACAAGAGTATACAATGTGATAATGGCACACTGGACACGCGCCCCTGACCAGTACATCAGATGCCTGAAGACCCCAAAACTCATGCACTATCAACAGACTGAGAGTGCTGCCAGAAAGCAGACTTTCTGCATGGGACTGTGGCTGCCTTGCAGGATAAGCATGACTGGGGAAGAGCAGAATCTCCCTGTGCCTCCTTCCTCATCAGTTGCTTGTAGTCACTCTCCCTTGTTCAGTTAATCGGTTTGATTGCCACAATCCACTCCTGAAAGACACGTTCCTCCTTTGATGCTATGGTAATTGTTACTTCATTTCCTTATATGCTATCTTTAGAGGGGCTTTCAGTGGTTGCCTAGGTAACCTGCCTAATATATATGTGTATTTACAATTATACGATTTACAGTATACCATTTACAATAAAGAATGAATGAGCAAATGTTTGTTCTCATCATGAATGACATCCCCTTACTTTACCTTTTTTTATAATAATGAATTATGTGAAGATCACACACACACACACACACACACACACACACACACACACACACACACACACACACACATTTCCCAGATACTAACTTACTTCTAAATTGCCTACCACATCAGCAATTGGATCAAGGTAAAATCCAGGAAGTGAGGACCAGTCTGTGTCTTTCACATGGGAGGCCAAAACCCACTTACTTGACCTGCTGCTTATAATTTCCAGAGTCTGTATTAGCAGGGAACTTGAGTAAGGCTCGAGAGGCAGGCAAAATAATAACAACCCCCCCCCACTGTTGGATGAAGATACCTCAACCATATTCTTAATCAACAGATTGGTACCAGAGCTTCACACATTCATTTTACCTTCAGTCATCATCTGTGTAGAACAAATATATGCAGAAGAAAATTCAGGAAGCTAAAATATGTTGCCCAGCTCTGTCATTATGTTCTTCCAGATTCAGCAGGTGGCTGTTAGCCTTTTACACAGGTGACTACCAACTGCTCATCCCAGTTCTCTTCTGTGGCTTGCCGATGCAACCTGTTGCTAAAATTTAAAAATCTTTGAATTTTTCCTTCGTCATTCTCCTTCCACAGATTTTGAAACTCTTCCACACTAGCAGCAAAATTTACAGAAATAACAAAGGGAAATGATTGTTACATTGTGTTACCTTGAATTTAATTTCCTCCTCCTCTTTCTTCTTCTTCTACCATTATTATGATTGCTATTGTATTATTATTAATTATTATTGACACTCTGTATGCAGCACATGGCCTTTGCTCAACCTGCACTGCTCAGGAGATCGGTGGAGCTCTACTCACCATACACATTGCTGGCACTTCTCTTGTGTGAACACATGCAGGCATTCCACATAGGAGCACCAGTCAAAGTCCTGCTGTTTTGCTTCCAAACCATCTCCCTGCTAATGTGAATGACAAAGCAGCAGAAGATAGGTCAATATTCGTACGTACCCCTGCCACCCATGTGTGAGAATTATGTGGCATTCCAGGCTCTTGACTTTGATCTGGCCTACACCTGGCTTTGCAGATATTTACAAATTAAGGCAGCAGATGGAATATGTCTCTCACTCTACATCACTCTGCCTTTCAAATATTTTTTTTTTCTAAAAAGGAACTGCTAGGTATAGAGTGAAAATATAAGCCCAGGCAGTAGAATCTATATGATGATTTAACCTATATGATGATATAGAATCTATATGATGATTTAAAATGTGTTTCTTAGAAAGTGACCAGATACAGAAAAAAAAAATATATATGACAATAATCAATTTAAGAAGTATCATTAACACTTTTTTTTACTATACAACGACCATTACTCCACAGCCATTTGGCTTGGGATTGCTCCTCAAAGCAACAAATTTACAATCACTGATCTCTACGGCTTCTGTTATTGTCCACCAATATCTTGAAAAAGAGGGACTTCAGGGCATGACACAACAGTCAAGAAGCTGAATCCTCACCTTGTACGGGCCAGGATCCCATGTGAGCATTGGTTCACATACCAGCTGCTCCACTTCCCATCCAGCTCCTTGCTTATGGCGTGGTAAATCAGTAGAGGATGACCCAAAGACTTGGGTTCCTGCACCTGCATTAAAGACACAGAAGTGCACGATTCCTGGCTTACTATTAGATTAGCACCTGTATTGCAGCCACTTCAAGAGTGAATCAGCAGATGTAAGAACTTTCTGTATGTCTTTATTTCTGTAGATTTGCCTTTGTTAAATAAATAAATCTTTAAAATAGAAAATTAAAAAAGAGAGACTTCAAATGTGATTAATGCAAAAGAAACATGAACTAGATAAAATATTTCTTCAGGCATAGAAACTAATACTTTATAATGGTAATACAGTATATTAATACATTTCTTCAGCCACTTTGCCAACAGCTTGTGTGTGATATCAAATATCAATTTGCAAGTTTCCTTTGAGGCATAATGTCTGTCTGTGTTTATTAACAGATTGTATGAGACTAAAAATGTATGAATTTATAGTTTTATTGCATTGGATAATGTGTTGAGTGATCTCAAAAAATGGGCTCCATTGACTGATAAAAGGTGGAGAAGTAGGAACAGCCCCCAGATTTTCCTGTGTAAATCTCGTACATTCAACTGAGCAATAAGATTAACATTTAAAACTTTCTGTAATCTGTGTATCTGTTGAAAGGATTTATTTGCAGTTAACAGAATGCTCAGTTAACGCAATCTTATATCCTAGGAAAATTTATCATTTGACTAAGAAGAAATTTAAAACTTGGTGGTGTCATAATTTTTGGCTAGAATTGACCGTTTCCCCATGGTCATAAGTCAGAAACGATGTCTCATATTAAATGTTGCTGCAACAGGACCAACATGTTTCCTGTAACAAACCGTGGCTTTTAACCTGCAAAGGGAGTTTCACAACGGACAACTCCTTGTTTCCCTGCAGAGGACAAGGTCACCTGCTCAGCCCTGAGACAGTAACCGACACTGTTGGATCAAACAGCTATAGCTAACTTTGGTCAATCCTAGCTTAGCCTTAGAAAGTGGAAGGAATAAACTGAACTTTTTGAGACCAACAGTATTCTCCTCACTGCCATATCAGAACATAATCAACAGAGAATGTAAGAACTGGCTGTTCTTCATGCAACAAGCCATAGATTTTTAAAATGTAGAATGGTTAAAACAATGAAGATATATTATACATATATATGTACATGTTACACACACACACACACACACATATATATACTGATTCAAAATAACTGTTGAGATAGATTGCTTAGTACTTATTGTCTTACCAACACATCAGTAAAACTGAGAGAACAAATGTGCCCTGCCATGCATTCTCATATTTGAATGTGCATGCAGAAACTTCAGAAAACAGACACGGAGATTTGTATTGACGCCTTCACAGTAGGAAGGAATGCGAGTCTCTGAATCTCTACATATTTTTGGGTAGATTTGCCACTTCCAATGCATTAACACTTCCTTTTCTCAATACACAGAACTCAAAATTTCATTCATTAAAAAAAGGCAATCCACAATAGAAGCAGAAAAATTCGAAAAAAAATATAAAATATGCTGAGTGTTGAGCAGGAATACAGGGTAGAAAAAAGTGAGAGATGGCCCAGCATGATAGTGCAGCGGTTAGAGTCCTTGCCTTGAACACGATGGGATCCCATATGGGCGCCGGTTCTAATCTTGGCAGCCCCACTTCTCATCCAGCTCCCTGCTTGTGGCCTGGGAAAGCAGTCGAGGACGGCCCAAAGCCTTGGGACCCTGCACCAGCGAGGGAGACTCAGAAGAAGCTTCTGGCTCCTGGCTTAGGATTGACACAGTTCCAGCAATTGTGGCTCCCTGGGAAATGAATCATCAGACAGAAGATCTTCCTCTCTGTCTCTTCTCCTCTTTATATATGTGCCTTTCCAATAAAAATCAATAAATCTTTAAAAAAAAAAAAGAAAATGAGAGAATATATTCAAGATGTCAAAATGGTTTATTGATTTTAAAGATGGAAAGAAGAGGGGGAGAGAAACATAGAGAAAGATCATCCACATGCTGGTTCACTCTCCGTATGTCCCCAGCAGTAAGAACTGAGCCAGGCCAAACCTGGGGATCAAGAGATAAACACAGATCTCTTCTATGTGTTATAGGCAACTCCTCCTCCCTCACACGCCTCATAACGAGTGAAACAGCAAGAAGCTAGACTTGGAAGCAGAGCCACAACTTGATCTCAGGAGCTCCTCTGTGGGATGTAGGTATCCCAAGCAACCAGGTGTATCTTTGAGATTTGACATTAGCAAACCAGACAACAGATACGTTCCCGAAGAAAATGCAAAATTGAAAGGAATCAAATACTGCTCTGCGCCCCCCCCCCAGTGTGCAAGAGCTTCCTATTCATGTATAATGGCCATATCAGAGTCTACATATCTATCTCTTCAAATATTTATGACTTCTACATGGCAAAGCACTAAAAACCCTATCTCCTAGCTTTTCACAATACTACTTTTTACATTGTCTATGGGAAGTCTACCATGTGATTAAACATCAGAACTTCTCATTCCTGTTCAATTATAACTTCTCTGTTAAGCAATCTTTGTCCGTTTCTCCATCTTCCACCATCTCTTCATTCTTGCATTTATTTCCTTGTTCACTTACTGATGTATTTGTTTGCTATCTCACTATTAATTTCTTTAAACTCATGCTTGAGCATTTTAACTTATAAGTCACAAAGAGTGAATACTGAATGCAATAAGTGCCAAGAATATAAAAAGAAGCCATTCAGACAACCTCCATCCGAGGCGCTCAAGGTTTCATAAAGCAAAGAACTGTGGAAGTACATTACCAGAATGATGTGTCTTCCGTGTTTTATGAAAGAAAACATAAGTGAGCAAAGATTAGTGTCATTCACTGGAATGATCCAATACTATCAAGACTAGTATTATGTAAAGCGTGTCCTTCCTCGTTTATTTTAATGGAGAGATGGGAAAGGAATGGTGTGTTTCTCTCACAGGAAAAAGAAGCAAAGGAGAAAACAGGATAAAAGTCGACAGGCTTGAAAAGTGATGACAGTTTTGAATACTGGTTGAGAATGCAGGAGCACCACACACAACAGGACTTGGGGTTGCCGACACAGACAGTGAGAAATGTTTTAGAGTAGATACTTCAGCACCATGGCAACAGCCAGCCACTAAAGCATTTTCACCCAAGTACTTGGCATTCTAAACATCTCGTATTTACAGTGACATGTGAAGTAGATTGGTGGCCACAATCTAACACAGGTTAAGTAGGGTTGTTGCCGTAGAGAGAGACAGGAGTTTAGGGAAGTAAGCTTAAGACAGAATCCAGCCAGTGTTTATGTGGCTAAAGAGGGCAGCCCCTGCATTGGGCTAAGCTAGGGACCTCTCATTGCCCCTCAGGCAGTTAGCCTGGGCTCCAATGGTGCTAGGCAAAGTCCTCAGGTCACCTGGCAGCATGCTTTGGGGACTTGCATGTGTGGGTTTAAAGAGGGTCTAGGGGATGTCACAGGTGGAAGTGAGGGTTCATGTCCACAGGAGGAATTTCTACTGAATGGCATTCACAAAGTCACTGACTATGCAAATAAGTGAGGGGACTGAGACCAAGTGGCTTGGAGGGGACAATGAGCAAACCTTTAAGGGTAAGACTGAAGTACTAGCACACATGGGAGACTTGAGCTGGGGTAGTTAACACCAACCATCACTGAATTCCACTCAATGGTACAAAAGTTAAGTCCGGCAGGGTAAGATCACAGTATCCATCAGTTAGAGTTGGAAAAGGAGATGGGTGATGTGAGTTTTGACCATGACAATAACCAACATGTGAAAGAATCAGGTCTGGGGTAGAATCTGTATATGTGTGTGTGTGGGGGGTGGTATGTGGTATCACCCATGTAGAAGAGCAATCTCTCTTATCACACACAAGATCTATGGCTAGAAACAGGCCTGACTGTAGAGCTAAAGGGACACCTTGCCTTGGTTTGGGTTCCCACTGATGAGCATGAGAGCTAGAATGAGGATGGTGATCTGGTCTGACATGGCTATAGTCTCCCTCAGCATGGATGCGGACTGGGTCTGGAATATGCCAGACCGGGATACTCTCCAATACACACTACTGCTCATGAGAGCTAGGGTGGGGTAGATATGGACTGCTGGGCAAGGCCGCTGTTCTTTCCAGGACAAGAGATGGACAAAGACAACCTG
Source organism: Ochotona curzoniae (assembly GCF_017591425.1). Classification (NCBI taxonomy): domain Eukaryota; kingdom Metazoa; phylum Chordata; class Mammalia; order Lagomorpha; family Ochotonidae; genus Ochotona; species Ochotona curzoniae. The sequence goes on along the minus strand of NW_024467127.1, from coordinate 3,172,641 downwards.
GACCAAGGACCCACTAGTATGTGCAAGATTTGCCACTGGAGAAGACCTGATGGAGGAGCTTGGGGAACTCCTTTGTCAGGATGCACTCCCTGCAGGTAAGTGCAAGAACCAAGGCAAGGATCAGCCAAACCAAGCCAGGTTACAGTACCTGCCAGCATACATGTGGATCAGGTCTGGTGACAGACTAAATTGGGTCAATTTATAACATTTACAAGCAGATGTAAGAATCAGCAGAGGGTGCAGAAGAAGCCAGGTCAGGCTGCAACACCAACCTGTTAACATTTGGGCCAGGACCTGTTAACATTCTGGCTGGACTGGGCTGGACAGCAGTACTCAACTTTAGGAGATGGACCTGGGGACAGGCTGGACTGAGCCTGGCTGTGCAGTGCACTGGTAGATGCTGAGATGAGGTGGGCCATGCCAGTCTGGGGGCAGTGGGTGCTGGGTCCATGAGCCCAAGTGGCGGATGTCTGCTCGGGCCCAGGGCACCTGCAAGGATACATCTTCATAAATAAAAAGAGCAGTGAATGGCAGGCCTTGACACACAAGGAAAATATGTCAGCCAATTGAGGCTGGCAAAGCAGAGGACACATGGTACCATAGCAGAAGAGGAACAGAACATATTATAAAACTATTCATGTGAAATGATGACAACAAAACTCTAGTACAATGGAGAATCCAAGGTTGACTATGTTAGGCAGTGAATATCGGGAGGGCTTCCTCTTCCTTGGATTGGCGAAATCAATAGAATCTCAGAAATATCCAAACCACTGGGGCAGTTTCCATGGAGTGTGGACCACATTGGATCCCTACATTGATATCAGGTGGCCGTTCCCCATCCTCAGGTACTAAGGTGGCTGGGAGGCTGGATATGGTTTTTCCCTTTAATTCTCCCCCTCATTGAGAAACAGGAAGATATCGAAAATCTGGAAAAAATGATCAAATCCACTTTTCTCTAGCCCTCAGTCCTTCCCATCCTGATTATCCCATCCTGATCAACTATGTAATTATCAAATTAAAGAAGAAAAGGGAAGGGAAGGAAAGGGAAGGGAAGGGAAGGGAAGGGAAAGGAAGGGAAAGGAAGGGAAAGGAAAGGAGATGAAAAAGAAAGAAAAGAAAAGAAAAGAAAAGAAAAGAAAAGAAAAGAAAAGAAAAGAAAAGAAAAGAAAAGAAAAGAAAAAAGAAAAGAAAAGAAAAAGAAAAAGAAACAGAAAAAGAAAAAGACAAGATCCCCACGTTGATATGGGATTGGGAAACAGGATTAAGAAGAATTGAGGAAAGAGTTCAGATCTACGTCCTGGGGCTGATGAACACGGCACCCCCCCCCCCCTTGAAGTCAGGCCTCAAGACCTGGAACAGATGATCAAGTCCCACCAGATAACCCACTCCCAGGTCTCATAAACCCAGCATTCACCACTCAAATGGGCCAACAGACCAGGGCAGGGTGACCAGAAACTTGCCAAATCTCCCACCTCTTGAGTTCATGAAACTGACACACCCCTTGCAGGAGGGGACCCAAGCCCAGGTGACATGAGCCATACCAGATGCCCCTGCTCTGGGACTCATGAAAACAACACTGACTTTGCAGGTGGGCCCCAGGACTGGCATCAGGGGACCAGAGTTCAATCAGATCCCTCAACCCCTGGGTTCATAAACCCATCACTCACCTTGGAGGCAAGCCCAGATCCTCCAGGTGACCTGAGCCCTGCCAGATCCCCAACACCTAGGGCTCCTGGACAGGGTACCCACTAACCCCAGGCTGGCATAGTGCACCTCACCTCAGCATCCACTATCCTGTTGGGTAGCCTGGCTCAGTCTGACTCTTGCTGGTGTGTTGTAGCTTAGTCCAGCCCAGGCAGAATGCTGTCTTGGCCCCAGAACTGGCTGATGTTGTGGTCTGACCTGGCCCATCTTGCATCCCATCCTGGTTCTCACAACTGCCAGTAGATGTTATGAGCTGACCCAGACCTGACCTACACATGTGCCAGCAGGTACTGTAGACTCAGTTGATTTGCTTTGGCCTTTGCCTTGGTTCTTGCGCTCATCTGCAGACAATGTGTCTCTATGAAGGGTTTTCCCAAGGTCCTCCATCAGATCTTCTCCAGTGGCAAATCTTGCACATACCAGTGGGTCCTTGGTCAGGTTGTGTTTGTCCATCTCTTGTCCTGGCAGGAACAGCAGCCTTGCCCAGCCATCCCACATCCATTCTGGTTCTTACTGTTGGGTGTTGCAGCCCAGCCACACCTAGTCCATGCCTAGACAAAACTTTTGCTTGGTCCAGAGGGAGCTGAGACCTAGCCCAACTCATTCTACACCCACCTTGGCTTTCACGAGTACTAGCGTGTGCTAGAACATAGCCCAGTCCATTAATCCCCAGACCCCGTCCAAACCCATAACAAGGGAGGCTGTAGTCATGTCCAGCAACCCGCTAGACTCAATACGGCTCTCGTCCTCACCAGTGGGCATCCCAACGCAGCTAATACATCCCTTCAGCTCCCCAATCTGGCCTGTTCTCATCCACAATTCGTGAGCTTGCCAGGGGAGATTGCAGTTTCACAGGAGTGAGATCACATACCCCACATATTACTACCTTAAGACACAATTTTCTGACCTGCTAGTTATCATTGCCCATCGTAACTTCACCCTTTCCCTGATCCATCTCTCAGTGGGGGTTATTGTGATCTTGTCCTAGTAATCTCCAGCCTTAGCTTCCGTATGTGTCAGTTAGTGATGCTCATTGACGGTCGATGTTAACTACCCCAGCTCAGGTCTGCCACACGTGCTGGTACTTCAGACTGATCTTTAAAGTTCCTCCCATTTCTTCTTTCAAATAGCTCAGACTCAGCATTCTAGGTTACCTGAGAGTATAGTGGTCTTGTCCATTGATGTCCCTCAGTATTCATTCCTCTCCTGGACATGAACCCTGAGGTTCCCACTCAGCCTCACTTGTGCCAAAGCCCATACACCATGTAAACCCACATTCTTTAGCCCCTCCACTGTGCTTACTCCAGGCAGCCTGTGTGCCACTGTTCCCTGGGACACCCAATGTGAAGTCACTTCTGTTGCTGCCAGCTGGATAGGGGCAAAAGAATCCCACATATGGATTCTTTTTTGGGATGATTTTAAAAGGAATTTTCCAAACAGATGCCTTGGAAGTAAATCCTCAAAGAACAGGAGACTTTGCCACAGAGAGTAAGGAACACACTTTCTTTGGATATATTTTATGATATCCCTTTTGACATATGTGGCCAGGAAAATAAAGACATTATGTATAAAATCATATTTTGGTCAATGATTACTATTCTTCCACATCTTGATAACTCTGAATTACTCTGCTAGGGGAGTAGGTCAAAATGCCAGTTCTCCCAAAACTCTTGCCATTTATTTAGAAGTATAAGTATCAACAACAATTTGTTTTCAATAAAGCACTCCCCTCTTTCCATATGGTATTTCCTCCGGCATGCCTCTGTGTCTTCAGATGGACTACAGATTCTCTAAACACACTGCAACTTTGAGTCCGGAATAGTGAAAAGGAATCCTCATCATGAATGTTCTCTTAGGTCTGTCACTGCGCCAAAACTGCCTATCAGGTACTGCAAGCAACTTCAGCCAGGAGTTTTCTTCCCATCATCTTGATTCAGAAATAAACGACCACCATCTTAAGTTATATAAAATTTGGTGTAGCTATAGGCTTTTCTTGAGCAGATTTGATTGTCATAAGCATTTGGATTTAAATGTTAGTAAACAGTCAACATTTACAAGATTCATGTTCAGTTGTTAATCCTTTCAAACACTGAAGACGGATTCAAAGAATGAATGGAAAATAAATGACAAAAAAAGTTTGTTCATGGATTCATCTTTTAGAGTATACATGTATCTTTGCTGTGGTGAAATTCACTTAAGGATATTAATCCAGATAAGTATATCGACAATCCCATCATTCATTTTAAATGGAACCCATTTGTTTTGTTTGCGTTTCTATCCTCTTTAAGGAGCCATAAATAAAATGGAGGGTCAGAGATGAGAGGTAATCTTGACATTTGCAATTTATGGATCCATAAAAGAAACATATAATGCTATTAAAGGAAAATTTGATTTGCCTTTGTTTCCTGTGAAAAACAAAACTCTGCACTGCTTGAGCCATCTAGAAATTAGCATGTAAACAAGGGGTGGTTAGAGGAAAAGAATTTAAATAAAATGCTTGTTTCAATGTGGATGTCCATGGTCATGTGGCAGAAGTAATGTCTCTTGATGGATGGCATAAATAAACAAGAAATAGTACACACTAGCTTATGTTTCTAAGAAATCAAGTGAGCTACATTTCTAAAATTTGTCACCACAGTCAACTAGTACTTGTAATTTTACACACCTGAGAATCAGCTCTATTAAGAAGCCTTGCCTGAGAAAACAATGGCAGGTAGTCAGCAGCAGCCATGTTTCCCCCCAACTTCTAGTCAATGCAGATATGTGGGTCAAAAGTAGCAGCAACCAGTCCCTGTCTGTAACTTGGTGGTCAGGACACTAACATCATAAGATGAGCAGGTCCAACAACAGAGCACAGGGAGGGGCTTGACACACAGAATGAGATTCTAGGATCTGAGCTAGGACACTTTCCTTGATGCCAACAGATGCAGGCTCTAGAGTCTTTACTTTGTATGTCACAGGATCTCGTGCAATTTCTGTGTCACTTAACAGCATTTGGCACTTACCTCTCACAAGCCAATCTCTGGCATTCAGCTAATGTTTCACCACAAAACTAACACTTTTTCCACTGAATTAATAATTCGTCTCAGAATTTGATTTCAAGCAGTAGTAAAATATGATTTCAACTATACCCAAGCATACCACAATTTTGTGGGGGAATTTAAAGCTCAGGTCAGCAGCAGAGTGGAGGTAGGTACCCTGTGTGTGTTTCTCATTTGATGGCACTTTGGTACTCTCTTCCATCAGAAGGGTGCAACCTGATTCACATTTGCTGATTGGAAGGCTCACTGAAAGAAGGCCTGATGGGCTGTTCAAATACATTAGCCACAGCCCTGTCTTTGAGGAACACTAAAGGGAACTAATGTAATCCTGAGTGGAAAAGAAGTGGCATAGTTGTAAGGGGGAAGACCTAGAACAGAACTCCAAACTGAGAGAAGGAGGGATTGAGGTGCAGGTATGTCTGCAATAGTAAACACCATGGTTTGCTCCTCAGATTCATGGAATGGATAGCGCTGGGTCAGGCCCAACTAGGAGCAGAGATGACAAGGACCCACCTACCTGAATCCTCACCTGCTGTTTCCCAGGATATACCTGGCAGGAAGTGGGGACTCGGACTGAGCATGAAAATTCTAAATAGTTATTTATCTGCTGCTTCAAACACCTGCTCTCATTGCATAATTCTCAACCAGGAACTTTCCAACATGAAAAAAATGAAAAAATAGAGACAGATGAAAAGTACTCAGAAATGAATTCTACACAGCAGAGCAACAATTTCCATGCAGGAATTTGATCTGGATGGTTAGTGACATAGTATATATAACTGTGATGAATTTAAAAGCAGCTGAATTTTTTAAAAAAGGAAAAGTTAAGGGAATGATATTAATAAAATGTAGCAATAAACATAAAATGTAAGGTATAGGAATTACCTGGCAGGGAATTGAATAACAGATGTGGGGAAGGATTGCAAAAACTCAATTCTAAACATCACCAGAATGTAGATATACCTTGCTACCTGCCTTGGCCTGTGCAAGGCTAGGGCTCTCACAGAAGATTTCTGAGTGTACTGATTGTCATGCCCAAATGAGCCACTGAAAAAGAACATAAGCCAATCCAGGCTTGTTTCTGAAAAATGCTGTAGATGCAGCGTCTTATTAATATACGCTAATCAAGAAAGAAAAGAAACCCATGAATATCATCATATGAAAAACTCAGATTCTGCAGTATTGTCATCCACTCCAAGGATCTGAACTGACCAAGTATCTCCCTTTTGGAAACCTTCCAGGGACGTTTTATGATTCAAGAGGCACATTAGGAACCTCAAGGAGGTTTAGAAATATCATAAATATATGCTTTGGCATTAGCCATGGCAACTTAGAATGCACTCAATCCCTCAAGCCATATCACAGTGCCTGGCCTCAGGTCTCCACTCTGTTTCTGATTCTCGTGTCCTGCTAAAATGCATCCTGGGAGGCAGTAGGCAATGATACCAGTGACCTCACTTCTATTACCAATGCAGGAGAAATAGACAAAGTTAAAGCTTCTGATTGAGAACATGCCTTCCATTAGCCAATTGATTAACGAATGAATTGGGTCCAAGTACACTTTCCGAGCTCCTGCAGACACCCGGTGAAGACCACCTGCAGATTGACGATGTACACAGGAGCATAGTCACAGCATTCCCTGAGTCCTTTTGCTGCTTGGTGCATCCTTGTTGCTTTTCTCGTGCCACTTTGACATTTAAATGGAAATGCCCAGAGAATTAATAAAACAACCAATTATACATCCTGCTAGGATATCAAAATGAAAACATTGTCTTGCACATGGCAGTGCTCAAAAAGTTAAGTTCAATAAACACATGAATACTTTTAATTTGGGAGAAGGGAAATAGTTACATAAGGAATAGAGAAAGTATGACTCCCATTGGCTGGTTTATTTCTCTCATGTCTTCATCAGCTGCAGCTGGGCAATCCAGGGCCTAAAATTCACCCCAATCTCTTAGCTACGTATTAGGAACCCTGCTCCTTGAGTCACCACCAGTGAGTTCACAGCAAAATCTGAAATGTGCAGTGTAAACAGGACTGCACCTCTGACATCAGATGTGGGATGCCACAAATAAGGACCTGTTATCAGGACCTGAGCTCTGATTTCAGATGTTGGATGCCAGCATCTGAACTGATAGCCACGTATTTGCCCCCAAAGACAACATCTCACCAATAGCCTTATCCAAAACCAGTAAATTAACTAAACCCTAACATCATCCTATGCTTTCTACTTCTATGTACTCCAAGAAATCTTGAGATAAAGGCAAATGAAGCAAACGAAGAACAAATGAGCAAGAAAATCAGATCAGAGATTTTAAGAAAACATAGGACAGTACATGCAGACGTTAACACACTATAGAAAAAGGTATAAGAAGATATGTATAAAGATACAGAGCATACATGGAGACATAGGTGAATAGAAATAGGATTAAGCAAAAAAAAACAGCTCATTAGTTGAAGCTTTAACCACTACATTGAGGCTGTGAAGTCTGCAAAATATTTCAGATTAAATGAAGACAGAGTTCTGATGGGATAGGGCTGACATTCTTACAAGACATAGCAAAGAGGATCTCTCTCTTTCTCTTTCTCTCTCTGTCATCTCTTCTCTGCTCTTTCGGCTCTCTAATTTCCTCCCTCCCTTTTGGCCTTTCTCCCTCTCTTCCTCCCTCCACCCACACTCCACTCTCTACCTCCTGAAAACACAGAAAGAAAGAGGTCATCTTCAAGCCAGAAGAAGTCACAGCAGAGAACAATTCTCATAGGCTTTGAATTTGAACTGGATTTTCTAAAAGTGAAATAATGAATTTCTATTATTTAGAACTTCCTACTGTTTAAATTACAGAATACATGTTTCTGTGTTATGACAGCTGAAACTAATGCAGGGAAACGTTTCGTTAACAGTGATGTTTTGTGAATTAAAACTTCCTAAAATACCTTAATTAGAATGGGTTGAAAACCCCAGTTCTACATGACGTGGGCAGGTGTTCCTCTCATGTGGTCACCCTAAATGTGGAAGTGGTCCAGACCATCTCCCTCCAGAAAGCAGCACTCTTTGCTGTAAAACAAAAACTAAAATGAAACAAACAAATAAACCACGTATGTGATAGAAAATACAAGAAGATGAAATAAAGAGAAGGAACTATAAAACCCGTCATGAAGAAAAAAGTATCTTCACAAAGTTTTAATAACTAGATTTAGTCAGGTGTCACAAAAGCAACATTACACATGGAGAAAAATGCAATAATATATTTAACGTTAATAGTTTGTAGCCCAGAATTTATGTCCAGTTGGAAAGTCACTTCAGTAGAAAGATAATGAATGCATTTTCTGAAATTCAACACCTCAAATTGTTCATACTATAAGATACCACTTTGCAAGTGCTTTAGATGAATTTCTGCAATATGTCAGTATGTTATGAGAACATAACAATAAATACAGTAGCAAAAAGTAGTAAGTAAATTTTTAAATAACATAATTACAAATTGGGCCCGGCGGTGTGGCCTAGCTGCTAAAGTCCTCACCTTGAACGCACTGGGATCCCATATGGGTGCCGGTTCTAATCCCGGCAGCTCCACTTCCCATCCAGCTCCCTGCTTGTGGCCTGGGAAAGCAGTCGAGGACGTCCCAAAGCTTTGGAAGCCTAGACCAGCATGGGGACCCGGAAGAAGTTCCTGGTTCCCGGCTTCGGATCAGCGCAATACCGGCCATTGCACTCACTTTGGGAGTGAATCATCGGACGGAAGATCTTCCTCTCTGTCTCTCCTCTCTGTATATCTGACTTTGTAATAAAAATAAGTAAATCTTTTTTAAAAATTACAAATCAATAAAGTATATCTTGATAATAATGCTTTACAAGTCTGGGCGACATCACTGAGTCATGAGGGTGATGGGACAAGATGGTTTGGAGTGGGGAGGAGGGTGAGCGAACATGCTTGGTAACATGTTTGTGAAGGAATCATCAAAGATGCTAAGCATTACACAGCAACCAGGAGGAGATAAATAGAGCATCCACTGAAAGGAAGAGATTAAATATGTAGGCAATGAGAATTGAAGTTTTTCATCCGGTGCCCACATTGTGGTGTAGCACGTTAAACCACGCCTTGTCATGATTGCGTCACCAGACTGCGATTTCTTGTCTGAGCTTCTCTGCTTCCAGTCCACCTGTGCGTTAGTGCTCCTCGGAAGAGAGTGGAACACGACCGGAGCATTTGGGTTGCAGTCACTCATGGCAGAGACTGGCATGGGGGTTCTGGCCCTGGGCTTCAGCCTGCCCAGACTTGGGTGGGAAGTGACCCAGCACACAGAGGAATTCCCTCTCACTTCCACTTCTCACCTCTCTCTTGTCATTCTGCTTTCCAAACAGACAAGCAAATATTTAAAGAAAAAGAAAAAAGATTTCTTTCTATTAGAAAAAAAAATAAAAAGAAAAGAAAAGAAAAAAAAGGAAAAGAATTATAAAAAAAATTTAAAATTAGCAGAAAGGGAGAAATGTATTCAGATGCCAAAATGACTGTAATAAATAGGCATTTAATGTTTCAATACAAAAGGTCACCTCATACATCTCAAGAAAGCACAAATTCAATATGCTGTCTGCAAAAGTCACAGTTTATTAAGGAACACAGAGCACTTGCAAAGAAAATAGTTCAGTAAAAAAGAAAGAAATTTAGCCTATTCCAAAACAGAATACAATGAGACTATTACACATAAAGCTTCAAGAAACAGCTTATTACAATAACACAGCTTTTCCAAATAGCATACCATAACAAAATGACAGAACACTAGCTTAAAAATACCTATCTTAGTATGATATTAAAATACAAGATGATTTTGTCAGAAAGAATGGAAAATACAATAAATATTTATGTGGAATTATAAAGAAAATTCAAAGGTGTTAGCCATAAAAGAAACCTATTGAAATTAACTGCAGATTCTCCACAAGGATGTTTAAAACACATTTTAAATGTAGTGTATTCTTCTGCAGGCATAGTGTTATTAAACTGTGTCTTGTTCCTTTCATGTGATAAGTTAACACTGAGGTCCCACTTAAAAACTGCGTTTTTCTCACTTTCCATTCCAATAGTTTACTTCTTGCCATTGCTAACCACCTCCTTTGCTATGCTAAAGCTTCTGACCTTCAAATATTCTCAATTGTACATGTAACTGCCTCTGTTTTCGGTGACCTCTCTAAGAAGTCTTTCCCAATTCCTGTATCTCAGAGGGCACATCCCATTTTTTTTTTCTTCTAAGAATTTGATGGTTTATGGGTATAGACTTAGGTCCTTAATCCATTTGGAACTAACTTTGCATAAGGTGATAGGTGTGGGTCTTGCTTCTTATTGCTGTAGGCTGTTATCCAGTTCTAACTGTATTTTTGTCCTTTCCCAAGGATTGTTTTCAATCCTCTTGTCAAAGATTAGTTTGCTGTGCACATGTTAGCTTCCTTCTGGGATTTCTATTCTGTTCCATTGAACTTCTCTATTTCTGTACTACTACCAGGCTGTTTTAATGACCACTGCCCTCTACTCGGTCTTGAGGTCCAGAATTGTGATTCTGTCAGCTTGATTTTTATTCTTCAAATGGCTTTGGCTTTTCATGATCTCTTATGTTTCCAGATAAACTTTTGTATCATCTTTCCTATTTTTGAGGAAAAAATGCTGTTGGGATTTTGATTGGGATTGTTGGGATTGATTCTGCATGTTAATTTTGGTAATAATGAGATTGTGATGATGTTGATCCTGCAGATTCAGGATATGGTATGTTTCTCCATTTTTTCATGTCTTTTTTCTATTTGTTTTGTTTTGTTTTTATGTTTTATAATTATATTGTAGATATCTCCCACAACTTTGGTTAGTTTAATTCCTAGACATGAGAGATTGCTCTCCACTATTTTAAAGGGAATTGTAATTATAATTTCTTTCTCAGTTATGGAGTTGTTTGTGTATACTAGTGTCATCGACTTATTGATTCTTTTGAAAGAATCGTGCCATCTGCAAACAGGGATGATTTTAATTCATCAGTTCAAATTTGAATTCATTTTATTTGGTTTTCTTTCCTAATAGCTCTAGTAAGGACTTCCAATAATATATTGAATAGCAGTGTTGGAAGTGGAGATCCTTGTCTAGTTTCAAAATTTAGTGGAAAATCTTCCATCTTTCTCCATTGAGTATGATGCTGGCTTTGAGTTTTTTGCACGTTTTTAAAATTTTGTACAATGTTGCTTCTATGCCCCTTGCTAAGGCTTTTAGCAGGAAGTGGTGTTGGATTTTATCAAATGCCTTCTCTGCATCTGTTGGAATGATCATATGGCTTTTATTTTTCAATTATTTATGGTGAGTCATATTTATTCATTTGCGAGTGATAAACCATCCCTGCATGTCTAAGACAAATCTCACCTGGCACAAATGAGTAATCTGCTTGATGTACTGTTAGATACTATTGGCAAGTATTTTATTGAGGATCTTTGTGTCTGTGTTCTGTTGTGTCTCTATCTGACTTGGTATCAAGGTTATAGTGGCTTCCTAAAGTGTTTGAAAGGATTGCCTCCTTTCTATTATTTGGAATAGCTTGGGGTCAGCTCTTAAAACATTTGATAGAATTCTGCAGTAAAGCCATCTGTTCCAAGGCTTTTCTTGGTTGTGAGGAATTTAATTATTGGTTCAATCTCAGTTCTAGTTATACATTTATTTAGATTATTAATTGTGTCATAAATCAATTTTGGCAAACGTCTATGTGTGTCCAAAAATCTATTTGTTTCTTCTGGTACTTCTGATTTGTGGGATATAGTTGCTAGTAACAGTCCCAAATGAAATTACGTATATGTGACGTATCTGCTTTATATTTCACTTTTCGTCTCTGATCGTATTGATTCATACCTACTCCCTCTTTTTTGATGAGTTGTGCTACTGAGGAATCTATTCTGTTGATTTTCTAAAAGAATCACCTGTTTGATTCATAGGTTTTATGTAATGTTCTTTTTGTCTCTATTTGGTTTATTTCCTCCATATTTTTAATTATTTTTTAAAAGATTTATTTATGTTTATTGCAAAGTCAAATATCTATCTATCTATCTATATAAGTATATATATACGACTAAGCCTTGGACAGTGGTGTGGAACATGCATCCCATGGGCTGAACAAAGCCCAGGAAATTATCTGGTCTGATACCACCAATGCAACTGTAGGGAGGACGTGAAGTTCCATCACTCCATGGAAGTCAATTTTTTAAGAGGACAATTTTGTACATGTGGTAAATTGCATTACAAATGTGAAAAATGATACTTGCAGATAAAAACATTCCCCACCTACAAATATATCAGTTCATTATGCTGCTTGGTGCAGGTGTTCACTAACATGAACATGCTGCACTGGAGGTAGGATCATGTCTACTTTGTTCACTAGAATTTTCCAGATAGAAAAATATGTGTGAAACACAGCCAGCTGCACAGTCTGGGCACCACAGTTGCCAGTGGCATGTATGATCAAATGGCAGCATTTGCAGCATGCAGTGAAAGCTGTGACAACCAGGTGCTCAAATGGTAAAACAAGAAGTTACTCCACACCGAGAAGTTAATTTCCATCAGATTAAAAGAGGACACAAAAGTGTTCTTTGTTATTACAGATTATAGAGCATTTTTAGACATGACAAAATTCACAGTAGCATAAAAACTATATAAGTTAGATTTCATAATAGTGTAAAGGCTTATTAAGTGATTATAGAACAAAATTTAGGGGAAAAAATGAGAAGTGTTTGCTGCAATACAGCTCCACACTAGATGAAAATTCAGAAAATGAAAGGAATTCTCATAAATATACACAAAAGTAAAGCATAAAATCTGCAAACCCACAAGAGCCTGTAATAGAAGGCACAGGAAGAACTCAGTAGGCATAGAAAGACAGTTGAGCAAGGTGATGGTTAGTTTCCTAAATGTATTGATACAAAGATACATCATTGAGTAAACCGACCTGACACATACATGAAGAATTTGTATGTCAATGTTATACTGTAACAAAAGTGAGGAAGTGTGCGGAACAGAGAGGCTGAAGCATCCTTGGTGATACTCTGTTGCCATGAAAATGAAAATGTATCAGCAATAGGTACTACATAATGAAGTTTTATGCTTGAAAGTATCAGAGAAAAACAAACAGAAACAAGAATAAGAAAAACTCACAAAGTGCCAGAAATTTTATCTGACACATATGTTATATGAAGATTATACCGATAGCTATACTGAACTTGAATACCACCCAAGATCTTGGTCTCTCCCAAATGGGAAATCTTAGAAGAAAGTGGCCAGATCCCCCCTTGGAATCAGTCCAGTTCGCTTGTTCTATGCACTCTCCTTTTCTCTCTACTTTCCATGTGGAACATTAATAACAACAACAAAAGAACAACACTCTTAGACACTATTTTATAAACAGAAGAGCAAGAATTTATATGTTAGGAAGAGAAAATGAAATCAAAACTTGTAAATAAACCCCAAGAAATTAAATTTTCAAAATAAAATAAGCAAACAAGCCCAAATACAGAAAAGATGCCAACAAATAAATCATTTGGAAGGAAATTATCATGCAAATTTATGATAATGCAACTTAGAATTGGAATAACCAAGACAACAAAGTGAAAAAATAGGAAAATATGAATATTTACGAAACTATCACAATGGTGAAATATATCATATACAAATAGAAACTGGGGGACAATCAAATAATTACACCCCAAAAACCTTAATAATCATTAGCTAAAAAAAACTTAACAAAATTGATTTATTTGGAATGCAAAGTTCTATGACGGAAAGGGAGACCTGGCACCTCAAATGACCACAGTGGTTAGGGCTATGCCACAGTATAGCCAGGTGCCTGGAACTGTGTTTGGGTCTCCGTGTGGGTTTAGAGACGTAAGCATTGGGTCTGCAAGGAGCTGCATCAGGAGTGCAACATTTGTCACTCAAACTCATGTTAACTGGAGCGCTGACATCACAGGAAACAGCTTAGTGTGTTACTGTTGATAAACCAATGCCAGTTTATATGTGTTTAAGTTAAAAAAGGAAAATTATTTACTCTTTAAGAGCTCACAAGCATCGAGAAACAGTTACCTCAATATTATTTTTCTTAAGATTTATTTGTGTGCTTCTTTGAAAGAGTAACAGAATGACACAGAAGTTCCATCCAGGGTTTCATTCCCCAAATGCCTACATCACTGGCTCGAACAGGCTGGATTTAGGACCCACGATCTTTCCCTCAGGTGTAATGGGTACGGGGCAGGAACTGTGGTACTGGAGCTGCTTTTCAAGTGCATTGGTATGGATCTGTATGGAAGTGGTTAGTCAGGATTTTAATTACCATTTTATTAGGGATACAGGCATTAGTGTCTTAACCTTTTTGCCACAATATTCATACAGACAGTATTTTTCTGAATCTTGCAAATCTTGACATTGCAGCTTTACAAAGATGAGAAAAAAACAACAAGAAATCACAGTGGTTTCTTCATTCATTGGGATTCAGCAATTCTAAATAATCTGTCAGAAAATAAAAGTTGGGCCCAGCACGGTGGTGCAGTGGTTAAGGTCCTCACCTTGCACACCCGGGATCCTATATGGGCACCAGTTCTGTCCTGGCAGCCCCGCTTCCCTTCCAGCTCCCTGCCTGTGGCCCAGGAAAGCAGTCGAGGATGGTCCCAAAGCCTTGGGACCCCGCACCCACATGGGAGAGCCAAGGAAGTTCCTGGCTCCTGGCTTCGGATTGGCACAGCACCTGCCATTGCGCTCACTTGGGGAGTGAATCATCGGACAGATGATCTTCCTCTCTGTCTCTTCTCTCTGTATATCTTCCTTTCCAATAAAAATAAGTCAGTCTTAAAATAATAATAATAATAAAAAATAAAAGTTGATGGTGTATTAATTACTCTGATCAAATGTGTTCATTGTGTTACCAACAATTCAATATCACCATGTTGATGAATAATATCCCTAATCTCTTTTGACCCAAAATAATTGTCTTTGGAGTAATTGTATTAAAAATGCATAACATTCATTATACAGTTTTTTTTCTGCCAGATGCTAAACATTCCAACTATACTGAGGAGTAATTGGTAAATAAAAGTTATATTTAAGTCATATGATCTCATATTTTGATTCACATATATTATAGAATAATTACCATAAAAATGAATTAACCTAAACATCATCTCACATAGTTCCTCTTTTCCCACAAGAATGCTTAAAAATATTCTTTCAATTTTCATGTATAAAATGCATTAACTTGAGTGACCTTACTCTACATTGGATCCCCAGAACTCAACTGAAACCCTGTCTCCTTGAGCCAACATCTGTCCCTGTTCCCAGGTTCCAACCTCCAACCTTCTGGTTTCTGCTTCTAATAAAATAAATGTTATAAGTGTTCATATATGAATGAATTACAGTACTGATTTTGCAGTGCTTAGAATGTTTATTTAAACGAATGCCTTCCAGTTTGCCTGTGTTTCCATAAATGTGAAAATACACTTTTTTTTTCTGTTTCTATGATATGTGCTTGCTACTTTCTGTATCCATCACTGTGTGGACAGGTACTTGCGTGAGTGCTC
Organism: Ochotona curzoniae; assembly: GCF_017591425.1. NCBI lineage: Eukaryota > Metazoa > Chordata > Mammalia > Lagomorpha > Ochotonidae > Ochotona > Ochotona curzoniae. Next base: position 3,157,317 of record NW_024467127.1, on the reverse strand, counting down.
AACGCACTGCTGTAATAAACAAACAGGTACGGACACGTATCTGAGACCTTCGTTTTATTTCCTGTGACACGCTCAGTGGTGAGACTTCTGAGATTTTATCTTTACATCTGCTTTATTTAGTATGAACACTCCATCCCACTTGCTACAATGGCTGTAATTTCCTTTCCTACCAACAATACACAAAGCTACCTTTTATCCAACTTCTCACCCAGTGTTATTATCTTATTTCTATTGATAATACTCCAATAGGCATGAAAAGGTGGTGTTCTGCATTTTGATTTTTAATAGTATTTTTCTCAGGACTAATGATATTAAGAACTTTTTTTCTTTTATACTTGTTAATCATTGCTTTTAATTGGATTTCTTATTTGAAAGGCAGAATGACAGAAAAAAAAAAAAAACAGACTGAGAAATCTTCTAGTTGCTTGTCCACTACCCAAAATGGCCATAACATATAGCAAAAGCCAGTTTGAAATTGAGAACCGTGATTCCCAGCCTGTTCTCCAACATGAGTGGCAGGGATCAAAGTACTTAAGTCACCTTTCACTCTTTTCCCAGGGAAAGTATCCCAAAGTTGGATTAGAAGCAGAACAGTCAGTAGTCAGACTAATTCTCCACTACATAATACCGGCACATCTGTATGAGTGGCAGTTCAATCCATCATAGCACTGGCCCTTGCACGCTATTTGTATGTCTTCTCTTGAGAATTATTATTATTATTATTATTTTGAAACTTTGCTATGGTCTAAATATCTGTATCCTTGAATTTGTATGTTGACACCAGAATTTCAAAAGCACTGATGTGAAGAGCTTATCTCACATATTCCATGTGGCCACAGAAAACTGCCCTGCACTACCTGTTAGATGACAAAACAGCTAGAAGGCATCAGATGAGAATATGAGTATCATTCACTCTTCACAACTGTAGGAAATAAATTTAAGTAGTTTTTAGCTTTATTTATTTATTATTTTTTTTGGCTTGAATTCACTTATGTAGAGTGGGAAATTTTCAAACACATATAGCAATATAGGCTCAGGAACCTACTGATGGTTCTTATCCCATGCCTTCCTCCTGCACACATTTCCCAAGTACTCTCTTTCCATCATTTTTGTTTCATTTCAAATTTTTACAACAGCATATTTTCATTTCATTTAGCAATCACAGATTCAACTGCCATTAAATACTAAATAAGCACTTGGCAAGTAGAAAATAATAACAAAAAACTGAAAAAAACGCAAGTGAAAGTAGAATGAACCACAAAACCTACAATTTTGTTAAATTATTTAAAATATCTGAAAATGAATGGGACAAAATGATCACAGGATTACTCAGAAGCACTCAGAAATAAGTTATCGAGATAAAGAAATCTGCACTTGTTATGAGTGACAGATTCCACAATGGGAAGGAGAGTCTGAAGAGAAATCAAAAGAAACTTTAAAAATGAGAAATTCAGGGCCCAGCATGGTGAAGTAGCAGTGAAAGTCATAGCCTTGAATGCGCCAGGATCCCATATGGGCGCCGGTTCTAATCCCGGCAGCTCCACTTCCCATCCAGCTCCCTGCTTGTGGCCCAGGAAAGCAGTTGGGGATGGCCCAAAGCCTTGGGACCCTGTACTCACATGGGAGACCCGGAAGAGGCTCCTGGTTCCTGGCTTCAGATTGGCTCAGCACCCACTGTTTTGGTCACTTAGGGAGTGAATCATCGGATGGAAGATCTCCTTTTCTGTTCCTCCTCCTCTGTGTATATCTGACTTTGTGATAAAAATAAATCTTAAAAAAAAAAAAGTATGATTCAGATAAAAGTGGAGAATAAAAGGGACAGCCAAGTATAGCAAGCACATCCAACTCCTCATATGCATCAATAACGACCCTCACCACAACACATTATAGTCCAACTATCAACAGTAAAACAGCTTTTTTTTTTTTTCTAAAATGTGCATGAGAAAAACACCAGTTTGCTTTAAGAGGACTCACAATTAAGGCAGCATTTTACTTCCTAACAAATCACCTGATTTCTTATTTTGTGATAGATGTCCTTGCAGTCACAGAAAAATATTTTTGATTATGTTTTATTGGGTGGCAGATCATATTGATATTTAATTTTGAAAATTCCTTAAATATTTAGAACATTAATCCTTCACCAGTTACATGATTTACAAATTCTATCTTTTGTTCTGTACGTTAGCTTTCATTTCTTGATAGTATCTTATGCTCTATAGAAGACTCCTGTACATTCACTCAATCCTGTTTGCTTTGTGTGTTTGCTTGTTTGCTTTTCACTCTCGCCCATGTTTTGGAAGCTCTATCAAAAGGAAGCAGTGCCCATGTCAATAACCAGAAACCACGTTCCTTTGTCTTACAGTACGAATTCTGACATTAAAGCAATTGGTAATCTATTTTGAGTAGATTTTATGTATTTCAAGAGTTATGCCTCGGATATCACTCCTCTCTATAAGAATAGCTAGTTTTCCAAACATCATTTGTTGAAGAAATTATACAGTTCCTATTATGTGTCCTTGGAATTTCATTTCTTCCATTACTCACTGTTTATTCAGGAACATGTTTTAAGTCTTCATGTGCTTAAAATTTTCTGGAATACTTCTTGTTGCTAATTTCAAACTTCAGTCCACCGGGGATACTCATCCATTAGTGATATCTTGGTGCATTTAATGGTTTCTCTAAAGTTTTATACTTTTTTCTTCATTTCAATTTTTAAGCCATGTTTGTCAGAGCATAATACATTTTTTATATCAAAAGGAAAAAATAATTTTTTTCAATTTTGAAATACATCATTTCAATTTAAAAATACAGTAATATAATTTGATGACTCTGTATTCTATTGTGGAAAACTCATTAAGAGTTTCAATATGAACTGTGTCTGGGAGAGGTGATACATATGGAAATTACCCTGACTTTGTTATTCTGTATTATTTAGGTCTTTCCAAACGCCATCTCTAATGGAGGATTAATTATATTCTGTTTGGCTCATTGGAGATATGCAAGTATTTTAATCTATGAAGAGTACATAGATTTTAATACATTAACAAGTGTTTAAAAAGTCCTAGGATTCATTCAATTTTGAGCAGATTCTGACCTGCCACATACCCAACAAGCATGACATCCAGCCCCGTACACTCACAATGTCTTGCCTCCCATGGAGTCTGCCAGGGCCAGTGGGGAGAAAGACCACAAAGAGCAGAGCGGAAACTCTCACCACCTTTCTTCATGCTCAGAGGAACCTGTCTGTAACTATGGTTTTCCCAGAATGCTGTTCTGGGCTATTATGACCATACAGCTGCCGACTGGACAGTTGGCATGGCTGCTGCAGATGTCCAAGAGACTCAGCCAGTTAAAACGCTCCCCATTCTCAGGACAGCCCCTTGGTGCCTCTGCAAGTGAAGCAAGAGTGAGGGCTGAGGCAGGAGCTCAGCTTCAGAGCTGGGATGTTTTCCTTGGTCATGGCCCAACAATGTTGGTGCGCTGTCACCTTGTGGGTCCAACACACGTGTCTCCATGCCTGCTATCCAACTTTAATTGTCAATTTCACAGAAACGTTGGCAGCTTGTAGAGTGGAAACTTAAGATGAAGTAAACATGGCTCCATGTTAACCACAATACTTTTTGATTTTGTAACTTCTGCTTTGCTTGCTTGGCTGTGAAACCATGTAAGAGTGTGAGCTTGCAGCATGATCTGCACCCATGATCTTCAGCATAAATTGTCCTCATTTCCAAGGAATCAAGGTCGAGCCAGGATATCTCACAGGTGGCTCAAAGGCCTGAATCTGGGTATCTCAATTAATGCATCACCAAAAAGATAGGGATAGTCTGTCCAGCCAAGATTGGCGGGGACTGTTCAGCATTTTCTTCATTGCTATGCCATACAAACCATTGTAAACTGCCCCTATAAAAACTCTGTGCTGGTATGGGTGCCCCTTGTAAGGGGAGTTGGTCCTGATTTGTTGGTTGCCCTGATTTTCACTGTAATACAGCTTTTTTTGTGACTGTCACTGGTGTATGTAACATTCTGATTTAATGGTCGAGGGGATTCAACAAGCTGAGTTACAATCCCCTGAAGGTTGAACTTGATCAACTCTCCCCACACACCCTTCTTGGGAACGCCTCTTCTTACGCTTCACCCACTGTGTGTCTGTGTTCTGGGAGAAACTGAAAAGATTGTTATAAATATTGTTGACAGCTCTCACATGAATACACCCTCTTTTCCTTTTTCTTTTTTTTAAGATTTATTTATTTATTTATTGGAAAGTCAGATATACAGAAAGGAGGAGAGACAGAGAGGAAGATGTTCTGTCCGATGATTCACTCCCAAAGTGACTGCAACGGCTGGTGCTGTGCCTATCTGAAGCCAGGAGCCAGGAACTTCCTCCAGGTCTCCCACATGGGTCCAGGGTCCCAAAGCTTTGGGCCATCCTCGACTGCTTTCCCAGGCCACAAGCAGGGAGCTGGATGGGAAGCAGGGTGGCCGGGATTAGAACAGGCGCCCATATGGGATCCTGGTGCATTCAAGGCGAGACTTTATCCACTAGGCCACACCGCTGGGCCCAACACCCTCTTTTTCTTCCTTTGGCTTTTAGGTCCTGAACTCTTGGTCTGTATTTTGTGCTAGAATAGCACCTTGAGTTTATCCTTTGCTGCTATTTTCTCATTTGGGGAATTTTATTTCATGCTCTGTGGCCTGGTCATCTGCTGAATGGATAGGATTGGGCTTTGGAATATGGAGGGCATCCACTGCATTTTTTATTGATTGATGTTTATTTATTTATTTCATTTTTAAATTTATGTTTAGTCCTTATTTACTTTTTATTTATGTTATTCATAAGATTATAAATATTTATAAATATTATATTTATATATGCTTACTAATAAGGTTAATTTGGGAATCATATTATGCAATGAATCATTTGCGTTATTTATTTATATTTTAATTATTCAGGCTTTATGTACTTATGCATATTTTTTGTTTTATTTATTTTAGTTATGCATTATTTTTGCACTTCTTATGTTTATATATTTATTTCTATAAATGAAAATAAACATAAATATTTATAGCTATCTGGAAATATTATGTTTGTTTATATTGTTGATTTTTGGATTGAAACATGCAAGGCACTGTTTGCAATATTTATTTATCTGTCCATTTTTAAAATTTATTTGTTTCTTTCTTTCTAATTGCTGCCTTCAATATAGATAATTAGTCCTTCTGTTTTCTGTTTGGTTCATTGTTTCCATAACCATATTTCTGCAGTCTGGAGCCTGATCATGAGAAAATGCAACCGTGTCTGTGCCTAACACAGTTGTAGGTTTTAGGGCTCTTTAAGACAGTCTTGGTGAGATTCCATGAGATTCCAACTTTTCCTACATATCACATGTGGATGCAGGGTCCCAAAGCTATGGGTCATCTCTAACTACTTTCCCAGGCCACAAACAAGGAGCTGGGTGGGAAATGGGGCCACCAGGATCAGAACTGGTGCTCATATGGGATCCTGGCGCATTCAAGTCAAGCACTTCAGCTACTAAGCTACGGCGCTGGGTCCCCTGTCACTCACTTTCACCGAAATTCCTAAATTGCACATTGTGAACTGGAGCTTGGTAAAGTTCGACGGTTATGTTAGAATCCACTAAATGTTGATCAACTTCTACACCTTTCATTTTAATTACTCTTTATAGTCTCCTTTCATTTCTTATGGTATGTCAAGTTTTTTTCTTTTCTTTTTTTGCAAAGGTTTATTTTATTTTGATTGGAAAGGCAGATGTACAAAGAGAAGGAGAGACATAGAGAAAGATCTTCCATCAGTTGGCTCCGTGCCCTAGTAGCCACAATTATCTGAGCTGAGCCAATCAGGATCTAGGAGCCAGATTCTCTTTGGTCTCCCATACAGGTACAGAGTCCCAAGGATCTGGTCTATCCTAAACTGCTTTCCCAGACCACAAGCAGGGAGCTGGATGGGAAGCGGGGCTGCTGGGATTAGAACCGGTGCCCATATGGGACCCTGGCACATGAAAGCAAGGAGTTTAGCCGCTGAGCTACCATGCTGGGCCCTGTCTTGTCTTTTAAAAAGAAATTCACGGGCCTGGCAAGATTGCATAGTGGTTAACGTCCTCACCTTGCACACACTCGGATCCCATTTTGGTGCCTGTTCTAATCCCGGCGGCCCTGCTTCCCATCCAGCTCCCTGCTTGTGGCCTGTAAAAGCAGTCTAGGACAGCCCGAAGCCTTGGAATCCTGCACCCACATGGGAGATCCGGAAGAGCTCCTGCATCCTGGCTTCAGATTTGCTCAGCTCCAGGTATTGCGGCCGCTTGGGGAGTGAATCATTGGACAGAAGATCTTCCTCTCAGTCTCTCCTCCTCTCTGTATATCTGTCTTTCCAATAAAAATAGATAAATCTTAAAAAAACGAACAAACAAACAAACAAAAAAACAGAACAAAAAGAAATTCACTGGCTTAAGGGAATGATCCCAGGAGTCATTTACTTTTCCTATAGGTACGATTACCTTAAGACCAGTACTGTCTGCAAGGATATCCAGTAACTACAGGTTCAAATAACACGAATAGGATAGGCCCACTAGCTCACTGCAAATCCCCGGAAGGTTGTGGCATGATTGGCCAATCAGGAACCTTAAACTTACAAAACTCTCAGCCCCAATGGTCTCTCTGTAAGACCATCTCCTCTGACTGCTCAGGTTGCCCACGGATTTAGCACCAGCTGCCAAGCTCCTTGTCTTGCACTCTGCAGTGAATGCCTGGTTTCTTCTATCACCCACATGATTGTGATCGGGTGTCTGTGCATGGAGCAAGCAGACCTAGTTTTAGGGTTCTTCATTTTCTGTTAACTTTTAATTGGAAAGGCATGAATATAAAGAAGACACAGAGAGGAAGATCTTCCATCTGCTGTTTCACTCCCCAAGTGGCCACAAAGGCTGGAGCTGAGCCCCAATGCCTCCAACCAGTTTGAGGTATTGTTCAGCAACAGTGTGATAAGTAAACAACAGAATTCTTTCTGAGGGCATGCTTTTATTTTGTTCCAGAATCCCTTTTAATGCTTAAGGTTCCCAATTTCTCTTCTGTATCAGTCCTTTAGACAATGTGTAAGTCTGATTTCCACAAATATTTATTTGAGGAAAGTATTGAGTTCATTTTCCTTTTGTTCTAGACAGTTATCATGACATCGCATCTTTCTTGCCATCACTTTTTTACTCTTAAATATGATGCTTTCCTTTCTACTAAGTTTGTTCTATAGCAATTCTCGTTTTACGTCTACCAAACTAAACTATTTTATTCTATTATGCTTTTCTAACTTTTGTTTTTTAGTTTATTTCATCCATCATTTTCTCATATATACATCATCTGTGCATCATAAACTGCTGTATTAATATATCATGATGTTGAAATCCTTGATCCCTTGGAGAGTCTGCGAGCAGGGACTTGTGTGTGTGTGTGTGTGTGTGTGTGTGTGTGTGTGTGTGAACAAGGAGTATGTCCTGGGAAATGCATCATTATGTGAGACTGGCTTTGTGTGATCATCACAGAACGCACTGACACAAACCAGAACAGCAAGGACCATGCAATGTGATGAGACATACACAATTTATCAAGGATAGAATTTTTATCACGTTGCACTTGATCACTATTCTTTTCTCTGAATTTCTCATCAGTGAATACCTTCCTTAGCTGACACACCCTTACTGCATGTGGTGTTCCTTTAAGAAGAATTTCTTTAGCTGTTAGAAAACACACACACACATACACAGTTTTCCTGTTTCACTTGTGACTGATTGATTGACGCTGCAAAGACAAAAGAAGAAAACAGAGAGATACACCTAGATTGATCATAGAAAGAGATCTACCATGATGTTTCACTCTCTAACATGGCCCAAATAGAAGGCGTGAGCCAGGCTAAAGCTAGTCCCAAGCTCCATCCTGTTATCCTAAAGCACAATTATCATCCATACCCACTGAATTCTATTAATTATAGGTGAGGATATGTATAGACATGTTTATATATTTATATATAAGCATATATATAAACATATAGAAATATATATTTCATGCCAGTATATGCAGTATTTTGAATTTCAAAACTTTTAGGAGACTGGGAAACAACAATTAATTGCTAGGGATACGGGAAGATTAGAACGGGAGAAATAATTAAGACTGGCTATGAGTCAAGAAAACAGAAAAACAAGTGCAAAGAAAGTGAACCCAAGAATGACTCGGTGATAAATGTCAGTGTTTGAGAATCCTGAATTCCATTGTGAAGAAAAAGGAAGTAGAATGAAGCTGACTCTTCAAGCAGGCAGGATGTCTAATAGAAACAGCTTCTTCAAGGCATCACAAAACTGGTACCATAAAATTAGTTCTGTCCGTGAAGATTAATCAGTTTTATGGAGATGTGTGCTCAGGATTTAATACTTCTACTCACCAGCTGAGAGACCGGCAAGAATTCCAACTGATGTGCAAAATATTTCTCTAACCACTGAATTATTCTTTAATAAGTTCAGTAACTATTTCACATACTTCATAGTTTCATCCTCACTTTAACCAGGGTGTTCTCAATATGACATGGGTGAATATATTACAGAATATTAGTCATGAATGTGCTATGATTTGTAGCAAATAGTGTTAATATTCCTATAGCTATTAATTTTTATTTATTTTTCTCCAAAGCAACAGAGCTAGAAAGTCTTAATGAAATTGATTGTTTAAACTCATTCACTGGCTTCTGTGCTACGGGGCATAGACTCAAGTAGCTGAGCCATCTTCCCAGGTTTCACAATCCTAGGAGGCTGGACTGAACATAGAAGAACCAGGCCAGCCCTGTTAACGCAGAGTTAACCTGATGCCTGCGAATCCTGCTTTCCTTAGGGACAGTGGTATGGATCTTAATTCCCCAATAATGAGCCTGGGAAAAGAAGAAGGCCAAAGTGTGGGGGTCACTGCCTTGCATCTGGGAGACCCAAATAAGACTGTAGTCTCCTGGCTTCAGCTTTGCCCAGCCCTATCCATCACAGCCATTTGGGGGAGTAAATCAAGATTTATCTATGTTTATTCCAGCCTCTGGCACTCAGACTTTGAAATAAATCATATTTAAAAAGTAAAGAAAGTGAAAGAGCCAGGACATGAACGAGGCCTTCTAACATGGGAATCATATGGGCCAAAACCCTTCCTTTTTTCTATTACTTATTTATTTCTCTATTTATTATATATATATTTTTGGAAGTCAGATATGCAGAGAGAAGGAGATACAGAGAGTAAAGATCTGCTCTCTGGGTCACCCCCCATATGGCATAACAGCCAGTGGTGAGCCGATCAGAAGCCAGGAGCCAGGTCTCCCACATGGGTGCAGGGTCCCAAGGCTTTGGGTCATCCTTAACTGCTTTTCCAGGCTGCAAGCAGGGAGCTGCAAGGAAAGTGGAGCAGCTGGGTTTAAAACCTGTGCCCATTTGGAATCTTGGCACATTCAAGGTGAGAACTTTAGACACTAGGTTATCACTCCAGGCCCGCCAAGGCCCTTCTTAATCACTGCCCAGAACACCTGCCATTGAAAGTAAATACATTTGGGCTTTTGTTTTGCTTTTGTTTTCTGGATCACACAAGTGTACAGGGAAATCACAAATATGTGAGAAAGTATGTTATAAAGCAGCTTTACAGCCTTCACCCTAACCAACTCACTTCTGTGCTAGAATGAACACTGAGTATGAGCATTGCAAGATTCACTAGATTGTACTTTAGTGTAGCTGCAAGGCTACAGGACATTTTTTTTGTCTAACATTCCTTTGTATTTTTCCAATTTCTACACAAACTTGCTCCATTGCACCTGCCAGCAAACTCTGGTTTATCATCAGTTCAGGACCTTGTACTTTTGTGGGTCCAGGAGATGGTAACATTCCTTCCAGAGTGGTGGGGTGGTGGGGCTTTGGCATTGGAATAGCAGAAAGGACCTCTGCTTTTCATTTATTTTTATCTGAAAAGCTGAGGTACAGAGAGATAATGTGTGTCTCTGCGTGTGTGTGTGTGTGTGTGTGAGAGAGAGAGAGAGAGAGAGAAATCTTCCAACCATAGGGTTTATCCACCAAATGACTGCAAAGACCAGAAGTGGGCCATTTAAAGATAGGAACGTGCCTCCTCATATAAGTGCCATAGCCCAAGAACATGGCTCATCCTATGCTGCCTTCCTAAACCTAAGCAGGTAGTTGATACAATGCTCATAGGATATCTGCATTGCAGGCAGAGACTTACTGATGCCCCACACTGGGTCACCCCAGGAGTTTCCCTTTTGCAGTAGACCCACCATGATGTCTCCTGAAATGCTCTGCCTTCCTCACACGTTTTGAGCTTCAGTTCACAGATCCTACTTCTGTAGCCTTTTCTCCTTCACTTACCAGAGTGAAATCCCAAAGAGCAACAACGTGTACAGTTTTTGGCAACAAAATACTCTTCGGGTGTGTCTTGACACTTTGGATTCATGTGACATTTTTAGAGGCCATTCCTGCCCCACCTAGCTGGCTAAGACTTTCTCAATCCGGATGCCTCATTCAAATGACACAACATTAAGTGACTTGCATAACTATTTTCCATTTTCCACTGTTATTATGTGATTAGTGGTATTCAAGATGTCTGGGATACTGAGGCACACTTCTCCATTAAAAAAAAAAAGTCCAAGCCATTTAGGGAAGCAATAATGTTTGCAAACCTGTAAGAAAGCAATATGTTTGACCTGGACCAGCTTTAGCCATTAGATTAATTTGTGTTGTACAGAAGTGCATAAAACACCTGTTTTTTCCTCTGTCTCCACTCCTCTCACATTCTCTGTCACTACCATTGAAATAAATAAGTCAGTATATAAGAAACTAGTTTTCAAGCCTAAGCTCTTAAACTTGGGAAGCCAGAAACTCAATATTTTCTTGTGTTTGCATGTAACCTCATTATTCTGCTTCTGAAGCAAGTGAACACAAAAGCACAAAGATGATCAGAGTTAAGGGTACAGTCAGCTGAAAAAAAAAAGGAAGGGGAATAAAAATGAACATGTCTAGGATATTTATGCACCATGCAGATACGATGAAGGTGAGAGGAAGTGAACAATCTGAAAGAAAATACATAATTTAGTAGGTAGCCCGTGCAGAAATGTTACTATTTGATATATGAAGAGCTGACACACACTTTTAATTGAGACATGAAAAACAACCTTTATCTAATGAACCCGGATATTAATGCCCTTTGTCTGTGGCGAGGCATTTCTGATTTTTCACCATCATCTCCTGAGTAGAGACCAATCCTGATAAAGGTTCTATGATCTTGTCAATATAATAAATTCAGTTTGTCATGATGCTTTATGTGCTAGCCTTCCATCATTTTACATGTAAAGACAGAAAGTACGGACAGTTTAATAATTCATGAGTTTAAAAATAAATTCCTAGAGTGGACATTTGGCAGCATAATTAAGATATCACACAGGAGGTTCACATTACGTATGATTATCTGGGTTTGAGTTCCAGCTTTGTAATAGAATGGTAAGTTCAAGAGCATTTGAAATGTTTCTATCAGCTAATCTTCTACCTGCAAGTGACAATGTCTCACATAGGTTTCTGTCCAGTTGCTTCACTTCTGGTCCAGTTCCCTGCTGGTAGCCCGGGAAAACAGTGTATGACAGCTGAAAACACAAGGGCCTTTCACCTGCATGGCAGACCCAAGAGCAACTCCTGTTCCCTGTCTTTGGATTGCCTCAGGTCCAGCTATTTCAGCCATTTTGGGAGTGAACCAATGGCTGGAAGATCTTTCTCTGTCTCTCCTTCTCTCTGTAAATCTGCCTTTACAATAAGAATGAACAAACTGCTTATGAAAAGTGTTGAGTTTAAGTTTGGAAAACAGTAAAAATTTTCAGATTACCTAAATGATCTCCTATTCTGTATATACAAACATTCTTAGAACTTAGATGTGTAAAATTAATAGAGCAGTTGATTAAAAAAAAAACTCTTAGCTATAAACAGAAGAATGATTCTTTGCCTGTTCAAAAGATATGTATTTTAGAACAGTGTTTGGATTACAGAATTTCAAGAGGGTCACAGAATCGTGTTTTTACACTACAGATGTTGCTGAGAATTTGATGCCAAGAGATAACAGCAATTTCATTTCTTGACTAGCATGAAAGAAGAATCTTTATGCAAACAAGTTTAATATGCAAGGCAAGGTTTATTTGCAAGAAAGACCTCCTCCTGCCATAGCAACAGGAAGGGACTTCACATAAGGAAATACCCGCAGAAATGGTGAAAATGGTGTCTTAAATACACCATCTCAGGGAGGGGGGAAAGGGTAGAGAGGAAAAACTCATTCACAATGGAGAGGGATGTACACGCTTGCCCAGAACCAAAGGGCACCAGAAGGGTGGGGCTAGTGACATCCACCTCCAGTTCTGATAAACTGAAAACTCTGACACAATCTCTTTCAGAGCAGTCCAGAGATGGGATTAGTATAGGCTGTGTCTCCTTGCTTTTGTTATGACAACAACTATATGACATGGAAATTGATATGTTGCTTCTGTACTTTTGTTCTTTCTCAACAGAAGAACATGGGTAAGAAATGAGAAGAAGCAAGATTTTATATTTTAAAAAGCAATTTCACTGGTCTGGCGAGGTGGCCTAGCAGGTAAAATCCTCGCCTGAAGGCACCAGTATCCCATATGGGCTCCGGTTCTAATCCCAGCAGCTCTGGCAGCTCCACTTCCTATCCAGCTCCCTACTCTTGGCCTGGGAAAGCAGTCAAGGATGGCCCAAAGCTTTGGGACCCTGCACCCATGTGGGAGACCTGGAGGAAGTTCCTGACTCCTGACTTTGGATTGACACAGCACCAGCCGTTGCAGTCACTTGGGGAGTGAATCATCGGACAGAAGATCTTCCTCTTTGTCCCTCCTCCTCTCTGTATAACTGACTTTATAATAAAAATAAATAAATCGTTTAAAAAAGGTAACTTCCCCAGGAACCAGAGACCCTAACTGCCTATTAGTCCATCTGATTCCTCTCACCAGAACCACACTGTAGGGCTGTAGCAGTAAAATTCCATCCTGTGTCTGCCTCTGGGTACAAATGATGATGGATGCCCATGAATAGAACCTCCACTGTAGGTATTTCAGAAAATAATTTCTTTACTTCCACCCAGTCTCTGTTACTGAAAGCAACCCAAGCTGACCATTTACAAGTTTTACGTTTCTTATTTGTGCAAAGAGGAATACATACAATTTAGATGTATCAGAATCTATGGGATAGAGTTCGTGCTTTGTATTGTCTATCATTCAGAGATGAAAACTGGAATGCAATTTAACTTGGCATTGATTGAGTATTAGCTCTACCCAGCTACATCACAGTAACTCATTTCATACCGGAATCAAACACACATATTATGCTTTGCAGGGGCTTGTCCCTGCATCCATTTTTCTGTATGTTATATCAACCTCTAATACATCTCAATATTTCAGGACCCTAATCTCTAATATATCATGTTCTTTGCATTGCACAGAAGGTCTTTATACACAAGTCAGCTTGTATTCATATTGCAAAACAAATCGACAGCAGTCATCATCATCAAATCCCTATTTGCAGCTTAGGGTTGGGGGAGGTTGGAGATGTGAGGGGTAAGATGAGCTAATAGGAAGATGCGGTAAAATCTGAGAAGGGAGTGAAGCAACAAATGGAAGATCTTTCTGTCTCTCCTTCTCTCTGTAAATCTGCCTTCCATTAAACAGAAAATAAATCTTTTAAAAAAGAAAGATGCGTGTATCTCCTCAGAAATTGTCTTTAGAACGCCAGTATACCTGTCTCACTCTTGAGTTCCTAGTTTGATTGTGAGATTTGCAAGGAAGCAGGTTACCCTTCACTTGGGAGTTTTTAGCTGGCCATGAGAATGAAAACAAGTTACCAACCACACCCTAGTGATGACACTTTGTCTTGGGCAAGCTAGACAGGGTTACAATCCCTGCCCTTTGGGTTTAATTAATTATTAGCTTCAGTTCTAGCCTCTCCCAAATATCCTTCCACTTTGACAAGTTTTTCAGGTCTGTCTTCTCTTGGGGACTCCCTACTGACTTCTTTAGCAAGTGGTATCTGGCAGTAAATCCTGGTTTAGTCAAAGAAAAGAAGAAGAAGGAAGAGTGAAAGGGGAAGGGAAAGTGGATGGGAAGGGAAAGTAGAAGGGGAGAGAAACAAGTTTTGAAATCCAAGCCAGAAAGTAGGTAGATTTAGTTGGGCATTCTGCTACACAGAATGGTGACTATAATAAACAAGACTGTGTTAACTGTAATTCCAACTTCCAGAGGAGAATATTTTGAATGGTCTCCTCATGAAGGCATGACAAATATTCAAGATGTTTGACAGCCTAAAAATCATGAGATGATCAATACACAAGGTATAAAGGCATTGAAACAGCAACTGTACCAAGTAAACATGCAAACTACAGTCTATAGTTAAAAAAATACGAAAACAATAAATAAAAGCAGACTGATTATTCTCTTCCTGTTAGGCACAAGTACACATTTAGGTTTTTCATCACCTTTTAGACATTGAGTTTTCAACAAAGTGTTGTAGTTGCAGGAAAGTCAAAACTGAACTGCAAAGATATCCCATATTCTTCCTGCCCCCGCCACTCAACCTCCTCACCACTTCGATACTAAAGTGTCGTTACCATTGATGAGCCAAAACTACCACATGTCCGTCTCACACAGAGTTTATGGTAGATTCCTTCTTGGTGATGTATATTTTAGTGATATTGACAAATATGTAATGACGCATCTCCAGCATTATATCATGAAATTATACAGAATACATTCACTGCTCCACAAGTACCCTGTGCCATCCCTGCTATCTGACCCTAATTCCTGGCAACTACTGACTCTCTGAAAAATAGACTTTTTTGTTTATTTGAAAAGCAGCTTGACACACAGAGAGAAGAGAGAGAGGGAGAGAGGGAGAGAGAGGATAGAATGTGAGCAAGCAAGAAAGAATTAATACATAACAATTTGAATGCATGTCAAACTCCTGGTCCTGGGGCCAAATCCATTAGGAATGTGAACTGGATGACACATTAGTAGTGAAAGAGCTTAATGGCACATACACTCCCTGAAACTGAACATATTGACTAGTTGTGGGGGTTATTTGGTCAATTTGTGATTATTCAGAGAATGATATATGAATGCATAACTCACTACCTTTTAACAATGAGCATAATTTAATTCTGATTCTTAAATTGTTGTGAGGTATAAGTGAGATCATGCCAGGCAAGGGTAGTGTTTATTAAGGAGTCTTTATTAATTATGCTTGCTGATAATAAGGTCCACTGGACATTGTCAAATAACAAGCCTAAATGGCAATCCAGTCTGAACTGAAACCTTGAGATGAACAAATGGTAATTACCCTGAAGTCCATCCATTAAACCAAAGACCTATGTCCCAGCTTCCCCAGCAATGTAATTTATCCTGAAACCTACTGCAAACAACCTGGGCATACTTACAAAAATGTAGGCATTCACTTTCCCCTTTCTTCTCTACCCACATTCCATTATTGCCGAACCTCACCTCTGGTGGAACTCCTGAAATTACACAAATTAGAAATACAGAGCATCTTAGCATTACCATCTTCACTGTGCATCCCAAGCGATGAACATAGTGTGAGGAATGCAGATATACAGGGGCCATGCTCAGGGGATACCTGTCCTCAAAATCTGTCTGTGGGATGCCAGAGAGCAAGCATGTACTTGGAAGGCCAAGAGTTGGAGTACCATAGCAATGGAAACACATGACCAAGAGAGCGAGCCCCTCCCTATCATGGGCCTTTATGGGAGCTTGCAAGGGGAGTAGTTACACAACAATGTAATATCTCCTCCTCTCAGGTTCCAGATGATGATAGGTGAGCATCACAGGTGGACAGGAGGGACCACATAGGTGGGGGCTAGGGTGGGGAGTGGCTTCTAAACTCTGGATCCTGAACTAGCTGTCTAGCCCACAACAAAATTAGAGTCAGGGAGAAAGTATTCCTCATTTGTATTTCTGCAAATTTACCTGTGAAAAGCCCTTCGTTTTCCCCAAGTTTTTAGCAAGTATTCGTATTATGATTTAATTTTAGTATATATTTTTAACATCACTTAATGAAAAAAGGTAATGTGCTCATAGCAGTCACCTCTAACAGCAAGCAATCATTCACTCTTAAAGTTTATAAAAAAAGGAAAGTGGAAGCAGCAAATAACCTCTTTAGTTGGTGACACACTTCAGAAAATTGCTACAAAATCACCCTCTTTTTTGTTAAGTATTTGGGAAAATAATAGCTAAGAGGAAAAGATCAAAACTTAAGCAACTTTCCTGGGCGTGCTGCTCTGTTCGTCTAATATTTATTTTTGGGTTTAAATGGATCTAAGACATTTACAATCCGCAGAAAGGAGACAGAAGCACAAGACATTGCAGTTTCTTTCCTTGTCAGGGACATCATGTTATTCTTACTTCAATGACCACATAAAACTGGTTTCAATGTGAAAAACCTAAGCCATTTTGGCATGCAGCTGTGACCTGTGTCCCACCCTCACCCCTCTGCCCATCCTGGCCTCCTGCTCTGACTTGATGTTAACATCTTCATGAAGTCGATAAGCCAGGACGTTCTACAACAGGACCTCTTAGCCAGCAGGAAATACCCAAGGACTGTATTTTTATATGGGAATGTGTGATGCAGCATAGGTACCGACACAAGGAAGACAGAGAGGCTTATGGGTACAGAGTGAAGGATAGAGGAGACAGACGTGTGCCACGCTTTGTAGAAGCAGTAGGGATAGCATATTTGGATACAGGTGCGTGAACAACAAAGGTGACTGGTGTCAATCATGAGGATGAGTTTCAGATACTCTTAAAAGTTTAATAAACACCTTGCTCCTGATACTTCATCAGCCACTGTTTTGTTTTTCTCAAGCCCATCTCATTGTCAAGGTACGGACATCACACACTACGTTAGATGAAATGTTGCTATAATTGTCAAATTGAAAAAAATGAGCCAAAATACCAAGTCATATTTTTAAAAAAGTATCTCTAGTTTTCCCTAAGTTTAAATTGCAATTGCTGATTTTCTATTTACTCAATTTTTTATTTATTTATTTATTTTTGCCCAGACCTGAGTTGTTTCTTTAAAGTCAAGTCTGATTCTCTTCCTGTAAAAAAGAATGAAATGCAGGACCTTCCAGCTTTTGTACGTTTATGAGATTCCACTTGCTCTGTTGTTTAAACTGTGCTTATACATCCCTGCTTTGCTCCTGGACATGTGCAATAAACTTCAAAGGTCCATGCTAATTGCATTTGTTCAATCTTCCTTGAGGAGAAATTCTGAGATTTTCAATGTATCCAATTCCAGACTACAAATGATTACAAATCGTCTTTAAAACTTGAAATACTCCCATAGTTAATGCATTGAGCTGAAATAAAAGACCTTACCCCAATATATCGTCCTGTGCTATAAGTAATTTTTTATAAACCAGGTACAACATTTCCATGACAAATAATTTATGATCATGTACTTTTCCTCCACTGAAGGAGAGAATTGTAGAACCAGAAAAGTTACTATAAAGCCTGGCCATTCTTGCCCCACCAAAACTACCTCACTCATTATTGAGATCTCAGCCATATAAGAGAACAGCTGTTTGCGAAGTGTACACTTTACAAATAAATATTTATGATTTCCTGCTCTACTAGTCATATTAGGAACAAAATTTCTTATGAGCTCCAGCTAGGGAAGAGAGATTCAGGTTCAGCTTCTTTCTAATTTCCTGGTTGGGCAGTGGTTAGCAATGCTGCACTCTTTAGAAAATTTGTATGGTGGGGAAACAGTCTCGAGCAATTCTAGCGACTTATATACAAATGGTAATTATCTTCTGTCCCAGATCTGAAATTCTCTCAAATTCCCTAGATGATTCTGACATGTTACGGTTTTCTCTATTGAAAAAGTAGGTAACTTCCAGAGTATGACGATTGGAACCTTGTACACGTGTCTGTACCATTCCTTCAACTCTGTGGATCCCATTTAAATAAGTGATTCATCCTAAAAGATGGACAACATTATCTTGACATAAGGGCAATGGAAAAGGGGCTGGGTCCTACTGTCACATTAGGGACATTCATTTATTTCATTTCAGAAGTGCCTGGGTTTTAGATGACTGCTTGTTTTGAATGATTGAACCCTCTGAAACCTTTAGCAATGTGACTTCCATCGTGGCAGTTCTGAGCATAGAAACGTGGAGAGGCGTTTTGGCCATGAAGACCTGGCCTTGTGAATGGGAGGATGCTGTTGATCCAAGAGGAGTCTCCTACGTCCCTCTTGCTGTTGTTTCTGCCCTCTCACTGTCATTAGCCTTCTACCATGGATGACACAGCAAGGATGTCCTTAGCAGATGTTGGCCCTCAGATCTTGGATTTCCTAGCCTCTGGATCTATAGGTCAGTGCATTTATGAGTTTCTGTCCATTAAAAATGACTCAGCCAAGCCAGGCACAGAGGATTCTCCATTGGAGGTTTATGGTATGAACTGCCTTGCTCTCACCATTAGAATCCAAGCAGAACCGTCAGGCCTGGCATGCATTCCACGATCACCCCAGGGCAACATGTGAGTAACCAGGATTTGATTATAACATGTTTTCTCCTCAGTGTCTTTGCAGGTGGTGCCCGGATTCTGAATGTGATGCCCATGCTGACCTCAGTCAGGGGCCTGCTCAGCCTTAGCCTAAAGCCTGCCTAGCAACCAGGTTACAGCAAATTAGGGTTGAACCATTAGAGCACTGATGAGGAAATGAATCCATTACAGTAGTTTTAAAAATAGGTAAGTTCACCAATAGATTGGAATGAATTATAGAGAATTGATTACATAGAAGTTATTTCAATAACAAAGAATGATTGTAACTTTTTGTAACATCGATTATGCATTTTATTTGCTTTTCTGTTTTGATTTTGTATATTCATCTAATTTTAGTACATATAAATATACGTGTTTATTTTTAATGAAATACTTTTACAGGCACAGAGGTTTTCCATTTCTCCCTCCCCACCCCATCTACTGTTCCCCCCATAATATTACAAGTCCAATATTCTGCTACTTTAGTGTATCAAAGCATTGTAGGTATAGACAATGGAGGGATGTACAGTATTTTAATGTCAAGATATTTTAACAGTTTTCTTGGGAGTCCTCCTTTCATTGTAAAGTAGACACTGACCTAGTTCATGAAAGACAAGACCAAACAATTGCCTCTAAAAACACACATAATAATTAAAATAAATGGACTAGATGGATTTGAACATATGTTAAAGGATAAAAAAAATTAAATAGGAAGAATAAAAGAAAGTTGCCTATTTTATAATATGTTGACCTTATTTAATGACACTGTATGCTACTAAGCAAAAATGATTGAGAGATTATATATTACATGCATATTCACATACGCATGATGTGAATCATGCTGATACTAGCTTCATTTGGCTATTCTACATTATAAATATAATTCTAAACACCATCTCTAATGGAGAACTGTATTTAATTTGGCTACTTGCTAAAAAGTTCAGATACATTAATAAGAGTTTTAATAGTCCTAGGGTTCACTACATTTTTAGCCGATTCTGACCTGCTGAATACCACACTCAAGGGATCCCCAGCCTCATACACTCATGATCCATCTTCTGAACAGCCTCTCTGCCAGGGCCTGTGGGGTAAAAAGCCACAGAGAACAGAGCTTGGGCCACTCACCACCTTCCTGCACCAGTCAGAGGAGTCTGTCTGCTACCATGGCTCTTGCAGAATTCTGAGGCTGCAGGATTCTGGGCTATTGTGACCAAGCAGCTGCTGGTTGTACAGCCCTTATGGCTATGGAGGCCTATGATGCAAAGAACACACAGCCAATTGGAATTATTTTGGCTCCAGGAAAACCACATGGGGTTTGGAGAGTGAAGCAAGAGTGAGGTATGAGTTCAGCTTCAAAGCATCTATATCCTTGAATTTCGTCCTGGCCCTCCCAAGTTTGTGCGTTGTTGATTGTTTTCACAACTCTATTTCCATGGTCATGCTACAGACTATTCATGAGAAGATGGACCTTGGCTTGGTCCAGTTCCAGGGACAACCTGTTCAATTATCTGTGTTACCTATGTTTTATGGTAAAGGCTTATTTAAGACAATCTGAATGAGATAAAGAAAGCTAACATTTTAAAAATAATTTTATATATTGTATTTCATAAATATATATGCTAATTTATTTATTTATTTATTTACTTATTTATCTATCATATTGTTAATAGGCACAGGAATTCCCTCTTCCACTTCCCTAATCCACACCAATATTTTTCCCAATATTATTTTAAATCTCTAATGCACTAGCAGTCTTAACTCCTTCTGTTGCTGCTTAAGTGTATCATTGCATTTTAGCATAGTAAATAGTAGAAGAATCTAATATTCTGCTGTCAAAATGCACGTGACTGTTTTCTTGGCAGTCCTGCTGTCATCTAGGGGAGAGGTGTATACTGCAGCAAGGCTTTACTTCTCAGCACACTAATCTCCATTTAATAGTTTACCTGTGAGGACACATGTACATATATGTTTACCTATTTCACAATCTTTTAAAGTTGGGAAGACATATTTGAGAAGCATCCTTACACGTAAAACTCACCATTAACATAGAACAGTTTCTTTATCTAAAGGAAAACTTTACTTCAGTTTTATTACAAAAAGAGCAGCGCAAGATTCCTGCTCCTAGGTAAATAATCAAGCATTTGTTCTGGTCATACTGGCAAGCTGTGCTGCTGGAGCAAATAATTAATTGTACTGATGAACTCAAACCAATTGTCCATGTATTTTCAGTCAATGCACAAGGAGAATAAACCTCATCACCTTCACAACACACACACACACACACACACACACACACACACACACACACACACCACTCCGACATACCAGCAAGTCTACTCAAAGGGAAAGCTTCCTCTGCTTAAATGCTCAGTAAGAAGTATTATGTTTTCATCTCTATCAAATCAGCATTTCTAATTTTAAAATCAGCGTTCACCTTAGATAGAAAAGTTGCTCCTGGGCATAATTCTGCTTCTTCGCAATACATAATGATATCAAAAATCACCTCTTTTGGCCTTAAAATCTTCAGAATGAGAGCCTGATCTTTCAAATACTATCAAATAATTTCAGATTCAGTACATATCTGTGCATAATGACACTTCTCTGCAACATAGCCAGGAAAATAAGATCCATGCATAAGAAAGAACTACTGAGTTCTCGTGACTTGGAGACTTGCTCTTGCCTCGTGTAGCTTCAGCTGCCTGTTAGCTATCATGGCCATACTCCTGAAATCTCACTCAAATCGTTACTTTTTCGTTGGCTTTCCACCTAGTAGAGCAGGTGTTTCTTCACCACAGAGGTTATGATTGGTTCATTGAACTCCTTGGAGCGGCATAAGCATACAAAGGCAACTGAAGTAAAACAAACAGACAATATAGGATAATGAATAGTGTTATGATAATCATCCAATATCCATTCGACTGAGAATTACTGCAGGCAAATCAGAGGCATCATGCAAGCTACTGAGTCACAAAGGTTGATGGACCAGAAGGAGCAATCCTTTAGTAGATGCTGGAAATTGGTCCAAAATTTATACCAGTCAGACCCCAGAGGAGCAGTGATGTGAAAGCGTGTAAAGTACTGGGGAAGACAATCATTGAGGAATTGAAGCACTTCTATTTTCAGCCACAATGGAGAAATATGAGGTGAATTTACTCCCCTGTAAGAAAAACTGATCCAGGCCCAGCCGATAAATCACTAACTGTCCAGGTTTTATACTATGTGAAAATAATGTCTGAGAGGCAGGAAAAAAAAAATGGAGATCCCACAATTTCCCTGGTTCAGCAATGGGAATGAATCATGCATTTCTGAATGAAAGGACTTGAAACACACAGCCTAGACCCAGGTTACAGCTGAGGAGACAGGATCTGAGCAAGACCAGGATGGTTTAAGCAGTCTGGAAAAAATACCAGATTGGATTGATCTGTGTAGACTCCTCAGTTGTCTCTAAAGTGGTGAAGGTGTCACTACTCTGCCAAATTGTAATCAGTGCCTGCCTATGGGTGTAAAAGTGAGGCTGGGGTGAGTACCACATGAATAGATAGAAAACCTCAGCAGAAAGAATAGCAATTATTCCTAATAGTTAAAAAAGAAAATATTACAAATAGGATATCCAAGAAAGGTATTCACAAAGGTGCATACAGCTTTTAAAAGCAAGTCAGAATTACAAAAGGATGGTAAAGAGAGAGAGAGAGAGATTCCACCTGCTCATTATTTCCCTAAATGGACACAATACTTGAAGTTAGGTCAGTCTGAAGCCAGGAGCTTCTTTCAGGTTTTCCACTTCAGTGCAAGGCCCCAAGCACTTGGGCCATCCTTGGCTGCTTTGCAGGCACATTGGCAGGGTGTTGCATAAAAACTGGAGCATCCAAGACTCAACCTACCACCCATGTGGGATGCTGGAACCTATTATGATAGTAGCTGTACCTATTACGTCATGATGCTGGCCACAGGGCTCATTCTTAGAAACTAACCGAAATTCACCATCCTAATTTCTCTTTACAAGCATTAAATCCAATTAATTACAATCCCAAATATTTTCATTAATTTAAAATATTATTTGAGAAATTTTCTATTTTTCTCTAATTAGCCAAAGGACAAAACAGAGTGTTTGACATTTAGTAAAAATGTAACAGAACAGAAAAAAAAAACTATGGTTTCAAAAAAATGAAACAATATTAGAAAATCAAAATTAAGAAATTCTTCCTAAGATACCATTGGTAGACTGAGATAATGATGGAACAATAACACTAAAGTGTCTAGAAACATTGTATTTGATGAAGACAGAGAAAGTATAAAAGAGATCAAAGTGAAATGCAGAATTGAAGAGAGCTGTGATGGTATTTTATTAGAGAAGACCTATAGAATGACAGAAAAAATTAAACACAACAAAATGCGAATATAACAATAAAAAATGAGAAATTTGGGCCTGCTGCAATGGTTCAATGGCTAAATCCTCACCTTGCTAGTGCCGGGATGCCATTCATGTGCCGGTCCTAGCTTCAGCTTATGCACTTCCCATCCAGCTCCCTGCTTCCGGCCTGGGAAAGCAGTAGAGGATGGCCTGGAACCTTGGGACCCTGCAACCATGAGAGAGACCTAGAACAAACCTCTGGCTCCTCAATTTGGATTTTCTTAGCTCCGGACATTTCTGAGTGGGCAAAGTACTTAAATATCTCAACACACATTTTGTAATCATGTGCTTTAATATGAATTTTTGTAACATAAACTCAGGGAAAAAGAGAAAATACATGTCTTAACTCTCCTATTTATCTGAGTTCTTCATTTTGTTCGGAGAAAATTGATGTTCCTAGGGCACAGAACTGTCTGTCCTGTTGATTTGCTTGAATTGACCATGAGCAGGGTGGCAGAATTGCAGAACCCAAGCAGGAGGTGCAGGAACAACGTGGATTTCATGTTAGATCCCCATTGGTACCATGTTAGGTGCCATCTTCAGTAATGTGGAAAAAGCTATGGGGCTGGAGGGACAATAGCAAGCTATGTGTATGCTGAGATAGGAGCAAGCAAATTTCTGGCTTGACACATTTCACTGGTCCCGCATGAAAAACAGTGCCAACTTGTGTCATCCTACCTGTTCTACCCAAGACAGGACAAGGTGATCTTGAGACCTAACCATCCGCAGGCCCAGACATCCACCAGTGCCTCATCAGGTACCGTTTTCTACACTGAGGAAAAGGCTGGGAAGGTGGTTTGTGGCTGGAGAAACAAAAGTGAGCTCCACATACCCTAAGCTGGGAGAGAACCCATGTCTGGCTCAAAGCACTGCACTGTACCACAGGGGGAAAAAATACCAACTTGATATCCTATGGGTTCCAATGAAAATAGATGTTGGGGGCCTCCAGACCTGATGGCCAACAGGCCTAGACCTCTACCACTATAACGTTGGGTGTGATTTTGTGTACTGAGGAAAAGCTGTGGAGGGTGATGGAACTACAGCAACCTGTGCAAGACCTGTGCCAGGAGAGAACTCAGTTCCGGCTCCATACATTGCACTGTTCCCACAGGAAATATTTTACTGACTTGGCATTTCACTGTTTTCACTCAAAATAGGTCTGGCTGACTTTCAGACGTAACAGCCAATGGGTTCCATGAACATCATCATCGCTGACAACCCAAAGGTTTAGGACAGTTACTGGTTCCTTTAGCCTGGGCACTGTTCAACCTTAAAGTAGGAGAAAAGCAATGCAGGCAATGGTGCAGCCACAGAACTTGATCACAAGGGGAAGAAAGTAGTGAATCATCAGCAAGGACAATGGAAACTGATGGAAGTGACACAAGTGACTGAAAATGAATTGAGTTCCAAAGATAATAAAATCTACCAGTAGAGCAGTGGGCAAAAGAGTTTAGAAACTGACCCTAAGGAAGTACTCTGTGCTAACCAGAATAGCAAAGACCAAGAGTGAAAGAAGACACAGGGACAAAATGAATACTACGGATGCCTTTCTTGCAAAGGAAGCAAAAAGGCTTTATAAGATTCAAACTTAACTGAGAAAGACATTAAGTAAATGGGGGTAAATAATTTGAAAAACTTGTTATAAAGGCTCTTAACAACAAGAAGCATATGCAGGAGTTCAAATATTCTAAGTGATATTTTACACAGGAAATAACAGCACTGAACAAAATCCAGGGGTTGAATATTTTTGTTTATCTTTACGTTCCTTCCAAAAAGGTTTTATTTTTTCCTTATTAATTTCTTCAATGGTATGCAGGTTCTACAGTAGCAATGTTTACTACAACAGGTTTTTAATTTTCTTTTTCATTTCTTCAGTAACGTATTGGTATTTCAGTACCATGTTATTTCACGTCATGTTGTCATAAATTTTCTATTTTTATTTAGGTATCGATTCTTTCATGTCTTTTCAACTAAGGGAATATATAGTAACTCTGTAATCATATCCAGATGTGAAGATACAATGGAGTATGCATATCTACTTCCAAAGGAAACATAACTCTTTTTTTTAAGATTTATTTATTTTTATTACAAAGTCAGATATGCAGAGAGGAGGAGAGACAGAGATGAAGATCTTCTGTCTGATGATTCACTTCCCAAGTGACTGCAACGGCCGATGCTATGCCGATCTGAAGCCAGGAGCCTCTTCTGGGTCTCCCACGCGGGTGCAGGGTCCCAAAGCCTTGGGCTGTCCTAGACTGCTTTCCCAGGCCACAGGCAGGGAGCTGGATGGGAAGTGGAGCTGCCAGGTATTAGAACCAGCACCCATATGGGATCCCGGGCGCGTTCAAGGCGAGGACTTTAGCCGCTAGGCCACGCCGTCGGGCCCGAAGCATAACTCTTACTGAAACTACAGAATCTATTTTGACAGTAGTATGCTGAACTCTGCAATTGTCCATATTTACAGCGTCAGGGTACTCTTAAATACCAGAATGATGGAATTATTACTGTTTATGAGGGGCTATACTAATGTAGCAACATAGGAGAAATCCGTTGGGAAGAGAGAACAGCAGAAGGCAGAGGGGGAAATCCCAGTGCCTATGGAACTGCATCATAAAGCAATAATAAAATAAAACATTTTTTAAAAATCTCCGTTTCAGTCCCACTAGCATTTTTTCTTTTTTTTTTTTTTAAGGAAAGTAGGCTAGAAAGAAAGCAAAGCAAATATATATAAATAAGTAAAATTAAAATGATCAGTAAACTGTTATACACCTCAATTGCTGAAATGTCAATGGAGTAGTCACAGGATGCGGTTAAGAACTTGCATTATTTTTAATAGATTGTTTACTCAATATAACATCAATTAGTACCATAACATTGTATATTATTGCCAATGATATGTTGGGGCTTTTGATTGATTGGGTTTTTAACCTGTTGGCTCTACCTTCCGACCAGAGAAGGTCTCCCCAAAAAGCCATTGAACTTATCTGGACAATAAGATGCTGGTCTCTATGCTTGGAATATGCTTGCAATGAAGGAATCTCAACTGAACTTGAACTGTGGTCACGCAACAAGGTGGAGGAATCCACCATGGGGGGAGGGTTTTGGGAGGGGTGGTGGGAATCCCAGTACCTATAAAACTGTGTCACCTAATACAATGTTATTAAAAAATTAACTAATTAATTAAAAATAAGCTACCTATTAATTAAACGAATGAATAAAAGAGACTTTAATAATAAAAACTGTGATTCAACTGCATGGTGGCTACAAAATAAAATTCGCACTGACACAAATTCATTAAAATAAAAAGTTGAAATTTTTATTTGGTAGAAAACTGTATAAATGGAGTTTTCTAAAATAATGTTATACAAAGTAGATTGTAAACAAGATTGTAAGAGGAAGAAACACGTATTTTATAGTAATAAAAAGCGACAAGCCATGAGGAAGACAACAGAAATGTAAACCCTCAGGTAGGGAGTAAAAAGATCCAAATGGTACGAATTAAAAACTGAAAGCATTGGAAGAAATACAGGTAACCATTTAACATCCTCACACTCAGTACACACAGGGGAGTCAGAAGATCAACAAGCAAGTGAGCACATGGAAAACACTGCAAAGTAAACATTCCTCAACACCTGTAGAACACTCAGTAATGAAATTGTAAAGCGTACATTTGTTTCAAGTTCTCATAGCACAAGCTACAGGACAAACACCTACACGTCCATTAAGTAAACTTCAAAATGTTTGACCTGATTTAACCCATACGCATTTTTTCCTCTGAAGAAGATGTGTGGAAACTAGGAATCAGTTATATTTGAGAAAATCAGCACATTTGAGAAAATCAGTACAATTGACAAAATGTACCAATTGGCATGGCACAGTGGGTAAATCTTGGCTTTTCATCACCAGGACTCATATGGGCACTTGTTCATATCCCAACTGCTCTACGTCCCTTCCAGCTCCCTACCTGTGGCCTGAGAAAATAACAGAGGACAGCCCAAAACCCTGGGACCCTGCGCACAAGTGGAAGACTCAGAAGAAGCTCCTGGCTTCAGATCGTTCAGCTTGGGCGACTGTGGCCACTTGGGGAGTGAATCAGAGGACAGAAGATCTTTAAGTAACTCTTTGAAAAAGAACACGACCTTTCACCTTTTAACTTGTTGAACATTATAACGATGCATTAGGCCTGTGACTATAAGGGAAACTGAAATGGTGTTATTGCATTGTCATTGTGCAGTACTTTTGTTCTTTCTGGATGCAGTTTTCTGTACTCTGTTGAAGATGTTTATAATTATATGCTAGTCAACCATTCTATCTTGTGAAGCTTTTGTTTGTTCCAATATCCATGTAACAATAACCTCAAGGAATGACTTTTCCCTCTTCTATTATTTTAAGAACATTTTCAGGAGGAAACAGTATAACTTGCTCATCATATTTTTGGTAGAATTCACTAGTGAAGTCTTCTGTTTCTGGCATTTTCATGTTACTGGTAATGAAATCTTTTTACATCTTGTGCAGTGTTTAGATTAGCTGTTTCTTCTTGAGTCAGTTTGAGTTTGAGTGCTCTATGACCATTCTGTATTAGTTGCTTCTTCATGGAAGACGGCACCACGTTAATCTGGATAATTTGTGCTTCTGCTTTGCATTTTCTTTTCACTTCGTAAAGTGTGTGTGTGTGTGTCGTTTTTGTTTGTTAGTTTGTTTTTTAATGAGGAAGATGTGTGATTTCCTAAGCACGTTAATAGGAAGCTGGGTTGGAGCATCTAGGACTGGAACCAAAATATTAAATGATTTGCTTAATGGCTATGCCGCATTTCCAGCACCTGCTCTTAAAACAGCATTTAATGAATTACACTGAATTCCAATAGAATTTAAAATGAACCTCCAGGGAGTAATGTATTCAACTTTAAGGAGCTAGCTTACTAAACCTTGACATTCCTATTTGTTGCACTTCACAAGTTGTGTTCTTTTGACGTGGATTTACATACAGATATTATGTGACCAGTTTGCTCAATTTTCTTGAGGATCTGAACTTGGTAAATTACTGAGATTCAAGAGTCATTTTTTATTCAGAAAGCAGCACCAAATTATTTCAGGAATCATGCACATGCAGACACACACACATACTTTTCAGTAAGAGCCCTACTTTTATAGCAATCTATTTTATAGTATATACTCTGATATATGTGGTGTATCATATAGCACTTGGGGATATAATATACAACTCGCTTTCTCCTGGCCTCCTCACACCAAATTAATTACAATGAGAAGTTATGTGTCAGGAGTTCTTTGCTTTCAAGTTTATATTCTATTATTATTTAAGATTTAATTGTTTGCTTGATTTTAAGGCAAATTTACAGACAGGAGCTAAACTGTAATCAGTCTCCTGCTGTATGATGCTTCAGCTGTCTGGGGACTCTGAGCAGGAAGATCATCACTGGATGAGACACCTAGACTTACGTCTTCAGAACTGTGACCCCAAAATGACTTCTCTCTTGTAAATCAGCATGCCTCGAAGAGTCCATGACAGCGTGAACACCCGATGAATCTATCCACTGCTGGTCTCAGGTAGTGGTCCCAAGACATTTGCTTCCCAGGTTCTCTCTCTCTCTCTTTCTTTTGAAAATCAGATATGCGAAGAGGAGTCGAGATAGGAAGATTTTCCATTCACCAGTTCACTCCCTAAATAATTGCAATGACCGGAGCTGAGCCAGGAGCTTCTTCCGAGTCTCCTATGCTATGCTGGTGAGGGGTCCCAAGGCTTTGGACCATCCTCCACTGCTTTCCCAGGCCACAGGCAGGGAGCTGGATGGGAAGCATGGCAGCCAGAACAAGTTGCATATAATATCCTGGCATGTGCCAGATAAGGACTTTAGCTGCTAGACTGCCATGCTGAGCCCTCCTATGTATTCTCTTATAAATGTCTGTGGCCGTTAGTTTTTTCTGTAAGTTGTATAATCTACCTCCAGCTGTTCCTTAGATATTTACTATCCTGAGGACTAAATCCAATGAGCAATTCTGTTACTACTCATTATGTGAAACTATCCCTGTGCCTGAAATCTTCAAACTGTTCAGCTAAAACTGCCAGAAATTCTAAGATGGCATCCATCAGATGTTTTTTGGTCTAGACAGTAGAAAAGGTGGATGTCTCTATCTTTAGAGTTAGTTTAGTCCATAACTAATATATTTTTTAAATTTTAGAACCCATATAGCATGTTGCAATACTCATTTCTATCTCTGTAGTGTGCTAAGGATCACAAGGAGCATTAAAGCAAATGTGGATATGTATTTGTAATAGCACAGAGATTGGAACAAAGTCCTTGGCCCCTGCACCCGTATGGGAGACTCAGAGGCGTTTCCTTGATCCCAACTTTGGATCAGCTTAGATATAGATATTGAAGCCATTTGGAGAGGGAACCAGTGGACGGCAGACCTCTTTTTCCATCTTTCCTTCACTGCCTGTAAAGGCGGCCTTTGAAGTAAAGAAAAAAAAAACAGGTATAAACTTGATCTGGAGAAATCCACACCTGAATATTTGTAGACATTTGCTTCAAGACAGCAGAAACTGGAAATACATTGTCTTTTGATAGCTAAATGGATAAAATCAGCTGATGAACCCGTGTGTTGGAACATGGTTTGGAAGTAATGGGGGATGACTTGTGCTCCACAGCAATCTGGAATTACATTTAATATATCACACAGAATGAAATAAACTGAGATTTAAAGACTCCTTCTGCGAAACCCTTTATGGGATATTCTTGAAAAGATAAAGTGATAGGGCCTATTATGATTGTTCTGTGGCTACATCCTTTGCTTGCACACTCAGGGACCCAACATGGGCACTGGTTCGTGTCCTGGCTCCTCCACTTCCCATCCAGCTCCATGCTTGTGGCATGGAAAGCAGTAGAGGATGGTTCAAAGCCTTGGGACCCTGCACCTTCAAGAAGCTCCTGACTCCTGGTTACAGATCTGCTGAGTTCTGGCTGCTATAGACACCTGGGGAGTGAACCAACGAATAAAAGATTTTTCATTCTGTGTCCCCTTCTCTTTTTAGATCTGTCATTCCAAATAGTAATAAATAAATCTAAAAAAGAAAACAGAAATAAAGGAAAAAGTTTATAATTGTAGGAAACAGATCAGTGACTATCAGCAACTCAACAGAGGAGCAATGGATGCCTTCAAGGGGAGAGAGACGAAGGAGGCTTGGAGGAGTTGATTCCTTATGTGTCCTGGCTGTGGTTGTGTTCATGCAGCCTTACTCGTGGTCTGGAACCCCTCCATTGCACACTCATACTGGAACACCATCATTTATATTCAGTCAAGACTCAGAGGGAAAGTAGCCAGGATCTTTCTTATAACACAAATAGTTTTATGAAGGTCTTGAAGCTGTTATCAGTCTTCCATGTTAAATTAAAATTTCTGTACCCATATCCATAAGTACATATTCTGTATCTTGTGTGATCCAGCCAAGTTCGATGTGTGATCTTTTAATTTTATCTTTAAATTCCAAAAATGAGAACTCATTGTGAATGATTAAATCCACAAGGTTTGAGAGAGAAGAATTTCCATATTCTAGCTGCTGTTTTTCTTCTCTAGTTAATATGAAAGAAACTGTTTTGACTTACTCAGCTGCAAATTTCTTTTCTATGAAAGTAAACGTTTGGAGCGAGCTTCAGGTACTGAATCTAAGAGCAAGCATTTAATATAACCATCTAACAAGAACGGAGTGCCGTAACAAAAATAAGTGGCTTAACAGCATTAGTCCATTTAGGAAAAAAGAAAATCAGTAGTGAATTTTTTTAGAGAGAAAGGCATAATACAATATAAAAGTCTGATAGCTTTAGAAAGATAAGTTTGTTTGATTAATATAATGTTCCAGCAGAGTGGCTGGAAGAGAAGTTATCTGTTCACAAGTACCCCTTTAAAATAAGCATCATATTTTATTTTGTAAAATGTATTTATTTTCACCTGTATGACAGGCAGTTTGGAATAATGGGGAAGAGAGAGAGCTTCCATCCACTGATTCACCAGGAAAATGCCTGCAGGCTGAGGCTGGGTCAGACCCAGAGAGAAAATTTGCTCTGTGGTTCCACCAACAAACCTGCTGCTTGTGATCCTGGCATCCTGTTGGGGCGCTGGTTCTCATCCTGGCTGCTGCACATCTGATCCAGTTCCCTCCTGATGACTGAGGAAAAGAAGCGGAAATGGCTCAAAATACTTGGATCCCCACTAGTAACTGCTGCCACCCTGATTCATGTCTGGCTGTGGCTGCCATTGCAAGAGTGAAGGACCAGACCAGATGGACTTCAAAATAAATTAACACATCTTTAGAAGCCCTATTTTCAAACGGTAACAAGGCCATATAATCTTAGGTAGTGTATTTTCTTTCTAAATTTCAATTTGAAATGTAAAACTTGGGCCCAGTGTGGTGGCCTAGTGGTTAGGGTCCTCGCTTGAGTGCGCTGGGATCCCACAAGGGCGCTGGTTCTAATCCTAGCAGCTCCGCTTCCCATCCAGCTCCCTGCTTGTGGCCTAGGAAAGCAGTCGAGGATGACCCAGTGCCTTGGGACTCTGCACCCGCATGGGAGACCTGGAAGGAACATCTGGCTTTTGGCTTTGGATCAGTTCAGCTCTGGTCGTTGCGGTCACTTGGGAAGTGAATCGTCAGACAGAAGATCTTCATCTCTGTCTCTCCTTCTCTCTGTATATCTGACTTTGTTATAAAAACAAAAAAATAAATCTTTAAAAAAAAGAAATGTAAAACTCAGCATTTTCTGATCACATTTTGCTTTAATCAATACACATTTTATATCTGATATTCCTCCTCCTCCTGTTAAAATTCATCCAGCCTAAACATAACTGGTTATATTGATCATGCACATGGTAGATCTATCCAGTTGGTTCCATTCCGGCCTTCATCATACAGGTTTTCTGAAAACTTTGGCAAGTTCAGTTGGCCAGTGGAAATTGCTTTTAGTACATTATGACAGATTAGATGGTGTAGACAAATTCTTCGTCACTGAAGAAACCCAGATGAGGTGAACAAAACAGTCTTTGCAGTTAACAGCAAATGGAAGAGATAATGTCATGATGTGTCAATTTTTGACTTAGTTCATAAAGATACCACCAAAGTCCCAAAGCCCACATTGTGTGGCTCCATGAAAGGAAAAGAGGCCAGTATTCCAGCTCAGGTGTGGCTAGAACCCGATGTGCAGATATGCTGAGTTCCATGCATAAGTGGTTGCCACTCATACTGGGTTCTGGTGTTTCTTGCTTGGATAATTACTTTCATGCGTTTATAGAAATTAAACCAACTGAATGTATTCTGCAGCCCATGATGCTCCATGGGCTACAGTTAAGCAGAACAGAGCCCATTAGGAGCTGACAAATGATGGACCATGAAGTGGGAATTCAGGAAATATCATTTATGTATGAAAATCAGAAAGGACCAAGTTGTCAAGCCCAGGGCAACAGATAAATTAGATTGAGTCTAATGAACACCAGGCCATGGAGCTCTTAGAAATTGAATTCTTTGCTCCCTGCCTGCCTCTGTTTATGTGTCCCTCTGAAAACTGATGGTTTAGGAAGTGATTTGAATTTCACAACTGTCATACAGTCAAGCACAGGGCAATTCATCATCCCGTTCCTGTCTAAATCAGTCAATTTATTTAAATGCTCTTGAGTGAAGACGGAGTGTTTGCTCTGACCATTCTGCTCAGCTCACTAATGTGCAAGAAGCTCGCCTAGCAAGAGCTCATACTCCTGCTAGAAAGGAATGAGAACTGCAGAAGAATTCAAAGCCATTAGCAACCAACATCAGAGGTTGTGTGTGCTTGGGGATGGGGAGGCATTAGATAAAACAAAGTGTCTGGATAAAGAACGCACCGTCACCTACCCCCGTGACTCTCATGTATTACATTGGGAATAACTTCTTGTATGAGAAACCTCATTTTTCTTTTCTAAGACAGTTTCTGAATTTGCAAATTGTATTAGGACACTTGTAAAAGTTTAAAGAACAGCAGTAATGAAAGATTTCGCTAACTTAATGTGAAAAGTTGTTGAAGTTAATGCAGTTTTACATATTATGTATAATACCGAATGTTTTGAAGAATCTAAAACTGAATGTTGTTGAACCAAAGCAGATATCTTTTAATTGCATTTTGTTTGCCTTTCAAAAGTAGGGATATGCAGAAGTAAAGTGTTGATTAGACATTGTTGCTGCTAATATTGCATGTTCTTCATGTGCTTATAAAAGATTGATTATAAAACAACGTGAGAGGGAAGACAGTTCTTTTTTTTTAAAGAACTGATTAACAACAAATCAAAGCATAAACTCACAAAAGGAAATAATCATGTAATTCTCACAAGGCTTTGTTCAGATCATTTACACACATTATACTTTTTGTAATTGAAAGTAACACATTTTCAGAGGAAGTGTGGCCTAATTTTTATGTGATTGCATATGAGCTGGGCCTAGAGTTCACCCTGGGTTACGTTGCAATTTGCCTTTAATACCAAACAAAAGACACTGTTTATTTTGTGTTATTTGCTCCCATCCAAATGAGGTCTGTGACATTTACTAAAATGTTGGCTAGACAGAAATCTATTATGCACACACAATCACATTCATCAACATCACGGAATCCAGTCTTGAATTATGCTCACTTTCACCAATTTCTAAATGCCTTTGAAGTTTATATTAACTTAAAATCTACGGACTATAGCCATGTATATAATTGCTTCTCACGGTCCATGCCAGACAGGAGGCCCAGAGGTCACGGAGGGTGAGGCAAATGGATCTCCACTGGAGAGAAGCCGGTGAGGAATGTCTGCTTTATTTCATGCATGATGTAGCTTTTAAAGGGTAAAGGAGGTGAGGGCAGGAGGGAGCCTTCCAGCAGGCACCACCCTGTACTTAGCTGATAATGAAGATCACCTGGGGCAATTCCCCACACTTGGTACTGAATTTTAACACACCGAAGCAAGTTCTTTTTTTTTCTCAAATTCTGAGCCTAATATTAAAAAAGGGATACATGTTTTCCCCAGGGCTGCTTTTGCTTTTTAATACTACCACTTGGATTTCAAACAAAATAGTCCAAGGGATTCTAACATTAAAAACAAAAACAGAGGGGGGCTGGCGTAAGAGCCTAGTGGCTGAAGTCCCTCGCCTTGCATATGCTAGGATCCCATATGGGCAGCAGTTTTTGTATCCTGGCTGCTCCATTTCCCTTCCAGCTCCCTGCCTGTGGACTGGGAAAGCAATTGAGGAGGATTCAAAGCCTTGGGACCCTGTATCCAAGTGGAAGCTCTTGATTCTGGTTTCAAAAGAGCTCAACTCGGGCCACTGAGACCACTTGGGGAGTGAAACAGTGGGATGAAGTTCTTTTGCTCTGTTTCTGCTTCTCTCTGTAAATCTGACTTTCCAATGAACATAAAATAAATCTAAAAGTACAACAGCAGGAGAAATGCTTGACTAGAATAGTTATTCTGGAAGAAATAGAAGCCTGACCTGAGGATGGTACCGATAGGCACTTTCTCTACCCATGTTTTGGAGCCCATGATGAGCTCTAGCACCTGTAGAAGGATCCCAACCAGAAGCCGCCAGCCTAGAGTGGGTGAGTTTATGCATGATCCCAAGGAATAACTAAGGTGGTTGGGGGAGAACCTCCAAGATGCAGGTGTGCACAGGGCTATAAGTGAATGGGATCATGCCTGGATGCTTAAGAGCCAGGAAAGCCAGGAAAAGGGGACAAATCAACAGACTCCACTCGAGGGAGCACGTACCTGTAGCTGAACAACAAAGAAGCATTGGGTTGTCAACAAAGCTATCTGAGCCTCCAAGGCAACGGGACACTTTCCTGGAGAGAGAAGAGGGTTGTATTTTTGTACCTGAGGGTACATGGTTTAGGCAAAAGGGGGCAACAGGACAAGGATCTGAGCGGGTTTAGCCATCAGAGCTTGTTCCTCAGAAGATATTCCAGAAAAACTTATCTTCCAATGTTGTACTAGGGCTCAGATCAGTATGTACAAGGCAAACTGCAAGAAAGCAGAGTGAACCAGAGTGTTAAGCATTCAATGCATGAAGACACAGGTGACCTGAGCAGAAAGGGCCCTGCTGATCCCTCTTTTTCCATATGTATGACACTCCTGATCCATGTTGTAAAAGCTTGACAAAGGGCTTCTTGAGGGGACAACTTCTCAGGGAGTTTGGCACTCCCATTTGCTCCATTATATTTCAGAAGTAACGAAAGTTTTTTTTTTCTAAGCAGCACTATCTTGGAGACTTAAGATTTTGGGAGAACTCAAGCAAATGAATCCTTTGTACCCAATAATACATATATTTTTGTAGATCCTGCAATGCTCAAAGCTCAGACATTGTTCTGCTCATCAGTTGCCGCATGGATGCAGAAAGTCTCAGGACTGTAGAAGATCATCTTATCACCCATCACATCCTCATGTGAACAGAAAGTTATCTAATAACCATAATCACACAGAAACAGCACGCCTGGTGTGTCACATTGACTTTTCTATCTCTAAAAGCACAAACAAGGCAGTTTTATCCCTATTCCTAGACAGATTTCTATGTCTTCAGTTTTCTAACAGAACAGCTGGCTTTCTCCAGGATAGATAGCACCATGATTGCCACTACCTATATTTTAATTTATCATTCTAGCTCTTTCATTGGCAGTAGAAAGTCTTGAGGTGAACTCTCCTGACCACATGGTAAAATGTGGAAAAATCACGTTCCAAGGTTTTCAATGAGTCAGTTTCTCACATTTGTGAAAACACAGGGCTGCCCGTGATGGGCCTCCCCTGCCACTCTCCCTCTTGAAGACCATGTCCTGCACAGTCGCATCCTGCACTAATCTTGTGACCTTGTGGGCATCGCTGAAGGAGCACCTTACACAGCACAGTTCCAAACTGGCACCATGGGCAGCAAAACTGAACAAAACTGCTGGGAAACGTTCAAAACTTGATAGAACTGAGCATCAAGAGTGAGATCTAATGAAAAAGGAGTATGTTGTCTAAGGTAAGAACCAGACCAGAAGGCAGCATATGGAAGCATGTATAAGAAGACACTTCCAAACATGTGGGAGAAAAGTAGAACTCAAAAGGAAGTCTAATTGAGTGCAACAACATTCACAATTTATATACATGAAGTGTCTCGGAACTGATAATGGCTAATGCATATTATAGAAATTATACATGAATGGAAAAGGGAAGGGGATGAGGAGAGGAGGGTAGTTAGAGGAGACTCTGGCATTTTAAATAACTTTATCTTGAAGATCAGAACTTCAGTGAAAATTCTGGCTATTTCTGGAGTGTAGTAGCAAAGAGAGACTAAATTGCAGTAGTTTCATGTCCTTAGACCACTGTGGATGATCTAAAATTTTGTCAACATGATGCCTAGAGTATAACAAAAGGGAGATTCCGGGAAAGCCACATGCAGACTAAAGGGCCATGAGCTCCTGGTGGGTGTGTGTTTCTGACTTGGATATGTCTTGGGCACAAAGGAGAGCTGGCAATGGCAGTGACAGTCAAGACAGGGAGCAGAAGCTGGTGCGCATCTGCACAAGATCTGGTTGTTTATGGCATCATCGTGCTTTTGCTGGCTTGAGTGCAAAGCTTGGAAACTGGAGGCCAGCAGGTGTATTGTTTTCACAGAGAAGAGCCTGCCAAGGACAGGTTCACTTGTAACAGGAGAGCCTAACAAGTGACTGCTAACAGTTGGGCAGAACCTGAATGGGCAAATGAAAATGAATCCTTTTGTGACAGTGTTGGCTATGGCAGTCAAGGGTTGACTGGCTTCCACAAGACCTATATAGAGAGACCCATGTTCTAAGTAACTGCCCTCCAATGAGTGACTTGGGGAAGGCAGTAAATGCATATCACTATGTAAATAAGAAGCTGGGGCCCAGCGGCGTGGCCTGGCAGCTAAAGTCTTCACCTTGAACGCACTGGGATCCCATATGGGCGCCGGTTCTAATCCCGGCAGCTCCACTTCCCATCCAGCTCCCTGCTTGTGTCCTGGGAAAGCAGTTGAGGACAGCTCAAAGCTTTGGGATCCTACACCTGTGTGGGAGACCTGGAAGAGGTCCCTGGTTCCCAGCTTCAGATTGGCACAGCACCAACCACTGCGCTCACTTGGGGAGTGACTCATCAGATGGACGATCTTCCTCTCTGTCTCTCCTCCACTCTGTATATCTGACTTTCTAATAAAAAAAAAAGAAAATAAGAAGCTGTAGTTGCATAAATAGTATCATTAGCTAAATTCTGAGCGCACAGTTGCTATTTTCTTGCAGAGGAATAATCCCTGTGGCAATGAAGCAGGGAAAGGTACAGATCGGTGTTCTGGTGTCAGATACCTTAAAGATGTCCACTCCTGTCCTCGCCAGAAATCCACACAGCAAAAATTCCTGGAAGACCTAGCTCTCCCCATTTTCATTTTTTAAAGGAAAGTTGAGATTCAGAAAGGAAAAAGGCTATAATTTTACAGCCAGAAAATGGTGGGGTTAGATTGGAACCCTCTTCTTGATTCAGCTATTCTATTTTCTTCATGTCTCTCTATCATAGCTATAGCAAATTGTGGCTTGTGAACAAACAATTGAGTGGACATACTGATTTGATTCTTATGGAATAACAGCTTTCCTGCAGTGTGTACATTTTAAAGTGATTTTTAACCCTCTATAGGCACATTTTTAAAGATTTCAATAGAAGTCAAATTGTCTCCAAAGAAACGCTCCTTGTTACACAGGGAGGTGAAAAAACACACATCTACTGGTATGGCTTGGAGAGGTCATTACTTGCCCTGATACCCAAGCGTGAATCAGAAAGAAGGCAAGAATAGTTATTTCCATTCTCCTGCACTTACCTGCTATTATAATGGGTATTTCTTCAGTCAAAATTGAGAAAATTAGAGCTCTGGAACGTTGTGACCTGTAAAAATACACACTCGTGGTCCATCTGGTAACTGAACTCATCAAACCTGTGCTTTTTCCACCTGTTGCAGTGCAGTCCACATGAATTCTCAAATGTCTCCGGCTTGAGAAGGATGCCGAGGAGAATCACACCATGTGTTAGAGCACAGCATACAGTGTCAACCACAGAGATGATATCCTGGATTTTCTGACAGATGTCAAGGGTTTAGAAAAACCAATAGAGACACAGAAGACAAAGGGTTCCATCAGTTAACTGTTCTTCCCTACATGAAGTAAGTAATTTCATTTAAAGAGAAAGTCATCAATGATCTGTAAATACTAACCCAGATAACAAATATATACACGAGTTTTATCTTGTCATCGATGCTTTTCATATTTATTTTCATTTCTAGCTTGTATTTGTCGGAATGTTGACCACTAGATCGATGCTAAAATAAGTCTGAATGCTTGCAAAATTATTAGAGGTGAATTTATATACATTCACCTGCTTTATCAGTGAATATTCGTGGAGGCCCGACTATGTGTCAGCAAATAACACATTCTAGACATCACAGAGTTGATTAGGATTCCATTTCCTCAAAGAGAGGAGGCCTTGCAGTAATTCTTTAAGGTATGAGGGCTTACAGACCTAAGCAATACTTGGGGAATCCCTTTGCTGCAGAATTTCGATGACTACCTTATGCAAAAGTGATGCCCCTACAGTTTGCTTTCAGTGGGAGACACTAAGCTAGCTCTGTGCTGGGACTGGGAGTGCTAGGCCTGCCCCAGGGTTCTCTGGGAAGCTAAGCTGTGAAATCCAATGTGGTCATTTATATCATGACAGCTACTTGAATTGACTCTAGTTCCTCCTGACGGGACCATCCAGGTGATGTTTCATGGAGAGAACTCTGTAATGGAAAATCGTACACTTAAGCCCCATAAAAAAATAGATTAGGTGAGAAGCTGAACTGTGTCTTGTAGGAAGAATCTTAATGAAATCATGATCCCCTCTCTGTCTGCCTTCTTGCCTGTCAACCATTTTCAGCTTCACTCCTGAACACTCTTTCTCATTGCTTTTCATTTTCTGCTTCTGGAACCACACCTGCTTCTTAATTCTCTGTTTTTCTGTTCCTCTTGATAGTTTAGGACTAATTCATTTGTTTGTTTGAAAGACAATATTATAGAGAAAAAGGGGTAGCCAGAAAGAAATAGTTCTTTTGCCGGTTCACTCCACAAACGCTTCCCTGTGCAATATCCTTGGCTGAACCTGGAAAAAGCCAAGAGTCTGAAGCATAACCTGGGTCTACCACACATTTGCAATAGCTGAAGTACTTGCTCCATACTCCATTATTTTTCTAGGTGCATCCATATTGGGTGATCAGAAGGTCAACAGCGGGGAAGTGAATCATTCCCCAAACAGGACCCTGATGTCACAGGCAGTAGCTACAATAGGTACACCACAACACTGACCTCCCTTTGATTTCTTTATAAAAGTTATGCTGTCTTCATCTACACTTCCTGCCTACTTTTTTTTTCTACTTTAAGCCTTCCATCTTCAAAAATTTCCAACTTTTCTTTAATTGAAATTACATGGCAGATATCCTGGGCTATCCTATGCTTTTACACAAGATACATAAATGGACTGGTCACAGCAATCTATTCAGAGTGTTGGGAGGTTCTACCCAGATGTAGAATGTCTGTGCTCAGAACAGTCTATGGATTACGGCCATGTAAATTAGATCATTAAGGCAGAAAACAGAACTAAATGCATCTTACAATCAAGGACCCAGGCGGTTCTATGCTTCCTAGAAAATGCTTTGTTAACATTCTCAGAGCCAATGGAAAAGTATTATAAAAGGTAAAAATAAGTAACAAAACAACCATAGAAGTGGAGTGAAAATAAGAACAGTACTAGCTCAGCGTATTCTCCTGCAGGTACATTTAAGTATATCTGTTTGCTTGAGCATTCCATGTAAATCTCAATTTGAAAGAATAAATCACTACTTTCATTCAAATGGGAATGCTGCAAACAGCAAATTTGGTTGTTTTTTTCGTCTTCTTCTTCTAACACTGAAATAAATCTTAACTATATTGGGAAAAGGAGTTGTGGGAGATATTTATATTCATATCTATGTTTATATGTGTGTCTATATTTATATTCCATAGTCCTGAATATTTTGCCTACCCATAAGAGATCACCAGTGCATTCTGGCAGATTCTTAAGTGGCTCATATGATCGCTGAAGAACTGCTCTCTCTCCCCTAGGGTTTGAGTTCTTGATTATATTCTCCTTGACATTCTCTTAAATATCACATCGATTCCTTAAAGAAACAGACGCACAAATCCACATCAAGGGAGAGTGGCACCTTACGGGGAAATGGCAAACAGTACTCCTAGAGAAGCATTTCAAATGAATCTTGTTTGACCCTAAAACGGACCACTTGGCTTTTTCATTTAGGCCAGTATAAGCGTTCCTCTCCTTTTTTTTTTTTTTTAAAGATTTATTCATTTTTATAGGCAAGGCAGATCTATAAAGATACGTCAACCTCTGGTTCACTGCTCCCAATTGGCCACAATGGTTGGCGCTGAATTGATCTGAAGCCAGGAACCAGGAGCCTCTCCCAGGTCTCTAAAGTGGGTGCATAGACTCAAGGTCCTAGGCCATCTTTTACAGCCCTTCCAGGCCACAAGCAGGGAGAGGGTTGAAAAGTGGAGAAGCCAGGAATTTAACCAACACCCACCTGGGATCCTAGCACATGTAAAGTTATGATTTCAGTCACTCAGCCATAGCACAGGGCCCTCATTCTTTTACACACGATCCCTGTGCAAGCCCATATCAATAAATGATCAGCACAAATAAAAATATTTGCCAATCCAGCTCATAGGCTGTATAATGAATGGGTGAGAAATGAATGGGTTTAATACAATGTTCTTCTGTCCATAGGGATTCAATCGCATTGCAAGTGTTTGGTGTAGAAGGCTGATTACAAGTAAAAATTCAAAAATAAGAGTATTGTTTTGGAATGCTACATGGAGATCCTTGGCATCAGTAATTAAACATACAATTTGGATGGGTTCCAGGAACCCCAAGTGTTCTTGCATCCCTGAGGTGTCTGTGAATTGAGAAGAAATAAGCAACAAGATCCAGAGTCCTTTTCCATGTAGGGAAAGAGATGCCTACGTCCATTTCCTCCTGGGACTGGGAACCAGCAGCAGGCTTATGACATTTGTACTTGACTGATGTTCGGGGATCCAGAATGTTCCCATCCCAAGATGGCATGGCCACCTTCTGCAGGAAGCCTGGACAAGTACATGTGCTGCTGGTGGGGCAGCCCTTGGAACCAGCCTGCCTGTTGGGGCCTGCCATCTTCCAGTCATAAAGTCATAGTTAATTTATGGAAATGTTAGTGCTTCTTCTCCCTCATCTTGAACTGTGTGAGCTCTTGGAGGGTTACATGTTCCAGGGCAGTACATGACCCATGAGAAGCTCTGGGGGAGCCTTTGTCACCAGCCCTATTCTTGCTGTAGATATAGGTTCTGGACAGGTGATTGTCAGTGTGGCTAACCCAGCCTCATCTTTGTTCACAGTTTCTGTTTGGCAGCTGTGCATTCTCCAATCTCTCCAAGGTTTGTGTTGCCGTTGCTGTTTGTTTCTTTTTGTTTTTCTTCTGAAAATGTTAAGTCCGGTGAATCCTGAAATCCATGTCGTTTCAGAGCTGAGTAGATAATGTATCATTCCATTTGATGAGACCGTATTTATTCCTACAAGTTT
This sequence comes from Ochotona curzoniae, assembly GCF_017591425.1. NCBI lineage: Eukaryota > Metazoa > Chordata > Mammalia > Lagomorpha > Ochotonidae > Ochotona > Ochotona curzoniae. The sequence continues at coordinate 3,115,579 of NW_024467127.1, read as the reverse complement.
TGACACAGCTTCCTGGACCTTCAAAGAATCTTGTTAGTGGTGGGTACTGTCTCCTCCTTGTAGGATTTGCAGGTTGAGAGACTCTCTGAAAGCCACATAAGCAGCAGAACTGAGGTCAGGAATCAAGTGTGTCAGATGCCTCGGTATTTTGCAAAATTTCATATTTGCTTGTTTAAGAACAAACACAGATAGAGCTCCGATATTCTGATTTACTTTTCCAAATACATGCAATGACTGGGGATAGGTCGGGTCCAAAGCCGGGAAGAAGACGTACCATCCTGGTCTCATAGACAAGAGGCAGACTCCCAATGGTGATGGGCATAACCACTGACTCTAGGGTCTGCTTCAGCAGAAGATGGAGCCCAGGCACTGCAGTGCAGGACGCAAGTGTCTTAACTACCAAGTTAATCAATGATGCTAGCTCTTTTATGATGTGAATGGTAGAAGATGCATTTTCCTGTTGTGTCATATGGTGTGCACTGTGCTGTGTTGTGTCATGTTGCGTTGTACTGTGCTTTGCCATAAGGGCTTGTGAGAGTCCTGCCCTGTCCTTTGTCTAATGCAGCTGTTTGCTCCAGTGTCATTTTAATTACAACACTTGCTACGATATAGAATTATTGTTTGCTCCAGACCATGTAATTAACCATCTACTCTCTACATCATCTTTATTGTATCAGTGCATAATTCTGCCACATTAGTGATCCTGGGCTCAATCCTTGGTGAGTGTGTATGTACTTTCTAGTCCTGGTGACAGATAAGACTATTGTAATTGGTGTCTTCCGTATCTCCTTGTGTTTTACGAAAAGCAGGGAAGACAAAGCACAAACAGCAGCACCAACCTATCCACACTTACTCCATGTCTGTTTTCTGTGACCAGGTGGGAGGAACTTTCTAAGGTATGTGTCTGTTACCTAGATAAAGCCCATCTGTTCCCATATGCTTGTGGGCTCACACTCTGTAAGCTTGTGTACAGGGAATGGAGGTCAGCCCGAGGCAGTGCTCTGACCTAAAGGGGTGAGGAAGGCAGCCTCTCTCTCCCTTGTGCTGCCATTCCTCATTCCTAGCAACTGTGGCAGATGTCACCAAGTGATCGGAGAACCCCTACCACCCTCAGAAGCTGGTGCTGACACCACACAGCACTCAGGTTCTCCCCACACCCCTGCCCCATCCATCAGGGCTAATGCACATAAGGAGGGCAATTTGACATTCCTTCCCTCACCTACAAGTTCCAAGGTGGATGAAGAATGCCTAGCGCTGATATAGGTGTGTCCTTCACCAGGAATCATCAGTGAAGGGGAGCCTGGGGTCCCCCTTTGGCTACAGCACACACTCTCTTGCTTCAGCTGGAGAAGGCAGAAGTGTTCTCAGAAGTTATATCAGGAAAACGACTTTAGTAACACTCTGGCCTTGAGGAATTCCACAGTCTTATTTTTTTTATAACATTTGTTGTTTTCTTTTAATTGGAAAGTGAGATTTACAGAGAGAGGAAGATAGAGTGAAGGATCTTCCATCCATTGATTGACTCCTCAAGTGGCCACAACAACCAGATTTGAGCTGATCCATAGCTGTGAGCCAAGAGCTTCTTCCGGGTCTCCTATGCCGGTGCAGGGTCTGAAGGCTTTGGGACATCCTCTACTATTCTTCCAGGACACAAGCAGGGAGCTGGAAGGGAAGTAGAGTAGCCAGGACATGAACTGGCACCCATATGGAATCTCAGTGCTTGCAAATTTAGGACTTTAGCCACTAGGCTATCACGCTGGGGCCGAATTACACAACCTTTTAAAAATTGTCCCTGCTCCTGAGTCTTTAGGCCAGCTCTCCTATGCCTACCTGGTTTAATCAGAAATCCCAAGGAAGGAGGGCAGCTATGGGCCTTTTCTGCATCACTGTCCCAGGGTAAGTAACATGGGCAGCAGAGAGTACCAGTGTATGTGGGTGTTTGCTAGTCACAGTGCAATTGAAAAACTCCACCTGGGACATTCAAATGGAGACTACTGACACATCCTTAGCAGACTTCCAGCAACATGGGTCCTGATGGAACATAGCATCCTGATGCAATTCCTGCCTGTACGCACACGCAACTGACATCACAGCCGTCATCTGCTCTCACGTGATAGCATGGCACTTGCCGCCTGGGGAGGTGTTACACGTGGCGATGTGTCGCTAAAACAGGCTGCAACATCCCGAGTTACTTGCAAGCATGTTCACACAGCACTGACCACACTTACCTGTTCTGTGACAATAAGAGTGTCCAGATGGAGAAATAACTATTTCTTCACTTTCAGCAGTTTCTCTACCAAATCATTACAAATTATTTTTCACACATATGATTTGTGACTCTCCTGTCGTTTTGCTAGCATTTAGTTCTCAGGAACATTTTTATTAAGTGTTTAAACCAACTCGCTTATATATTCATTTGCTGATTAGAGTGACGGAGACAGGGAGGGCAAGAAGGCACAGATACCTTGCATCAGCTAGTTTGTTCTCCAATGGTCTCAGTGGCTTGAACTGGGTGAAGGCTGAAGGCAGGAGCCAGAAGCCCCACTGAAGATCCCCCATGAGGGTGGTGATGACACAAGCATTTGCACCGTCATCACTGCTTTCCCAGGGCCATTATCAGGAGCTGGATCAAAAGAAAGCAAGCACAACGAACCTGTGCTCCAAAATGAGAAGTTGACACTCCGAGCAGTGACTCAACTGGCTGTTGTCTCCAGGTTTATTCTTCAGTTCAGCTTCAATGTTGGGTTCTATTTATTGAGAAAGTCACATTGAAGATTTGATAAGCAGTCTTAGAGAACTGTCTTTGGGATATGCTTCCCCTCTGCAGCACAAAATGCACCAAGTCGGTCCTGTTGTATATGTAGTTTAGGTTTATTTCTTTATTTTTTAAATAAGAGAATCTGAGACCTGTTCATCTCACCCCCAAAGGCATTCGGTTGGTTGCAATGTCTTTGTCAGCAGTGTTCTTTTCCTGTGAATGAACTCACAGTCTTACGAATGCCAGCCCCAGGCCACACACCTAGGCTTCAATGGACACTTGTTGACCTGCCCTGGCCATAGTTAATCTTTCCTACCCTTGATTAACACATCACCCAAACCCCATCTTCCGCTGCAAATACTCACAGCTACAGTCATTATTCACATTTTTCTCTGCAATATGGTTGCTTGCCTCTTCACTTAATTTTGATCCACATTCTGGTCTCTTGTTCTTGTCTTTGAAGTGTTTGGACAAAGGTTTTCACTTGGAATTGGCAAACACTGCACGCAACATTCCCTTTATCCCCGTTGACTCCTCTGGTTAGTATTTACAACCATGTAATGCTGGGTGAGAAAGATGTGCTAATTTTGGAGTTATATCTAGGAGCACAGACAGAGAAGTGAGAGGTGATAGCCAACTTTGGAGAAAGAAGGTAATACAAATAATGGCAACTTAATTTTACTTGTTGTACCAAGGGAAACTTGTGTTTATAAGCTAAAGACAATACGGCAAACATTGCTATTTATCTGAACTGTGAGAGCTCACATATAAAATACAAAAACGTATGAATGAAACTGACATCTTATGCTTTGATTTTCTTTAAAATAACACTTTTCTATGTATCTGCAGAATGGTGGTATTTTTGCTTTTTGCTTGTAGAACTCTTTGTTCAGAGGAACACTGAGTCTGTGATTATAAGCACATGGAAAGTATGTTATCAGAAAACACTAGAAGGGATAAAGGAAAGAAAGAAAATGGGCAGGAGCAGAAAAGGAGGACCTTATGCTGCTAATTTCAGAGTAAAAGCATGAAAATGATTGGCAGGCTATACAGCCTTACCGTAAAAACACGGGAATGAAGGCCTAAGGAAGGAAGGGGATTTCCCACTCTCCCCACTTCTGCCGTCTGTCACCCCTTTACCCTCCCTTCCTGTTGGATCAATATTCAGATAGTGCTCCAATTTTATGTCATTACGAAGTTCAAATCATATTTTCAGACTGAATTTGTCATAAATGTGTTCCCTTTTTGCTTTTTTTTTTTTACTTTTTTTCATTATTATCATTTTCCGATAGAGTTCCATAAACCCTGGGATTTCCCTTATCCCCTCCCCAGATCCCTTGCCCCTCACTCAGTTCCCCTATATCATTACCATGGTACAGTTCCCCATACACAGTCGTATGTCCATTACTGTGGTCATGGACAATGGCAGAGAGTCCAGCATCCTATTGTCAAGGTATAGCAAACAGTCTCATTGGGAGTCCATCTTTGTCTGGAAGTAGAGATGCATACTGAAAGAGAGAGGTTTATTCCCGCCTTTGAAAGAAATGTTCACATTGAAAACCACGAGTTTGTTTCAGGCTGCTGAGATTGACCTGGCCCGATCCTGCTCATTCCAAACATTTAGAAAGAACCAGAGAGTGAAAGATCCCTTTCTTCCTCCCTTTTTGCCTCTGCTTTCAAAAATAGATTGGGGGGAGTCCAGGTACATCCATGAATAAGGCCACAATACATGTAGGCTGTGGCTGGGAGAATTCGTGTTGGGGCAGGCTTCCTGCTGGGGCTCCTAGCTCCCCGTTCACCACTGCCAAGTGGTGGGTGAATCCTGGGCTTGTCCAGGCCAGAAGTCTGAAAATTTCCTCAGTCAACAGTAACATGCTATGGACTGATCTCAGGGACGGCTCTGGGCATGCTCAGGATCATGGCTCTGTACATCGTCACCATGCTGGTGGTCAGAATCCAGGTAAGTCTCCTCAAGGATGTGGGTGTCTGATTCTCTCAGCCATGTGGCTGTGATTAGAACTCGTGCCAGCACAGGCTTCCTGCTGGGGCTCCTAGCTCCCCGTCCATTGGTGCCAGGTGCTGGCCGAATCCTGGACTTGTGTGTGGCCAGAGTGACAACAGAGCCAGGCTGCACTTGCTGAATGCCCGGGATCTTGGTGGTGTGAAATTACTACTTAAGGGTATCCATGAATAAGACCATAGTACGTGTAGGTGAGGAATGAATCCTCAGGAACACTCAACAACATGGCCACAGTAGCTGCAGGTATGTGAGGGGAATGAGACCCGGTGGTTTGGAGGGGAGTTCCTGGAAGATCTGTATGGATCAGACTCATGCACTAGCCCACCTGGGTCTCTGGATCTGGGCTTGTTAGCGTGGAACATTGCTGATGACCATATGCTAGTCCATGTGAAAGCCAGGGCCTAGGGTCCTGTCTAACAGGACTAGATCCCAATACCTGACTGAATGAGGGAACGGGGATTGGGCCACATTTGCCAAGGCCATGACACTAACCAGCATGCACGAGAGCCAGGGTAAATTCTGAGGGGGATATGTTTGCCAAACCCTGTGGAAATGCAAGGCCTGCTGGTTAGTTCAAAAGTTAGGGTGGTGATGGATTGAGCTAGGTGTGAACATGGAACCTGCCAATACTCACAGGTACAAGGACTGAGAACAGTCTGGGCAGTTCTAGGCTGCAACACCTGCATGTGCAACCTGAAACAAGGTGTGGGGCAAGCCAGGTGCAACACTCACCTTCTCATACTAGGCTAAGATAGAGGGGTGGGCTATGCCGACCAAGGGCCTAATACCATCTGGCATGTTTGAGATCAGGGTCTGGTAGGGGGCCGAGTGGAGCAAATTGGGGAAACTCCCCTAGCAGGTCATAGCTTCCACTGGTGAACACATGGTTGAGGTGTGGGAGTCAGTCAAGCTGGGCAAGGTTGCTCCAACTATTGGCTAATGTGTGGGTTTGTTTTGAAAGTGTGCGGACTGGGCAGTTCACGTCCCACATTATCTCCATTGGGTCAGGATGAAAATAGGAGCCAAGAACTTGACCCAGACCTCCTGTATGTGTGACAGGGATCAAAGCACTAGGGCATTCACCTACTTCCTCTAAGGTCCACATATAAAGGCAAC